>NW_025335759.1:5377515-5999377 GCF_004798865.1 Varanus komodoensis
AAGTATGCACAGGGTTATGCACTTAACCACTGGGAAGCTAACCAGTTGATCCTTTTCAAGTGCATTATTCACACACGCGCACACACGCTGCCACAAGCACCGCCCACTTCTGCCGTGTTTTTTTCTTGCTCTTGGGTTACAAACTGGGAAAACCCCAACAGCTTTCAGAAAGCTGGACCTCAGGGAGCCCAGACTGATGCCTGTAAAGTTTAACCCAGTGCAGCCTTCCTCCAACCTGATGCCCTCCAGAACTTTTGGGCATCAGCACCCATCAGCCCCGGCCAGCATGGCCAGTGCCCAGCAATGCTAGGCGCTGTAGTCCCAAACATCTGGAGGGCTTCAAGCTGGGAAAGCGGCCGCTCTGAAGGCGGCCTCCGTTGCGGTGGAGGGTTCCTGCAGACCAGCCTCTCTTCCCCCACAGTGTCCCTGACAATTCGGCTGAGTATCATTTTGCCTACTCCTCACCCCACCCTACCCACACACACACAAACATGCTTGCACACACGCACACCCCCCTCCTGTTAGATGTCAGAATGATCTTGGATCCTCGCCTAGGCAGCTCCAACATAGCTTTCTCCTTCATTTGACAGCAGCCCTGCCAGTGAGGGAGGGTCAGGAGAAAAGTGAGAGGGAAGGAGAGATCCCAGAAGACACGGGAACAGGAGAAGGCGCTGCAGGGGTGTGCGTGCAGGGGCGGGGGGTGGGTGTCTGCCCCCTTCACGGTGCTTTAAAAAAACAGGCAGCCCAGCTTGCTCTGCAGCTCCATGGCCCGCCCTCCACCCCCTTCTCCAGTCTCTCAGCCCTGGGTGGCCTGGCCTTCCTCATGCTGCACACAGATGGCTGTTTCTCCTCACTTGAGTGCTTGACCTAAATCCCTCCTCTCCTGATCCAGTGGCGCTGCAAATGTCTTGCCAGTGCAGCTCAAGGCATGCCAAGGCTAAAAAAAAGGGGAGGAGGAGGAGGAGGAGGAGGAGGAAGAGGTGAAGGAGAGGAGTCTGACAACAGGATGTCAGCTGCTCCGGGGAAGAGCCTGCACCCTCCCTGCCCATGCCAGAACCAGGCAGAAAGAGGATCTGGCCCAAGGCACGCCTCCTGCCCAAGAGCGCACCCTCATCTGCTCCGCACCACTGTCTGAAAACTGGGTGACCACACATCCGGCCCCAGTCTTCCTGATAAGCCTTCTCTTCATTCTCCCTGGCCCCGTCGCCCCTCCCCGTGAGCTCAGAGGAAGCTCAGAGGAAGTTCCAGTGCCTCTAAAGTTTCACCAGTGACTCAGTAGCAGGGCAGCTACAGCCAGCCGTGCACACCCCCCCACCCGGGAAATGGAGGAGGCCTTCGGCCCCCAGTCGCAGATGGGGTGGGTGGTGGAGAGAGGCTGGAGAACAGCCATGCTCAAGTTGTAATGTGGATGCCGCACTGAACCAGAGGGTGAGGCAGTGCATAATAACAAGGAATAACAACCGTCATTAAACATCTCTATGCGCTGCTTTCAAATAGTGAGAGTACTTTGATACAGTATCTTGTTGGAATGCTTACAACACCCCTACAAGGTAGGCAGGGCAACATAATCCTGTGGTTGCATATTGGAGCAGGGGAAGGGTTACCTAACCAGATGAGTCACTGCAGAACTAGGTGGTTCCACCACAAGCCAGCTAGGAACTAGGTGGTTCATGGCAAAGTCAGAATTCAAACGGAGGACTTCCCACAGGCAGCTGGGTCTCCTAGCCAGACCGGTATCCTCCCATTTCTTCCAGGCTCACTTGGAGAACTTACTGGTTGCTGCACAGGGGGCCAGAAAGAGCTGTCCCCCAGTGCTGGGGAAGCACACACACGGGAAAGCGACGCCCCCGGCCGAAGCCACCCCTTCCCCGGCAACATGGGCAAGGGGGAGAGGGGCAAGCCGTTGCATGGGGAGTTGCAGGAGCCCATTGCTGTTCCGCCCCCAGCACCAAAGCCCCGAGCAACAACAGAATGCTTTTAAAATCCCCTACGCATGGTGTGAGTCACTGCAACCCCACGTTGCCCAAAACAAGCTCCAACAAGGAGAGGAATGGAGAGGCAGATAGATCCCGGAGGCGGGGACAGAAAGGAAGGTGGGGGAAGAGGGGGGAGAATATGAGAGAGAGAGAGAGAGAGAGAGAGAGAGAAAGAGAGAGAGGGAGAAGCAAAGCGAGGGACGGGAGGGAGAGACAGAAGGGGCAGAGAGAACAGGCCGGAAAGAACAGGGGCTGAAATTCTGCCTGCTGGCTGGAGGCTAATTGGTTCCGGCAACAGCCTGCTTTGCTTGGCAACACTTCCTCAAATCCTGCTCCAGCCACTGCAGTGCCGGTCCTGGAGAGGGCAGCCCATTTCGCCTTGCTCAGCACTGGACACAGCCCTGCTGACAGAGGGAGGGTGGGAGGCAGGAGGCGGAGAAGAGCACGGGAGGCGAAATCGCCGAGCATTTTGCAAAAAGGAATCCTGCTTTCCCACCATCGCGGGCTCCCAGCTTGCGCGAGGTGAGCACGGTGCATTTGCAAGCGTGAACCCACCACTGATGAGCACAGCGAGCCAGCTGGGGGCAGCAGAAGCAAAAAGACCTGGGACAGGAGAGGTTGACGATGCCCCTCTCTCGCCCCACAAAGGCTGCTGAGAGAGAGAGAGAGAGAGAGAGAGAGAGAGAGAGAGAGAGAGAGAGAGAGAGAGAGAGAGAGAGAGAGAAATAGCAGCAGCGAGGACTGTCTGAAGAAGTCGAGAGTCCGCAGCAAGGAAAACAGAATGCTACAACCTGCAAACACTGTACGCAAATAAGGCGGCCGGCACATATTGACTTACTTGGCTCGATTCACAGGGAAGGGCACAGAACTACGGGGACCACAGCTCAGACCCAATCCCCCAAGCACACGCACACCGCTGCCTTTCAACATTTCGCCAGGCAAAATCCAAAGAATTCCAACCATGAACTTCTAACCACTAAGGGCTGGAACGTGTCACACGGCCCTTCTGTGTCCCAGTGCAGGTGAGATCCAGAAGGAGCCACAGCAACCTTTTGGTTTCCCAGGAGTCCGGGACCTGATCCCAGGTCCCTGCACTGCATAGGCAAGTTCCTCTCTCAGCTGTTATCAGGCTATCTTGAACTCCCTGCTTGCACCAAACCCAAAGCATTTCACAGTGTATGGAAATTAAAATCCAAAGTCAACCAGCTTGCGTCAATCTCTTGCCACTACCGATAATGCACAACTATTTCGGAGACTTTGCCCATCTTCCTGGACTCTTGGAAAATGATCCCAGGAGTCAAGTTTGGGCTTGAAGATGAAATACAGAGTTATGCTCCTGCCAGAAGGGCAACTCCACTTGAGCTTCCAAGGATGTTTCCTCACACAGTCTTTGAAAATCATTACCAATGAAGGTTTCCTCCCAATGCTTCAGAGAAACCATTTGTAGTTGAAGACATCCCCTGACAAAAGAGCTGCTATTTGGTTTTGTTAATTCTTTTTTTTTAAACAAGTGTGTTTAATTGCAAATACATTTAAAAAGTAACAGCCTTTGAGTGGGGTTAATTCCAACAAGAGATAGAGTGTGGGGGTCCCCATACCTTGGATAGCTTTGCTTTGTGACTGTTACCATGTTTATGGGCTGCAGGCTCGTGTGACATCTGTGATACCACTGCTTTCACTCCCCACAGCGAGTGCGAAAGAGCACGATTTGTTTCCAAGCTTTCATACTCTAGACTACCTAAACGACAACTTTAGACTACCTAGATTAAGTCATCATTGGACATTTCCTTCCCCCTCCGAAAGAGGCAAGAGGACTGACTACAATGAAAGAACTGCAAGAGGGCCTTTTCAGTGGTGGGACCTTCCTATGGGATGCCCTCTCCAGAAAAAGCCACTTTGCACCCACACAATGGTATTTTCAGCACCTTTTGATTCAAACAGGTCTTTCTAAGAACTGGTTTCAGTGCTTTCCAAAAATTGTACCACCGTTAGTGGTTTCACTGCGCCGTGATGCACTGGAGTGGGTGCGTGCTTTGCCAAGTTCAACTTGGTTTTCATATGCACTGTTTTTATTCCGTATTTAAAATGGATTGCAGAACCAAGAGAATAGCTTGGGTTATTCGGTGGAATATAAAGGAAAACGAGATAAGGTTTCAAAAGGGGAGCGTGCCAACAGATCAAAGTCAATAGAGATCTGCCATGTGCCAAAACTGACAACGTGGGCTGAGCTACCTTGATCTACACAAGTGGGCTATTACTAGAGTTTGTCCATTATCGTGTTTGGGCCGAAATTCCTCAGGGTGGCCCTGACTCCATCGCAGCAGCCTGCCAGCGAGATGAGGCACGGACCCAGCTCGCGGTGGGGAAGGCAGAATTCCCAGTCAATTAGAAAAGAGCCCTGGAAGGTTCTGTTGCTTTCTTTACAGGCGAAGGATTCAGAGAAGCTAGACTGCAGGCGCTGGGCAACAATGGACTCTTTGTGGTATGCAATACATCCCTGAACAACTGGTGCAGCTGTACCTCGCCTGTGCAAACGTCTACGATCCAGGCTCCACTCTCAGGTTTTGTCACAGAGAAGCCAGCAAGTCAAGGTGCCCTTCGCGTTAAGATGCCACTTTAGGGGGGCCGTACATTGTCCGACATGCACTGTGCTGGTTTCCCAGACACACTGGCCATAAGCAAAGGGGAAAGGGGGATGCCCCTGAAACTGGCGGGGTTCGCTCCGCTTTGCTCTGCCTTGCTCATGACAAGGGGCACGAACAGACACCCTGAGATGAACCTCACAGGAAGAGAAGGCCTGCTGCAAGCACATCCTCTGTACCAGAGTGCAGCACTAGGGGCATAACCTGGTTTGGTACACGAGGCAACTATTGCATCCCGAAGTGCAGAACAGAGTCCCTTCTCGCAGGAGGAGGAAGAGAAGAAGATCGCATTTGGAAAAGGGGAAATTTGTGACCCAGTGAAAGAAAACCTATGGAAGCACATGGAGAGCGTGTGAGAAACCGACAAGGCGGGGTAGGGCTTCGCGGAGTGCAGCTGCCAGCCCGGGCCTGCATCGCCACCAATGGTGCCCCCATCAACGCCACACTGCGAGGTGGGTTGCCCTCGCGCTCAACATCTGCTGCCCACGGCGGCTGTAGGGAGCGGAGCGCCATCCACGGAGTTTCCGTATCAAGCTTACTGCGGGATTTCAGGCCCGTTATATAACAGGCAGCTGCTGGTACGCTGGTCTCGCAGAATAAAGGTTTCATAATAAGCTGTAACTGTTACTGGACCAACTTATTTGCATGGGACAACCAGCTTTTGCCAAGGAAACCACCTCATTTTTCCCTCACAGTCACTAAATCACACTTGTGTTCTTTTGAGGCGCTCAGGCAACAAGGTTGGATTTTCATTTAAGCCCATCCTACTCCATCTGGCTGTTGCGAGAAAGTCATACAGCCATTTTATTTACTTTACTTTGTAGCTGCAGGTGGGTTTGAACGGGGGGAGGGGGGGCAACTGCGGGCATGTGTATTCCCCAGAAATACCCACACATCGGATGCATCATGCCATGGGCACTGGGAAAATATTAGGAAGTTGACTATGGAGTGACCAAGGAATCAATATTAGCTTGTCTGCAAGCTAAATTTAACCCTTTGGGCACAGCACAGCTGCTATGCCTTCCGGTTACATTTATTAAAACATTCCAGACCTCAGGGGGCACAAGGAACCCATGGGCTGCATGTTGCCAACTTCTGACTTACTGTACCCAAGTACAACATCTTAGCCAGCTACAATCCACTGGCTCTTCAATACCACTCCCTGTCATACCTTAGTATTTAGTAGTTTGGTTTTAAATGTTGATAATCAGGTTTTATTCTCTATTCGTTGTTATATGTATTTTTATCTTTTATTGTAAGCCGCCTTGAGACTTTGGTAGTAGGTGGAATATAAATGGATGTATAAATAAATAAATACATACATACATACATATCTGCAGGGGGTAAAGGCAAGCTCTGGCATTCAAGGCTAGTACCATCCCCATGAAGTGCACATTCTTCTTGTATTGCCTTAGCCTTGCATAGCAATTGAAATCTTAATTCCCGCTTTATAAACTGGGAAAGCAGGCCAAGGCACACGACTTTGTCCAAGGCTGCACAGCAAGTCCTTGGCTGAGCAAGGTTATGAAACCAGGGCTAGAGAGACAAGTCATCTTTTTTTCAGGATGTTGAAAGCTGCTTGGTAAAGATTCTGCTTTCCTATTTCTCCCCCAGCCCTCCAGTTGTTGGACAGAGAGATCAACCTGCAGTGCCAAATGGGTTCACTTTCCACACTGCAAGCCAATCTGTCCTCCAAACCCCCTTTTTATAATCTCACACACACACACACAAACACACACACACACAATTGGTTGTCGAATTGTCCCACCAAGCTTGAACAACACAGCATTCTGGCCTTCCCACTCTCATCCCTACAGAAAAGGCACAGCCAGGATCGCTCTTGGATCTCCACTGCTCCTCTCGCCTCTTCCTTAAGGGTCTCTATCCCACTGAACCCCTCAGGAGAAAGTGCAGGGCAAACAAAAGAAGTGGGGTAGCGTAATGCCTGAATACCCCTAATTAGGATGTGACTCATTCATCCACGGCAGAGATGAGAAAGATGCTCTGTCCTGGCTTTGGTCAATGTTGGTTTCTCTTCCCTGGTCCCAGACTTGCAGCACTGGATGCTTCTCAAAGCAGGGGAGAAGTCACAAATGTTGTCATCATAGAAGAGTTGCTTTCATGCACATACACATGCACTTCTAGGGAGTTATAGGGTCATGGTACTTATGCCAGTCTCGGAGGAGGCTTGAGCCAAGGCTGATGTTTGGGTGTGAGAGACTCATGCCTACTGCCAATACTTCTTACCTAGGATGTGCTAATGAAGTTCAGCAAGGAAGTACTGGAGTGACTTGATTTTCTATGGGCAAGTGGCAACCCATAAAATGGAGGCACAGGTAGCTGGTTTGCTGTGCAAGACCATATCTCCGTCCATTGAAATGGAAGCAAATTTTTAAATAGTCAAACAGAATCATCCTTCTCTTTAAGGAACCGGTTACTTTCCTTCTTCTGTGTGTGTGCGTGCGCGCGAGAACACATATCCCAGAGCTGAGGACTCATTTGTTTCTGATCTGTTTGTCAGTCTAAGGATGTGGCTGCCGCTCACCCCTGCGGAAGGCGCTGCAGCCCTTCTTGTCCCCACCACCCACCTCCACCCACAAACATCCCCAGACTGCATCACGCAGGCTGCCTGGCCCCCAAGGCTGCCGCCAGCCTCAGGACACTCGCCAAGAGTCAGCAGCTTTGTTCCAGGTGCCTGTTCACTCCTTTCATTAGGCTAATGGGATGCGGATGCATTACTCCATTCCACATGCTGCTAATGAAGCACTCAGGCCTGTGTGTTCGCATTAATGTGCATAGCACTGGCAGGCAGGCGGAAGGGAGGGGAAAGGAAGAGCAGCAAAGGGGCTGCGTTTGGCCAGACAGTCCAACTACCCCCCTCCGCCGCGGCCAGCCCCCACAATCATCCTTTCTTTTTCCACAGGGCCCCCCCCACCTCGGCCTCCGTGCCTTGCCCTGCAGAACTAAGTCAGGTTACGCCGCACTCCAACGGGCAAACCCTAATCTGCCCAGGAAGAATTCCACACTACATTCCACTACACATTAAAACAAGGCCCTTTGCAACGGCCGGCCGGCCGAGAAACAAAGCTGTCGGCAGGGAAGGGCAGCTAACACCTACCCCTTGCTCTCTGGAAGGCAAGCCTGAGAAGCAGGGCTGTGGGAGGGTGGGGGGAAGAGAGAAGACAGCTGACCTTTCAGAACGAGCCAGCCACTCTCTGCAATCCAGTTTCCACACAGGAAACAGAGCGACGTTCCCCCTCTCCGCCACCCCTCCACCCCGGCCAGCGGCACTACGGTGATGGAACCGGTGCAGCCAAGGCTCCCGCCGTGGCTGCACCCTCAAGAACAATGGCTGACTCCCCTCACCCCGGCCCAGCACGCACCCATACTTTCCACCCCAACAATGGTGCCCATGAATGGGGTGCGGGGAGAGGAGAAGCCCCTCTCCATGGCAGCCGCAGCAACAGGATTTGCAAAGCAGCCCAGCCCCATCTCACTCGGCAGCATCCTCATCCCCAGATGGTACCCAGCCCTGTCCTTGGTCTTCTTGAGACCCGTGCTCAGCTCCCCCTCCCCTCCCCTCCCCTCCCCTCCCTCAGCAGCATCTGCAAACATGGCCCTGCCCTGCCTGCCCGCCTTTCAGGAAGGACAAGCTCTAAGCAGGGCTGCTGGGCAAAGGAGCAGCCCAAGCAGGAAGCGGAACCCAGCCTCTGGACCCTTCTCCGTATGCCATCGTTCTTCCGAAAATGCAACACTGTTTGGAATCCAGCGCATTCCCCCTTCCCCGTGCGCTTCTTGCCCCTGCCACTGAGCAGAGAACCACGGAACAATGGCTTGGGTGCAGCCACACCATCTAGCCCAGGACTGTTGCCACCGACAGGCAGCTGGAGCGATCCAGGGCTGTAAGCAGCTGCACTTCCAGTCCTACCAGGAGATGCCAATGATAAGACCTGGAACCTCCTGCATGCCAAGTACGTGCCCTCCCGCTAGGTTAACCCCACTCCAGCCTCCACACACGGATACAGAGAAGCACATGGGAGTTGTCTCCAAAATGGGCAGAGTGCCGGTATCCCGGAAAGCTACAGCACCCCCTCTGGCACGGCGTCCACATCCACTCTCTCCAGGCAAACCTCCCCAGCCTGGGTGTTGCCCTCTGTGGCGTTGGGTTTGGATGGGAGAAAAGCCAGGTCCATATCCCTGCTCAGCTATTTCAGTTCAGCTCACAGCTTCTAACCTCAGAAACCCCGGTAAGGGAGGCTAATCTGACAATTAGTCTGAGCTCTTTGGAGAAGGGGTTGGTTGGTTAACAGAATCCTATCAGAACCACGTTCCTTGGTAAAATGGCCACACACATTAACAAAGCGGTCGCACAGGTTGGGGCGGGGCACGCAGGAACCAGCCGTTTTTGGAGTCTCTGGGAACAAAACTGTGCCAAGCAGAGGACAGCACTGGCAGACATGGGCCTGGACAGCCCTGCTCACCGCCTGCCAAGATGCATGGAGCTTGCAGTGCATTTGCTTCTTGGCCACATTTTGGCAAGTTGTAGCCAAGCCCAAGTTTCTGTGCCTGGATGGACAGAGAATACTGAAAGCAGAAGACCAAAGAGCGAAAGTCGCCACGGCTCCCAATTCTTCCGCCCCTCGCAAAAATCTGCCCATGCAAAGTCATATCTAAGTTATCTCTGCAGGGAAGGATGGCTGAGCATTCCTGCACCATCCCTGCCCACGAGGCTTCAGGAATACGGAAAGAGGCACACAAGCCCCAGGATTTGGAAGCCGAAGCTCAGGAAGCGGCCAGCATGCAGCTCACTTACCAGGGCTCGTGTCTGCCTCAGTTCCTCGAGACCCTCAGGAAGGGGACTGGCCCAAAAGCTCGAATGTAAAAGCCCGCAAATGCCTTCAGCAAAGCGCATCCTGTTGCTGGCACCCAGATCAGGGCAGAGGGGGAGGGGGCACGCCTGTGCTTCCTGCAGAAGCATCAGCTACACCACCCACCCCGGCCCCAACTTCTTTCGCCAGGTACTGGGCCGTCATGCGCCCTGGCTGCAGCCTTGGCATCACGCTCCAGCCAGCTAGGACAGGGTTAAGCCACCCCCTTCCTGTTTTCCCAGGCGAGGCACTCTTCCCTTCCTCCTCCCTCCGCCAGCCTCTCCTCCTCCTCCCCCAAGAGAAAGAAAGAATGGAGTCTTCCCATTTAGTCCCATGTGGCTGAGTGCACTCTGTGTGGGAGCTGGCCAGGAATGGCGTGCCTAGCAACACTGAGGCCGTAGCAGGAGCGCCGTCCGGGCCCTGCACAGACGCAGTTGCGCCAGCGGGACATGCTGGGCCAGCGGGCCCATCTCCAACAGGTCGCCTCGCCACCTTCTTCGCCGTGCGCCACGGGGCCGGAGCTCTGCAGGGCGCTCCCGCCCACCTTCCCAGTGCAATCCGGGGCACGTGGGGGAGACCCACAGGCCACTTCGCCCTTTGTCTGCAGAGACTGCACCGAAGGAGCCCCGTCCCCCAAGCCTGTGCCTGCTGCAGAGGACGCCCCCCCACCCGCCCCCTGCTGCCCCTGCAGCCAGGACAAGGCATGGAGCCACTGCTGTCAGCGCCTCGACGGTTCTTACCAACAGATACGCACACCGAAAGATACGAATCCCTTCCAAACACAAGGGTGGGAGGCCTGTTTTCCTACAGTGATAACACCGTTGTGAGTTATTAGACTATGCTATGAAGGTGGGGTGGGGGGAGAGAAAGCAACAAGAGTACACTTAATTAGGGAATGGAAGGGGCTTGGGCAATTTGGGTGCAAGCCCACACTTGGTCATGAAGCTCGCTGGGTGACTTTGGGCGTTACTCCCAGGGCTATTGTGAGGAAAAAATGAAGAGGAGGAGGATATAATCCACCCTGCGTTCCCTGCAGAAGGAAAGGAGGTTGCATATCAGTTTAACAAATAAATTACACATGTTGTCTTTTCTGAAACTTATTTTTCAGTTTGTCCCATGGTGGGAGTCTGTTGCTGCTGCTGTTGTTGTTACATTGTGTTTATATCCTGCTTTTTCCCTCTTGTAAGAAGCCCAAGGCGGTTTACATAGTTCTCTTGCTCTCCATTTTGACCTTGCAACAACAACCCTGTGAGGTAGATTAAGTCACCCAGTGAGCTCCATAGTCGAGCAGGGACTAGAACCTGGATCTTCCAGGTCTCCAGTCCAACACACCAGTCACCACACCAAGCTGGTTTACTAAGAATCTACTTCCTCCCCTTCTTCCAGAAATTCTGCCTCAAGAAAAAAAAGATAGATAGATTTGTTGGGCAGTATAAGTTAAGCAACCCGAACAATCTTAAGATGACTCCAACGCCGCAACATCCCCACATGTTGGACAGTTTAGCATCACCTAGCACTTGGTATTTCAGCAGGGCTTGCCCACCAGCTTTCACATATTTCTTTGCAGCCATGAGGACTAGAAACTTGCTATTAAACACTGGTGTTAAAAGCTGGGTTTCCAGATTCGACCAATCCTGCAGTATTTTAGGCTTCCACGGCGCAGCGGTACACACAAGCCAATTCATCAAACAGAGATTTAGAACCACTGCAGGTTCTGCGACGGTCTCTGTGCCCCCAAGCGGCATTAGCAAAAAGGAACAGGGGCACGGATGCCCAGTGTGCCAGCCACTCCCGCACAGCATGCAAGGGAGGTGTGCAAGTGTCCCAGCGCCTGCCTGGGGAGGAGAGCAAAGGTGGTGGCGGCGGCGGCGGCACGGGGCTGTGCACGCATGTGCGTATCTGGGGTTTGTCACAGATTGGTGAGCAAGTTAATCTCAGACTCCCTGACACGTGGAATAAAATCACGATCCCGTAATGGAATTCATTCGTCTTCCTGTCCAGGGAGAGGACAACCCCAGCACGGCCTGCCAGAACAGAGGAGAATAAAACATCAGGACAAGGGCCTCGCACCAAGCAACAGGGGCCTGCCGAGCAGAGCAGAGCCGAGCCGAGCCTGGAGGGCGGGAGGAGACCCTGGGACTGGACTGATCCTCCCTTTACCGATTCATTGCTCGTGTGGCCAGGGAGCACGGGCAACGTGTGGGGGGCATTAATTTTCATCCCATTAATGAGGAAAGGCTGCAGAGCACTGGGAGGATTGCTCTGGAGCACCTGCAAGCCTCCCAAAAATAATGACCTTGCCTTGGACTGAGCTGCCACCTCAGTAAATGGAATGGCAACTTGTTTAAGAGGCCATTAACGGGAGCAAGCCAGGCTGCTTCACACATTCTGCAGCAACCAACCCTGGCTCGCCACCGAGCGCGCACTTGGCGGCTACGTGCGCTTTGTGCTCGGACACTCGCCCGGTGCCCGTTTACTGCGTCCACACGTGGCATTTTGCGGTCTCGTCAGCCTCGCCCATACGAGGGTTTGCAGCGCAAACAGCGCTAGGCGCATCCAATTCGGAGCATCCTCTCTCCAGCGCTATGCAGCATGACACGATTCCAGAGGAAGGCACAGAATGGGCGTGCGCGCCTTCCTCGGCAGCCCTTCATTCATGCGGCATCGCACCCTGCCTGCCCACAGCTGAGCTTGGGAACGGCCCTCGCCTCTTTGCTTGGCTGAGCACTTGGCCCCAGACACTGATGCCCCCTTGCCAAGTCCACTGGTAAGACATGCCGTCCGCTCAGGGGAGGCAGGGACCACGCAAGAACAGGCGACTAGCAACCTGCAGCCCAAATACCCAGGAGGTCATATTCCTCCTTGTGTCGCCAGAGAATGGGCCGAAAGTGCAGGAGGCACGTGGGCCCTCAGGCCAGCGCTTTTGGAGGCCTGAGCGAAGCAAACGCAAGGTGGCATTGGGGCATTTATGCATCTGAAAAGGATTAAAAGCGCAGCACGTGTGTGGATGTATCGTCACTCACCCCAAGCCCTCAATTTGATATTAGGGCAACCAGCTGCGGGAGAGGATATGGAGCGCCATCTTTAAGAACTGTGTGGAAGGGGAGATGGAAGCAGGTGTGCTTTTTTCCCTTGGTCCTGCAGCACGGAGACGTGGCAAGCAGCACCTGCCAGAGCTCTCTCTTACATGTGCATCAAAATATGCAGATCTGCCCTCTCCCCCGCCAGCCACCCCTCCTCCCCGCAGGCAGCACACAGGGCTTTGCGCAGCGGCCACATGCACAGGCCCTTAAATGGCAAGCCGGTGAAGACAAGGAGCAAGGCCTGGGAAGGCTGGGGGCCACAACCGGAGTCCAGCCCAAATGCCAGTCCCGGGCCATAAATAGCCAGGGCGTTGTCTTGAGTCGAGTAGCTGCAGCAGTCTTTGCCAAGCTGCTGCCCGCCAGATGGGTTCGACTATAACTCCCATCACTCCCAGTCAATATGGGCAATAGCAAGGCACGTTGGAGCTGAAGTCCAACACACCTGGAGAGCACCAGGTTGGAGAAGCTTGAACCACAGTCTCGAGGGAACCAGGATCAGATCACTGCTCCACTGCGAAGTTCATTTAGTACCTTTGGGCTAGTCAGGTCCCTCTGTCTGGTCTACCTCACAGGAGTGCTGTGGAGATGGAGAAGCCCCCTCCATTCATGCTGTCCTTAGCCCCTTAGGACAAGAGGCAGATGAAAAGGAACAGGAGTTAAATTAGAAATACGTCCACCAAGTTCTACATGTGGACTTCCCAGTAAAGCAGTTTTAAACAGACATACATGCATGCTTTGAAGTGAGGGGAACGCCTCCTTTAAAGGATATGTTGCGAGGGCTAAACCTGTTGCATGCTGAAACAAGCCCCCCCCCCCGCACGCCACACACACACACACACACCGGATCCAAGCAATGAAAACAGACTGGCAGAGCTGCGCTTCCATTTGCTGGTATCACTTTGCACTGCCGAGCAAGCGGGATGACACATGCCATGGCAAAAGTCAACGAAGCATTGTGCGGGCGGTCTGGGCCAGTCCAGTGTTCTTGTGTCTTGTTAAAAATGTCTATATTGAGCCCAGGGCGGGGGGAGGTCCGTGGGGTTTATAAAAAGCAACAGCAGGGTGGTGATCTTCTTGTGTGCTCGGCCGGGCTTTCCAATCCAAGTCAGAACCCCAGGAGGAAACAGGGCTCCAAAAAGGGAGGAGAGGAGCTTTGCAGGCCACCCAACCACCGGTGTCCACTCCCACAAAATGTTAGAAACTGTGCCATATGCAGCACAAACCCAAAGGCTGAGTGGAGACCATACTGATGGAGAGCTGGGGGATAAGAAAGCAGTAACATTTGTCCAGTTTTAAAACTAAAACATGCTCCCAAGACAACTTACAAAACAAGAATGATGTAATTTTTTTGGAAAACCAATCATTTTAAAACACAATACCTGTTAATACATTTGTAAAATGTAAAACTGCACTAGCTAAAAGTCATTAAACATGTCAGAATTACTACTAATAGCTGGAGAAAGAGGGTGTGTGTACTCACACAGAGAGAGATGGAGACAGACAGACAGAGAGGAAAACCAAGAAACGCATCAGGAGAATTCCCTGGGGCACAGAGTTGGTGCCACAACTGAAAAAGTGCTATCACAGACCCACCTAACCAAGCTCCTGAAAGGAAGGAAAAGAAAGTGATCTTTTCCCATTTCTATCCTGCCTTTTCCTCCATAGAGCCCAAGGCTATCTACAGGATTCCTCACTTCTCCATTTTATCCTAAGAACACCACCCTGTGAAGTTGGTTAGGCTGAGAAACAGTGACTAGCCCAAGATTACCCACTGAGCCTCATGCATCGGGAGGGATTAGAAACCAGACCTTCAGAGTGTCTGTCCAGCAGGAACCCCCACGCCACTCTGGCCCTCACAGGCAAAGACCTCCTTTCCTGATCTTTAAGGACGGAGAGAAAACACAGGTGAGAATCTGGCAGGCCTGAGCACTGCTCAGTACTTGGCAATGGCGTATTTTGCAAGCATTGAGGTGGTGTTTCCAAAGGGACTCATCCCATGTATGTGCAAAGAAGCACCCTCCACCACCGCATCACAATTTCTTGACTGGCAGCTGCTCCGGCCACTCCCGATCCCCTGCTCTCTGCTCTTCCCCTTTTTGGAATTCCAGGCTAGCTCAGTTACTGTTTCCTTCCCAACACGTTGCCCTCCAGATGTGCTGGACTGTCACTCCCAGAAACTCCAACTAGGCATGCTGGGGTGAAAGATGAAAATGAGTGGTGACGTGAGAGAAGATGAAAACAAATGGCCTGAAGGAAAACATTTTTAAGGTGTTTAAAACTGTGCATCTCAGTCCAGTTTCTAAGAATTTCGTCTGCCAAGTTTACTATTCCCATTCTGTCTCCTCGTTCAGGTGTTAGACTGGAAGCCACCCTGACATTCAAAGAGGGTGAAGGGCAGTACAGAAACAGTCCATTTTTTAAAAAGGTACTTTTGGGAGGAAAGTATTTATTCTAGGTAAATGGGCCATGTGGCACTGGAAACAAGCATCAACTTCCAAAGGCTTTTCCAAGGAAAGCTCTCTTTTTGCAGAGCCATTTAGACATCCACCCAAAGATGGAGGCAGAGATGCAGACACTGACCAGTTCAATGAGAAACATCCCCCCCCCGCCCCCCTGTCAGCAAGTGTTTTTAAAAACGGATGGCCCTGAGGCACAGGCATGATCTTGGGAAAGGGGACTGGGTTATAAGATGGGAGCGGGGACAAGCTTCACCCAGTATACAAAGACCCTTTCATAAGAATTGAGGCAGGAGCCACGCAGCTCAAGGATCGTTCTAGAGAACAACCCGGCTGCATTATGGAATACAGTGATACAGTGCCTTACGGAGAGGGTGGCCACTTACAAAGCACCAAACAGAGGAAATGCATTGCTCCTGCTGAGCCACCTATCCACCCACCAGAAAAGAACACAGTGTTTCACATATGTGCATTTATATGTGCAGTTGCACATTTGGGCACAATTCTAATTTAAAGGAAAATATTCTACATCTCACCGCAGTGCGAGCTGTGGACCAGGTGACTTGTGTACCTGCCTGTTCAATCTGCTCTCCAGGTGCTAACGGTGGACGGGGTCACATTCTCAGGCTCTTTCTCTTTCAACCAGAACTGAGAAGAGCGGCCTTTCAAATACAGGACACCTATCCATCCTACTTACAGAGATTAAAGCAAAGAACCGGCAACCCGGTTCCACACTCTAAGATGAGTCCGTGATTACGGAAGGGTTTCTAAGACCACGTGAACGTTCAGCCACGCCACCTTTCGAACTGCCCCTTTTGCATCGGTTTAATTGAGAACAGAACTCCACCAGAGAACCTGCTTACATATTCGGTGTAATCCAGGGCCTTGAAAATAATGAGAGTATCAAAAGCAATTTCCCCTCCCTCCGCTATATGATCATGGCCATCCTATACACCTCTGAGAGGAGGGAGAAGATATTCCAGGTCAGAAAATATTGCACCTCGAATGTAAGCATTTAACTGTTGCACACTATGTCAAACTCAGCATCTATGGAAAAGGACAAAGCCACCTGAAGGCAACAAGAATAGGCTAGCAATTGGGAAAAGTTGGCCAAAATCAAAGGGTGTCACCCGGTAAGACAGACATACAGTTTTACAGAGCTCTTGCAGTCCTCAACTGTTCGCCACTCCCTCGCACCCTGCCAAAAAACCCACCTTCCCTCCACTCTCCTGCAAACACTTCCTGCATTTTTCCTCTCACTGGCATCTTAATTATATTAATAATAAGAGTTGCTTGCATGAAAACAGGAGATTTGTTGCTTAGGAGCTCATCTGCTCCTGCTGCTTATTCCCCACTTTAAACTGTAATCCGCTGCTGGGGACACTACAATTAGCTGCCGCAGAGTCACAGCGGATTAGGGCTTCAGCCGGGTGCTAGGCAAGAGTCTGCAGACGAAGCACCAAGCAACTGGCACCCTGCTTTCTTCCAAGCAGGCATCAGCAGCAACCCCCAAAACCAGGATTGCGGGGGCACAGAATGAAATCCCCCATACGCTGTATTGGCCTCCTGAACAAAAAAGACATTGAACCTCATGCCCAGAAAGGTTCGCCCAAACGAAATGCTTTGGGCTGCACCGTCCCAGTCTACCTTTCGGAGTCCTTGCAAGACCTGGACTTGCTAAACTGGCCTTGCCCCTCACCCTTGTAAACAAGCCCACGGCATACCATCTGCCTTTGCAAAGTCCAGATTCTGCTTGCAACAGCCCTTTTTCAACACAACCGAGATCCAGAAAGCGGGAGGAGGGGAACAGCAGAAGACGACGACGATGGATGTGAAGGAAAAGCAGGATTTCTCCCCCCATGATGCCTGCAATATCAGGCCACACTGCTGCACAGCTCATTAAACACCAGGCACATCCATGGCTGGCAAAAAAGCGAGTTTGGGGGCACGCTAACACCGGGATGAGATGAAGGGGGAATCCATCTGATTTCTGGGATAAACGCGTTCTTCTAGCTTCTCCCTTCCAGCTCCTTCCCAAGAGCAGCCCACATTTCTCTGCACCACCCCCAGGCAGTTCCATTTACAACCAGCTCGAAACCTGCAGAAGCAAGGTCTGAACCTCCCCCCCGCCCCCCCCACACCCCTTCCGCCATCCATCAGCCGCCACGGGGTTAATTCCAGCTCCACCAGGTTATTCTCCCTTTAGTGCTTCTGACTCACTAATGATGTGCGAGGGATACAAAGACTGCTGTAAAGCAGATACACAATCCCCATCCCTACCACCACCATCTCCCTGTTCCCAGCAGTGACTGCCTCCCCCTAAACCCCCCCCACACACACACCTCCAGCCTCCGGATACACCTGTTTGAGGCAGGCAGCGAGGGATATTAACCCTTTGTCAGCCAGACTCGGAGGCACAGCACGAGACGCAGCAGCGAGGCAGAGAGTGAGAACAGAAGACAAAAAGCCAGAACTTAATAGCAACTGTAGAAATGCGGGGCCAGAAGAAAAGCTCTACGGCTCACGCCAAGCCTCCAGCCTGGTGAAGGGTTACACCGACACACACACCCCTCTCACAAGCCCTGCAGCAAAGTCCCACCACACGGAGACGGTGCCGAGGGTCACAGCCACAGCCGCAAGCAGCATAGCAACGCCGCTTCCCACATCCCGCCCCTGAATCTCAGCAGAAACGGAGGCAGCTAATTAGAGGAGCCACAAGCAGGGGGCAACCAGGCAGGGAAAGGCCCCATCCGAGCGCCTTCTTCCTCCCAACCCGCTCTCCCCACAGGCTCATCATTTCTCTGCCCAAGGGGCTCTCGCACCAGTAAAATGAGCCGGCTCCTGCAAAGGATGCCTGGCTACGGTCTTTGGTGGGAGGTTCAGGTTTATTCCCACCAGAGAGACAAGGAGGACTGGGGCAACCCTGTTCCAGCAAAGAAATGGTTTCCTCACATCCAGCACAACTGAGAAAACTGAGATGCTCAAAGACATCTAATTAAAATGGTCAGCACATGTCGAGACTGCACAGGGCTGATGGGAGCTCACGAGAGGCGATGCTCTGCTGGACGCCCAACCCCAAATCCCCTCTGTACCAAAAGGTAGTCAGTCCCAGAAGAGTCCGTGCCTTGCACTCTTCTGCACAGCTAAACCTTCTACCCATGGGGAGGTTTGTGTTGTTGCTTTGAATGGAAGGCCATTCAGTCAAGTGAGCCTCACATCTAACACAGTATATCAATAAATGATGATGATGATGATGATGATGATGATGATGCATTTTTATTCAATCTATTTTCCTCTTTCAAGGAAGCAAGAGGGTTCCATTTTATTTTCACAAGAACCCTGTGAGGTAGGCCAGGCTGAGAGTCTGAGTCTGGCCCAAAAGCACCCAAGTGCACTTCATGGCCAAGTGGGGCTTAGAACCCAAATCCCCCAAGTCCCAGTCCCACATTCTAACGCTCGTAACGAGAGCGTGATACAACTGCAAGTAGAAACTACAGGGGAGGGAGCAGATCCATTTCAACAGCCTCAGATGGATTTCCCTTTAAAGCCCATCAACAATGCACCCAGTTTGTTGGAAAATGTTGGGACAGTGTTTTTGAAAGTAGCTAAGAAGAGCAGTGGCTGGTTCTAACAAGTCTGAATTGAACTGAATTGAAATTGAGAGCTTTCTCTGCGGTGGTGCCCCACCTATGGAATGCGCTCCCCAGGGAAGTCCGCCTGGCGCCATCGTTGTTTTTTGGTGCCAGGCTAAGACCTTTTTATTTAAAACTTATTTAAAGTGTTAAATTATTATGGAGGATTTAAAAAAAATTAAGCCGAGATGCACCAGGTTTTAATATTTTTAGTGTATACATTTTTATATGATTTTGTTTGTTTTTGTTTTGGTTGTGAGCCGCCCCGAGGCTTTGTTGCGATGGGGGTGGCATAGAAATGTTTTAAATAAATAAATAATAAATAAACCATAAGATTCCATAATGTCTGGGTCAAAACTGACAAATGTATAAAAGATCTGCTCTCTCATTCTCCCACTTTGCTCATTTCTTTCCGATATGAACCCTTAGCATGACTTTCCCTTAAAGGCACACAGGGAGGTGGAGTTGTTCTACCTACAAACATATGTTTCTATTCCTATTTACCCCAGTCTTAGTTCCCAAATGTAGATGGAGAGAAGACCTCTTGAAGTTCTCTTTAAAAATGACTGCAACTTGTCTATTTACAATCTTCTCTCTTTGTTTGACCATATGCCTCACTTGAAAAAGCTGAAACCCCCAAACATGTTTACTCCTCACACAATCTATTCACTTACGCTGAACTAATACTTAGCCATCTTTAGGGGTATCCTTGTAATGAAAGCATTGGCTCTCAGGGTATCAAGGGGGAAGCTTATCTTGTGGCAATATGGTTCCTCCTGAGACAGAGTATGACTGACCCTCACTGGGTGAATTCCCTCCTTAACTCAAGCTACGTCCCAAGCAAAATGAGTTTAAGAGAAGTCCAGCACCCTGGGTGGACTATTTTAATCATCCCTCAACAATACTCTATGTATAGTCACAGCCTGGTTCTCAGGCAATGTTGGACTACAACTCCCATCTCTTCCAGTCAGCACGACTATTGAAGGGCCCATCTGGAAGCCACCAGGTTATGGGGATCCTCCCATATATCACAGGAACCACGGTAGCTTATATACCCTTCCGTCAACAACCAAATTTCCAGGATGGTTTACCTAGAAGAAAGGCTCTGTAAACGACTTCTGTGCTCAGGCAGGTTGCTATGGGATCAGGTGTTCCTTCGGCTACCTGGGTCCCAGCCTGCTCGCCGTGTTAAAAAGGTACACTCCAGAACTCTGAATTGTGCTTGGAAACACACCAGGAGGGAGGGCCAGCAAATCTATTTATGGACTGGAGAAGTATGTTCTTAATGTCTGGTCCCAGCTTCCAAACAGTCTTCGAAGACGGCCTCAGATACAACACACTGCAACTGGTAATGATGGATATTAGCAGAGCATAGGTAACTGCAGCCAGACTTGTTCAGGAGGCTTTGCTGGTGGAGAGAGTTCCCTGCCCCTGGAGCCACATGGCCCAAGAATGCAAAGGTGAGCAGAAAGCGAATCGCCAGATGCTCTGGGCCTCAGTTCCTGGGATTCCTGGCCACTGGGCATGCTGAGCAGAGCTTTTGGAAGCTGACACTCAAACATCTGGAGACCTCCCTTCTGCCCAACCCTGCACTAATGACACTGGACGTTTCAGGAGCACCCCTGAGTGACCGACTTGTAAGAATACGGTAAAGTTTCCAGCCACCCAAGTCCGGCAGCAGAAGCCCGACACCTGCAAAGGTGTGCCACGTACAGAGAAGGTCAGTGCAGAATTATATCCCACAACAATCAGTACGGCAGAACACAACCTGGGAGCTATTACAAACTAAGCTTCCCTCACCCACTCCGCCGCACAGCCACAGGGCACCCTTGGGCCCTCTCCTGAAAAATCCTGCACTTGCTCGCTGGCTCACTCGCACTGCAGAGCCAGGCCCCTCCCCACAAGAATAGGATCGTTAGAGGTCAGGAAGTTGCCATGAATCCACAGAGGACGGGGCAAGGAGAGCATTTCTCACCCTGCCCCCTTACGGCTTGCTCCAGCACGCTTAGTCTCCCCCACATGCTGCTTAAGCTGACACAGACATTCCACACAAAATCCCCTTTGATCGCCAGAAATGCTTGCCCAGAGCTACATTCTGACCTGCCTGCCAGCCATTATCACTTCTTTCTCAAGAGGAGAGGGGGTGAGAGAAGGGAGAAGAACCATGTCTGTCTGTTCCTCCACAGCAGTTCTTCCCGCCCCAGAGAGTTCTGTCGAGATCTTAACCAGAACGACACAGTGAGGCCAACGCCAGCTCCAAAAGCAGCCAGCAACGTGCTAAGATGGCTCCTGCCCTCACCTAGCAACCCCAGGTTCACTGCGAATCCTTCAGAGGAGATAACCAGAGGCCAAGTGTGGGCCTCAAATAGCCCAAGTGTGCTAATTAGAAGTGCAAAGTGTGTGTGTGTGTGTGTGTGTGTGTGTGTGTGTGTGTGTGTGTGTGAGAGAGAGAGAGAGAGAGAGAGAGAGAGAGAGAGAGAGAGAGAGAGAGAGAGAGAGAGAAGGAACGAGAGAAGCTGAGGATAAGTGAAGAATAACCTGGGAAGGTTTGCCGGATTTCAGAGTTATCCATTTGCAGATCTTTATCCTCCACTCCAAATGAATCAGGAGTCAAGAGGCTACATGGTTCTTTGGTCTTTTACTTCACCATTCTCAAAACATGTGTGTTGGACCATGACTTTCAACATGTGATAGCCAGCTGTGATGATGACTATACTCTAACGTATGTGGAGGGCATCAATTGGGAAAGGCAGTCTTAACCATCCTGTAGCACTTTTGTTTTTAAAGAGGCAGGGATGCAGAGACCTGCACCAAATAAACTTTCACAGGTGGACAACCTAGCGGTCCAAACCTTGGTCCACACAATGTCCAAATGGACTTCGTTGTTCTTAGTTACCTCAGGCACGACTGTTAACACTGGGAAAAGGCAGCCTTTTCCAAGCTGGTGCTCCCCAGATGTGGGGGACTTTCATTCCCCTCTCATCCCCAAGCAGCACAGCTATCGATGAAGAATTCTGGGACTAGTGAACCCAAGCACCTGGAGAGAAGGTTGGGATATGGTGCACAAACAGGGCATCTCGGCTTTTAGCCAGCTTCCCAAGATGCAGACAAATCGACACGTGCCGTCTCCTTCAAGTGCATGCGCACACCTAGGACAGCTGCACCAGTTAAATTTCTGCCTATGCAAGTCATCCTGTCAGAAAACAAAAAGGCAGGAATGCTAAGGCAAGAAATCAGAGATACAGAGAGGACAATTGCGCCAAACGTCCCTTCCCCCTTCCTTCCCTCTCTCCCTCACACGCACCACCGTTCAGCGTGTAAGGAGCTTTGGAGGCCTCCGTGACCTTCCACTTCTCACACCTGCTCTAGGCCCACACTTGTGCCACGCTAAACCCAGCCATATGGCACCTCAGAGATGTCCTTGAATGAAGGTGCCAGGGCTGCAGCATGAACAGGGCCTAGAGTTAAATGTGCCTGGGAACAGAAGGCAACGCCATACAGGAACAGCAGAAGCGATTCTGGAAGGACTGAGGCTTCCTGGGGCTTTGAACCTCTGCAGGTGTGGATGACTGAGGATGGCCTGCCCTACGAGACAGAGGGATCCAAATGTTTTCCCCCCAGCAGCCATTGCCCGGGTGCTCGATCAAAGCCCTGGTCCATTTCGAGAATGGAGAAAAGGCCTGCTGGTTGACGCAATCGTGCCAAAAATCCTCTTATGGGAGCCAAATTGAACACATGCACTTTGCTGCGGAGTTTGGGGTGACGAAATGAGTGGGTTGGCAGCACGAGTGATGCTGATGGAAGATGAATGTGACTGATTACAGGCTACAGCCCACTTTAGGGAATACATCATGGTGACCAGCTGGCCAGCAGGGCTTGTTCGGATGGTCAGGACTTATCACATCCAGGCCCACGAGATGGTAACACAAGCATTACTTGGTAGCTTGCGGTGACCAATTTGCAAGATGCTTCACAGATAAAATAACACATATCTGTTCTGACTGGGACCCCACAGTTAGTGCAGATCCAGGTCTAAAAGCCGGTACTTGCTTGTCCAATCATATTTCTCCATCTCCTGAGCCAGAGGATGCTCCCAGGATGTTCAGAGATGTGAGACCTGCCAGGTGTGCTCCTTCCTGCCTTGTAAAAGCTGTGAGGGAAGGTCAGTGCTGCTATAGGAGAAGAAGCCATTCCACTGGGCATAAAAGAGGCAGTGATTATGCCTGTATTTTTTTAAAGCCCTCCCTAGGACCCACCAAATGGGGTTATTTCTGCCCAGTCTCCAATATTCCACTTCTGGGCACATGGCTGCAACTCCAGATTTGTGGGCCAATACAGATGATCTGGATGCATTTCACTCTGGTTTCAAACCCAACACTGGGATGGAAATCTTTCTGGTCACTCTGATGGATGAACATCACTGGGAATTAGACAGTGGTTTGCATGCCCCTGCTGGATAGTGGCTTTCAAGCCAATCAACCTATGTAGCAATCTCAATTACCTGGGTGGGATAGACCTGGAAGTCATTGTTACGTGGTGATCCCAGACCTTCCTTGAAAAGGTGATGCTAAGTGCATCACCTGGCCATTTGACTATACCAGCCTTCCCCAAACTGATACCCTCCAGGTGCTCTGGACTGTAACTCCCAGCATTCCTGGCCAGTGGCAGTGCTGGCTGGAGCTCCTGGAAACTGAAGTCCAAACCTGTTAGAGAGCACCAGGTTGGGGAAGGGCTGCCATATTCCACAGGGTTCCCGTCTACAAGGACCTGCAACTCAGTGTCAACAATGCCTGTGTGGTGCTCAGCTCTCTCCTTCCTTCCTTGCAGAATCCAAGGATGCTACTGATGTTCAAAAGCTCTGCCTAGTAGCAGCAGCAGACTGTGTTTGGGGACAGAGTCAGGCTAGATCTTCCCAACACTGGACTCCCTGCCTGTTCCCACAGCGCATATCCACGTCATCTGACAGATTTGAGGCATTTAACGGAGCCCCAACCTGTGTGGCTGTCCTGGGTGGAAGGATATCAGTGGAGAGTTGTATGGCTTGTCAGTGTTCATTAAAGTTGCCAGCAGGAGGTGGAGGAGAAACAGAAAAGCATGAAATCCTTCCGCTCGCCGTTCATGCCACAACTTAAAATGCCTCACACTTCAATGGCACCTGATGGGCACAAGAGACAGGAAGAAACAAGAGGTTGGAAAGCAAAGGAGTGAGGGGGGGCTCTCCATGGAGTTGCTTTCCTTGGGAAAGGCAGAAGCAGAGCAGTGCCCGTGTTGAAATTCATATATTTCCCAAATAAGCTTGCCAACTCCCTCATTGTGTTAAGCACATTGATAAAGTCTTCAAGCCAACCTAGAACCTTTGCTTGTGCAATATCGAACTGCACCAGCCCTAAAACGACACAAATGGAGGCAGATTTCCATTTGGTTGTGTGCACACATGGAAGCAAGACTGAATGTTTGAAAGGTAATGCTGCAATCCGACACACAAGTCATTGCAAATCCCATTAAGGGGAAGGCCTGTAGCTGAGCATATGCTTTGCATCCCCAGGCAAAGGTGGCAGAGCCCCTCACCTGAAACCCTGGAGAGCTTCTGCTAGTCAGTGTCAGCTGTATTAAGTTAGAAGGACGAAGGGTCTGACCTGGTGCAAGGCAACTTACAAGTCCCACTGAACCAAGTTAAATGCTTGCTTTCAAGTAAACATGCATAGCTTTGGCCATCCAGAACCTTTCTGATAGTTCTGAGCAAAACGATTCTTCGAGATGGATGCCTATGTCGCTTGATTAGTCAAACGTTCATAAGGCAAGAAGCAAACCACAATGCGTACTTCAAGCGACTGGAGGACGCTTAATCAGGGCACAATCAGCCATATGGGCTCAGTAGCGTTTGTGATGACTTGCTGGTTGCTGGGTCCAGTGGGAAGCCCATAGTAACGAATGCAACTTAGATGTCAGTTTTCACCTGCATTTTCTGTATAAAAAAGAGCAAGCATCCTAGCCAACCCATAATGCAGCCTTTCTGTAGCCCAGTGCCTTCCCAGACATTTTGGACTTACAACTTTAGGTCAGGATTCTTTTGGTCAGGCTTCCCGAACCGTGGATATTCTGCTTACATCCAATGGAGTCCAAAGCATCTGGAGGACCACACGCTCCCCACTCCTGGGCTATGAAAATCAGGGCGCCATCCGCCATGGCTTCTTGTAACCTCCTGAACCGATGGAGTGACAGGCCATCCCATGCCAAGCAAGAAAAGCATAGAGGTTTAGATTGCCGGCTTGTTTCCTCACCATCTAAAATATTAAAGCGACCAATTCTGGCCGCCTAAATGCTTTGTCCTCAGGAGGAGGAGAGACTGAATTCTTCAAAGAAAGGTAGTTCCTTGCTTGTCCTTTCTCTGTCCCGCGGAATTCCTCACCACCACCCACCACAGTCTTCCATCTTTGAAGCCCAGCCAGCTTGAAGGCAGAGGGAGGGTCCCTCAGAGGGCAGAATCCCTATTTTCTGAGGTTGATCCTGCAAGCAATCCTGTGGCACCCCAGACAATTCCAGGCGGCCACAGAATCGCGCCCTACCTCTTGCAAGAATTTCAGGTCCAGGACAGTGAGATACCCCCTGCTCCCACTCTGCGTCCTGGTTGTTCAGACTAGCGGATAACGGTTTGGCAGAAACCAGAAAAAAACAGAACCAGACAAGGATTTCACTGCATGCAAGGGGAGGAGGGGATGTCTAAGTCTTGCATTCCCTCCTCACCTTGCCACATAATGCCAAATCATGGCCTGGCATTATTTCCGAACTAAGCCAATCTGTTTGATAGATGGCTATAACTCAGTGTCAACAGACAAATGGTGCAGTCTCCAACTTGTTTGTTTAAATTTGAAATCCAAATACAATACAAACAAGGTGCTGTTTTTTTAAAGGTAGTTAAATTAAGTTAATATAATTGATTTTGTTTTTTTAAAGTCTGATTTAAATGACTTTTTATTATTGATTTTTATCCACTGTGCAGTCATGAATGATCACCCTTACCTTTCCAGTGATACTAAAAGACAGTATGTTCATCCCATTAGCCCCGTTCTAACCCTCACCCCCCCCACACACACACACAAAGGGCCAAGGGTAGGTATGGTCATACTCCAGTCCTTAAGCATCCATCTTCCACATCAATAAACCGAAAATCATGTGCTCAGATTAACTGTTGCACATCACTTGGATTTGAGCACATTTGCTTTCACTCCATAAATGTTTTTCCTGAAATTTTAACCTTCATGCTTTAAGAGGTCAGGGTGTTTTCCCCTTCATGAAGGAGAGGATTGGTGGGACAGAACAAACAGAATGAGTATAAGAATATGGCTCAGTTTCTTTGGTGAGGACAAACTCCATCCCTCCCAAAATATTGGAGAGATATCTGCAGACATTGCCCCTGTTTTCAAGCATTATTAACTGCCTGCCATAAGGGCTAGAAACTTATTTCAAGGAAAAGCAGGATTCTTGGGAAAACAAACCAAGATTCTGAGCACATCTTACACAATTTGACAAAGACTAAGGGTCACGCTGGAGGACAGAGAGAGAATTACTGGCAGAAACACAAGCCAAAGGCTTCTACCCACTTTCCTCGCGGTTGACCTATTCAGTTGTGCTGCCCCAGAAACAACTTCCCATTTAATGACATGCTTGGACCAGCAGCTGCACAGAAGGCTCCAGAATCGGGATGGGGAAGCAGAAAGGACTGAGGCGTTTTGGTTTTGCGGGCTGGTTCAGTGTTGCAGGCAAGAGAATAAAGGAGCTGGAGCTAATCAGGTGCGGATGGCAGTGCATAAGAGGTGTGTGCATGTGGCGGGGGGGGGGGGGGGGAAAAAAAGGGGGGGGGGGGGGGGGGGGGGGGGGGGGGGGAGAAATCAGCAGACTGCAGGCAGGGAGTCTCTACTCAATCTTCTTGCAGGTTTCAGGCTGTTAGACAACTAGGCCAGAAGGCCTGAAAGTGCAATCAGCATTTAACCGCCAGGGCCAACAGCAATCACAGCAGTGGGAAGGAGTAGGCGGAGCGGCGCCAGAGCCCCAGAGAAGGGGTGCAGTGACACACAAGAGCGGCTTCAGCCACACCACCCAGACCTGGTGTGGCTGAAGAATTAGCGGCCCCTCATACATCGCCCTTCGACTGATTATGTGCCCCGGGGCGCACGCGGCTGCATGGTGCACGAGCCTCATCCGCGGGAACACTGCTGCACAGGAGAAGCGCAGGCCCCAGCGAGGCTGCGCTCGGGTGCGGGGCGGCCCTGCCGCAATCGCACAAACAGCCACCGGGCGACCCAGGAAGGGCATCTGAGAGCCTCCATCTGCCAGTGCGTCTAGCAGGGACTGAAATCTCAGGTCGCAGCACCAAAATTCTGCAAGGGGTGGGGGGAAGACTTCCCACAGTGACCTTTGTGGTGAGGGGGTGGGAGAGGGAGGGGGCAGGCACAACTCTTTAACTCTTTCCTAGCAGAAGCCAAAGTATCTTTCTACCTCCCCACCAGGGCAAGACAATTCTGCAATTTACACACACACACACTCACTCACACACAGAGCCCTGGGATTCCTGCCTTCACATCTTGCTCAGAAGGAGTGAGAGTGCAGAGCAGAGCTGCTCGTTAACGGCCTCTCATTAACAGCCCTCTGGGAGAAGCAGGGTAGCCAGGGCACCTGCAACCTCCAACTAATGAGCTCCATTACTGTCCTGAAGCCCCAAGCACAAACGAGGGGGCAGAGGACCCTTTCCACAATGGATGTCGGAGCGCTACAAGCCCATCATCCCCAATTCTGCCAGCCTTGCAGGGAGCCACCACTGACAGGCAGCTTGCAAGGCCATCAAAGCTGGGGGGGGGGCACAAACATGCACGTCCCACACGCCTTTGCGCAGGCAAGCGTGCCCTGTTCCTATGGTCCCACTCCTTAATGTGCATGTGGAGAAGCATTCCGTGCTTCCGAGGTGGCGGGGTGGGGGCAGAAGCGCGAGAAAGAATGGCCGCCACACCCTGGAAGAGGGATAGCCCTGGCAGCCAGAGCTCGGGCAGGGAACGCTCGGTTTTGACTCATCGCAGCAAAAGGAAGGATCTGGGGAAGGCAGCGGAATAACTGCTGCCGCGGAGAAACACCCCATCCTTGCCACAGGCATACCGCTGAGCTCCGAAAACACTCCTCTTGCCTGGCCTGGGACACCTGCCCAGAGCAAGGCCGCCAGGAGGGGTGCAGGGCTGAGCCCAGAATGTCAGTGACGGCGCAGGGAGGGGCCGCCCACACTGGGCCTCCGGCGAGGCAGAGGGGCAAGAGCAGGAGCCGCAGGTGCAGTGGGAGGCCAGCGAGGAGGCGGCAGCAGCCCTGCCTGCAGGAGAGGCCTCCTTTACAGCCCTGTGCTGTACATGGCTACTCAGAAGCAAGCCTCGCAGTTCAGGGAGGCTCGCTCCATTAAGCAAATGTGAGGCAACTGCGATCCGTACGGCTTCCTGTTTGCACACCTCTCTTTAGGAAGCTGGGCATGGTGCTCCGTGGAGCAACAGGGCCCTGATGGAGGATTTGCAGTACGTGCATAAAACTACAGTTCCCAGGGTTCCTCAGGGAAGAGAGCAGGCAGGATGACAACCGAACTGATTTAAAACCAATTCAGTTTTGTAGCACAGATGTACCTCCAGGGTCCTGCTGCAAAATCAACATGGGGTTCTTGTCCTTTAATTGGTCTGAGATCATTACCCAGCCTTTGTTGCTTGTCCAAGGAACTTAGAAAACCCAAACGTGCCAAGCAAAATATGTGACGGATGGAGAGTGAGGTCTGTATCCAGGACTCCAGAAATCACTGGGGAAAGGGGTGGGGGGTGGGGGGGAGGGAGGGAGGGGGGAAGAGAGAGT
This sequence comes from Varanus komodoensis, assembly GCF_004798865.1. Lineage (NCBI taxonomy): Eukaryota > Metazoa > Chordata > Lepidosauria > Squamata > Varanidae > Varanus > Varanus komodoensis. The sequence continues at coordinate 5,406,046 of NW_025335759.1, forward strand.
GAGAGAGCGAGAGAACAAACACACCTTTGCCAGGCCAAGCGCTGTAATCTTTCTCCACATCCAAGGAACAGCAAGAACAGTCCTGTTGCTGAGCCATTGCTGCCACCGAGCGCTTGGCAGACGCTGTCCCCGTTTATCTGAACCACACACCTGCATCGGTGAGAGCAGCAGCTGTACTCTAGATTTCTCCCGGCCTTCAGTGTGTTTGGTTCAGCTGCTCCAGGCCTCTGAACCCTGCAGGAGCCCATCTGCCCAGCCTCCCCAAAACCCAGGCTAATAACTGACTCAGCCCCTCCGACTGATGCATAATAAAGCTTCCTTAGTTCAGCACTTAGCATTTGAGTTGAAGTAGCCATGCCACATGGAAAGAGAGGCTCTGCTCCTGATTACTTCCTGCACAAAGGGATGAAAGATGGGACATTTAAGCACCAAGGATTACAAACAAAAGCCACCTATATCAGCCCAACCGTGGTGCCAAATACACGTAAACAAAGAACCAGTACCCAATACATCCAGACTTCTCACAAGCTCCTGTTCCCCCACTCAGCCACTTCATTCTGAAATGGGGGAACCTTCAAAGGAAACTGGACTCCAGGACTGCCCAGGTGGACCAACTGATGCAAGAAGAAAATAAATTAAAAGTCAGGGCTCTGGGGCCATCGGCTCTTTCTCTAAAGACAGCTCCTGCAGAGTGGCCAGGTATCCTACCCTAACAAGGACAATCCTCTATCCTAGAGCATAGATGGTCCCCACAAGATGTCATCTCTTGATGTCAAGACTAAACTTGTTTTAAAACCAGAGAAGCATAAAGAGGAAGAACAGAAGGAGCCATGAAGCCACAGGTCTGCAGTTGGCCCTTGGACCGCCCATTAAGGCAGGTGCACAGATCCCTGGCCAGACTCACCCATAATAGTGAGTGGTATTGTATTTCTGTTTAAATTCAAGTTATTTCCAAATCTGCACCTCTACAAATAAATTTACACTGGCACGCATTGTGCATTTCAGCTCCCTCTTTTTTGGTGCTCCGAGTCCTCTTTGGGAGGCTGGGCAGCCAGTCAGTGGCCACCCCAACCACCTGTGCCTTCCTTTAGCACACCCAGATGCTACAGCAACCACCAAGAGAACCCTCCCCCTCCCCCTCCCCCCTGCAATTTAGGGGACAGCAATTAAAGCGCAGAACCCCCCTTCAAGGGCAGGTGTTGATAACCCTAGCCTAGAGCCTGTGAGTCAACACAGGGCTTTTGAAAGCTGCATCTTTCTGAAGCAAGATGCTCCCCCTCCCCTCTCCAAAGCACACCACACATTCTCATGTTGCCCACGAAGCCATCTTCCTCCCATCAAACGAGACTGACAGCCCCCGCAGGCAGCCCTGAGCTGGAGGAAGAAGAAAAAAACCATCCACTTCTCACAGAGGGCTCTGTAACTTCCTGGCTCCGGCTCCATGCAGAATCTCCACCCCCAGGGACGCGCTCTGCTTGTTCCCGAGATACAAGGGGAGCAGCCGGGCTGCCCTTGTGCACAGCTCTGTGGACAGCTGGGTGGGGAACGGAGCAGGGGCTGCAGCTGGAGCCTGCCGGCTCGGCCCTCCCTCCAGAAAAAGGGGACACCGAGCCCAGCTTCGAGGAATGGAGTCAGATCAGCCTGGTGCCCGGCGTGCCTCTTGCTCAGTGCTCCCCAGAAGTTAAAAACAGACCCTGGCGTCCCCAGCGACCTGCTCTCAGCTCAGGACTAGCATTTTAAAATGCTATCTCAAGACGAGATGGGGCGTTTTAAGAGCTCCTGTCAGCCGCTCCCAAGTCAACCTAAGCTTCCCCAACCTTGTGCCCTCCAGAAGTGCTGGACTGCAGTTTTCCCCCTTTCCCATTCAACATGGTCAATAGCCATGCTAGCTGGGAATGATGGGAGTTATAGTCCAACATATCTGGCTGGGAAAGGGAGCCTTGAGCCTAGGTGTGCTGGCCTTGGGATACAAGCTCCAGTGCCTGGTGCATAAACAGGAGGAAAAACAGCTCAAACACTGCAGAGGCACAAGGCAAAATGCCATTTGAAAAAGCAACCTGGATCCCAGGCTGCCACCAGGGCAAGTCCTACCCACAGGCCTAAAATTGGAGAAGGCCTCCTAGCCAACCACAAAAAGGTCACCATCGCTTTCTTTCTTGTTTTCCTTCCTCGGTTACCACCCTCGTCTGCCAGGCACCCCAGCCTCTGACCCTGAACCGCACAGGGGGTCTCCTCTGTTAATGTTTACTCAGGCTAGTTTAACAACTGCAGGTTGCTATAGTAACCGTTTTCAAGCTGGGACCTACCAGGGTCCAACTGAGCCATGGCAGAGCAATGCCCCCCCTCCAAAGCGGGTATCACCTTGGAGACTCCATGGGGTGCTGACAAAATAGCATTTTTCCACCTTTGGCACTCAAGTGCCATGGTTCACACCCCACAATCCGTACTCATCCTGTAGACTGGGCCAGCTGATGCCTCAGCTCCCCGAGGCCAGGCTGAACCTAGTGCCGGGAACGTCAGCGGAAAGGTAGATTCCATTATGTCAGGACCACGGGAGTTCAATTCCCAGCTTCGCCTTCTTTTCTTCTTTGCAAAAGGAGCCTGTTTCACAACCAGTGCCAAGGAGACCGAATGTCAGATCTCTGGGGGTCCTTATTCCTCACTGAAAGCAGTCGCTAGTGGCCGGCACAGATGACTCAGCCAAGACACCAGCCTCCCAATTTGCACCTTGGCAACAGGCTGTGAGAGGTCCTGGGCAGGTTCCTCTTTCCAGTCACCTGCTGCAACCACATCTAAGCTCACTCCCCCCCGGCCCCCTCCACACCTCTCTTTCTCTTTCTTCCCTACACACACAGCCATTCCAAGAAGGGAGGAAGACATAATTCAAGTCTGGAAGGCATTAGACCCCCGGATGAAATATACCCTGCTGAAGTCACTATCCCAGCTTCCAGAGATTTAGCTGCTACCTCCTCCTGGGTCTCCAACCACTAAGAACCACCTGACCAATACCGGAGGGCTCCTGCCACCCTCACCCCTGCGCAGAGTGCAATCTGAAACCCCTTCTGCCTCCGAGCAGCCACAAGGTTAGAGTTGCAGTGGCTCCTTCCAGCCCCCCCCAGCCACCTCCGCTTCTGTGCCCCCCCATCCCTGCCCAAGCCCGCTGCTCTATGCTGAAGGCTCCTTCGATCCAACTGTCTGTGAAGCTCTCTGCCAACACGCCTCTGTGCTGCATTATTTATAAAACAGAGGAGCAGAGGGCTAGGCAACAGCTGCAGAGCACTCCATGGACGGCCGCCCTGCCCAAGCGCCACGACACCACAGGGCATGTGGTGTGGGGGTGGGAGGGGAGGAGACGAGCGCAGGGCGCCTTTCCCAGCTGCACGAAGCGCACTGTCCTTTCCTGCCCTCTCCCACGCAGGCGCTGCAACTGCAGCAGGCGGCTCGGCATGGCGCACTTCTCATGGCCTTGCTGTTCTTCAGTGGGGTGAGGGGGCGCCCTAGTAGGGTGAGGCGGTCTGTGCCATCAGTGCCTCCCTAGAGAGCCTAGGCTTGTTTCTGCCCCCGCCACCACCCCCAGCACAAGAAGATGATGGCTCTGCAAGCCACATGACAGGAGGCGGCGCAGGGCGGGGGGGAGCCCTGGGCTGTTTTGCGAGTTGTCCGTTCAAACAGGAGGTCTCTCGTCAAGTCACATGCTGCAGGCCACAGAGGCCGGGTGCAACGAGTATCCCCTTCGCCCAGTGGTGTCGTCATCTCAGCCCCGTCCCACCCCACCCCCTCAGTTTCTCATTGCAATCCTGTGCTATGGGGTGCGACTGAGACTTCTCTTTGAAGAAAAGAACGGCCTCTCATTACTGGAAAGCTGGAATCGACAGGCAAAAAAATTGAGGGGGGGGCAAGAAAAAGCCAGGAAGAGACAAATGCGCACACACTCCAAGCCAAAACCCAATTTTTCATCAATGCAAAGATGGCCTTGCTCCACTGGAGCAAAATATGACCCCCGGCACATAACTTGCTCAACAGTGTACAGGCAGCCTGGTTGGGGGTATGGCTGAGATCACAGCCAAGTTCTCCCTCAGCCGTTGCAGAATTGTGTGCATCTCTTTTCTCCGAAGCCCCAGGAAGGCAGCGGTAAAGCTTTAATTTTTCATTATACAAATTTCACATCCTATCAAGGAGCTGTCTTCCCCATACCACCCCACAGCCGCTCCTCCCACTCACCCCCTCCTGACCCACAATCTCCTGTCCTGAAGATCTGTACCCGCTGAAGCCAAACTAGGATGCTGATCGGATTAATTCTGCATGACTGACCATCTCCACAGGGGTATCTAAGACCCTCAAGCCTGCAGCAATCTTTAACATTCCTCCAATCCAACTTAATTCCCTTTTGTCCTGCAATGCTAGTGCATCTTCTGCAGTCTAAACACTCGGATGCTGAAGCACCCAGAAACAAAACAGAATTCTTCAGGGGATGGAGGAAAGGCACCCCGTGACCCAGTGGCTGCTCTGCTCAGCCTTTATCTCGCACTGGGCAGGCCCCAAGAACAGGGTGGCCATTTCCGCATCACTCAAACAAGAGAGAAACATTTCACAAAAGGGAGAGTTTGCATATGCCCATTTATATGCAGCGATGCAAATTTAGACATAATTACTACATACTAACTAGAAAGACAATACATCTCAAGGTGACCCATGTGCCTGCCTGACCACTCTGCTGCCCAGGTAATAACTGCTGGTCTTGGATTATACAGCCCTCCAAAAGAGGATGCCTTTGAATAAATTAACTGTCCCCTGCAAAGTAGGACACACGCCTTCCTACACAAGAGGGGATGAAGGTATAATATCCCATCAGCCCACAGCCTCCTGATTCAAGACCTCAAACTCTTTTCTGTCCATTGTGGGCACATCAGCCAACTAGTACCTGTTCTGATTTCCCAAATAACACCTCTTTCCTGGCCAAGCCTCCGCTTCCATCGCAGTTACTTGCATTGCTCTTTTCCATTTCCTTTTCCTTTCAAAGAGGGAGGGCCCATCTTACAAGGAAGATTCCTTTGATTGTGCTCCAAGCCAATATTGTCAAGTTCCACAGAGCAAAATCTACCTGAGCATCAGACATCAAGCAATCCACACAAGCCACCTTGTGGATCCTAATGGATGGAAAGGTGGAATATAAGTATTTCTAAGTAAATCTTTTTCCTCCTCCCCCCCCCCCGTTTTCCCCTTTTCTTTTTCCTTTCTTTTCTTTTTTGAAAGACAAACCAAGGTATGATGTGCATCTGAAGCTTATCTGAACATATCAATTAAGTACTGTGAAAGGGCTGAATAATTCTCAGAAGAGGAGAACGGCTGCAAAGACAGGGCAGAATTCTGCTGAGCATCTACTGTGAGAGACGTGCAGTGGCAGAAGCTGTCCCCACGGACTTGACATGCAGTCAGAGGAAGTAAACCAGTTTCCTGTACATCTCATGGTTAGAGGCACAAATGTGAAACAAGAACCTGAGCCCAGAGTGAGGTGGACACCAGTGGCATGCGTACCCCCTTACGGAAAAATGGGGGGCTCATACTTTTGTCAGGCTGGTCATAGTCTCCAAACTGTGGCTTAGATCAGACTGGAAACAAAGCCTGCATTCACATGCTTCCTCCTAGCACACAACTTTGCACCAATTTACTTATTTTGTACTAACCGTTAGTTTCTCCAGGGTCCAAACCAGCAAACTACAGTTGGTGCTTGCCTCCCAAGCCAGAACTGGAAGCCACAGCCTTAAGTCTCTTTCTAATTCTGGTTTTATGCTTACTGCTTTGTCCTCAGGTTGCCAGTTCAAATCCACTGGCAAGCAGTGCACTATGTGAAATGTAACAAAAATGAAGCTTCATACTGGAGGAAGGAGTCTACATCAACACAATTTCCAGTGACCTGAACCAGGCCACAGGATAAGCACAGAGCTGGAAAGGTAAGGAAGATGCAAGGAGATAAATATGAGGCAACAAACAAGCAGCAGATCTGCAAAGGCGACCCAGAGTGCAGAAAGAGAGCGAAGGCACGCACGGGCATCCCTCAGCCATGGCATAAGCCTGACTTCCTTCTAGCTTCACAACTGAAAATGACAGATGTACATACCAGTGAATCAAACACCGGTTCAGCTGTCAGTCATGCCTTTCCCTGTATGCTTTTATTCATTTAAGCTTTGCAGAAATGTTCCTGTGTTTATCTATTCATTCACCTGCTTATCAAATGTTCCTGTATTTATCCATTCATTCCCCAGCTTAGGGATATTATATTTAGTGATATATAAGTTTCAGAAAGGAAGGAAGGAGAGAGAGAGAGAAAAAAACTTTTTAAAGTAGAAAACTACTGGGCCAATGAAAATTGGGAAGTTCCTTGCTGACATCACAGTAGCCTGCCCAATGAGCACAGAGCCTGACTTCCACTCATCCCAATCCTGACATAAAGAGGATCCCCTCCATTTGAACTGAATGCACCAACCAAGGCCACTTCTTACTTGGTACCACTATTCAACTCACCTCACATTTATCACCTTCCAGCAGCAACAGACAGACAGACACTGACCAAAACCAACATTACAAAATCCCTTGGCTCGACATCTCCCAATGAGAAATACCCACAGTTGGCCAGTTTTATGAATGGAGTATCATTATTACTACAACAACATATGCAGAGGCAGAAAGCCGCAGTCCCAGCCCTCCTGAGACTCAACGGGCACACCTCCCAGCCAGGTAGTACAACACCTACTGTTCTCTCTAAGTAGGACGGTTGCAGCCAAGGGCCACTCCCACCACCTGTGCGTTAAGCCCCATGCAGGCATCACATGCGCCTCGGCTCATACACCTAGAAACCTCTGGGTTGATCTACCATGCAATGAGATCTAAATCACCTTTGCTTAGGTAAAAGAGGCTTGCAGCCTGATTCTATCCATCAGAAGTAAGCCCAGTGATTTCAAATGGTACTCCTTCCAAATAAGCACACTTGGACTTGTGAGTTTGGCCCAATAAACTGCGCCTTTCTCACAACACAATCCTACCTTTGCCTAATCAGAAGCAAGCCCCATCCAGTTCACTTCAAGGTAGGTAGGTACTGGACGACAGCCTCAGTCTGCTTCTGCAAGGGCAGTTAAGCAAAACCGGAACAGCAGGAGATGCTGCACGTAACAGCCAGGTTATTCAATCTATCGAACACTACAGTGATTCAGAGGGCATTGTTCTAAGTTGGTTGTGCACAGTCTCTCAAGCGTCATTAAAATCCGGAGAAGACTGAGAGTCAAGGCAAGCTGAAGTCAGGCTTGCAAGGTCTCCTTTAAAAACAAAATAAAAACAAAACTCTGGAACCCCCATGGTCTACCAATGTGTTTTAAATTTACAAAGCATTCACGCATACCCGTGATCTCTTAAGGCATAACTAATCTGCTTTAACTATGCCCTCTTGCTCAAACACATAAGAACTGCCATGCTGGATCAGACCAAGGTCCATCTGGCCCAGGGTCAGGGGCCACATGGCCCCTCACTCACCATGGGGCTGCACTCCAGCCCCCACCACACTTGCTGCAGAAATTCTGCAACGCAACAGCAGCAAAATAATGTATTTTTTTAAAAAACAGAAATCAGCACAGAGCCGCTGGCCTTGTTTGGAAGCAGAATTGCTCTCCTAGGAGTGCAGCCCTGCCTCCAAATGAGGAGCATGCTCCCACATGCTTTTTTTCCAGGAAAATTGGCATGAAGAGGTCACCAAAAAGGCCAGGGGGGCCACAAGCAGCCTGCTCTCATCTAGACCAACAGCCTGTCGCTCACAGCAGCAAGCTAGGTGACCCCGCAAAGTCCACCGTCGGCAGGCGCCCAGCAGGCCAATGGAGACGGACCAAGGTCTACTGTCAGCACACACCTGAAACAGAAAACAGTTTCCAGGTGGAGGAAACCGGGAGGAAGAAAAGGGTGCACTGAATATTTGCATCCAAGGCCACAGCTGCAGAGGAGCAACAGGTAACAGACACCAAACCTACACCCATTTTCCCATCCCCTTCACTGCGGGCCTAGCTTGCTTTGCCTTTTTTCTGCTTTTCTCTGCCTTCCCAAAACTGAGAGCTCCCTTCCACAGGGCCTTCTATATTTAATATTTGGCAGACAGCATCCAGGGTGCTCTAACAACAACTCCCTCCAATTTTCTGGTTCCACACAGGGGGGAAAAAAAGAAGTTATCCACAGGGATCAATTACACACGGGATCAGCTGCTTTTAAAGCCACCAAAGTGCTTAAAGGCAAGCAGAACAATGGGTTTGCCAGAAATGGAGAAAACAGAACTGATGGTTACCCACACCCTCAAATTCCCACAATGCACCAGCATCAACAAAGGCAGAGGCAAACATTTCTTTGCACTTTGAAAGCTTAAAATCCAGTCTAGCCTTGAGGCAAAGCTGCTCTTCTTCGGCTAGAGTAGGAGGGGGCAAGCACCCCCTCCTACTCACAACATGAGCCCAGCCTCCTGTTGCAGAGCAAGGGGGCTTCCCTCCCCCATAACTGGCCATGTTTTAGCTGAGGCGGGAGAAAGGAAGAAGGAAAACACACTTCCCATCCAGATGCTTGCCGAGCCCTACATCCATGCATTTAAATCACTTATATCTTTACCTTCTCCTGAGCTGGCTGTGATTATTTTTATTTTTATTTTTTATTTTTGCAGGGGTAATTAGGGGGTGGAACAGATGGTGGAGAGCTCATTTAAAGTAAAGCATCCATTAAAATAACCTTCACTGTCGGGGACTGTGTTCAGTGAGGGCTGCCTTTATCTGGAGACCAAAGGGCAGAAAATTTGGAAGCGGGGACGGGACTTTGTGGGAGAGGAGAACCTGAGTGGATGAAAGCCATGCCAACACAAAACCACTTTCCAGTGGCTGTTCTGTACCGAATAGTCACACAACTGCCTGCCCTTGACCGGCTTGGCCTCCTCCCCAGGTAAGGAGATGCAGGAGCGATGCAAAAAGAACTTACAGGCACAGGTCAGCTCCAGGAATCTGCTCAGATTAACCACTAAGGGCTGTCGCACCTATTCTGACACTCTCAGCACCAGCACTTTGCCAACTGGTGCTCTTGGCTTGCTTGGCCTTACCACTGAAATGGCCGCATTTCATCCGGAACCACCCCTGCCACCTGAACATCCAAACACACAACCCTGAACAAAAAGCAGATTCTTTCTTGGAATTACAAGCACACTTTATGCAAATAATCCTACAACTGAGCCTTGGGATAAGCCAAATTGCACTCCAAGATATATAAAATAAAGGGATTTTATGCCTGTAAAATGCCTGCATGACGGGACTTATTTTGGTTAGCTTTTTTGGCTTTTGCTAGCCTCAGGGAAGGATGGAGGTGTTGTGGATACTCCAGTTTCCACCTTCTAAGATCTGAAATTCCTGTCCAGTTCTTTCAGCTGCTGCTTTTCCTCAGCATCAGGCAACGTCTACACCTTTCAAGCCACTCTTAAGTCATGAGGGCTAGAAGCCCTGATAATGGATTTTATTCTTTTAAAGATGGTATGTCAAGATGATATGCCTGATTATTTATTTAATGCATTTGTGTCTGACCTGGCAAGGCACGTTGGCCTTCTAAAATGACTAGTAGGGGGAAATGTTTCCAAAATGTAATGTATAAAACATCCTTCCTATTTTGGATGCTGACTTCTGCAAACACCGCCAAATGTTATGCCTGCATGGTGCAATCACAGGATACATATGGCTCTCGGTGCTTTCTTCACAATGCTGTCGTGCCCAAACTTCAATCAGCAGGTCGCTCCCAAAGCTATAGGGCAACTGTTCCTGAAATCTCACAAGGAAATCTAGCAGAGCCAAGTGTCCATCATTTGGCTGGCCCAAAGGCCACAAGAAACCCCACGCAAATCGGGTAACTTGATTGAAGCTACGCCATCCAATGAACAAAGGAGAATCTGGTGTAAATCTTCTGTGGAATTTACCTATGAGCCAGGGAGAGCTGGAAGAAGTCCCGGCTAGAGAGGAGGCGCAGCCCTGTGAGATGCTAACCAGGGCAGTGCCAGCCTCTGAGGAACACCACACCTGTGCAACACTACCGAAGCCCTCTCGCATCTGAAGGAGCTAGTCACATGGTACAGCCCTTGCCAGAGATCTGTAGGGTGCAGGGAAGAGCACGGCTCCGGGGCCACGCGACGCTCTTGCAATCTCCGCGTCTCCTCCGTGGTCCCAGCCCCCAACCTGAGCTCCAGCTCCCACAATGGAAACCTGAGGTGAGCCTAAAGAAGCAATCACCATTCCAGGCGGCGGCGGCGGCCTCTCCTGTTTCAGGCTCGGCTCCCAGGAGAGCCGGGGCAGGCATTGTTCAGGAATTGGAGAATGGGCCAGAGAGAGAGACATGCTCTGCCAGCACTTGTGTTTCATTCCTATGGAATGCTGGGGAGAGCAGAGCGGAGCAGGAAAAAGAAACCGGCAGCCCCCCACCCTCAGACACACACATCCACACAAAGAAAAGGCTCTGGACGAGGGGCAGCCGTGGGGGTTTCAGGGGGCTACAGCTCAGAAGAAGGCATTTGAACTAGAATGGATACCAGGGAATGAACAATTTCTGCACTCTTTCTCTTTAGTCAAGTGTTGCTAACGGAAAGAGATGTATGTTTGCATGTGTGAAGGTGTGCAGAAGCTTACATGCATTCGACCACAAGTCCACACTGGGGACACTGTCCCTCTGGCTCTCCCTGCTCCCAGAAAGGAGTTGCAAGGGATAGGTTTCAGGGTGCTATTTACTACGTCCTGAAGAATGCCTATCACCATTTCTAATCTTCCTTGACAAGTTATCTTTGAAGCATTTCACCTCCCCATATATGTTTGCCATTGCCTCCAGAAGTAGGCTGGAGAATACATTTCCACAATGGTGGGACTGCTCTACACAGATGCAGGCACCTGGGATATGGCTGAAGCAAGTGGTGCTGAAGAGGATTCCAAGACCCGCCACCACATAGCAGGGAATCATGTTTATTCGCTGGCACAGGCACGAATGCAAACAGCAGAGACAGGTTTCTATCAGAGGGACAAGCTACCCACCAATAGCGGGGTGTTCAGGCGCCACAGGAGATCAGACCATCAGCAATACCACGTCCAACCCGTATGTCCACAGGGCTAATAAAACACACAGAGAAAGTGGAATACAGGAAAGAATGTGAAGGAGATAATTTGTGTTTACAAAGATGCTACCATATTTCCTGTACCTGCACTTTTCCTCCTGTAACCAGAAATACTGTTGCTGGCTTCAACGGGTACAGAATCAGGAGTAGAGGTGAACATTTCCTCTGCGTTTTGCTTTACATCTGTGCTTCCCTTGGGGTATTTGGACGAAGGGGGTGGGGGAATCCCACATTTGTGGACAGCATTTACTAGCTGGCTGCCCCATCTGTCTCTGCTTTACATAAGCTTCCTCTGCCCCCACCCTTGAGAGAGGGAGGATGGAAGGAAATCAATGTGGGGTGGGGGAAGAGGGAGAGGAGAGACAGAATTCCAACCCACCCACAGTTCTGTTCAAATATTTAGCGTATGCCTGCTAGGTATTTCTGCAGCCTTTCAGGTAGGGGCAGGCAGAAGGTAGATCAAGATCTACTGCTGGATCTCTCAAGGTGATTTGCAGTGGATCAGAAATGGGTTTGGACTGCCAATGATTTAACAGCAGCAAAAGAAAAAAGGCTGTTTTTTCTGTCTCCCAAATTAGGCTGCTGAAATCAAAAAAGCTTGTTGAGGGGCTGGAGTAGATTTATGCATGAAAGGATGAGCGTGAGCTTCTGTTCTAAAACTAACATCAAATTCCTGGGCTGAGCATATGCTCAGAAGCTTCTTGTAACACAATTCTGTGCCTCACATCCTGAATGGCTCTTGCACTAGCTCTGATCGGTCAGGCTCTCATTTAAAAAAAACAAAAAGCCCACCCACTTTTGCTTTAGGGCACCTTGGTATTTGAGGCTCCAGAAAACAAAGGGAAGGAAAAGTCAGGGTGGGGAAGCAAAAGAAAAGAAAATCTAACGGGACCGGACAGAGTTTCCCCTCTGCATTAATTGCTGGGAATGATATGGTTGCAACGCAGAGGAAAAGAGCGGACAGCGCCCTGGTTTTCTGCGGACCAGAGGGTTATAATAGAACCAAGTGCTCCTCAGATTGCACCTGGGAAGCCTCCAAGTTGTGCTGATGGGGAAAGGAAAAAAGGAGGCCCCAAAGGAAGACAGGCACATTGGCTAAATGCGGGGCGGGGGGGGAGGGAGGCCTCTGGAATTTACCTTTGATCAGCCAGGCAGAGAGGCCAACCATGTGTTGAGCTGTGGACCCAACATTCCCTTGAGCTCCAGGGAGCCCAAAGGTATAGGCGGCATTTCCATCCCACTCCGAAGGAGATGCTAGGTTGGGTCACACCAAGCAGGTCCCCCGAGGCTTGGCTCCTCTTCCATTCCGGCTCTTATCAGGCCTTTCTGGGCGCTGGCAGCCTCGCAGCAGACACCTCCCTCTCACGCGTCCCATCCCACCCCCTCCCGCGCCAGTCCCCGTCCCAGCAATCTGTATTCCTCACAGACCCAGCAAAGCATAGCAGTTACCTCCGAGCTGTCCAATAGCTCCCGAGTGACCCGGGGGACAGCAGGCAGCTGTGACACTTCAGTAGCCAATGTGAGCAGAAGGACTGTGCTTCGGAGTTTTACTAGCACATTAAATGGCGCTTTCAGGGTGGGGGGGGGGTGACACTGATGGCTGTCCTCACTCTCCTTCCTCCAGCGTGGAAGTTGACCCATTAAATCCCTGCCTGCTCCCCCAAAGGACTGCCAACCATTCAGAGTGGCTGGATGCTCTGCCCAATAAGCGCTCTATTTGTTATGGGCACCGTTCCATCGGCGTTTTTGTTGTTGCAAGTTATGAATCCTATGAAAGAGAATTAAGATGTTCCTTGTGAAGGCGAAGTCATGTGTCCAAACAAACCTTAACCAATCCTGCCATGAATCTCAATTGCGCGTGCGTGTGTGTGTGCTGGAGGGCTTCTAGAGGTAGCAAAAAAGCAACAATTCTGCTTTACACACATTCATTTTGTAGAACTATAATGCATAAGAACACCTGTGATGTCCATTCAGAAAACAGCATGCAGGAAAATAAAGGCCTAGTGCATTCATTAGGGATTAACCACTGGCTTTGCAAAGCATGCCGTATATATTACTCAGAAAGGATGACTGGAAAACCATCATTCTCTTGGGAACGCAACACCACCTTTTGACTGCCTACACACTTTGCCCCACTGATCTCAACAGCTTTACCGTCCCCAGTACCACATTGCAATATGGCAGCTCTTACGCACTTATGTCTCCAGACCACACCTGGAGGGGAGGGGAGGGGGGGTCGCTCTGGTTTATCAAGCTTCTATTTCCCTTGTGGGGCTTCCTGTCCTCTCGAGGTCAGGGCTGGAGTGCCTCCACTTGGTGTTGGGCAACCGAGACAGATTGGGGATTCTGTTGGTGTACCGTGCACCCTTCTGCCCAACAGACTCCCTGCCTGAGCTGACGGAGATCGTCTCAGACCTGGTGTTGAAGACTCCCAGGATGTTGGTCCTGGGGGACTTCATTCTCCATGCCAAGACGGTTCTAACCGGGGTGGCTCAGGACTTCATGGCATCCATGGGGCTGTCTCAACACGTCATTGGCCCAACCCATGAACGTGGACACACTCTGGACCGGGTTTTCTTGACAGGGCAGGAAGAGGGTGATCTGAGAGTGAGGAATTTGAGCTTGACGCCCTTGTCATGGTCAGATCACTTCCTCATAAGGTTTGAGCTCGAGAGCGGCCTTTCCCTCTGCAAGGGTGCAGACCCGATTGTATTGGTCCGCCCTCAGAGCCGGATGGATCCTGATGGATTCCTGGAAGCTCTGGGGGATTTTCCGGTTGACAAGGCTGGTAATCCTGTCGATGCCCTGGTTGAACTGTGGAATGGGGAGATGACCAGGGCTATTCACATGATCACTCCCAAGTGTCCTCTCCCACCTGGCAAAGCCCGTTCATATCCTTGGTATACACCTGAATTACGGGCAATGAAGCAGCTTGGGAGATGTCTAGAGCGTAGGTGGAGGAGATCACGGGGTGATTCTGATCGAACACACTTAAGAGCCCATTATTGGGCCTATGCTGTGGCGGTGAGGATGGCGAAGAAGAAATTCTTCTCCGTTTCCATTGCCTCCTCACAATGCCATCCAGCAGAGCTTTTTCGGGTGGTGCAGGGGCTGATACATCCGGGCCCAAAGAAAGATCTTGTGCCACCCTCAAAGGCCCGCTGTGATGCCTTTGCCAAGCATTTCAGGGAGAAAATCGCTCAGCTTCGCCACGAGCTTGACTCTGCTATTGAATCAGATTCTACTGAGGAGACGCCATCGACGCCGTTGAGTCCACAATTAATGGATGAATTTCAGTTGTTGCGGCCTGATGATGTGGACAAGGTGCTTGGACAAGTACGTCCTACCACTTGCTTACTAGACCCATGTCCATCTTGGCTACTTAAGAAAGCCAAGGACGGGACTGGGACCTGGATCCTGGAGGTGATCAATGCCTCTTTAAGAGATGGCCGGGTACCTGCCCCTTTAAAGGAGGCGGTAGTCTGCCCAGTCCAAAAGAAGGCATCCCTGGATCCAGAGGTGGCCGCCAATTATAGACCGGTGGCCAATATTCCGTTTCTGGGCAAGGTGCTAGAGCGGGTGGTGGCGGGACAACTCCAAGCACTCTTGGATGAAACTGATTATCTGGACCCATTTCAGTCCGGCTTCAGACCCAGGTATGGCACTGAATCTGCCTTGGTCACCCTGTACGATGACCTGTGCAGGGAGAGAGACATGGGGAGTGAGTCCCTGTTAATTCTCCTGGACCTCTCAGTGGCTTTCGATACCATCGACCATGGTATCCTTCTGAATAGGCTAGCGGGATTGGGAGTTGGAGGCACCGCGTGGCGGTGGTTCCGCTCCTATCTCAATGGCCGATTCCAGAAGGTGGTGCTGGGGGACTATGGCTCTGTGCCATGGCAGATATGCCATGGAGTTCTGCAGGGGTCCATTTTGTCCCCTTTGCTATTTAACAGCTACATGAAACTGCTGGGAAAGGTCATCAGGAGGTGTGGGCTGCGGAATCATCAGTATGCTGATGATACCCAGCTCTACCTCTCATTTTCCACCAATCCAGGTGAGGCAGTGGCTGTGCTGAACCGGTGCCTGGCCGAGGTAATGGGCTGGATGAGGGCCAATAAACTGAAGCTCAATCCAGACAAGACGGAGGTCCTGTTGGTGGGTGGCTCGGGCCTCGGGATGGGGGACTTGGGCCTTGTCCTAAATGGGGTTGCACTCCCTCTGAGGGACAGGGTTCTCAGCTTGGGAGTGCTCCTCGACCCTGAGCTGTCTCTAGAAGCTCAGGTGACGGCAGTGGCGAGGAGCACCTTCCTTCAGCTTCGGCTGATACATCAGCTGCGTGCCTTCCTGGAGAACGACTGCCTGGCGACAGTGACACATGCGCTGGTAACTTCCCGATTAGATTTCTGTAACGTGCTCTACGTGGGGCTACCCTTGAAGACGGTCTAGATACTTCAATTGATGCAGAATAGAGCTGCCAGGTTGCTGACGGGGACTGGGCGTTGTTCTCATATAACCCCAGTTCTCTGTCAGCTCCACTGGCTCCTGACTGAAGTCCGGGCCCAATTCAAGGTGTTGGTTATGACCTATAAAGCCCTAAATGGCTTGGGACCTGGATATCTAAAGGAACGCTTGCACCCATATATGCCGTCCCGCCCCTTGAGATCAGCAACGGATGCCCTTCTCTGGGAACCCTCTGTGAATGATATTAGGAGGGTGAGTACCCGGAGGAGGGCCTTCTCTGCAGTGGCGCCCCATCTATGGAATGCGCTCCCCAGAGAGGTCCGCCTGGCACCATCATTATTTGTTTTTCGGCGTCAGGCTGAGACCTTTTTATTTAAAACTTATTTTAATTGCTAAATTATTGTGTTTATTAGGATTTTAAAATTAGCCGAGAATGCACCGGGGGTTTTAAATTTTTTTTCTTTTAGATTGTTATATTGTTATTGTTTATGTATGTTTTTCTGTATTTTTTGTGAGCCGCCCCAAGGCTTTGTTGCGATGGGGGCGGCATAGAAATGTTTTAAATAAATAAATGAATAAAATACATTAGAGTGTTGGCAGCTGGCTTTCTTGGCTACTATGGAAACATGCAGACCCAACTACTCGTCACGTAACTGCAAGCTTGTGGGGCTGAGTTCCCCTAAAAGGGGGCAACTCCTGAATCTGTGATGTGGTTTTAAAAGGAATATGGCAGGGAGGAAAACACATATAGAGCTAACCTGGCAGTGGACAACTTTCGTTTAGGGACTGTGCCACAACAGGGTGAAGTACGACCTGAAGGGAAGGAGGAAGCCCATAACACATGCAAAACTTGGAAAGGCATCAAAAGAAGAGTTGCTTCCCAGCCCTGCTCAATGCGACGAGTAGGGTGGACAGCCTGGGGGAAACGCAGCTAGGATTCATCATCAAGACGGCATAGCAGGAAGTCTCAGGACCTTTGTCTCCTCCAATGCTCAATAGGGATGGAAAAGCATCGCCACTCCCAGTCAGTATGGACCAAGCATGGACAACTCGTGGCCTTCAAAGTGCCTTAGCCTAGAGGAACCATTATAGTCAAGCAGTTAACACACTGAGCCATGACTTGGGAGATCCACTTGATTCTAGTTTCCACTTGACCCTGAAGGCCACTTGGGTGATTTTGGGTTAGTCACTGAGTCTCAGGCTAACCCACCTCACAGGGCTGTTGTGAGGCTAAAAGTCCAAGAGGAAGACTATGTAAATCTGCCCTGGGTTCTTTACAAGAGAATAGAAAGATGAATATAGATGTAATAAGGACCACAACAATAACATGCTCCATCTGCCCCATCAGCATAGCTCACAGTGAACGATCATGGAGCTGACGGCCAAAACATCTGGAGGGCCAAAGCTAACCACCCCGCACATGGATAGTGCAGTAGAGTTTTCCGGCTTCGTAGGAGACAGCTGGTATACATAATATTAGGTCTCCTTTCCTTTCCATTACGGTTCGTGCCAGTCACACATCAACTTTCCAGTATCCAAGCAAACTGGACCCACATCTACTTTTTAAAAGAAAGAGCAGTAAGGATCTCCTCCATACAAGCCAGCAAGGCAACACCATCTCCCCAACAAGCTCCTGTTAGAGTCCACAACCTCCAGCACCTTGCACAGCCTGGACAGAATGTCCCACATGATGGGTTTTCTGCCTGTTCCCATTAAAGTCCATTCCATGCATTCGCAACCCTGCCAGCCCATCCACCCCTTCCGCAAATCCAGCCAAATCCTTCCCTCCCGCCCTCTCTGTCACTACCATAAATAAACCCCTTTCCACACTTGGCATGCACCCTTGGCACGCTCCACCCGCCAAGTTCCACTTATTTAGCCTCTGCTGCTCCTTCTACTCTCCTTTTCAGCTATCACGGGCAACAGCAACAAAAATGGGAAAGGAAGCAAGACACACCATACAAATTATTTTTACTCTGTCATAACTGCCATGAATGCAGAATGCTATGTGAACTGGTGGAGAAATCCAAATAGCCAAATCGTGAAAGGCCACGCCGATAACCCAAATCTAGCTTAGTTCACTACACTAAGCATTCACACTACGTTACAAAAAGAGAGCTGTGCCATCAAGGAAAAGCTTCAGCCATTCTTCTATCCATCTGAGGACAACATCGAGTCTGTAAATCCCACCTTTTGCGGACAAATGTGACATGCTGGCCACGAACACACATAGGTTCCCTAGAGTCACAGCTGTCGTTCCAGTCCTTCCCTTTCTAATAAGTGCTAGCACTAAACTAGCATAAGCCACAGACAAGGTCTCAAACTAATCCGACACTTTTTCCATTTGAAAAAGAGAGAAATCTGAATGCAACTTGAATGGTGGCAAGTCTGGTGCTTGCGTTGTTGGTCAAAACAGCCTAAACTCACAGTATGTTGCCACTCTGCAAGCAACAGATGCAGTTCACATACCTTCCTACAACAACACAGCACACAATTCTCATCTGCTACTTAAACCGATTTATTTACACTGGCTTTGATTCTCCTCTCCAGCTTGTACTTTTGCTGTGGCTGCTCTGGAAAAAACATGAAGTAACATTTCTCTCAAATTCTTTCCACTACATGTCTGCTGGGGACTTACCCTACCCAGTGGCCTCCCTTTCCCTGCACACACCTTTCCAAAGGGCCTTCATCCTCCAGTGATGTCTCGGGGGCGACTCTTCGCATCATATGCCTACTCAGTTCTTAAACGTTCTGGACACATCTTTTCCAACCTCATTAAATTAAAGTCTGTTCCACACATGCAGCTGAATAAAGTGGTGGAGTCCCTAGGTGAGAGAACGGACTGTGCCACATCTGGCTTTACGCATGGGATCACATTTCGGAAGATCCCCCATGGAAAGACTCTCTGTATGTTTGGAAAATAAAAGTGGGGGAAAGCAGTACAGAATGCAGGCTTGGTTACAACCCCCACCCCCCGCTCTCTCTTTGCTATGCATTTTTTGTAAGCTTGCAAGGAGATTTCCTTCCATGGAAGAAACATTGAAATAAGGCCTCCCCTTCAAGTGACATGGTACAGCCTGTTCTACCTGCCTCACCTGACCACGTGTATCATTTAGGCCTCTTCCTATCTCTTCAGCCAATAGAGCGGCATCATTCACAGGTTCCTTATACACACACTAAGCATTAGATGGTTGTGGAAGTTTTCTTACTATGAAAACTCCCCAGTGGAATCTTTACTTCGTTTCTGTTTCTACCCCACCTGCTGATCCCACCTCCAGGCCCCCTTCATCAGGAGTGTTCCCAAACATCAGCTCCCACATCGCAATCTGTGGGTCCCATTTGAGAATTGTTAGCAGAAAGTCTCTCATTCTGCCTTTCCCCACCTGCCGCGGCTGCAGGTCCTGCCACGGCTCCATCCTACTCCACTGCCCTCATGTCTTTGTAGAACCAGATCCATCTCACCCCCCCCCCCTTTTCGGTGGAAGGAGGCAAGTCTCCCATTCCCCCTCCAGGTACATTCTCCATCTCCTTCAGCAAATATGCGCCAGCACACAGAACCACGGCAGCAAAACATTGGTCCCCGGGGTGTTCTGGAAAATTTGTGGGGAAAGCAAGTGGCTGTATTTCCATGTCGATAATGGAAACGTTCCTTCCAAAGATCAGTTCATATCTCAGGCCTGAACTCCTTGGTGGTCTTGGTCAAGCTACGGCTTCTCGGCCCCCTTCCCAATCCATCACATGAGGAATAACAGTATTGACCTACTGCGCTGCAGCAGGCACAGCGAATCAAGAGCATTCAGGCTTCATTTCCCTGCCACACACCCTGCAGCAGGCCGTTGGCAGGAACTCTGCCAAGGAGCTCTGCAGCAGCTCGTCACCATTTGTAGGCCCAGGGCCCACCATGAGTTCAGGAACACATTCGGGGGTCCTTAATTTCAGGCCAGGCTGCAGCCCAGTAAAGGTTCCCAAACCAACAGCCGAAGACCGAAGCTCCAATACTCTGGTTAAATTACCAGCATCTGCGCAGAGCCCAAATTGTCCAACTTGAATGCACAGCACAGCTTGTGCTACCTGATTTCAGAATGTGTCAAGCTCCCAGAGGATCAGAGACAGCCTTCCTCAACCTGGTGCCCTCCATGTGTTTTGGACTACAAATCCCATCACTTCTAACCAGCGTGCCCCATGGCCATGGACAGCAGGAGATTTAGTCTCAAACTTCTGGGGTGCACTAGATTTGGGAAACCGGACTGAGAAAAAGCACTCCATGAATGCCAAGATGGGAAGAGCCTCTTGCCCTGAAACATGTGTTACTGCAAACCCAGAATTATTTAAGTTTGTTTAACAAGCAGGAACTAAGAAGATGAGGCTCTGCCACTTGCCGCTCCCATGGAATTTGGATACGCTTGGACTAACCCCAGCAGCTTTTCCGACGGTCTATTGTTAGACCTCCTGGAACAGACCACTGCAGGACTTCCACAGCAGTGGCTAAGAAATCAGATGCATTAAAGATGCAACAGGAATCGCAGGAACTACAAGGAATTGGAGGAACCTCCCTCTCAGAATTTGGTGCTAGCTACTTCTGCTCTTCCAAGCAAAGCACCCTTAATATCCTTTTCCGATGCCTTGCATGAACCAACTTTGCCCTCAATCGAGTATAAATCGCCAGCAGGTTCCATGCTCCCTCATTGCCAGAAAGGAATATGGAGAATAGGTGTAAAATGGTGGATTTTATTTTTAAAATATCCAAAACAGCGTACAGCAAAACGCTGAAACAACTGAACCGAATGCTTATCTCTCCATCAGTTTGCCAGGAAATATTGGGGACACTGTCGGAGGCTCTTCCCTGGGTGCAGACAGAGGTGCAGCAACCAGAGGTGGGGTTTCTTGATACCCCACAGGTACCCCACAGGTACCCCACAGGTGGACCACTCTCTTCAGGTGTCTTTCCCTAGTACCTTTCTGAACCTCTTTCTCATTTCTTTTAAACAAGGTTGCTTTTATTATTTGCGTTTTTAAAAGCATCCTGTTTTAACTTTTCTTCCTCTAGAACTTTGAACATTTATTGGCAGAACTATGAACCTATTAACAGATAAAGCATAACAAAGCAAGAGCAACAAATTCCCTCCACTGAGAGCCCTAGAGCCTTGCAGTACCTTCAAGTCCATCAAATTTATTCTGGCATGAGCTTTCATAGGCGATAGCCCTTTTCATCGGTTCCATGTCTGTATGCAGTTTGTATGGTTGGGAAAAGAGGATGCAGAGGAAGTGAGGTCAGAAGGAAATTCAATGCAAAACGTAAGGGTGATGACAATCAGGTTATTAAAAGTGGTCTTTACTCTTTGTTGGCTTTGCTGAGATAGATTAATACAGCTGCACCATGGAAATGAGAGCATAAGGTGATCTTGGTTGGATGCCACTGGCACCCCTCAAGCCTATTCAGAAAGATTTTTCAACAGGGGTACCCCATCTACTAAACACTCTCTATTCACTGGTTGGCATCTACTTTCTGACAGTACAGGCATGTACAAGAGGCCAGCTAAAGCAGATAAGACCGACCAGACTGAAACCGAACTGTTTCTGCCTAGTTACACTATAAACAAAGCCAAAATTGGAAAGGACTGCACAGGGTCATGTAGTCCAACCCACTGGGTTTAGAAAGGATCACCAAGCCCTAAAGCATCCCACCCAAGTTTTTCCCAAGAACATCCAGGTACAAAATTATGATGGTACCAGCAGTTTTACAGATTCAAGTGCAGTTTCTTCCTCCACCTAAACAGCCTCATAATTAAAGCAATTACTTATTACGGTGATTGCAGCATAGGGAAGAACAGAAGTAAAGTAGTTATGGGGCAAAAAAAAAAAAAACTCAAATTTAACTACTGTGGATTTAAGAGTCAAAAAATGAAGCAGAAATGGAAAGTAAGCTGAATCCTGCTGCACAAGTCCACACATGTCTTAGCCAGTCCCATATTGTATAAATATTCCATAAGTCATGTGACATGTTCACTTACAATGAACAGTTTTCACAAGATAAGGCAGGTTCTGAGGATGCAAATCTGTTTCCAATAGCAAACTGCATCCTTGTGCATACAACCCATTTATTTCTACCTGGCTCCTCCCACAAGCAGCCAAATAAACCAGAAGTTATTTCTTGAGCTCATCATCCAGCCTAGGATCTTGTCTTGCAACATCCTTTACAAGCCAGGATCATGTTGTCTTACAAATCCTTGCTCATAAAGGATGCCACAAGCCAGCAGCTCAGTTCTGCACAATAAAGTAAACAAACCATTGCTGGTTTATTTAGCCTCTTGTATTAGTGTGGAAGGTCTGTAGCCACCAGTGTATTCCGCCAGCCAGGATTCTCCAGAATTTGGGCTGTTCCGTGGAACAGCACCAAAGAGGCAACGCTGCACTTCCGCTCCCTGGAATGTCTTTCCGTAACACAAAGCAATGGTTTGGCTTTCAGAGTTCAGAAATTATTGCACCAGAAAAGGTCAGGAGACTTACTGCATGTTATCCAGAAAGCAATACATACGGCATTTTAAGGAAACATACCTGAGAAGAGCCTTCAGGCTTTTGAGCGGTATAAAAATGAAATAAATAAATGACAGGACTCCTCTTTTGTGGCTAAAGTCATAAAACTTACAAGAAAAGGGACCGATGTGTGGACCAAGAAACAAGAACATGATGTCACCATAAACCAGTTTCAGGAGGAGGAAAGGATTTCTAACTCAAGAAGCACCAGGGATCGAGTGTCGCACTTGAAATACCTTCATGTTAATTCACAAGGTAGGAGAATTATTACTCGGTCAGTCGATGGACGCAGATTCTGAAGGGGTCTCCAACTTCACTCGATCCAAGCCGAGCCCAGGCATTCCAAAGAAACCTTGGCCCTAACTTGAAGTAAGTGCCAGACTCCATTCAGAGTGCATGGTTGAATGCTCAAGCTAAACTTCCACACTTCAGCTAGAGGCCGAAGCTTCACTGCCCCAAAAAGCATTTAAGAGAAAGGCAAGCACCTTTCCCCCAAAATACCGCAGCAGTTCACAGGCCCCGAGTGTGATGGTCCTCAGTAGCCAAACAAAACTCGGCACTGAGCAAAAGTTCATGCAAGAGCTCAGAAGCACCAGATCTGGACCTGCAGGTGTTCTGTGCCACTCATCTTGTTGTGACCCAGAATAAGAGACAAAACTAACATGTAGGCTCCTTCACTCCAAGACCAACCACCGCTTCCTTCGCTCACTGGAAATCCATGCGAACAACAGAGCAAGAAAGCCAAATTTGCAAGCGCTCTGGCCAAACCCAGCACTGTTGGTTTTGTGAGAAAGCTCGCAGCTAGTACTAGCCACCGTGTCCGTCCTACCCCTTCTGTGCACTGCACTTGAAATACCAGTGGTGTTTTTTAAAAATGTTACTGTAGAGAAAAAACAATAAACAAAAACAATGTATCTATGAGATGTTATGGAAAGAAGTATAAAATACTAAAGTTTTGTGTCCAAGTGAGACACTATCCATCCCAGAAAAATTCAAACTTTGTTACTGCAACTCTAGAGACTGAACGCAAGATGCACCTGAGAAAAAAGGCATATGATTAGGCACAGAAAGGGGCTTGGGTTGCAATCCTGAAAATAGTTACTAGAAAGTAAGCCTTGGGAAGGTACTGGTAAGCTCTTCCACGGGAACATCCCAGGATTGCTCCGTTTATGATCCACAATCTTGTGAGTTACTCAAGCAGGCGATGTCACAGCCAGAATGAAACACACAATCTCATGCATGCAGTGGGGATTCCCAGCATGCGCTGTCTCCACAAAGGCACATGCAAAGCCCCAGCACATGGACAAGCCTCACAACAAGCAGAGCGCACCAAGACAGTCGGCATTTATGCACATCACAGTTCCAGATATGCATTTTCTCTCTCCCCCTATGCACCGCAGTCACCGTATTTATCTCACAAGGAACAAGGCTTGCACTGTCCATTAATATGTTGCTAGACTACAGAGCGCTCTCCCAATTTCCATGCACAACAGTAAACATGTCAAGGCAAAATATGTTGTCCCCTCAGATCTGTGAACTCCTAAGAAAGCCTCTCCTTGAGCTATAGAGAATTTTATGGGGATGGGGGCAAATTAATAAGCAAGGCCAATTTTACATACATCACAGGTTTCCAAGACCTTCCAGAAGACAACTATACTACTTCAAAAGAAAAAAAAGTAATGTTCGGCATGAAGGAGATTGATTGGTTGCTTCAAAGAAAATTGCAAATTGGAATCTCAGGAGCACCCATTTGCTGGTATCGGCAGCTTTTCTGCCCAACTCCATGGGATGCAGGTTATCCAAGTAACAATTGGATCTGTTCCTCCAGGAACAAGATGGTGGGGAGGGGAAGAGGAAAATAGAGCTGTGTCTCCTCTTTTGCTCCAGAGGAGGAAAAGCCACCCAGAAAGGACTTGGGCAAGCCAAGGCAGCTTCACAGCGAAGCGCTTCTCCCAGCGCCCCGGACTCTGGCTCGGCCTGTACAATGCGTGACCCATCAAATCAAACGCGGCAGACTCGCCACATACGTTTGACCTGCCAGGTGCTCGACGAGTCAGGCTCTCCACACTATTTTTGCTGTTCTGGGCGGGCAGCAAGAACAGGAGGTATGTGGAGCCCCTGGCATGAGGCCATGCATGGCTGGCAGACTGCATTCAGTTTAGTAGGTCAGGCCCATGTTCCCCTCCTCCCCACAGTGCTATTTTTTCTGCATGATCAAGAACTCTGGGATAATCCCAGTCACCACCACCCTAATCTGTGACCTCCACTGTATGGGCAGCCTTCATGCGGCACGTGTGTGCATATGACACACACACACACAGAGGACCCAGGCATCACAGGGCGACAGGTCCACTTCACCGATCCCAAGCTGAGGCTAAACGACAGATGATGCTTGAGGACATTTATGCGGATATTTCTGCGGATTTATTTCCCTGTATTTATTTACCTCTTGTCCACTTCTTATTAAATTTTCTGGAGCTGGTCAGAGATGCTGCAAGAGAGCAGAACAACCAACTTTCTGAACAGTGAGTTGCTGGCCTGGGCTCTTCTCCAGAGCTATGAGAGTTCAACTAAGATTAAACTGGTAGTTTGAGAGATGGACTGGTGCTCCCCTAAGCCAGTGATGGCGAACCTTTTAGAGACCAAGTGCCCAAACTGCAACCCAAACCCCACTTATTTATCGCAAAGTGCCAACACTACAATAAAACCTGAAAACTGAGGTTTTAGTTTAGAAAATAACTCACAGCCAGTCCAAACATATATGTGTGTGTGTGGGGGGGGGGGCAGCGCACTGACTGACCATGCAAAAGTTCGGATGAGTTGCAGCTAATGAGTTGCGGCTCATGACGTCATTGTCTGGCACCACTACTCCTTTCCAAGAATGCGCATGGCCCCTATGTGTGCTGCTATCCGATGCTCCGCTGCTGGGGCAATGCTGGGGCGACTTGGCTTGTGTGCCGACAGAGAGGGCTCTGCATGCCCGCTGTGGCAAGCGTGCCATAGGTTCACCACCACTGCCCGAAGCGATGTGCTCTCCAGCACTACAACTCCCACAGTTCACTGTGCAAAAGCAGGGGGAGCCAGGCAAGTGGTGGGACGGATAAGACACCCAGTCATCAGAAAAGCTGATCTCAGAGACTCCGGGAACCTATGTTGCCGCTGCCGAGATATGCAGGTTCAATATAGGATTGTGAGCACACACGTGTGAATAAAGGCACGTGAGTAGTTCACACATATCCACCCTGCTAAAAAACACTTCTGGGTATAAATATAAATACTAAGCTTGTAAGAGACGGGACTGTAATATGTACATGCAGTAAGGCTCACGCTGCCGGATCACCCTTGGCCCAAAGACATGCACGCATGTCTTACACTTCCCCCTTCTCAACAGCCGTTTGGAGGCACTGGGGACGAGAGGCGGGCAGGCCAGTCCCAACTTTTCTGGGGAGGCCTCCTGCAGAAGCCTCACTGTGGAGACCCTCCCACCAAATCCCACCCCCTGTTTATGCACAGGGTTTTTGTTTGCATCCCTATGTCCGCCCCCTTTCACTTGCTGCCCCACTATATTTGTATAATAAGTGCACCCCCTTTGGTTAGCTTTACCTCTAGCAAATACCGGCCTCCCGTGCAATTCCCCAGGCTATTGGGATATGCATGAGGTTGCTCTGAGAAGCCCAGGCTAGCTCCACTTCACAAACCAGCTCTTGAGGCTTCGCTGGTTCCTTGAATGGCCAGCACAGCTCTGTCCAGACTGACAGAGCGGCAGTCATCCCTAAAGCCAGTGATAGGAGCATCCGTATCCTTTGACCAACCAACAGGTGACCACGCTGAAGCTCTCTGGCTTCAGCCGTGCAGCTGAAAAATTCCACAAGGCCCAATGTCCAGAGGGTTTATTCCTAGCCAGCTAGAAGACAAGCTTGAGAGTCCCAAGAAATTTGGCACTCCGGCATCCCCCTTCACATTTGCATGAAGCGTGCCCAGGGGGTGATACAACCTAGACGCTATTGCACACTGATAAAAGTTATACCTTCAATGAGGCCATAATACATACACCCCAAACAGCAAGGAGCTGCTCCGCTCCACACCCCCAGTCCCAGATCTCATTACAAGCCCAGCCTTCCCCACAAACACAGCCCTGTTCATCAAGGCACTGGTCTCTCAGGCAAGAGTCTTTCAGAGGCTCCGTTTCCACTCTGCTGACACACTATTTATAGATGCTTACCATTCTCCCAGATCTTTCCTCAGGATCTCAGCAGAAATAGACCGCCCCCAGGTCCCTGAAGCCTCCCTCTGAGGCAGCTCAGGCGAGGACTCCAGCCAGCGCCAGACCCTCTGGGCCGCCCGTAACCTTCTGCCTCCTTGTTCCTGCCAGGCTCCCTTTCCAAAGGTCCGTTATGCCCTTGCCTCTCCCATGCACATGCTAGCCCTGATTAACCAGCCCCATCCCGCGCAACTCCTAGTCTGCCCTTCTGTTCAACGGGGGCACCCCTGTGAAGGCGACGGAAAAGCAGCTTCACCAAGACAAACACAAACCTGGCATTAGTCGAGAAAGTGGAACCTGGGATTTGGCCCTCTTGCAAGACAAGGGCCGACACAGGCAAGCACAAAGAGACACACGTGGAGAACGTGCGCCACCAATGAGCTCTGGCTCATTCGGAAGTCCTGCTGCACACACGGCCCTTCCTTCCACACAGCCCCAGCAAGTCCACAGAGCTGTCGTTTCTCAAATGAGGCTGCTGGTCCAGCTAGCCCAGGGCTAGCAGATGCCAGCGCTCTTTTCACCTCTCTGGTCCCAGACAGGTGTCTGCTCCTCCAGCCCTGCTACCCGAGATCCTTGTAACAGGAGCCGCCGGGGACTGGACCAGGGACCCTCTGCATGCGAAGCATGCGCTCCGCCAAGGGAGCTATGGCCGTTCCCACTGGGCCGTTTCTTGGCATGAGCTGAAAGGAGACACCTAGGAGCTCATTAACAGCAACTCCACATCTACATCCACTTTAAGCCAAGTCACTCTGAATTGGTCTTACACCCTTTAAAAAACAACAACTTGAGAATCCAGCTTTTGGCCCTCCCATCAGACAGACAGACAGACATGCCCTGTGCACTGTTTGCAAATCACGGAGCCCAGCCCTGGGGAGGGTAGGTGAGAATCAAGTCTGGTCTTAGGCAAGCTAACAACATTCAGACACTGTTCCTCCTTGTTGCAGAAACCTTCTCCACACAAAACTATGTCAACAGATCTTGACAACTAAAACCTCAAAGGCTTAATGCCAAGGATCACCCAGTGCACCTCATTAGCCAAATTGTTACTACTAATTTATTCCTGCATGTGCCTGGGTATTTTGATTTCACTCACTCTTCAAGACCATTAAGAACCCAATTCTCTCCCAGGGTTTAGCCAACACTTTGGAGAGAAACTTCCCCAGAGGACCAGATGCAACCACATAGATGGTTGTAGGAATTCTAAGCACATTTTCCTAGAAGCAAGTACACTTGAGTAAACATGTATAGGATTGTACTGCAAATATATTGCATGCCATATTAGGAAAGAAGGAAGGAAGGACGGACGGAAGGAAAGCATTGTTTGAAAGAAACTCCAAGAAGCATCAGGGTTTAATTTCTGCAACAGAAAAATCCATCAGATTTCTGGTTCCCACCAGAAAGAAGCTGCCAGAGTCACTGAAGGGCAGAATAAGAGAAGTGATAAATAAGCAGACCCCATACTTCACACACAAGGAACACCCTAAGTAAAGCAGCCGAGCAGCAAATACTACTAAGGGTGGAATCCTATGCACCCTTACCTGTGAGTATGGGCCACTGAACACGCCAGAACTTACTTGTGAGTAAAGATGCCTCCCTCCCATGGCCCAGTCTCAGCCACAGCACCTTTAAAGGCAAAAAGCCACCTGTCTTCCAGCAGACAGAACCTTGCCTGGCAGATGTCACACAACACCGCCCCCCACCCCGTGGAAAAAAATCCCCAGGTGCCATCTTCTTCCTTGTATTTTGTTCTTTCATTTGCATCAAAGGCAGTTGTGCCACAGGTTTCTCCCGCCCCGAGCGCTTTAAGCTGGCCGACAAAACCCTCACCGCGGTGTACCTGTTTTGCAGGATACGCTCTCTCCACCAGCAGCACAACCTTTGCGCGAAATCTCCTGCATAACCCTTTCACCTCTCCCCCCCCCCCCCCGCCCGGCTTCCCGGGGATGGAGGGGGCCCCCCAAAAACCCCCCCCCACGGGGGGGGCGCGGGGGGGGGGGGGGTGGAGAGGAAACTCTAGGGAAGAGGACGCAACTTCACCCTTTTCCCAGCGAGGTTCCGCAGGGCGCTTCCGTCCTCAATTGCGCCTCCTCGCCAGTCCCACATGCTGAAATAAAAAAGGCTTGTTTGCCTGGCGAAAGCTCTCAGTCCCTCACCCGCAACTCTTTCCCTTTTCAAAACATCTCCTCTTCCTCCCCCCTTCCTTCTCCCACCGCCTCGCAACCCCCCCCCCCGTAAACAGATTTGCTTACTCCGAGGGCTTCTCGGATGCAATACAAGCCCTTCTGCCTGCATCGCACCCCATATGCATGTGCGAAGCAAAATTAATGTTTACACCTAAAGCGATTTCGGGAGCGATTTAAAGAGCGGGGTGTGCGGGGTGGGGGGAGAGAGAGAACAGAAAAGTGGCGCTTAACGATCAGCACATTGCAAAGGCGGCGGGGGGGTGTGGAGAGACAACTGAAGAGGTGTCGCTTAGGAAAGGGGAGAGGAGAGAGCGAGCGAGCGAGCGAGAGGAAGGGAGGACAGGAAATAAAGAGAAATACAGCCCCCCCTTTTGCGCTTCAACTGTCTTGCTCCAACTGCCAAGGCATTGCTTACACTGCTTGAGACAAAAGGCTGGTTCATACGGACTAGGTTGTTTTTTTCTTTCTTTTTTAAAAATCTCCATCCCTTTCTCTTCTTCCCCGTCTCCAAATCCCTCTTTGCAACCCCACGGATACTTTGCTGCCCACGCACGCACTCCTTGCAGCGTGGGGGGGTGAATTTTGGATCCCTTCCCCAAAATAATTTTTTAAAAAGGTTAGCGAGGGAGAGAACACACACACGCACGCACGCACGCACACACACACAACTGTCGTGTGAAAGGAGATTTTGTAGCCATCCAACATCCTAGGCTTGGGGGGGGGGGAATGGGAGGTGGGGGAGGAAGAGCCAAAAACAAGCCGAATCAAAAACGAAATACATTTTTTTTAAGGAGAGAGAAAAACTGGGCAAGGGTGAGGACGAGGGCTGGCCGGCTGAGGCGAGGGCGCATCGCCCGAGTTACTCACCAGCCGGCTGCGGGGTTCCGATCCCTTCGGCGGCCGCTGCCTTTCGGGAGAGACTTTTTTCTTCCAGAAGAGAGGACTCCTGGCTGCCGGGGAGGCTGCCCGACCCTTCGGCGCCACTGCCAACCTTCAGCGACAGCATATTCATCGCCTCTTTGCCGATCACATTATCCTCACGCAACTCTGCTGGACATGACTCCGCCGCCGCCGCCGCCGCCGCTCTCCTCCCTTCCCCCTTTTTCTCTCTCTCTCTCTCCTTCCTTCCTTCCTTCCTCTTCTTCTCTTTTGCTTCCTTGCCTCCCTTTCAAACACACCACACAAAAGAAGGAGCCAGGAGGAGGGCTGGGTAGGAAATATGCAAGGCTGGGAGAATTTGCTCTCGAGCTCGCTTTTCTCCACCCGCCCCCCTCCCGCCCTCCCTCCTTCCTCCGCCGCGCCGCCGCTTCTCCTCTGTCTCTCTTTGCTGCTGGGTGGGAAAAAGGAAATGAAGACAAACCAGACCCTCTTGGCTTTTGCTGCTGCTGCTGCTGGTGGTGGTGGTGGTTCCCCCCCTACTCCCCGCCGCCGCCGCCGCCGCCTCCCAGCCGCCGCCGCCTCCTTGCCAGCCTGCCCGCTTGCTGGGCTTGGAGAGGGCGAGGGAGAGCGAAAAAGCTGGCCGAGGCGTCCCTCCGCTCGAGCTCCTTAGGAGCTGCTGTTGCTGCCTTCGCTGCCTCAGAAGCTCTCTCTGCTTACCTTCGCTTGTCAGCAGCAGCGGCGGCGGCAGCAGCATCCGGAACCCCAGGGAGAGACCGGCAAAGCATCTTGGGGGATGTAGTCTTTGGCGAGAGGAGGGGAGGGGGAAGGGAGCACAGACTTTAGGGGGCGGGATGGGGTGGGCATTGGAATGCGTGCGCCCAGCGTGGCTGCTTCACTCCCCCGCACGCTCGTGCTGGTCGGTTTTACACGTTGCGGGAAGCGCGAGGGTAGCCGCGGGCTCTTGCCGCACCAATTCCAAGGAGACTGGGGGATCGCATTATGGCTGAAGGATCGCAGGGTGAGCGAACACTTCTAAGGGGCAACGCAGTTACAACCTGGCGCAGGGTCCCCGTTTCTGTGGGTCACACATCTCGGTTTAAACCGCACCGGACAAGCCTTAACACACACACACAGGCGCGCGCGCGCGCGCGCACCCCCATCCAACTTTTTTTCTTCCTTCGACTTAAGGAAAGTTTGGTCCTTCTGAGTTTAGTTTAAACAGACAAATAAACAAACCGTCTACAGTATATACATGTGGTGCAGGTGTGCAAACCATACATCTCCGGGAATATTAAGTAGGTTCAGAGAGAAATTTAGGATGAAGAAATAAAACAGAACCAAATCACCTATGGGTTAATGAGGCAGCGCCTGTTGATGTGTTACCAGTGCCCTCTAATGGCGAGAATTGGGACAGCTATGCTCCGCGTGCCTTAAACCTCACAGTTTTCCCTACCAGGCACCTCTCGTCCAGGGACAGGGTTAGGGGGGAAATAGCCTGGAGTTTGAAGCATGACCTTTTACTCTAAACTTTACCGATTTTGCAGGCATTTTATCATCCTCTAGAAAGCCCTTTTGACCAGGGACAGGAGAGGACTAAATGAAGATGTGTGCAGGCCACACACAACAACAGTTGTGCCAGAGAGCTCTCTACTCACAGAAACAATCCCGTCTCCATTTTACAGCTGCAGTCATACAATAGCACATTATCCCACGCACACGAATCTGAGAGGATCTGTATGCTAGGCAGCCAAAACAGAGCAGAGGCTCAGTGCTGTTGGGATTTGCAGAAATACACAAACTTCAGGAAAGGAAAGCAAGGTTGAGAGGGATGTGTGATGGCCATGGATTCCTGGCTGAGTTTTTTTGGGGAAGGACAAAACAATGGGGGAAGGGTATAAAATGTTGCGTGCATTCTGGTTTCTGGCTTGTTCTCTCTCACCACTCACCTCTTACTAACCAACATTCCAAGCATAATCCTATATGTATTTATAGACAAAAGCCCTACAGCTCCCCATACATTTAAAAGGACTCTGCTGTTACAGCAATTTGGCATTTCATTAGATTTGTTTGTTGCTGCTGGAAGGTTCCCACTCCAAGTCTGGGGATGCCAGCAAGACTTTTGAACCCCGTAAAGGAAATGCCGCAGACAGCCCTGCAACCTCTGAGCTGTTGTGGTTGAGGTAAACAACAGCAACAAGAATCATCATCTTAGGAAAGAAAATTTGAAAAGCAAGAGAGGCAGCGAGCCTGGCAAGTTCTAAAAGAGGTGCATGGATGTGGTTTTGATCCCAGGCACAACCTTTTTTATGATGAGAAAATAGGAAGCTACCTTGCACTGAAACAGACCACCAGTCCACGTATCTGCCCTTGGTGGCCACAATGGAGACTGAACCTGAGATTTTCCACATGTGAAACAGGTAATCCAGCCCTGAGCTACAGCCCTTCCCTTTGTTTCCCAAGCTTTTTCATCTGACCTGTTTTTGACTCCATTTATTGTGTTGTTTGTGGATTCACTTTCTTTCTGGCGGCTGCTTTTTAACTGTTATCTTTAAAGTGTGTTGTTCTTGTGTCTTTATTGTAATTTGCTTTTTATTGTGATATTGATTGATTAAAAGCCCCTTGTTGGAAGACAGAACATGAATCCCTAAAATAAGCA
Source organism: Varanus komodoensis (assembly GCF_004798865.1). Taxonomy (NCBI): domain Eukaryota; kingdom Metazoa; phylum Chordata; class Lepidosauria; order Squamata; family Varanidae; genus Varanus; species Varanus komodoensis. The sequence goes on from NW_025335759.1 coordinate 5,438,175, forward strand.
AATATAGACAATGTTCAAGCAGCACTTTTGAAATTAGGTTTTGAGAAATAGTTCAAACAACATGCCACATCTTCAGCCTTAACTGGTATTGATGCATTAATACTGATAACTGAAATGATGTTCATAAAGTGCTAAGTTGCATGTCAAGTTGTTAAATTAGATTTTTCACATTCTCGCCCTGCAACATTCCTATCAACTAAAAACTGGGGTGTAAAAAGAAAGAACAGATTAGGCAAGGGCCTTAAATTCAGATGTTTAGTATCTATGCCAGCTGGGGGACATGCTTGACCATTTTCTCTTTGTTCCAAAGTAAAGCAAAGCTTTAGAATGGGGAAGTCCATCCAGAGATATTTTGCTTCCTGGGATGAAGGAAAAGATGGTGGCCTTCCTTACATTTCAAGTACAAAAGCCGTTTGATTTGGCTGTTGGCTTCGCTCTGGTGACAGGGGAGTGTTGTTCTCCGTGTCTCAGAGTGGCTGGCTAGTTTAGAGATCACCGGCAGATCACGCCAGACACACAGTTCCCTCTGGTCACCAACAGCATCGCACCACTCAGCATCTGCTGCCTCACTCTGGCAAGAGCAGGGCTAGTCCTGATAACCATCTTTGGAATCTAATGTCATTTTTTTCTTCCATGGATCACACCTATGAAAACTATGATTGTGTAAGGCAAATCCCCCTAGAATTTACAGAAAATATTGCCATCCAAATATCTTATGACTTCTCTCTTGTATTCTTCATGCAGCACCATTTTTATTTTTATTTTTGCAGCTTAACCTTGAATATTTACTTACAAGAATTGGCCTTTAAACCTTGCTGAGAATTTCAACCCACATCTAATAAACTCTTTGCTTCCCTCTCCTCTGAGGCATGAAATGCTACATCTTGGAAACATGGATCATAGTTTGCTTGCTTGCTTATTTATTTATTTATATTCTCTACTGTCCACCAGCCAAAGGTCTCTGGGCAGTTCACAAATTGTAAACATACTGTGTTAAAAGGCACCAACACATCATTCACTGCATTAAACTATTTTTATTCCACATCTCAGCCAAAGTAGTCTCCCAGCCTGGCTTCTACATCATTATTAAAGTAAGACAGCCCTTCCCACACATTGGCAATCTAAAATGACATGTCACACAAGGAAAAAAGGATGGAAAGGGAAGAGGGGAAAAGTGTTTGCATACAAATCTTGCACTTTAAAAATGGACCTACCATCTCAGTACATTGGACCACTTTAAATACCATTGCTTTCAACATGAAAATTAAACCTAAGCCGTATACCTAGCATTGACCCAATTATACCTAAAATAAGAAAGATATTAGGATCTGGGGTCCACCTGCGATCAGTACATATTTTATGCATTTACCTTCATTCCCCCCCTCTTTAAATTGGTTTGTCCTTGAGTGGTCAGGTCAGCTTCCTCCTACTGTACCCCAACAATCCATTCAGTTCTGTGCTAAAGCAGCCTCACAAAAGCTCGCTTTCCAATAAACCAGTAAGAGTGCAGTCCAGCTTGAGTCAAATCAAAGACGCAACCCTAAGCATACATGCTCCACAATTATTCCCTGTGAGGAGTTATTGGGACTTACATCTGAGCAAGCAGATTTAGCATGGGACTGCAAAAGCCATTTTCCCACTGACTTCAGCAACAGAAGTAAAAGGAAAAACTAGAGACACAGACAACCCTCAAATGGTACTGGGGTATGTAGAGAGTTTTAATGAACAGATAGATTTTCCAGCACATTTCCTTCCTTGGGAGCTGAGTAATTCAATTTGCTGAGTGAAAACTGGACCATAAGGAAGGCTGAGTGCCAAAGGATTGAGGCTTTGAATTGTGGTGCTGGAGGAGACTCCTGCGAGTCCCTTGGACCACAAGGCGATCAAACCGGTCAGTCCTAGAGGAGATCAACCCTGACTGCTCTTCAGAAGGCCAGATCCTGAAGATGAAACTCAAATACTTTGGCCACCTAATGAGAAGGAAGGACTCACTGGAGAAGACCCTGATGCTGGGAACGATAGATGGCAAAAGAAGGAGGGGGCGGCAGAGAATGAGGTAGCTGGATGGAGTCACTGAAGCAGTCGGTGTGAGCTTGGGTGGACTCCGAGGGATGGATGGTGGAGAACAGGAAGGCCTGGAGGAGTGTTGTCCATGGGGCCGCGATGGGTCGGACACGACTTTGCGACTAACAACAACAACTAGTTAGCAATTGCCTTCTTCATGACCCCAAGGAAGGTTTCCATCAAAATGTGTGGGGTCAGTATTTGTATTGAAATCCCTACATTTTCCCATACCATTTTGAGGCATCTTTCCCAATTCTTCCTTCCTGTAAGCTGGTTTATGCTTCAGCATTTTTATTCATTTATCCTGGGAGATGAGCACAATGCTCAGTAGAAGATTGTCTCATTCTGTCTTCACGAGGTTGGGCTGGGAAGAGTATCTGGTAGGAGGGACGAATCCGGGTTGTCCAAGGACCAACCTGTCCCCGTGGGCTGCGCACTTTTGCTGCCGCCACCATGGCAAAAAATAGAGGCGAAAGCTGGTGGCTTGCCATTGTTGCAAGCAGAAAACGGTCTCAGAGCCTCACAGAAGTCAACATTAGCTTGTTTTCCAGCTCAGTTTGACCTTAATAAGCCCATGTGGTGGTTTGCCATCAAATCTGAAAAGCAAACCACTAAATTTTGAAATGTGTTAAATGTTCCCCTGATGTGGGAGAGCAAGAACAAGGGTGTATGCGGGCCACATGTCGCCCATCCTTGGTCTAATCGAAAGCTATCTACTGAGTTGGGACAAAATACGATCTGATCAGGATAAAATGCAAAGATGGTAGAAACAGTATACAGAATAACCATACAGAAGAGATAAAAAGATGTGGAGGAATCCTATGAGGGCAACCTGAAATATTAGAATGCAATGTGAAAACGACTCTAAAAGCACTTGGAAGAACACAGCACTGGAATAGATCGAGCACTGATAGACCTATTCCAAGCTGCAGAGAACGAATCAGTCCAAACAAGAACATGCCAAGAAATACGGAAAACAAAACAATGGCCCAAAGGCTGGAAATATGCAATTTGCATTCCAGTCCCCAAGAAAGGAGATTCTAGGGAGCAGAGCAACTATAGGATGATTGCAACCAAACCAGGCAAGCGCAGTGATGCTCCAGATGTGGCAACAAAGAATTTTATTGTATTTGGAGCAAGAAATGCCTAATGTTCAGGGTTGTTTCTGAAAAAGAAGAGGCAGTCAAGATCTTATCACAAAAATATGTGTTGGCTACTGGAGTACACCAAGGAAGTTCAGAAGATCTTCAGAAGATTGAAAAGAGCCAGTGTGGTGTAGTGGATAAGAGCATGGGACTGGGACTCAGGCGATCCGGGTTCGAGTCCCCGCTCAGCCATGGAGCCAACTGGGTGACTTTGGGCCAGTCGCAGACTCTCAGCCCAACCTACCTCACAGGGTTGTTGTTGTGAGAATAAGATTGAAAGTAGCAGGAGGAGAATTATGTTAGCCACCTTGTGTTCCTTGAAAGGAAAAAAGGTGGGATATAAATATAATTAATTAATAAATCAATCTATGCTTTATAAACTGCAAATTCTTTGACTGTGCGGATCAGAAGAAACTATGGATGGTCCTGAAAGAAATGGGTGTGCCTTTGATGCATAACTTGTATGGTGGACAAGAAGCTGCTGTTAGGATAGAATATGGAGAAATGGGCTTGCTTCCTACCAGCAAAGGCCATCTGTTCAATCTATATGCAGAACATCAGGTGAGGCAGATTAGGATCAGAGTAAGGAGGAGTAAAAATTGGTGGAAAATACATCAATAATTTCAGATGTGCTGATGATACCACATTACTGCCAGAAAGAAGCAGTGAACTGATATGATTACTGATGAAATTGAACAAAGAAACTGCAAAAGCCCCTGAATATTAGGAAAACAAAAAATCTTGACTACAGAAGAATTACAGAACTTTACTGTCAACAATGAAGAAATTAAAATTGTGAGATTTTGCATACCCTGGCTCAGTCATCACTTCAGAGGGAGAGTTAGCCTGAAAAATCAGAAAAGGCCTGTGTGATTTGGAAGGGCACAATGTGGGAACAAATGAAGATCACCTGGGTTGTGTGGAGGTTGAGGCCAGGAGGATCCCGGTATTGTATTCCTGATTGCTCTGTATGGGTGCGAAAGCTGGACTGAGAGGGAGGAGGAGGATGCTTTTGAAACGTGGTGCTAGAAGACAGCATTGCCAGTCGCAGGACCAACAGAATGATGCTCAAGTGAGTCCTAGATCAAACAAAGCCAGAGCTTTCCCTGGAGGCAAAAATGACGAAACTGAGGCTGCTGTACTCTGGGCGCATCATGAGAAGGCAAGTCTCACTGGGGAAGACAATCATGTTAGGGAAAGTCAAAGGGGGGAAAAGAAGAGGAAGACGGACTCTAAGATGGATTAATTCCGTAAAGGAAGCCACAGCTTTGAGTGTGCAAGGGCTGTCGAGGCCAGGATGCCTTGGAAGGCATTCATTCCTACAGTTGTCACAACTTGGAGACTATTTGATGGCATGTAGCAACAACAAATTGTGTACTATAATAGCTTATGCTGTCAGGCTGCAAACTCCCTCAATTACTAAGCAGTAACCCCCATTAAGTAGGGATTTATTTCAGAGGAAATCCTCACTTGCTGTTCCCCATCCCTGCCCCATCTCCAAAAACCACAACAGTGGTGGGGAAAGACCTCAGGAGTGGAAGATGTTGCTTTGGTGCTCCTGGTCAAAGGGACAAGAGGGAGTTGCCAGAAAAGACTGTTCCTCGTTTTATTTCAAATACTTTATTTTGCTTGTTCCTGGTATTCTAAAACACTTCACTGACCGTTCTTGGGTTCTAATTTCTGGAAATCTTAAAATGTGCACCCAAAGATGCAATATTTCATCTTACCACTCTTAAAGTACTGAAATGCATTGTTGGATACCTTTATTCCTAATAAAGTATTTTTGTAGTTGGGCAATATCTTTATTTTTAATAATACTATTGCTCAACTACAGATTAGATTTTTTAAAAACTCTTAGACCAACAAGGCTACCTTTGTTTAATTCCCAAAATTATCAATCTCCAGGTTTCTCTCTAAATCCAAATACTGCAACTGTCTTCAGGTGGATAAGGCAGGTTGCAGTGCTGCATGTCTACTAAGAAGACTTCAGCCCAAAACTGCCTGGGAGAAAATCGCATTGAACTCAGTGTGACTTTTTTCTGATTAAATATAGAAACATAGGAACAGAGTGAGTCAGAAGGGACCTCCCGGGCCATCTAGTCTGACCGCCGGCACCAGCCGGCTCCACTGGTGTTTAGGATTCCACAGTAAGCCTCATACAATCTTGAGCACAGTACCCATCTCGAGATCTCTGTGAAGTCCCAGTTGTCTCCTTGCCCCATAGAACTTCCAGTACCATCTCAGGTACTTTTCCCCATCCCAGTGGTCCATATAACCAAATCCAGGGCTGTCTCTCCTCCGCAAAATTGCATGGCCTGAGACCAACTGGGACCTCTTCAAGCAAACCCATGCAAGGCACCATACTAGTACTTTGACCCAACCAGATGGTTCTGACTGGCCCCTGAAGCAAACAATCCTAGAAGCACTTCCCCCCTTTCTGTGGCAGTGAAATGGCCACAGCAATTAATAAATTAAATAATAAATCATGTGCTGCTTTTCCATGAAGTTCCAAATCAGCTGTCTTGGGCTTGCACTTGCGCGCGCGCGCGCGCGCTCTCTCTCTCTCTCTCTCTCTCTCTGTGTGTGTGTGTGTGTGTGTGTGTATTTAGAGGAGTCTTTCTCCTAAGAACACCTCCATTTATAAAAAGGGATTGTGGCCAGAGGAGGAGGGGGCAGGAGAAGTGGAAAAAGGAAATGAAAACTCAGGCAGAGAAATTTCAAGTGGGGGGGGGTGCAGAAAGCAAAGCTCATGTGTGCCCTTATTTTGGCAAGTGCTGTTTTTTCTCCCAGTTACATAAAAAGCAATATCCTTCAAAGTAATTTTCTTGTCAGTCCATGAAAGACTTCAGTCCATGAAAGCTCATTATGCCACAGTAAATTATTAAGTCTTTAAGGTGCAGCGAGTCATTTGGACTTTTAAACACAACTGAGCTGGAAGTTCCTGTCCTTGTCCATCCCCTACCGCTGTTTCAGCCTACTGCAAACTCCTGAGGATCATGAACCTGCCGGCATCTGGCCACCTGGATCAAGCAAAAGGCAGGTCGTTCCAGAAAGACGGTGGCAGCCCCAAGGTATCCCAGACTCCCAAGCAGGCTCTACATGCAGCTCGCTGTCAGCCAGGGCTGCTCATTGCGACCCTCTCTGCAAGCAAGCCCACCTGAAGGAGCCTGGCCCAGCTTCAAGGTAACAGCCGATACGGAAGGCCTCTGGCTTCCCGTGTTACGTATGAGCATCTCCTTGCCCCCCAGTGCATGAGCGCGGTGGGAATTGGCTGTGCAGCTCTGTGAACGATCAGGCACACTCTGAGCAAGTCGCATGACGGGGTGTTGTCAGGCAACTTTGGACTCTGGGCTTAATGAAAAGAATGAGCAGACTGTGAAAAGAAAGGTGGCCCCCGCCTAGTTTAAAAGGCTGGTACCTTCATGGAACACCCCTTAGGAGTCTGCGCTGGGGGCGAGTCGTGAGGTCTCCAGCATTCAGAGAGGAGATGCAGGTTCCTATCAGGCAACCGGGGCAGCGCTCAGGATCCAGGGCATTGTGCAAAAGACCCAGGTCCCATGCCTAGGCAAGCCAGCAAATAGCGGCATCTATGAATGGCAGGGTGGTGCGGCAGAGGGCCGCCCAGAGTTTCTGGGCTCCCAGGGAAAGATCGGGTGCTTCAGCCCCCAAAAGCCACCCTTAACATCACCTCCAGCGGCACAGGAGGGACTTGCATCGCTGCTACAGAACAGACCGCATGCAATGCACCTCTCTTGAATACCCCTTCCTGCCATTCAGCTTTCAGTGGGCGCTTCAGTCTCCTTAGTTTCATTTGATTTGGGGTTCTACTGTTGTGGTTGTTTTTATTATTATTACATTTCTATGCCATCCATAGCTGAAGCTTCCAGGACCGTTTACACCAATAATCATACGCTCAGGTCACCCATCCAGATTCTAACCAGGCCTGATCCTGCTTAGCTTCCAAGATTAGACAGGATCCAACACTTCAGGCTATGTAGAAGCAACATTGTTGAGTTATTAATATAAATTCTATCAATATTAACAATATTATGTTGTGTTGAACCTGCTTTATCTGCAGCTGCTATTTCATGTTTTATTTGCTGCTTTTTAATTTGTTTCATCTGATTAATTGATCTACACACTGTCATTTAAATATTTTTATGTGATCTTAATTGTTTAATATTGTTGTTGCATGAACTTAGTATGCTATTATACTGACTATTGTAAGCCACCTTGGGGAGGTGAAAACAGATTTTAAAAACCATTAAGATGATGAAGATGATGATGATGATGACAGTAATACCAGCAAGAACAATGCACACACCTGGGAATAAGTCCCTTCCCTGTCAGCAACCCTCCATTCAGGCTGTGATGCACCTACTTTCTGATTTTTCAATATGTTTGCCTTTGATTACTAGGGTATGATGAAGATTGGGGGCTTTGGCTTCCACAAGTGGATGACATCAGATTTGAATTCCTTGGATATTTTTAGCTGCTGCTCCAGATCAATACAGCTCTACATAGTGTTTCTTCTCATCGGGCTTTTGCACAGAATTTATGCAACAGAACCTTGCAATGGTCTTTCTGGTATGCTCACAGACACCTGGCATGCAACTGAGGCAGAAGGATATAAGAGCAGCTCTGCCGGACCAGACCAGTGGCTTCTGTGTTCCCACAATGGCCAACCCGATGGCAACGGGGATCCCACAGTAGGTCGCAACACCTTCCTGCTCATACTCTCCTAGCAACTGGTAAAAAGAGGCCACAGCTGCTCAGGCATCAGACCTAGTTCCCTTTCATAGCCTGTAACCACCATGAGGTTGGCATGAAAGAGTCGGGGAGACAGGATGAAGCCAACGCTGCACCATCACTAGACTCTGCTTACGGGAAAGGTGCTTATTCATTTAATCCCCAGTCTGTAAAGGTCAGGCACGACTCAAAGAGAGGCTTAAAGTTGGCTTGTCAAGGTCACCCAACAGAAACCGAGTGCGTATCTTGGGGCATCGTAAAATATAGCTTGGCATACAGGCCATCAAGAAGCTACATGCAGGGCGGCCTACAAGGGGATCCGCAGAATGGGCTAAAAGCAAGGTCCCTTCCGACACATTTGCTAAAGCTGCACTGACTCCATTCCAAAGGTTTTAAGCAGAACTGTTGAGCAAACCATTCACTGTGTGTCTTAGAGATTTAAAAAACAAAAACAAATATGTTTAACACACGTGCCTTTTTGAGAGACTGAAGGCACCGACCGATGTGGCTGCCTGCAGCCTACTGAACACGAAGGATTGTGGGGATCCAGCAGAGCACAGGAGAAGCACCAAAGCAGGGGTTTCTTCCACACGTCTCCTGCCCTACGAAAGACACAGATAGCTAACTTCAGGTGCCTCTTCTGCTGCTGCTCGTGCAGCGAGGGGCTGGTGCATTGCTGGGATTCCTCAGGGCTGGTGGAGCTCTCTTCTTCCTTCTGCACCCTCCCAGTACTGGCTCCGAAGTCAGACTTGTGACTTCAGAGCTGCAGCTGACACAGAAAGAACTGCACCAGCAATGAGGGCAGAGAAGGGTGTTGAACCACTGGAGGCCCAACTCCAACCTCAGGAGCCATTTCCAAGTTGGAGTTGGTCTCTGTCCTATGGCCATGTAGGTGCCATCTAGTGGCCATGAGATCACATCCAGGAAACATCCTGAGACAACTTCCAATGGAAGCTGCATGAGGAACTTGCCAAAAAATGGGCGAGGGAAGGGCAGGAGAGCCGAAGGGGAACAGGGCCACCATTTTCTTCTCACTCTTGACCCTCTGCGCAGGGCCTACACTTCAAGTTGGGACAGGAGACCACCCCAGTACCATTAGGCCGAGGGGGGCAGCCCTGGAGCCATGCCCCCCGACCGGAGATCGATGCTGTGGCTTCCACACAGCCGTCCTACGAGTGTATGCCCTAAGTTATCCTACTGCCCTCAGATAGCACGGAGGTGTAGCAGCCCTGCTGCCCTCCTCCTTTCGTTCTCCCCACGTGATGCTTTCTCGGCCCAGCCTTACGCACATGGCATCTCTCCACATGGAGTGGCATTTGGCACGTGGGTACATCAGAGCTGACGAAATGCACATCCGACGGTTATGCCCGTGTATTCAGGAATTTAGGGAATGTGGTGATAGCTAACATGGAATAGAGGTGGCTTTTAAAGCCCAAAATCCTGGCTTATAGAAACACAATGTGTACCAGGGGCTTGGTGATGGAGAGCCTGTTCATTCCCACTTGGCTTGCAGGTACAAGGAGCACTATATCCGAACCCAGGATCACGGGGCACTGCACACAAACAAGGATTGTTAAGTAGCTTGAATTCAGAGCTTGTTGTTGGCTTATGAATCCTAGCTGGCAATTAACTATAACACTGGGTTCAGATATGTCTGGTTTTGTTTAGCAACTTGCATGAATGGGACAAGCAACTGAGAACAAATAGGTTGTGGCATGTTGTTGAATAACACAATGTACATGCAGTGGAAGAAGTGGAATGAAATGAATAAACAAAGAAACTCAAGTGCCCAGGCTTAAAATGGCATGCAAAGGTAGCCATGGATTCCTATGGGCCTCCTTAGGTTGACTTGGAGTATATTATAAATTGAATTAATTTTTCATTTAATAATGATGTCTAGAATTTTAACAGCTCAATATTGGAAAAGAAAGTAAATTGCATCCATATGGCAATGTGAAGAGAAATGTTAGTCAATTATGAGGTTTTAAAATTAACATAATAGTCTTAGATTTAGGAAAGTAAAATACTTAATCGAGGAAACGTTTTTTCAATATTGAGAGGAAAAGTATGAGTATCGGTTATATAATTGGCTTGCCTGATTTAGGAGAAGTGGATAGTAAGCAGCTCCTTTTACTAATTATGATAATATCTTTTTAAACTAATAATGTTAGAATTGTTTATTCAAATTGAATGTGATGGTTCTAGATTTCTAGATTTTTTTCCAAATGCCCTGCATGTCAGGCAAAGGCCAAGATTTAAACCCTTCTCCTGACATCTGGCTTCCTTTGTGAAGGGATTCTGTTGTACGGAGGAACATTCAATTATGAGAGTTTTCTGCTTCAGTCCAGGGGAGTACAGCTCAGAAAACTCTACCTACCACTACACACACCTCTCTCAAAGCTTAGGGTGGGAACCTCGGGGAGGGGGTTACAATTCTCCCCCCCACCCCACACACCCCCACCTCCCTCTTTTCTGTTATAGTTGAGTATCAAGGCTTGAAACTTGTCTCAAAAAATTCTTGCAATGACTTGAGTCTCACCTTGGACTCGAAGACTTGACTCGAGACTTGGAGTAAAGGGCTTGAACACATCACTGGCAGATAAATTCATGCAGTAATCTGCGTGTACCTAATGTTGTGCTTTCAGACTGTTGTGTGAACCAAACCTGTTAATCTCTCAAATTGCCCTTCTGAACAGTGATACAGTTCTCCACTCAAAAACGTGCAGAAAGAGAGGCACAGGTTAGGGGAAAGTGCACACAAAGGCAGGCGATACATGTAGCAACAAATAAAATAATTTTGCAAAATGCGACAGCTTGACTCTTGCCTGAGGCTGCCCCTTTTCCGCATGTGGCACTTTTACTGCTGGAAATCAGCTGGCCTGTTTGCTACCAGACCAGAGCTAAAGTCGTTGGTGCACGAGGGCCCTAAATGACCAGGGGTGGAGATACCTGCGTGCGCTTTCTCCCTTGCCGGCCTGCCCAGTCTCTGGGAGCATCAGATGAGCTGTTCCTGCAGTTCTGCACGGAGCTGCAGTCCATGGAGTCCACGCAAAGCGGAGCTTCCCAGGTACTGGTTCCTTCTCTGCCCAATTCCCTGCCGTTTGCTATCAGGCCGGTGCCAACATGACTTGGTTTCCTGGGCCTGTTGAAGACTTTTCCATTTCACAAGCTTTCCCCAATTCAGCACAAACCGGCAACAGTTGTATTGCTTTAGATTGATTTGAAATATTTGGATTCTTATTGCGTTTTGACTGCTTCTTTACTATTCATCCTTTGAAGATCTTATTTAAAGTTTTTATATGCCATCTCCTTGCTATATAGCCTCAGGACAGCTCACCGAAATACAAAACAAATAACAAATATTACAATTAAAACCCGGAAACACACTGCCTGCACATATTAAGACTTATACATATTAAACATTATTAAAATATTGTTTGAATAAAAAGGTCTTGGCCTGGCGCCGAAAAACAAATAACGACGGTGCCAGGCGGACCTCTCTGGGGAGCACATTCCACAGATGGGGCGCCACCGCAGAGAAGGCCCTCCTCCGGGTACTTTGCCTCCTGATGTCTCTCACGGAGGGCTCCCGGAGGAGCGCCTCTGCTGCTGATCTCAAGGGGCAGGAGGGCAACTGCTTGTATCTTTTGTAAGCAAACGGGCAGGATTTCAGTGGGACACGAGTGCCCACTGGCTGGCTGGATTGCAGTTGGATGCAGGGGGCTGCAACAGAAGCCTCCGCCCACTCCAGGCACACACCATTTGAAAGGGGACTGGCAAATTCACGGAGAAGCCTATCGGGGGCTGATGGTTGTTTGCTACCTCCAGTGCCAGAGGCAGGATGCTTAGGTGGCATGAGTTGCTGGGGAACATGGGGCATGCTGTTGCTGCCCACAGGAAGCCGTCCTGATGGTAGACTTCCTGTGGGCAGCCGGGTGGCCACCGTGTGAAGACAATGCGAATCCTGCAGGGCAATTCTTCTCTTAATGGTTCGAGATGGTGGTCACAGAATTGCAGGGCAAGGCCCTTCTGAACACACAGTCAGGCTAGGAATGGATTTGCAGGACCAGAACTGGAGCTCAAACCTGAGAATGGGTGCAAGGGAGAGATTTAATTTCAAATAGACTAATTTAGAAGGGCAACCACCCTTTTATTACTCTTCTTCAAAGAATGCAAGTCAGACACACTTGGTGCTCTAACTCAAGTTAGCCAGACATCTGCCAGTCAATCCTGGCTTACCTGGTTTTACAGAACAGCTTCTTTTCGCAGGAGCAGCCTAGCTGGGCAGCAAGTGTTTCGAATGTCAGAAGCAGTAAAAAGTCCACAACACTCCTTAAAACTGTGCCAATTCCAAGAGAGATACGAGAGGCTGAAGGAGATGGATGCTCCTAGTTACATCACAGTTAGGAAACCATCACCTTTGGCCTGTGAAAGTATTGATGCAAATTACTCTGGGGCCCAAGATCTGGATTTTAGAGCAAGCCGCGTGCTTAACTGTGTGTTAGCATTAATTACCCAGCGTGACACATCTGGCTTTCTATGATATACCATATAAGCCTGTTTTTCCATCTGCCTAGGGAAGAGGGCCGAAGCAGGATGCGGAAGAGGCTATTTGCATGCCATACCTGTGCTGCTGTGGGAGGGATGTGCGAGCAGGTGTCAGGAAAGATCATACCACTCCAAACCCCATTAGTTCCAGTAAAGTACCTTGGGTCTCCTCTCATCAGCATCAGGAAAGCAAGCGGTGCAAGGTGCTGACAGCTAAAGCACTGGAGTTTTGGCTTGGAGGGGGAGCTGCTTTGCCCAGGCCCCTGTCCACTTTGCAGCTCTCTCCCCCCTGGGCGAAGGCCCGCTGCATCACAGTCTCACAAGCACCCTTCCCGCAAGGCAGAATGGACATCCATCCCAAGCGGCAGTTCTTGCATGCGATTAAGAAAGGTAAAATCTAAGACAGCTCAATCCCATCCAAGATATCCCAGGACGTTCCTGTTTCCCCCCCTTTGGAGACCAGATGCAATCACTGAGCCCCAATGGACACATCGTTGCCAGCACAGATTTAAGTGGTTTTGACAAGCCACTTCATGGAATCGTCATGCACAGGATAGGGAGGGAACGCATGCTTCGCATTCGGGAGTTCCCAGATGCAAGCCCTGGCATCTCTGCTTAAAACACCTGCCTCCTGCTGACCCCTCTTTTGAAGTCCAAACAAGCATCTGCGGCCGTTACGAAGCACCCAAGGGACGAGCTTTCTCTTGTTTACAATATGGATTGGCCCTTTTGGCTCTCCCATGCCACTGCGATGCACCCACATGGCAAGATTTAGCTTTGAAATGGACTAAATTTGACCACAGTAGAGCCGTTTGCCACCAAAGTTTGGCAACCAATGAGTGATTTCAGCCTAGAGGGCATGTCACATGAGCTGCACAACACGCCACCAACTGTGAAGGGTCCGTGAGGGCTCTGGAAGTTGCCAACCCTTCACTGAGTTAAAAAGATCTGTTGGCATATCAAGGGTCACTCTAAATATTTTTCAACTGTGCAAGAAACCAGTGTAACCACCCATTTCCAATGCATGAGCACCTTCCAAGTTTTTTTCTAATGGAAATAAAATACATGGAAAGAATAAATGTATATGATTAAATAAATTAAGAGAAAGAGAGACATGGAGAGAGGGAGGGCAAGAAAAGAGCAAAATGAAAAGCAAAGATGCATTGCAGAAAATTGGTGGGATTGTCTTCCCACCTTAAACCACACATGAGGGCTGAGACCTGCAGAAATATAACCTAAGAACCTTCTCTTCTGGTATAAACTAGAATTTATCCTTTCACAAGATGATTTTCTAGCAAAATATGCTGAGGATTCTCTATAGGGATAATAAGTTCAAAACTGTCATAGCATAGAGGCTCCTTCCAAAATGGCAACTCCAAACTGCATGGAAGCTGAAAATCTGTATGGGCTTGGGAGCAATTGGTACAACAGGAAGGCCTGGTCTGGCTTTAACACAAACAGATGGAATTTTCATGTCACAAGGTTAAACTTTTGAGAATAAATCCACTGTGCAATGGTGGAGAACCTGTTGGAAGTCAGGGGTTCATTTAGGGGTTCATGGGCGGAAGGTGTCTAGCTTAGGAGGCAGCAGCAATCCTTCAGCAAGAGGAGCAAAGCAGGCATTACTGCAGTATAACAAGGATCTCATGCCTTATTGACAAAGCTGTCTGGACATACACAAATTTACTCATGTGTGTGTCTGCCTGCCTGCCTATTTCACAAACTTAATTGTGTCTGGATTGTTGTCAGCCAGCCTGAGAGCTTCAGCTGTTGGTCAATATACAAATGCGGTGCATAAACACCTCATGTGCTTTGGCCAATTTCAGCCCGAGTCCGAGAGATGCTGCGTCCTGAAGTGCCTGCGTGAACAGAACCTTCTGGAGGCCCCATCATGCGTTCCGAGTGCTTTTCAAGGCTGCCGTGGTTGTTCAGAAAGGTGAAGGACTAATTCTGACAAATGCGAACTACAAGGCGAAGGACCCTGGAAATCGGAGTATGACACAATGGAAGTGTGTGTCCTGGGCTGCGGTTGTGCTTGTAATTCAGGAAAGAGAGAAGAGCAGGAATTGGAAGAAGGGGAAAAGGAGCAGAGACACAAAGAGCTTGAAGTACAGCTGGTCTGTTTTGTGTTGAGCTTCCTGCTGAAAGGGACTGAAGAGAACTCTGTTACCCAGGCTACATTTTGCTGAAGGGCTGAGGAGGAGGAAATTAGTCCAAGGGCTGCCGGGGAGAACTGGAGCTGCTGCAGACAATAGCTGCAGCGCAGTTTGCTTTGCTGGAGTGTGCATCAGCCATCACTAAAGCACTTTGCCATTAGAGAGTTGCTTGCTGGCTAGGAGAAGGTCTGTGTCTGCAGGGATGCATTTAGACCGAAAGAGCAAGCAGGGATTCAGCTTTCTTTTAACCCATGCTGTTGGTCAGTTGTTCAGTCATTGTATACCCTTCCTACCTGAACATTTATTTTGATCAATATGTTGTCCTAGAACGAAAAGCAGTCAATGCAAGAGTGTCGATGCAAAACCAAGCCTGCTGCAGTGCTCACTGTCCCAGAATGCAGCTGCAGCTGTACACGTGTTGTACCTCATGCAACACCCGCTGAGTTACCTTTCCCAGGTAAGCTCTCATCCACAACTGCCGATGAACCTCTAGAATTTACCAGTGCCGTTGCCATACCACCTGCTGCCCCAGTGACACCCGCAAGTGCCCCCAACTCTGCCAACGACTGGGATAAAAGGAAGCTCACGATGCTCCCGGGGAGGCTGAATGCACGAGGTCTAAGCCAACCACATCTGGTGGAGCATCAGGTCTTAAGGACGTTCAGAACTCACCACGCGCTGTCTGAAAGGCAGCCCCTTTGGACACCTTCAGCAAAATGACTGAGGCTATGTGAAGGGTAGAGCGTGGTTGAAGTTTCCCCAACATGGTAACGGGATTTCCAAAGAGTATTTAAATGCCTCCTGCTGCAGAAGAATGGAGTATTTACAGGAGTTAGAGCATTCGAGCACATCTGGAATAGTCCTATCACAGGGAAAGCAACAAAGGTCAACCCTGACACCTGCAGAAACGGCACTGGTTTCCTCAATGGGAAAAGCAGCATCCAAGGTCAATTAAAAATGAGCTGACACAGTGGATGCCGCCCTCCAGCACACCAATGGAGCTGCAAAGAAACTGAGTCGACAGGCAGTGTGGTGTAGTGGTTAGAATGCTGGCCTGTGATTCAGGAGACCTGAGCGCTAGCCTTGTAACAGTAACATCATTGTAAGTTGTTGTTCTAATATATTTTAAAAGGGGCGGGGAGAGAGAAAATGACAAGAAAGACACTTCAACCGTGTGAGGCGTGGTAGGCAGAGCACTGGACGGGGACTCCGGCAATCCAGATTCTAGTCCCCACTTGGTCATGAAGCTTCCTGGGCGACTCTGAGCCAATCACAGACAGTTGTGAAGACAAAATGGATCGAAGAACCACCTTGTAAACCATTTTGTATGCCTTACAAGTGAAAGAAAGGCAGGGTATAAATGCAGGATGATTAGTTGTAAATTAGCCATTTTTCCTTCATACTGGTGTATTGGTACATAGGGCCAAATGCCCCCCCAAACATTCCTGCAGTCAATTGTATACTGTACTGGAGACAGTCTCAGCAAGCAATTGACTGATAATTCATTGGCACTGTCCCTAAGGTACGGTGGCACTGTGGACCAAACCAGAACTGGACCAAACATGTAACGGTGAAAACCTACAAAATCTGGGGATGGAAATCAATATTTTGTGCAACCAAGGCACAAAAGGAATGCTGGATGAAGCTGAAGATGTCTGCAGAAAGGCAGCCGGACAGGTAACAGTTCGGCACATCTCCATGCATGCATTCTTCTTGCTCACAGGTAGAACATCTGTCAACAGGAGAGAAGCCGGTTTGTGGACTCTCCTCCAGTACAAAATGAGCCATAATGATCAAGAACCTTCTGCTCAAGTTCAGATGTGGAGTCCACTGGGTATACATCACTGGGTAGGCGAAGTTGGAACCATGTTCCAGCAGCTTGTAGGAAGAAGCACGTATTTCACATCAAAGGTCAGGTTTGGGGACCTTCAGGACATTTCAAAGGCCAACAGCTGCTGTCTCCTTGTGATCCCCCAAGCTTTAAGGCCAGGTGGACAACGGTTCCTTCTTCCCTACTGCATCCAGGCCTAGTGTCTTGACATGCCTAATCCTCCTCAAGAAGTCTTGAGAAAAAGGCAGCTCTTGTCTTGTTGTATTCTTCCTATATAAAGACAAGCTCTGGCTTCTGTCCTTCCCGACTGACACACAGTCTTCAGTGGGTGCCAGAAGCAGTGCGAGGAGATGGGGTCACTGTTCGCAATAGAGGGAAACCAACAAGGACAAAAACAAGGCTACTGGCATTGAAAGAACAGCATTTACCTGGAAGGTGGGTCGAGGCTTTCAAGGATGAAGCTGTTACATGGCCAGATGGAACAATGATGTGAAAGGAATTCAGCTGCTTAACAAGGCACAAGGAGGCACGGAACACCGTTCGTATATCTGACGGAAGATATACTGGTGCTGTCGGTAAAGGAGTACTTGCTTCCAGAACTCAAGAAGAGGGTCCACAAATTAACTGATGCTGCTCTGTTGCTGCATATTAAGTCTTTTGCCATGTTACAACCTTTGGTAAACTCAGAAACAGTTCAGAGAGTGCTAGGTACAGCCCTCAGTCAGGAGGATAATCCAAGCACAGATCCCACCTCTGAGGTAGGTGCTTTCCGACCTAACAGCTGAGAAGCCAAACAATTCTGTGTCCCTTGCCGTCTGGGGCTAGTAGGATCACTCTGTTAATGCTCTATTTCTTCTTATTATTTTCTTGTTTCTGTTAAGAAACTAACTTGTTGTTTATTAAGATCTGTATTCCCAACTGAACAAAACCTTAATTTCTACTGTATTTCCCCCCCAACAATAGCTCACTAAATATGGACCATGTGGACTGCAGCTGATGGGAACTAATGTCCAAAACACTTGGAGGGCACCAGCTTGGAGAAGGCTGGAGTAGACAAAACCATGCCCAGACTGACAAATTGCCTGACTTGGTATAAGGAAGCATCCTACATTCTACGCATGAAAATGGGAGAAGCAGCCAGATACGATGCTCTATATCCTTGGAGAAAAGGAAAAACAAAATATCGAGATCAATTTAATATCAGATGCAAGCAGTGTTTGCTCAGCACTGAAGAACTCCCTCAAAAAGACTTCTCATCTCTCAAGTGTCACAATCACAAGCCGTTTCAGTAGGCTCTGCTGGAGAGATGAGAGTGAGAACAGGGTCATTCTACCGGCCCTCCTTCTCTTCCCTCCCCATTCCTTTTCCTTGTGTGCCGTGTCTTCGTGCCTTCGTTAGATAGCAAGTCTTTTTAGATTGCCAGCCTGCAGGCAGAGATTGTCTTCTTTAATGGATTATATGTAAGCCAATTTGGGAGCTTCTTTGGCTGAGAAGAAGCATAAAACTCTTCAAATAAATAGCTCTCAGTTGGCTGGGGTGCTCCCAGGGAAGATGGTGCCTAACCCACCTTCACAATAAAATAGCATATAAATGGAAAGTTAAGCATATATCTTATACTATCCAGACCAGCTTTCCCCAACATGGTGCTCTCCAGGCCATGGAGCATGATCTGAGACATGGTTCAGTTCCGTGACTCTCGGCATCCTTGCACCTTAGCCATGTGGTCTGGGGATGATGAGAGTTGCAGTCCATGGCTCTTAAAGGGCAGCAGGTATGAGGACGCTGAGCTAGCCAGTGAGATTTCCTCTGACTAGGCAGAGGGCCCCTGGCACCCTCCCCCTTGGAGGTGCTAAGGGTTGGCGTGGGAGCTGCTTCAGCTCAACAGACATGCTGTCCGCTGACTCCTGGGTAGGACGGTTTAGCAGCAGAGTGCAAATGCCTATTCTGGGTCCAGGTGCAATCCAGCTGCAGTTAAAAAAACACTAATATTTCTCGCATTAGTCATCACCCCCTATGCCCTGCACAGAACTACAGTTCCCATAGATCCTTGTTTGGAAAACATGACAGCTTTGAAATATGATTCTATGCATCACGAAGACAGACAGACTTCCAGACTCCCAGCTGCTGCCATTAACTTTCCAAGCATATCCCTGCACCCTGAGGGCTAGAAACTTGTTTTATGCTTTGAAGGGACAGCTGGGCTTCTAAGGAATTCACTAAGTCCCACATCCAAACCCAATGCATTAAACATGCATCCAGATCTATTAGTAGCAGTGGCTCCGTTCCTGTCCAAGAACACTTTTGGAGCCAGATCCAGCTGCTGTTGGACAAATAATTCATCTGTCTGAATACAGCTGCTCTCGTGTCGCCTTGCTGGCTGGCTTGGGCAGGCAGAAATATAACCAGGCTTGCAGGCAAGCAAGTGACCTCCTTGGAGGCTTAATAAGCAAGTCACGCTAAAGTGCCGCATCAGGTTCAGGCCCCTTGTTCCAAAGTGTCCACCTGCTCCTCGGAAGCGCAGAGTCCAGGTCAGGCACGCACACTGCATTAGCAATGCAGGCAATTTGCTAACACCCAGCACGTCACTCCCTCTGGCTCAGACCAGCTCCAGGCTACAAATCCCAAGAAGCAAAGAGGAGACCAAAAATAGCTCCTTTTCTTTCCCCACACTCGCCAGCTTCCGAGGACAATGCTGCCATTCTTTCTTCTCAACCAGGTCTGCACCCTCAAATGAGGAATGAGACACTTCCGGAGCGCATTTTCGCTTTCTGCTCTCTCCCCCTATTTTGGGACCAGCGCTAACATGAGGCAGGGCGAGGCAGCCACCTCACCGCAAGCTGTTGCCAAGGTGTGTACTACCCAGCGGGTCCTCTAAGCTCTGCCGCTGCCCTCAGGTGTGGTGGAAGACACTGTCCAGGTACTAGCATTGCAGTAGGACTCAGTTGCTAGTCCAGCGGGCTTCTGTACAGGGAACGGACAAGCACCTCTTGGCTTTGGGCCAGACCGGCTATTTTCCGCTGGCAAAGTTTGCCCGTGCGATCCAAGGCCATCCCTTCTTTCCTTTGTTATCTTTCTTCTCCAAGCTTTGGTGCATCTCACCTACCTCTCTTTCCACCCACTTAACAATTTATTCTGTATTTCTCTCCTATGTTCTTTCCTTTTTAAGGGGGGGGGGTGGGAAGGAAGGGAGATGGCCTTGCAAAAGAGCATTTTTCTTCCTTTTTTTAACCAACTGTTTAATGCTGAACAGTTCAGTCCCACACCCTTTCATAATGTTCAGAGAAAAACTATTAGAACGCTGGCAGAAGTGGTGGATGGTGCTGAGGGCAATCATAAATATTTGAGCTTGTTTCTCACAGTCTCTCCGATATGGGTTCCATACGTCGTCTTTTATTCAGTTGCGGCTCTCATTAAAGCTGTGTAAATGCTTATGAGAACGTACTGGGAGTCAGGTTATATGCATGCACAGACCTCTTGGGAAGAAGGGTTCTTTCCCAGCATGCCCTTTTCCTCAGAAAGTCCCCGGTGAGCTTCTCTTCACTGTGACAGGAAGGTCCCAGGTTGCGGTACCTACTGATAATGCCAGTGGAGATGCAACTCGGAGGATTTCCTTTAGGAGAAACAGCCTTGCTACTGCAGGAGCAGCAGCAGCAGCAGCAACAACGCATTCTAATAAGGTAATTGGTTTGGAGTAATTTATTCCCACTTCCTTTCAGTGCTAGAAACAGAAGCTCATGAATAGCAGCCCTTCAAAGGATGGGAAACAGCAAGTCTTCCAGCTCCATGTGCTGCTGAGCCACAGTTCTGGTTTATGATTGTTTAGCTCTTTTGTAAAGCACCCGATTTCCTTCTGTCATAGCCACTGCGCTGCTGTAAAAGTTTACTAGATTAAACCCAGCTATTTGTGCATCTCAATGTTCTGGCCGCAGAAGAGAACTACAAGAAAACCAGGGAGACTCACAACAGGCCAGAGCAGGTTATCTGGTAGTGTCTGTCTCACTCCTAGACTCTTCTGGGTCAGGGTTTCACTGCCTTGAGGAATGAGGTGCTCTGCTGCTGTTTCCTACAATAGATCACCCTCACAGAGGGCTGCGTCTGGTGGCCACCCAGAGAAATCCATGCATATCCTAATCTTTCCTTCTAAGTACAAATTCCAGTTTTGAGTGCCACTGGGACAGTAGCCAAAGCAGGGCCACAGTGAAAACAAATCCATGCTTGCTTGGTTTTGCAATCCTAGATTGGCTCACGAAAGAGCCAACAAATCTTTTTAAACATTATAAGGTTGGGAACAATTCTATGTAAGTTTAGACAGAAAACAATGCAGCTTCCAGTTCGGCCCAACCAGTCATACTGGTTGTGGTAGCCCTTGTCTCTGTCTAAATGCACTTAAGGTGGCAGCCCAGTGAATACTGCAGGCACAGTAACCACTGAATGTAGAGGGAATCATGGGAAAAGAAAAATGGAAGCTCGAATCCCAGGCAGGAGCACTCCTTTAGGGGAAACGGCCAGCCCAAGACCTTTGCTGCCTGAGGCACAGAACACATGGCGCCTGTCCCATTTCTTCAACAATGGCTGTGTGAGTGTATCCTCCACTACACCTGAAGGAAGCAGACTGGGGAGGGGGCGGCACACAGTTCCCCCAGCACCTCGTTGCTGCCTCCCAGTATCTGCCACCCAAGGCAACGGCCTCATGGAAGTGCTGGCCCTAAGATCCAAGCCAACACTCTGTTCCATGTCCCACTTCCAGCAAGCTACCCTTATGCTCACGTTGCCTCTTCAGAGGATTTGTGGGGCCCCGTGTGGGAGGAAGCTGGGAAGCGCTTCCAGCCATACATGCAAAGGGGGGCTGGGGCAGGGAGAAAGAAGAAGACACACATCACCCCCACTGGGCTTTGTTTCCCCGGGCTTTAATCCAGGGAGCCAGGGACGCTACTGAGCACTGGCAAAGCCAATTTTCCAAGCTTTGTGGAGTGTTTTCTCCCATTCTGATAGGCTGAAAGCCTCTTCTAAGCCTTAGCTACTGGTGGCAAGAGCTTCAAGATGAAATATACTGGTCTCCTTGGTATATTTGGCTCTGCCCCAGTTACCTTTGGCTCCACCCACTGTTGGAATGCAGCTCCTAAGAGGTTCGTCGAAATGGAATTTGGTGCTCTGGCTGACCCTGCATGGACCAAGAATTCATCCTCTCCACCTTTCAAATTAATATATTAGAACCCACCTTTCTTCCTGGAAGCAAAACCTTCCACACACTCAACACTCTCCTTGCAGGAACCCTGTGCAGTAATTTAGACTGAAAGAGAATGCCAAGTCCACAAATAAACTTTACGCCTGCAAGAGGATTCTGTTTACTTATTATATTTGCATTCTGTCTGATTTCCTTTCAAGATGACTTACATAATTCTCACCCCTCCCCCAGTCTGATCCTCACAGCAACAAGCCTATGAGACTCGTAGAGTCCAACGAGTAGGTTGGACTGAGAGTCTCAGACTGGCCCAAAATGGCTGGGTAGGAACTAGAATCCAGATCTCCCGAGGCCCAGCGCAGCACTCGAACCGCTACTCCACGCTGGCTCCCAATCTCGATTCCTAGCTCCATGCTCTGATCTGGATACCCCCCCCCCACATCCCCTCTTTGCTCTGTGCAGCTAGACGGATCCCACCCACTCTGCAGCAGCTCCTTTTTTTGACGTGGTGATGCTGGCAAGGGCCAACATCACAAGTAGGCACAGTCGGGCACCTGCCGAGGGCCCACACCCCTGGAATTGCTCCTCCTCTTCACCACGGAAGCTCACTTGTTCCCCTGGGTCTCACTCTGGCCCAGACAATGGAAGTGGTGATAAGGAAGGCCAGGAAACACTGCTGCCTGTTTGCCTCTCGAGCATGGAAGCAGATGAAAGCAGTGATGAAGAGAAGAAACAAACCACAGCTGGAGACAAGAGGGTGAAAAGGGAGATGCACTGTGGCAGGTGTCCCTCCCGCAGAAATCTGGAGTGCACCCTTCCTGTGGTGGCAGGAACCCTAAAGGCACCATCTGAAGCCACTGGAGACAGGAAAAGGGCCCTCAGCTCCCAGCATGCCCCAGGCAGCACTGCCAAACCCTCCCACTTGTTTCTGCATGGCTCTGTACTAGCTGCGATTGCCACGGGATTACAGAATAGGAGGGTCAGAAGTGGGCAAGGAGGCCACCAGGTCCAACCCCCTGCTGGGGCAGGATGTCCGTTACACCATCCCACTCAGATAATGGTCTGGCCTCTTCTTGAATGCCTCTTATGTGGAAGAGCACACCATCTCTCTTGGCAACTGGTTCCACTCCGCACGTGAGGAAGTTCTTCCTTGTGTCCAGCCTGCACCTGGTGTGCTGTAGCTTAAGATCATTGTTCCGTGTCCTACACTCTGGGATGAGCGATGGTTTTATCAGCACTCATCACCAAAGTTTGCTATTAACAGGAGCGATTGGAGAACTGTCTGCAAAGGTATTTCATCTCTGGCCTGGTCTTCCTACCCAGTAGAATGAAGGTCAATTAAAGAGATGCCAGAATTGTGAGGGAGTAGAATGGCTTCAAACTGCAGGTAGAGGGGGATACATATTTGGGTGCTGCCCTGTGGAGTGAGAACTTACTCTAGGGATTTTCACCAGCATTGCAATTCCTGACTCACTGGTGCATCACATGATGCTCATGCCAAAACAATTTCTTTGTGCTATTTTTGCCATTATAGCCTGGATTTCCTCAGAGTGCTGATGTCATTTTTTAATATTGTTGATTTTCCCCCTGTAGAGTGAGTGAGTTAGTATATACTGAACTTGCTGTACTGTTCTAAAAGAGAGAGAGAGAGAGGGAGGGAGGGAGGGAGGGAGGGAGAGAGGGAGAGAGTAAAGGGGGAATGGCTTCAGTGAATGTAAAGAACAACTAACTGAAAATGCACATCTACTCAGAAGTAGCTGGGTCACTTTGACTTTCAGGAAGGAGCAGTGAACAGCTTTCTTTTAAAATGCAACACCAGTGAATGTGTGCATAATGGATTTTTTTAATCAAATGAAATTTAAAAGGCCATTTCCCTGCACCTATCACCTTTTCCTACTTCTTCCCCAATCGCATTTGTGTGTGACACAAGATCACCTTTTCAATGCAATGGAAACTGTGCTGTATTCGTTAGCGTGTACCCCAATATGGCAAGTGTGTTTTGCATACATTTCACAGCAGCACTGCTTGATAAATGGAAGGGACTGTCGCATAGACCCCTTCCCTTCTATGAAAACAAACTCCTCACAAGCAGAAAATCAGCACAGCAAGATACGATCTAGAGATAGACAGAGGCAGGGTCACAGCCAAGAAATGGACCAATGTGGGGACTGGGACTGCACGGCAGAGACAGACCAGGGCATGGCCATGATCAAGGCCAAAGTCCAGGAATGGGAAGACAAACAAAGGCGGGCGGGGGGGGGCAGCTGCAGTCCAGACAGGATGAGATTTACCTGAGGCAGGTAAATCAGGAGTGGCAGAAGCTGCAGCAAGTGAAACAAGGTGGCAGGGCAACAAGGTGGGATGACGTGGGGACCAGATCAGGCAAGATGCAGCGGGCAGACCTGTGGTGCTCAGGCAGCTTGCTCTCCAGCACGGCAGCTCCCCAGGTTTCCAGCCGGTGCTCCTCAGGAGGCTGAGGGATCCAGCAGGGCCAGCAGTGGGCTGTGCAATTCCTACCGTGGCCGCTTCTGTTTTGACCGCCAGGGATGCTTAGATCCTGACACCGGGTTGGAAAAGGTTGGACTAGATGGCCTTCCAGATCCCTGCCAACTCTAAAACTGTTTGAATCTATGACCAGATGGGGAACTTCTTTCAGCCTGAAGGCACATGGTGCTTGGGGTAGAAAGCAAGGGGAGTGGGTAAAGGAGAAGAGGGGCAGGATGCCAGCATGTTTTCACTTAAAGCTCTTACTGGCAGTAGCTTAAGGCCTAGAAGAGGCGTTTCAGATGCTTAGGAAGGGAAAAAGTACACAAAAGCCAGAAACCCGCCAAACAGCAAGTAGTCAGGGGAAAGGGCATGGCTTCTGGAGAACTTGGGGCCAGAGCAGAATCCCAGGAGGGATCGCAGACCCGAGGTTCCCCACACCTGTTTTATGACCTCAGCAACAGAGAGCACGGGCAGGAAATTGAGCGTACAAGTTGTCCTCAAAACTTTGCTTTGAGCAGCCATCCACTCACTGGAAGGAAGACAACATTGCTGAAGGATGCCGATCTCCCCAGCAAGGTCAAGAGGAAGCAGAGCACCCCCCATGTAATTTCTGTAGGTCAGACACAAGGGCGAGGTCAGGAGAAACAGATCTCTAGAGATCACCGCTGTTTTGAAGGTCATTTTGGAGATGCACTGGCTGCCACGGGATTCTCCTTCTAGAAGGACCATGCCCAATCCAACCAAGGGTCCATCTAACGCAGCACTCGCTTCGCAGCTGCCCACACAATCCCAGAAGCAGGATGTGAGTGCAATGGCGCCTGCCTGCCCGTGCTCCCCAGCCAGTGGCATAGCTGGGAACACGTCCTCTGATACTGGAGGTTGCCACCTGGACCAGCAGCCATTGAGAGCAGCATCAGCCGCACCATGTCAGATCTCAGTGAGGGTGGTGGGAGCAAAATTCACAATGAAGCCCTTAAGCAGAGTAAATTGGGGGGTGGGGAAAGAAATGCAGCCAGGAGTACCTTCTGTTACTTTTGTGTTGTTGTTTTTTTACACATTCTGGAAACAAAAGCAGCGTTATCAACACAGGTTGAACTGTCACCGGGTTATGCCTGCCTTTTCTTTAAGCAGAAGTGTGTGCCCTTGGCAGCCTTCCCAAAGACACCAGCAGGCCCATTACGGCTCCTATTACAATAGGTGTGCCAGAGACGCAGGTGCTCCCTGCGCGGTGCCACAGCCGCTCTGCTCTCCCCGCGACTCCGATGCCTCGTGAGCAGTCGAAGCTGCACTGCCGCGCTCAGAGGAACCCAAAGGTCCACCCTTCGCCCCCCACCCCTAACGCTACAGAAAAGGCCCCACTGCCCCGTGAGGACTGCATATGCACCGCAACCACGGAAGATGACTTTGGGGTGGGTGGGGAGGGGAACCAGGGAAGGGGAGAATAAGATGGGCGTGTAAAACCAGCCATAATGGTCCTCCGCACACCATTTTGTTGTAGCTCCTCCTGGCAAATAATCCGGCAGTTTGTTTTCAGGGAGGCTGAAGCAAGGAGATAGTTGGGTGAGAGCAAAGGAAATGTGCCTTTTGCCCAGGAGGGCCATGAAGGCGGCACTCGGCCACTCATGTTCTGCCCTCGTGGGCATCTGTTGCACACTGATGTTAGTATGGCACCAACTTCACAGGTTTGTTGTGAGGATAAAGTTAAGAGGAGAATTATATAAGCCACCTTAAGTTCTTTGCAAGAAAAAGGTGGGATATAAATTTAAATATAGATTTTGCGTGTAAGCGTGTGAGTGTGAGTGAGAGAGAGAACATCTTCTTTCACTAAAAAGCACACTATAGGCCTGTGGTCTGGCAGAAAGGGGGATATAAATATGTTTAATGCGTTCATAATGTTTAGTTTGGTCATGGGTAAGCTTGCCAACTCTCTGCAGTTGTGCCTTTAAGAGAATGGCCCATAGCAGGTACCAGAGGGGTAGGGCAGAGACACACACACACACACACCATCTGCTGAACGTCTGCAACAGGACCAGTCGAAATATTAAGCTGACAATCCTAGTCAAGTCACCCCTGCTATTTGTGTTACTTGTGTGGAAATGTGACAGCCACTCTCTAAAACAGGGTTGGGAAACCTTTGTATAGGGGGCTGTGGGTGGGTGAAAAAAGACCTTCGGGAGCTTCCCTCCCCTCCCCTCCCCTCCGCTGCTCCTGGTCACCATCTAAAGCCGTGTTGTCAATACTGTAAATGCAACCTGTTGTGAGCCGCATTGAGCATCCAATATAAAAACGCATTTAAGATTACATTGCAGGATATATATTTGAATAAGTACTAATTAAGAAATACACATGATGTATGATTTTGTTTGTTTTAAAAGTCTATGGCATGGGCCACTGCCTTTGATTTCTTCCTTCCAGTATTCCTAAAACCATGCCCACTACCCCAAGCTGTGTTGGCTCCAGGTTGCGATTGGCACATGAGTATGGCTGGAACACACAACCCCAAAACCTCACCTCCTGTGTTTTCAACATGGGGCAGAGAAAATTCTGCAAAATTCCTCAAATCATACTCTGCATTGCAGAATTCATAGAATCATGCCAATGCAAGTGAGGAAACAATGTGTGCCTACACACACATGTTTTATATACTGCGTAGCCCTTTGCAACAACACAGCCTTCATCAGGCTGGTGCCAAATGTACGGCATTTTCATATCATTCACCTTTTTCCTCTGAAGGAGTTGCAGTGCAGAGAGAGCTTTTCAAGGACCACATGGGTCTGACCATTTCTTTTTCTTGAACATAACCGTAAGGGAATCCATAAAACCCCAGGAAGAACCGAAAGGGGGTTATTAACAATTCTCTCTCTAGGAGGAAAGAACATTCAGCCATGCAACAGCCCAATATTGAATGAACTCGCATGCCTGGAAGGCAGACTCTCACCCAGATTGCAAGACCCCCGTTTCCAGAAGAGTGTCCTGGGGAAAACATTTGGAAGTGAGGGACTCCCACCGGAAAACTAATTAGCAAACCAAGCAATCCCACAGTAGGAAACACCTGGGAAGAAAGAATAGATTGCGTTGATTTTCTTTTCATGTCATGGGGCAGGGGTGGGGGCAGCTTTCTCCTGACTGGACTGAGAGGGATTCACTGTGGGTTCGTGTCCTCCAAGCTTCATGGGTCCTCTGCTTAACTCAGTCCAGGGGCTTTTCCACCCTCACCTGGCTGTGTGTGCCCCGGTGCAACCTCACATCATCAAGGCAGGACACCAAAAGCCACGTAGCTCCATATCACATGAGGACATCTTCCACACAGCCAGACCGGGCTTTTCCACTACTCTTAGCGAGCATCTCGAAGTGACATGATGTGCTTAAAACAAAGAAAAGCCACAACGTTCAAGAAAAACCATCTGATAAGCCCGCCCTTCTCAGCTTCACTACTGTCCCAAGCCATTCAGGACAATGCTGGGCACACCGCATGGCCAAGCCGGCCCATCAGGCTAGGCATCCTTGCCCCTCTGAATATTAATATCAGCAGACACCCAGTGGCTCACCATGCCTGCATAAGCCGGTACCTGCTTCTGGCCAATTTCTGACGGCATCTACTGACCTCCTCTGTCTGCACCAAAACCTAGCTGTAGTCCATCTCAGAGTTAGACCAAGGCCTGACAATAGTTATGCCCAGCTGAAGTACTTTCCCACCTAGCATATTTGATGCTGCAAAGGCATGTGGGGCCTGTTCCATCAGCCTTGTTGAAAGACTGGCTTCCCTACACGCTTCCCTCCCTTTTCTTTGCATGCCATGTCTTTGCTAAACTCCCTGGAGAAGACAATCATGCAAGGGAAGGTGAAGTCGGAAGAAGCAAGGGAAGGCCAAAGATAAGCTGAATTGACACCATCAAGGAAGCTACTGCCTTGAATTTACAAGAGTTGAGCAGGGCCATCATTAACAGGGCCTTTAGGAGGGATCACCATAAGTTGGAGATGACTTAGCAACAACATGTCTTTTTTGTAAACCATTCCAGGAGACTTTTTGAGTGAAAGGAGAGGTCACACTTGCACAAGAAATACTTCTAAAAAAACAACAAGTAAATAAAACATTTTTTCATTTTGCTTGGACTACAGTTCAGCTTGTTTGTTCTCATCTAATCTGTCACCAACTCCAATTACAACTTCAGAACGTCTTCTGCATTCCTAGGAAGGTTGAGTGTTTTTAAGGGTATATTAAGTGTTTCATTCTATGGTCACCTGAAGCTCACAGGCAAAGCCACTAATGAGTTTGTACAAGCAGGACAAAGTTCTGTTTAAAAAGCCAATTTTTTCAGTAAGCAAAGAACAGAAGTGGCTGATAATTGGCGAGACACAGATAGAACAGTTCTGAGTGCATACATCCCCTGGACCAGCAATTTCAGGGCAAAGGAGGGTCGACTCTTCTCTTTATGCCCTCCCTCCTTCCTTCCCACCTGTCCTGCTTGGCCTGAATTAGAACCAGTGCCACAATCAAGTATGGGACAATCCAAACAGTAGGAGAACACAACAGCAACGTGTCAAGCATAAAGGCTTCACCCCAGTAAGGATCAGACAAGGACAGGAATGATCAAGATACAAGCAAATATCAAATGTCGTCTAAGCAGTCAGGTACTGTACCTAGGCTGGAAGTGGAGTCAAGCAGGGATTCAGCAGCACAGAGATGCCTCCAGTAAGCAAGCTCCAGAAACTACAGCACTTGAGCTGAAAAATAAGGCTGGCCTAGTCCTGGTTAGGCTCAAATGAACCTTCCTGGCCAGAACTTCCTGAGCCCCACCCAGGGCTCAGCTGCATTGTGTTTCAGGCTTCGGCCAAGCGTCCTCCTTTTCAATCAAGCCTTTCTTCTTAAAGGAGCCCTGTACTGTGTGGTGACAATGCTCTTGAGGACTAGGTGGCTGCCCAGCCTCTTCCTCAGAGGCAAAGCTTCCTTCCATCCCTTGCTCCCCTGTGGATGGACTAGCAGGATCTCCGGGGGGAGGGTGTCTAAGATCGCCCAGGCTTCTTGACATGGGTAGTTCCTTGCTGTTTTCTATTTCTCAGGGCTCAAGTTCCTCTTCTGAGTGTACCTGAAAGGGGTGGGGGGCATGACACCATCCAACAGTGTGCCAGGGAAGGAACTTGCCAGATGTCTACAATGATTCTGCTGAAGTCTTAGGCTGCAGGCTCAATTCAGTATAGAGGAATACCTGGCCCTCGGGCTATAGGCTGCCCACCCATGCCCAAAGACAACTGAGGAACAGAAGGGGAGTTGAGATTTGTTTTGTGTGTTGGTGGGGACCTCAGTTTGTTTTGCCAAGAAAATGATGAGAGTTACTAGATGGATTGTGCTTGCGACCTGCTCTGTTCAACTGCTGACTGCCACCAAAAAGGTCTTGTTGGTGTTGGCCCCTAAACTTTTGCATCACATCTCCAACAACATACAGCAGGTCCAAGACCCTTATTCCCTTGTAAGCCTCTCAAGGCATTTCTTTTTAGACTGACCTTCTCTAACAAGCGTCTCATGGATTATGCTGTTGCCATCTTATGTTGATGTTTTATCACTACTTGTGATTTGATTTCGCATTGTAAATCTCTCATTTACCCTGCTTTGGGAATCTGACAGGATTAGACGGTGGTCTCAAAATCATCTAAGTAGTAAGTAAATACCGCCACTTTAAAGACAAACCAACACATGCAAAACTAGTATCTGTGTTCAGTCTATACATCATCACAGAGAGCGAGCGAGCGAGCAAGAGAGAGAGAGCACACGTGCAAGAGCGCATGCGAGCACACGCCAGAGCCTGAGACTGCCCAGCCCTGAAAATGTTGTGTCTTACCTCTGTGCAGGATGGGAAGCTGAGAACACCTTCCGTGAGCCATCAGCCTGGAAGGCCCATAAATCCTGGCCCTGGAGAGACAGGTCGGGCTGCACTGCATATATCAGTCCAGGCAGATGAGCCCTTGAGGCATAATGAGGCCTTTGTAAAGGATGGTGCCGTGAGCGAGCATCCATTGCAGCCTCCCAGGCACCTGTATGCGGAAATCAATGTGCAACCCTGTCCTTGCCCATGGGCATAATTCTCTGTTTCCATGGTACACAAGAGGCTGTGAGCAGTTGGGATGTCGAGGTCATTCTTGGGCTAACTGGAGTCTTTACCAAAGGGTCCCCGTGATGACAGTCTCGGACTAAGCATGGGTAGAGCTTTGGAGGTAATGCTTTCCCCCAAATCATTCACTCCTTTCTGTCTTATTTTTTAAAAAGTATCCCATGTTCTCTTTCCAGCAGGACTCACAGCAGCAAAACATACAGTCTTGGAGGAATATTCGTGGCATAGACAATTATCCCAAAACCAAGCAGGCACATGGCTTAGCCTTCCAAATAATGGCTGGTTTCACCCACAGCCTGTTTAGTCATTCCTCTCTGGAGGGGACGGACGTGACAACTTGGTGCACTTTCCAAGTTGATGCATTTATAACTCGCTTTTGCTCCAAGAAGCCCAAGGCACTATACATGGTCCCCTGCAACTGCTGTATTCTATTTGCACAACAGCTTTGTGAGGTAGGCTGGTGACTGGCCTAGTACCCCTTACTGAATTCCACGTACCCCTGGATCTCCCTAGTCCTAGTCCAACACTTAAGCCAGGCTTCCCCCTCCCGGTGCCTACAACTCCCATTCTCCCCAGCCAGCGGAGATGAATCAGACTGCAGGGCTGAAGAAGTCTGTGGAAAACTATTGGGAGAGTCAGCGTGGCACAGGGGCTCATGTGGTGAGCTGCAGAGCTGTAGTTTCAGTCTGGCTGATAGCTTTGTTACCTAGCACCAAAGGAGTAGATGCTACTGGCCAGACGGAGGAATGAGATTTAAAGGCAAAAGCATCGCTCTAAGTCACCTGCACCTAGACTCCTCATCGAGGCTCCAGGCATGTTGATGTCATAAGTGGGGCGTGCCAGAAGCAGGATCAAGGCATGGGCAGGCCTGGCTGGGCACTTGCCGAGGGCCAACACTCAGCAGGGGCCCACGAATAACAGCGCCCAGAGTTCCTCCTCCTCGCAAGCTGCTTGTCGTCTCACCTTCCCCTCTGGCCCAGGCAATGGTGCGGAGGAGGGGCAGATGCCCTGGCCTGCTTGTCCCTGGCTCTCTGCCTGCCCAGCAAGCAAGCAAGCAATAGCAATGGAGGGTGGGGAACAGTAAGAGCTGGTGACAATAGGGATCCAAAATACCCACTGAGGGAGAGGGAGGAGTGAGGGTGTCCTGCCCACGGGCCCTAACAAACCTGGAGACATCTCTGGTTATATGGCAGGGCATGGGGATGCCGTAAAATTGTCCTCTCCCAAAAGGAGAACATCTGAGACACAGTCTGGGCCAGGCAGCAGTCCTGCAAGGGAGGCTGGTATAGCCGCAGCCTGCAAAGAGAGAGAGAGGCATGCGAAAGGGGAAATGGCTTGCCTGCAGCACTCTAGTGGGTCAAGCTGGGTGGGATTTCAACTGTGGGCTTTCCAGCTCACTGCATTAACCACCTTGCCATGCTGGCGCTCCGGTTGCTTTTCCAGAGGCCTCTCCAGCCCTGCAGCCTGGCTCATCTCAGCCGCCTGGTGTGGTGCAGGAGGGCAAGATGCGGCTGCAGTGCCAGTGCTTGCATCCACGCTGCTAATGGCAACAAAGAAGACTGAGGTGGCTGCTGGAAAGCAGCATCTAATCCAATCCGAGCCCACAGCCACCTGCCGCTCGAGCGTGCAGACGCGTAATGCGCACCGGGCTCGTGTAGGTGTGTGCCGAGCCGTTTGCACGCCGCCCCTCCGTGGCTTGGCTGAAACTTGAAAGCATCACCATGGAAGAGGCAAGCGTGCCCAGGAAGGGATGTATCAATGCCAGGCAGATCTGCAGATGGGGAGTATTAATTAGAAGGCGGTCAGGAGAAGAGCGATTTCGAGGTAATGGTGGGAGGCAAGGGAAAGATGAGTTCGCAGTGTGATGCCGCCACTGCAAAGGGAGCACGAGGCATTCTAATTGGGGATGTGTCGAGCCAGCTGCTCGAGGCTGGAGGCTGCCTTTCGAGTGCCTTTTTCTCTCTGCATTGCCCAGGGCGCGCCTGGGATTCTGTGCGCAGCTTCGGCACTGCGCGTTTAAAGGAGGCAGGAAGAAAAGTTCAAAGGAGGGCAGACGGAGAGAGAGCGCCAAGGTGAGAGAACGTGACGAGAGAGCATACTATGGGGTGGAGGCGCAGGGTAGGGGGTGTGTGGAGGGATGCCTGCATAAACCAGGCCCGTGTGCCTTTTTAAACAAAGAAGGTTGGACGTCACGATGAGTTCGGAGAGGCAAGCGTAGGCTGAAGCCGCCTGGTTTGTGCTGCAGCACAGGGAGGGCACCCGAGTGTCCACAGAATCCTCCCTTCAAGGAGCAGGACTGAGTCAGTCCTTGCAAGCCAAAAGAATCCGTACAGTTTTTGCCAGGAGAGGTTCTCTCCTTTTCAGAGTTATGGCAGAAGGGGGCAAGTTCAGCCGTTCCGAGGGCTGATACCAGTACCAGCACTGCAGCGTCCCCTGGGGGCCACCCTCCTCCCTGCCAGCCACACTGAGCTGTCAATTTCGCCACCAAATATAGCGGTCCACCAGCCATGAAGCAGAAAAGAGCACAAGAACACACCTTGTGGGGAAGCAAAATGGCACCCCAGGAAATTCCTGGGAATTCTCATAGCATCATGGAATAGGAGAGTTGGAAGGGGCCCTGAAGGCCATCAAGTCCAGCCCCCCGCTGTTGCAGGACACCACATTACACCATCCCACTCAGACGGCTGTCCAGCCTCGTCCTGAATGCTTCTAGTGTGGGAGAGCCCAGTACCTCTCTAGGCAGCTGGTCCCACTGTTGTCTTGCTCTGATAGTGGAGAAGCTTTTCTGGTCCTGACAAGGTATGTGCTTTCTGCATGCCTGGGTTTAAAGAAAATTGCAGCCTCCACAGTAAAGTCGGCAGCAGGGGTGGTGACGACCAAACATTTGGCTGGGGGTCCCATAGGCAGCCCAAGGGCCATCTGTAGCGAACCCCCGAACTACATGATTGTTCGGTGACTCTGTATCGGTGTGGGCATGTGAGAGACAGAATGCGTGTGCATAGACAGGTACACAAAGAGTGCACCCCCCTTCCCCACACAGTGGGACCCTTAGACTAGGGGTGGGCGGAAGGTCGGTCTTCTGGACTTCTGTTTTGGACTTCGGCTCCTAGGAACTGCTGCCAACACGGCCAGTGCTGGAAACAGACGTGCCAGGCACCTGGGGAGCGACAGGTGGTCTTGGACCAGCCTCTTCTGCCTGGCTTTCCAGGTGTTTTTGACTGCAGCTTCCAACACTCCCCACCATTGGCTGGGCCTGATGCGAGCTGGATGTACCTGGGCGGAGAAGGTCGCCTTAGGTTCTTCTTCCTATGTTTTCACTCAAGTTGCCTTAGCGTCCCCCCCCCCAGGGGGGGGGTACAGTTCACTGGAAGAGCACATGCCTTGCTTGCAACAGGTCCTGAGTTCAGAGGCTTTAGATCTCACCCTGAGTAAACTCCCCAGAGAGCTTTGGGTGGTACAGAAATTAAATAAAGAAATGTTTTTACAAAGTGGTTTACATATAAGCATATTATTGAAAGCACTGTTGCAAATAAATGTGCAATCCAATACAACATGGCACAATTTCAACTTAGAACAACAAAGGTAAGAGAAGAAGAAACAAGAAAGAAACAAGAAACAAAAAGGCAGCAGTCATGATAAACAATGATAGGGAAACTTGCAAAAACATTTTCAGGAGGTGTTTAATGCACTCCACAGCTTCTGTCCCTTCACCTTATGGCAAAGTGTGCTTCAGAGTGTGGATGCCACTACTTGGAAGGCCTGCTTTGGAGATATTACATGGCAACATTCTCTTGGTTGTGGAACAGCATTCTCTGAGCATCTTAGGCATAGATGAGCACCGCCCACATGGAATAGTTGCTTGCGCATTAAAAAGCCAGAAATGCATTGCCAAAGGAGGGCAAGAGAATTTGCATAACATTTGTAGAAGGTAATTTCCAGGGACATTTGTACATATTGAAATAATTGCTGCCATTTACCAAATACCAAATATGGTGGGAAAGACTGGTCCCTCGACCTGTATGCCCTCTGTCCGAGTGCTTCAGGACCTCATGGGCCCTTCCTTTTCCTGGTTCTTTATCTTTAGACTGGGGTTGGAGTGGACTGCCCTTCAGGTGTTGCCCTTGATCAAGCGGGACACATGGCTGCCCAACTTAGACACACACAACCAGCCACTGAAATTATTTTTGCATCTAGGAAAAATCCTTGTGCTTACATCCATACCCCAGGCACAGGCTTACCTGTTGCAGAGCGATTGCGACATTCTCCCAAGGGGCATTGAGCCGGCACACTTCCACGAGCTCGTGGGGTAGCTTCAACGTGCCATCATGTTCACTTATTCCAACATGGAGTAACAGCTCCATGTATCAGGGCTAGGCTGTGGAAAGCAGCCCCAAATAAGTCCAGAAAGCAGAACCAGGAGCCACAGAACAAGTTAGTAGTAAGAGCTGAAAGGCAAACCAGAAGGACCAGAGTTTTTCAAGTTTGCCTAAAATCTCCACAAACCTCTTTGAAGCTCACTTGGCACACTTCCAGTTTTGTTTAAACCAGTTTTTCAGATCAACAAATGGCAAATATGCCCAGTTTGAACAAGAAAAATGCCAATTTCTATGTCAATATTTTTAGTGTGCGTTCACTCCATTGACTGATGCATGAAAACGAGTATTTTAAATCTACATTGCAAAATGTGTACCTTCTCAAATATACTTTTTCTGAATGTGATTTCTTGGAAAGGGATGAGATTTTGAAAAAAAAAGTGCTCCTTATGGTATATGCATTCATGATTGAAAGTGGAACAGGTTCATATGATTTGCAAAGCAAAATCCTTGTACATCTCTAAAGCTTGGAAGGCCAAAGGAACCACAAGGGATAAAGGAGCAAGGCAATACTCGGGAAGATTCCATTGCACAAGCCGAACTTATCCAGAAGAGGAGGTTCTCTTACTGACCAGTTCTTCCAGTGCCAGAGAATCCAGCAAACAGGCTGGTTGGGCAGACCCAAGACTGCAGTGTGCAATCTATTGGTTCATTGGAGCCCTGAGCAGATGCCCAGCTGTGGGGGCACAACTGTGTGGAAGAGGAGTGTTAAAAGTGCAGCTCACAAGCAGCTCTGATGACCCCTGAGACCTGCAGCAAAAGGCTCCTCCCGTATTCCTACTCGTTCCTAGAACATCCCCCTAAAAACGTCCTGGAATGTAGTGCTTGAAGGTTCCTACCTTCATTGTAGGACATTGCTTTGTAGAGAATGCCCTAAAAGCAAGACTTCTGCAGCAGGAGCCTTGGATCCTTTTACCTTTTCTTTTAGCAGTCAGGTTGGCATGGCTTTGTGCACCTTTTCCCAACCGGCTTAGACAACTGTCTACGCAAGAGATAGCAAGACTTTGTGGTTAACTGATATATGCTAGGTTGGGTTTTCCAGCCGAAATGGTGATATGGTATCTCCAGTGAATTGCTCTGGTAATTTCTCAGATGGTTCTTTGTATGTGTGTTTGTGGTAGAGGAGGCAACCTGAGTGCACGCTCGTACATGTGTGTGTGACAGAGAGTAAATGGTGTATGTTGAACGTCAGAAGAAACCTTCAGGGTCAGTGCGCTGCAAACATCTGAAGGGAGCTGATGGAAGGCATACTCCTATGCATGGATAGAGGGAAGAACATCCAGCATCTCCCAGCATCCCTCCGGGCAGTCCCGCTACGTAGCCGGGCTGGGTGGGAACTGCAGGACCTTTTCTCGTCTAAACATGTTTACGATCGCAGCCTTTGCCAATGCTTTTAGAAGCAACCCAAAAGCAAGGCCCCTGCTTTATGCTGTGTTAAAGTTGAGGGTGGAGCCCTCGCCGTTTCTTGCTGATCGCTCCTGGCTGCAGATCAAGCCACAGCAGCTCCTGATAGTATGTGAAATGTGTCCAACGCCTTCTTGCCACACGGGGAGGGCCAGTTCTACAGAGAAGGTGTGTACAAGGAGACCTGCAGCACAGCCTGACATTCTGCAGAGCCAAGGCAAAGCCGCTGTGACTCGGCTTCTGCCCACGGGTTGCTTCTGCACCCCACCCACCACAAGACTGATTCAGCCGTAGGTTGAGGGGCGCAGGCTCCTACTCTGGAAACGTCACCCCCTCGGCGAGTGTAACACTGGAGCCTCAGACCAGAGGTAGGGCAGGAATCAGCAGGGACGTTTCAGGTGGAGAGACCAGATAGATTCATGAGAATTAGAGCACAGCATCTTTCCTGTCTTCTGCCTGTTCCCCTAGAGATCCCTCCCAAAGCATAAACAGAGAGACATACACATTTCAGAAAAAGAGCAAGGGCTGTCCCTGGGGAGCAGAGGATGCTGGGAGAGAAACAAAACAGCAGCCATATTCCCTGCAGTGTCCTTCTGGAAAGCAGATAAGTGCCTTTTGATTTCACAGTCACACCGCCCCAGTCACCGGGCTGGTGATTAACATAAAATCAATCCCCCACCCCCCTCAGAAGCAGCCAAGCAGCCTCTTACTGAGGGATAGGAAGCAATGAACCACCCGATTAAAGAAAGCATCCCCTTTAATCACCTCCTGCCACTGTCAGGGCTCTTTGAGTGGGCTAAAAGCAGGTCGTGTGCCAGGGGGTGTCAGCAGCAGGTCAGAGAGTTAACGCTTCAGCTGTCAGGCAAGAGAAGTGCAAAAGGCCTAAGAGCAGAAGAACAGAGATGCGAAGGGGAGGGAAGGAAACAGGCAGGCAGGCAGGCAGGCAGGCAAGCAAAACAAAACAGGGCATATGGAGACAGCAGGAGAATGGGAAGAGAAGCTGCACTCGAAGCAACCCCGGCGAGGCAAAAAGCCTCGTCACGCCAGGGCATCTCGGGGAGCCGTGCACCGCCGAAGGAGGCCGCGAAAGGTTTGGGGTCTTTTGCTGGGCTTGATGTGTGCTACCAGAGAGAGCAAGCCCTGCTTTCTGCAGTCACTCAGACACACAGCACAGTGAGAAAGGAAAGGACGTTTAATTCTCTGGAAAATATAGAGCAGGCACAGGCTTTTAACCCCATGTCCAGACAGCAAGCATTCCTGCTGCATCCCAGTCTTACTCTGTATTCCTAAAGAGGGAAAGAGACGAGACTAATCGGGGTGGGGGGGGTGTCTATCACCTGTCCTGCAGCAGCAGAGCATGAGTTCAGAGCATGTGTGTAGCGTGTGTGCGCCCAGAGCGTGTGCGCAGAGCAAGTGCGTGTCTCGATCCTAAACCCCCAATCCTTATACTATTGCTCTCTATGGGAAAGATGTCTGTGTGAAAGATGTGCCTTTGGAAAGATGAGTTTCCCAGGCTTCTGCTAATTGATGGAAGGGTGTTTGATGGCTTATTGATGGCCCTGTTTCTCTGGGCAAGAGGCGAGTTCTTTGTGTTTGCTGGGTGCTATGGATGAGGTCGTTCCGAGGTGTCCCAGGATACTGGATCACAGCCCTTGCAGGGTTGCCTTGCCTAATCTCTTTCGGGGGAAATGTCTGGCTTTTTCTATACAACAATTCCAGCATTCCTCCTCTCACTCTGGCTAGTCCGGGATCCTGGGTCTCTCTTCCTGAACTCAAGCTTACCCCTCATGGCCCATGGCCTGAAAGCCCATTCCAGTCTGGAAGCTTATGGCCATGGCATTAATATTGATATCGACACACATAACAGCCTTTCTCCAGGGACAGAGAAGGCGTCCCGCCCCCTCAATGTGCTCGAAATGTACAATCTGGAGGAGTTCTAGGGCAATTGCGTATCACACACTGTATTTTTAAGGTGTGCCTCTACAGTGTTCGAAGTGATGGTGTCATCACTGGAATGCTCACTGGGGAGGACCATGAGGACCTGCGGCAGCTCCGTGCGGGCATCACACCCCTCCCTGCACCACATGCACCAAGGTTGGCCTCGGTTGTGCCAGAGACTCTCGGAAGAGCAACCATGGGAACGTACACTCAGATCCACAGGGAGACACCTTTGCCTTGAACCTCAGCGATTTTATTGGCAAATCCCTGTGCAATACAGGAAGATCCTGGGGCAACCCTTGAATTAGAGGAGTGTCCGCGAAAGAGGAGACACGCCAATGCTAGTTTCTCCCGCATGTTGGTGGGAAGACTCTCCAGTTCTGAGCCAGGAGACACTGGTTTGCACACAACAGACTTTTTAAAGTTCATCTGTGGATGAAGTGAAATCGGAACCAGGCAACGTCTGCCTCGTAGATCAGGCTCTTAATCCCTTCATGACTACACTAGCTATTTGTACAAGGGCTGGAAGCAAAGAATAATTATGATCCTTGCCACACGCTCGAAAAAGCTCCCTTTCCCACGGTTTGCACCAACCTTTCCCAACCTGGCTCCCCAGGAGTGCCAATGAGACACCCGCATTCATAATATCCACCACTGTGACGTTCCCCAAATTCAAGAAGCACCTTAGAGCAGGGCTTTCTGGGGGAATCAAAATAGCGGCTGCTCTGATTCCCCCCTCCACATAATTTTAAAAATAATTTTACTTCACCCTACCTAAAACCTGGCTAAAACAAAACAGCTGATGTTGAGGTGGGTAAAACATGTGAAAAGTGGCAATTTCGTACTCCCTGAGGCTCGCCTCTTACGTACAAGACTACAAGTCACCAT
Organism: Varanus komodoensis; assembly: GCF_004798865.1. Classification (NCBI taxonomy): domain Eukaryota; kingdom Metazoa; phylum Chordata; class Lepidosauria; order Squamata; family Varanidae; genus Varanus; species Varanus komodoensis. The sequence goes on from NW_025335759.1 coordinate 5,477,047, forward strand.
GAAAATAACGTTTCGCTCATCATTCCACATTAACTCAGAACCCAGGAAAGGATGCTGTTCTGAACCAAAATAAATTGCAATTCACACATTGATGGGCACTGGATTATTATTGAGCATTGGATGGCTTACAGCTCCACTAACTCCACGGAACTAATGCCACTGAAAATTATGGCATTATTTTATTTCTTTTACTGGAATGTTAGCCCACCTCTTGGCTCCCTCTTCAGTTTTAAAAGATGAAGAAGACAGTCACTGTTCTCAGGATTGCAACCTAAGAGTGAAGTCCTATGCACGTTTTGACAGAAAAACAGCCTGCGATACCAGCTGTGCTGGGACATGTCACATTTAGCCCTTCTTTTGGTCAAAACATGCATAGGATTGTGCCTTAAAAGACACAGAAGATAAGAGAAGGCAAACCGAACCACTAGCTCCTTTTAAAAATAAAATATAATGAACAAACAGCAGTAATTAGGGTTGTCTCTTTTTCCAGATTAGAGGTGTCATCTTTTCAATATATCACCTAAGAGACTCAGAAAACCGGTATAATCTTTTCATTTCTCTGGTATGCACAGCAGAATCCGAGGTCCTTCCAGGGGCCTTCCTCAGATGGCGAGGAAGTCCTGTCTTCTTTCCTTTTTTTCTGCTCTTGTGCAGAATGAAGCCGCATCCCTGGCTGGGTTTGCCCTTCCAATAGACAAACTTGGTGCGTGAGCTTTTCTGATAGGGTTGTTCTCCATAGCTTTTTGCACCTTGCATCTATCAGAGAGCAACTAGAATAAATATAATCGGTTCCTTGAAGACTGATTTTTCATTTGCTCCAAGGACAATATAAAAGAGTGCCCAGGCTGGTTCAGGGATTATTGTTTTCCTGGTTTCATTAGAGATTTCTGCAAACACCAATGTTCAAAAAGGTTTTCACTAGAACAGGATGCCATATGAGACCTTATCGGTTGTTACAGTCGGCCTGGAGTGAGCCACTCAGCCAGCCCGTTCTGATTCCATCTTACTCAAGTCCAGGAGACAGAAACCTCCCTTTTGCAATCTGTTGCAAGTCTCTGCTAAAGCTAAAATCCAGGCCATCTGGATGCTGGCATTGCAATTCGGATGCCCTGGTTAAGGCCATCTCAAAGCCAAGCATCTCCACTTAGCAATGCTAATGAAAAGTAAGCTGCTGAGGTGTCTAAACAATAAAAAATCCTATACAGTCTGTCTCAGAGCGGGGGATGAGCCATTACTGGACCGGCAGCCAACAAAACACGAGAGATTCCTCTGGACTCTCCACCAAGGCGAGGGGGGATGGACCCAAGAACACTCCCCTGGGAAAGGAAGCCAAGGCCCTTCCTCTCTCGGTGCGGATGCTTAACAGCCTCTCTCCCAGAAGGGAGGGAGCTTGATACCATCACCAAGGAGATTGCATGAGGGCTTTTCTTTGGTACAGGTGCCCAGTTGTAGGATTCCCCAAAAGAAGAAACCTGCCCAAGCACCAGGAGAATTTCACCATGGAAATCTGAGTCTTCAAAGATCCAGGTTGGCAGCCTAGATCAGGGCTGCACTAAGCAGACAGCATTTTCTGTTTTATTCGTCAATCGCCTCTGCATTGTGACTTTAAATAGCATATTGCTTTGTGCTCTGAATCTGACCGACCTTTTTCTTGTTCCTAAATACCTAATGAATCTTTTGCCTTGTTTTTATCAAAACGCAGACTGTGGGTATTGGGGGTGAAAGCGGGGAGGCTCCCAAAGGGCTGTACTATGTTACTGGTCACACAGACACTAATTTAACAACCAGGTTGCATGGAACAAGCTCCCCGAAACCTGTAAGCTAGCTGCCTAAGCACACAAGGGGACTGCAAAGGTGCCCATCATGAGAGACCCCCATGGAATCTGTGGCCAATCATTCCCAAGCGGTCAAGAGCACATGTAACTTAGAAACATAGAAACAAAGCGAGTCAGAAGGGGCCTCCCGGGCCATCTAGTCTGACCCCTGGCTCCAGCCGGCTCCACTCACGACATGCCCACCATGTGCATGTCCAACCTATCTTTGAACACCCTCACCGATGGGGCCTCAACGACCCCCCGTGGAAGCCCCTTCCACACCCTCGGGGTCCTGACTGTCAGGAAGTGCTTCCTGGCATCTAAATGGAACCTTGGCTCCCTGAGCTTTGCTTTGTTGGAGCGCGTCCTGCCTTCCTCTGCAGGGGAGAACAGGGCTCTACCCACCTCCGTGTGACATCTCCGTATGTACTGAGAAGAGTGGACTTGTTTGGCTCTTGGTGGTGGTGGCCAGTACCCATTTTGGTGCTACTGCACCGGGATTGGGGCCATAGCCTGTGCACCCAGAGGTGCCTGGTCATCCCATCTGCACGCCCTGTCCAGCACCTTGCCGAAGAGTCCTCAGTTTTGTAAGAGATGTAATGGGTTAAATATCACCTGTGCAGAGATTCCAGGGTGCCTTCCCTGATATCAACTGAGATCAATTTAGGGTGTGATCCTATGGCTGGATGCAAATCAGCTGGAATACAAATGAACTTATTTCCAAATAATATGTGTAGGATTGTACTGTTAACTGGTTTCTTCTGCCAAATAGCTATCCCTTGCTGTCGGGATTAACTTATCCCAATCTATTTCCCTTTTAAGCCCCTCAGATGAACATGTGGATCCCTTGAACATGTTCTTGACCCATAAGTTCCCTGAAATTAATAAGTCCGTAAAAGACAACTGGAAAGAGTTGGAGAAGGGAGCCAAAACTAACTGGTGTCTCAGCAAGATGACAGAATGGTCCCATTGGCCCTCAAAGCTTGCCACTTATAAATTGCTGAAGAAGAGAACATACATCACTAAAAACAGGACAAAAAGGGGTACTGATGCACATAGAATCCGTATGTGCAGACTGATGGGTGTCTCTGCTAATATAGAAATAAAAATTGCAATTGAACTGGAAATACAGCAGATTTTACAATAAGGTGAAAGACTGCGGCTGGGTTCACACATCCCAACAAGCAACCCTGCATGGTTACCACCGTTCAGTTTTTCAACCTTGATGTGCCTGGTGGATGATCTGCTCATGGTGCTAACTTCACTCCCTCCATCGTCTTCCCTCGCAGCCCTCCAGATGGCATCCCAGGAGACCCCACAGCAGGGACCGGGGCTCCTCTCTTTGACAGCTGTGATCGCAAGTCAGATTTGGCTCCGGGGGGGTGTCGGGTGGTCTCTCTTGTGCACAAAGGGCTCATGCCCCAAAGCACAGCAGAGAGGATGCGGGAGCTGCTTGGGCTCCTCCGCTTCCTGCTCCAGGGTGCTTGACCACAATCAGGCAAAAGGGCCGGGCAGTGCTGGGCAGCTGATTGTCCCCTCCATGGATGCCTGAGGGAAGCCCCCAACCAGCACCGCTGCCCGGCTGATTCTTGCCCCTCCTACTCAAGCAACAGGGAGCCAGTCTCCGGCTGAACACCAGGGAGAACTTCAACAGAACAACAATGGAACCCAGGACCTGGAAGGTGGTGGGCTCTCCCACACCAGAGGCATTCAAGATGCAAGTGGACAGCCGCCTGGGGGGGATGGCTTAACTGGGGGGCCTGCAGGGGGTTGGTCCTCTGGCCCCTTCCAACTCTGCTATTCTATATTCCGTAAAAGAAGGCCACCACGGCACTGCAGCTGGAGGGGCGGTCGCAGCTGGAGGCAGCCAGTGGCAGCCATGCCCGTCCATGGCTCCCTCTTGTTGTGCCAACAGTGGGAGAGGCACGCGAGAGACAGCCTGTGGGCTGCTGTTGCCTCTCCTGCCGGAAGAGGCTCTTGCCTGTACTTTGCCTTGAGGAGGGTCAGGGGCAAAGCCATGGTGCCTGTCCTTCCATTTAGATAGAGCCCCTCACCAAAATCAGGTGCCCCATGAGATTAAGTGGGCCTAACATTTCAGAGGAGCCCAGTTCTTCCCACGGGGGGTGAACGGGACCTGCAGGAACATGCCGGAATGCAGCGTGCTCTGTCCAGTGTGCCAGTCTGTGCCCTTTCCCAGGACATTCCATTGCATTCGCCTTTCGCCTCCAAAGACACCTGCTGCCTACTGTTCACTGGCCTCTTTGGGGGAAAATGTTTTAGGCTGCTTGGACAAGATGGCACTCCTCCCCGACCCCCGCCACCATCTGCGTATAGAAGCTGAATGGACTGGCAACAAACCTCCCAACAGCTCTGATGGCAGGATGTCCTTCAGAGCACCCGAGGGCGGGAGGCTGGCTTGGGGGTGCAGGTCAGGGCACCGGACACACGCAGCTCCGTCCTCCGGTGCCTTGCCACCCCCGGCCGCTGCTGCCCGAGTCTGCCATCTGCCTGCACCTTATGGTAGGGCTGGCCCTGCTTGGCAGTCTGCAAGGCCACAGAGCGCAGGGCCAGGCTTCTGTCTCCTCCGCGCCCCCCCCCCCCTGCTCTCACAGCTTGCTTTCCTCTCCAGTCCCTACTTCATAGCTCTCCTTGCAAAGGCTGCCGGGTGCAACTTGGTGGTAACACTGATCCGCTCTGAAGCAAAGCTGCCATGATCAGCCATGGAAAGCAGGGCAGCTGCTCTGCTAATTCTCCTTCCCTCCCCGTTCAGTCCTTGGCACAGCCAGGCACCCTCCCCACCTCTTCCGTGCATTCATTCCCGCAGTACAGCGAGAAGAAACCACCAGCTGCAGCCAGGCATGTGACAGCCTTCAAGCAGTGGCCCTGAGCCGCAACTGGAAGAGTGCCCGTCCTCTCCCCCCCCCCCCCCTCCCTCCACCAAGGCTGAGAGGAGCAAAGCCACCCCAGGCGCTCTGTCTATCGCCAGGGGCCACACCTGGACCACAACAACAGTTGGGCAGAGCTGCAGGAGCAACCGAGGCAGCTGCTGGGTGGGCAAGGTGCTCTCTCTTACAGAGGACTGTCCTCTGTCTGGAGGCGTCCTCCCCTGCGCCATCCTGCTTTCAAGATCAAGAATTGCACAAATGATGGCGGGTGGGCAGGAGGACTGAAGCGAGGCTGAGAAGGGGCAAAGATGCCGCAGGAGCGTCATTTTGTGGCAGCCCTGCTCCGAGGGGTCCAGGGAAAAGCATTTTCCAGTGGGGCCCTTCCTCTGCCCCAGATGGGCTCCTCTAGTGGCACAGGAAGCTGCCCTGGGCATCCGGGTAGAGGAACCCTGTCCATCTCCCCCAGTGCCAGAGAGGCTGCATCAGGGGCTTGCAGGACATGCGGGGGGTGAGGCCGGCATGAAGGGAAAATGCCACGAAAGGGGCGAGACAGCCATCAGAAGCGGGCCCACAGAAGCGGTGCTGGGGACCTGGTCGCTCGCCAAGGGCGCCAGATGCTGGCAGCAGACCTGACGAGCAACATACCGCAACCCCTCCTGAGCTGCCTGGAAGCGCAATCTCTTCCTCTCCTTCGGCACTCCCCTCCCTGTGAGTCAGGAAGCCACACGTCTCTCCTCCTTCTGGTCTGGTCATTCAGCCTTGCCTGGCCCTTCTGATGCATGCAGGCCTCCAGACCACAGTGTACCTCATCATGTGGGCACCTACTGATGGAAGCAGCCTTGAAACCACAGAGCACACAAGCACTGCCGGACCATCCAGCTGCCGTTGGCACATCCGAGTCGATGTGGGCTGGAGGAGGAGACCCAGCCACCCCCATCCCTGGCCAGCAGCATCAGGGCTGTTGCACTTCAGTGCAAAGCGGCCCGTCTGTTGCCAAGCCCACAACTTTGCAGGAGGCTGGCACTGAGAGCAGCAACATCAAGTGGCACTTACGTGTTGCTTTTGCCGCTCAGGAACTGCTCAGAACAAAGGAGGGAAGGTGAGCCCAAAGCATCAGGGAGCCAGAGGAGGAGAGGGTGTGAAGGGCGCCGATCGCTCCAGGCACTGGCCAAAGCATCAGGTGCTTGCCTCGGTGCTCCCATCCACACTTGCATTCCTCCTGTCCCTCCGATTCCTGGACGCTGGTGGTCATGGCAGTTTGCTCATCAGCTTCCCAGCTGTGTCTGGCCAGCTGCCACAGGAGGTGGGGTGCTCCATGCTGAGCTGGCAGTTTCAAACCCAGGGAGATCACTTTTTGTTCTTTACGGCACCCCATCAAAGAGAAATGTCCCACCAGCTGTGGGTTCTTCTATCACAACACCTGGACAGGAAAAGTTTGCACCTGGTTAAATTCTCTCTTAAAGGTGCAGGATCTCAGAGTCTGGGTTGGGCAGCTGAGGCATAAACAGATGGCTTGAGACAGTGAGGTAATTCTAAAATTCCTTTCCCCGCTCACTTGCATACGTCACACAACAAAAAATAAATCCCTGTTCGAGTAGATGAGAACTACTGTGGTGAAACAGTTGTGGCCCCCTGAACTAGCCCTCCCTCCCCATCATACTGAATTTGTTGCTGCAATTTGGTGGCACAGTATCAAAACCTCATTTTTTCCTTAAAACAAAGAGCATGAGCAGCCTCCTTTAAAATAGTAAGCATGTGTTTGTTCCCTGTGCAACTTGGTTTAAGAGAAATCCTTGCGGGGCGGTTGCTTCCACAGTGCCAAATTTTGGTAGCAAACTCAGCAGCGCAACGGCAGCTATTGCAGGGGGAAGGGCTGTAGACCCCAGTCGGTGTTGGGGAGAATTGGTCCCTGGATGCCCGGCATTAAACCCCTGGATGAAAGTGTCAGGCTAGGACGGGAGTGACCTGGATTCAGATCACACCCGCCCCCCCCCCCAGCCATGATGCTCCATGGATGATTTTGGGCCAACCTTTCAGCCTAACCGACCTCACAGAGTTTTTGTAAAAAATAAAGTGGTTGTGTAGGAGTAAACACTGGTCTGGAGGAAGGGTGGGATAAAAAGCAATCAATAGCAATTCACAGTCATTAAGAACAGGTTATTCTTAGACACTGGCTGCAGGGCCATTTAAGCCTTAGGGGTCCAAGCAATAGACCAAAGACTAGCAGAATCAGACTGGGCTGCATAAAAGCCAAACGTTGCTACCTGCAAGTCTTGTGCTGAGGGGAAATGTAGCTCTTTTCTTTAAAACGTGCTTTCTACTTGCACACAATGCAACTGCCTTGCTTCTGGTTTTAGGGCTGTGGTGGCCCATCAGATGTTGCTAGGATGATCAGACAGGGAGGGAAAAGACACCTGCCTGTCATTACTCTGTAGAAAAACGGCTGCAAATTTCGTTTGTCATAGAGGGGTGAGGAACACATGAAGCGCCCCCTGCTGGATCAGAGCCACTCCAGCTGCAACTCCATCTTCCACCCATTTGTAAGAGCTTCATCCTCCCTTCACATCAGCTTGTCCTGGCCACGGAGAAGTGAGCCTTGCGGAATAGGCTCAACAAGGAAAGAAGCCCCCTTTGCTCACTCTCCCAAACACGGGAGGCTGCAGGACTTCTAAGCACCACAAGAACAGAAAGAAACCACCTGGGCTCCACAAGGAGATGTGGGACTAATCCCCACAATGGCTGTCCTGTCATGGACCCCAGGTGACTTGCCTAGGGATGTGCTCTGCATCGGACCCAGCTGGAAGGAAGCACCACGCAGGCTCCCACAGTGTTTTTCTGAGGCTAGAGGGCTCCAGGCCTTCACACCTGGACCCATCCCACTTCCAGTTGCCCAAGGTCCCTCACTGCCCTAGGACAGAAGGGTTGGACCTCAGGGCCACGCAGCCAGTCTTCCTCCAAAGTCCACGCTCCCTTCCCCAGCCTCATGGCGGTTGTTCATTTCCAGGCTTTTGCACAAGTCCCCCCACCCCACCCCCATTCTAAAGGGCTGACATGCCTTTCCTTGGGCTTTAGTTACTGGCAGTGAAAGCTTTGAGCTAAACTGTGCTAGGCTGTTGGCCTTGCCGCTTTCACCTTGGAGCCCACTGAACACTGGAATGCGGCCACTGAGAACTCCTCTGAAATAGATTTGACCCTTGGCCTGAGAGAGGGTCGATATTCCTGCCCTTAAAGAGTCTGGCAGAGTAGACAGAGGGTGCACTTGGAGGAAACGCTTTAAGCTGGTACGCTGCCCCTTTAAATCCTTGCTAAACTTAAACCTGCAGCTACAATGGCCCTGATAAGTGGCCATCCTAATCTCTGCTTTAAAATCCCCAATGGGCTAGAAATTGCTGCCTTCTGAGGCAGGCGGTTTCAGTGCAGAGCAGTTCCTGCAGTCTGGACATTCTTAATCTTGAGTCAAAGGCCCCTTACACACTGAACCCCGTGGCTGCGGTCCTACCCCTGGGGGGAGAGTGGGCCACTGCAGTCCTGGGGACCAAACCTGACCTTCTGAAGTTCCCCAAGTGGCAGTGCCCCTCCCAGTCCCTCCATTCCTGTCCCTCAAACACCAGTTGCTTGGTAGTTTCCTGGTTTTGTTGCAGTCCCACCCTCTCCCGTTCTAAAAAAATTGAAATGCCTGTCCAAAGAGTTAGTTGCTGGAAGCAAGAGCTTGAAGTTACTTAAAATATCCTTGTCCCTGCCCCTTAGCCTTTGACCCAGCCCACCACTCAAATCCAGCCCTGAAGAGGTCCTTCAAAACACGGCTATCATATTTGGCTGAGTTCTGACAACATAGTAACTCACACTCAAGGGTTGACTATGGGTTCTTGTTGAACCATGGATTGTTGAAATGTGAGTTATTTTATTGTCTGAACAACAATATTGCCTGAACAACAACCCACTGTTCCCCGTCCGAAAGCAAGTGGCTGGCTTCAGACCACCCAATAACTCATGGTTCAGCAACAACCCATAGTTCGGTATCATGCTGTCCTTGTGCTGTCTGAACCCAGTCACTGCCTCTTCATGGTCTCTGCCCCAGGCCAGCTCCTTCAACCATTCCACACAGGGCTTCGTCCTGGGTGCTCTCCCCAGGTGCACTCGCAGGTCCTTATGCTTCCTGACCCAGCCCGATTCCGTGGAAGCTGCATACTGCATACTGAATACTTCAACCTTCCTCAAGCTGGTGCCTTCCAGAGTTGTTGGACTGCAGCTCCCATCGTTCCCTGCCAGCCTTGCCATCTTGCAAAAGGGTGAAGGCACATACAGTTGTAGAAAGGAGAAGCTCAAGGTGCATCCACAGCACTGAGAACCATGTTTATTTGTATGTGTGGCTTCAGCACAGCACTGAAAGCAGTACTTCATAGAATCGCAGTAAAACTGGAAGGGGCTTCGAAGGCCACCAAGTCCTCCCCTGCTCAGTGCAGGACTCCAAGCCAAAGCATCCCTGAGAGAGGGCTGTCCACCCGCTTCTTGGGTGCCTCCAGTGGTCATGGGCCCCATTGTCATACTGCTCTAACAGTCAGGACATTTTTCCTGATGTTCAGCTGGAATCTGGCTCCTGCAACTTGAGCCTGTTATTCTGTCTCCTGCACTCTGGGACGATCCAGAAGAGAGTCTGGCCCTCCGCAGCGTGGCAGCCTTTCAAGTATCTGAAACATGCTATCCTATCTCCCCTCGATCGTTTCTTCTCAAGGTTAAACATGCCCGGTTCTTTCAGTCTTTCCTCGCAGGGCTTTGCTTCCGGTCTCTTGATCATCTTTGTTGCCCTCCTCTGGACTTTTCCCGATGTGTCTTCTGCTTCTTCCCCTCCACCCGTGGGCCAAAGGCTGCCATGCTCCATCCAGTCACCGGAGCTGCGTCATCTCAGTCCTCTGTGCCGGCAGGATCGCGGTTGCCCTGCCTCCTCTTCGTCCTCTTGGGGAACGGACTGCCCAGCAGCTGGGGCGTGTGGCCCACTAGCCATCCCTGCATCCCCCCTCTGGCTGCAGGGCAGCGTGAGTCCCTGTGGCAGCGGCAGTGCAGCTCTTCCCATCCTGTGGGTGCTTCCCTCCCCAGCAGGAGGAAGGAGGCAGCGATGACGATTGCAAGCCGACTGGAGAAGAGGTGCAAGCTGATGCAGCTGCAGAACTGCGTGGAAGGAGAGTCTCGTGGAGCCGTGAACATGCTTTGAACTCCCTTCTCGGTTCTGCCTCTGCACACGGTGAGGCCCAACCGCCCTGAGCAGAGCTGGGCTCCTCCGTGTCTGCACAGGTCACTGACCTCAGCACTGCTCCTGCTGGGGCCCCGGGAAGGCGTGGGCCACTCCCGCGGAGCGGCTGTGCAGTGCCTGTGCAGCCACGCCAGACGGAGACGCAGGAGCTGGCCCCACTCCCAGCAAGTTCCCCTCTGACCGGCCAGTCCCACGGGGGCTCAGCAGGGCAGCCTTCTGTGCATGGGTGTGTGAGAGCTTGCGCAAACCTGGATTCGCCAAGTGATCCCTCGTGACTCCCCAGGCGCGCTGCTCCCAAAGAGCCCTGCTTCACATAGCCGACAGCCATGCTCAGCCACTCCAGATTTGCAGAGCCGGCTCGCTAATCCATCCCTTTCATCTCAAATGGGACCGTGTGCACCGTTCTGTGCCTGCCACATGTTAGCCAAGTACATCAGCCTCACTGCATTGCACCAGCTCTGCAGAAAAGGCTCGAGCGGCCAGCAAGGCGGCCTGCTCTCCCTCTGTATCTGCCTGTCGCTGCGACGCCTCCGTTCCGCCCTCCTCCCAAGCCGGGGAGTCCCTCTCGTGCTCCGGTCTCACCCTCTGGCCCCGTGACCTTCCTACGCTTTCCGCACAGCCAGCTGTCCTTGCTGGCTGGGTCAAGCATAAACAACTCCCTGGCAAGCTTGGCTGTGAGCTGGGGAGGGCTGAGGCAGCACCAAATGTCCTTTGCAGATGGCTCTGAGCAGGGTTGCGAACATGCTGGCAGGGGAGGCAGGCAGCGTTTCGTGGCCTGATCCTGCAACTCGCAGGCAGCACGCGCTCGGCTCCTGCCAGTTTCCAGAAGCAGCGGGCGAGGGAGGATGGTGGGGGCTGCGTCAGGAGCACCAGCTGGACGGGGAAAGGGCAGGTGCCGGCAAGGCCTCTCGCTCAGCTGCACTTTTCTCGCTGCGATGAATGTTGACGTCCCGGGCGTCAGGCCTCCTGCAAGCTGTTATCTGTGCCTCTGTCCTTGAGCAAGGGGAATCTTGGGCTGCTTGGAAGGTGGGGGAGCCCAGGGGGCAGAGCGCAGGCAGGGGCGCCACGGATGGTCTGAACCGAAGCCAAGAGCCCACTAGGCTGCTGCCGGCCAAGGAAGGCTCACCCGGTGCCAGGAGGGCCAGGGCCCCCTCAGGGGAACGTTCTGTGCTGCTGCACAGGAGGGGCGGCCCTCTCCAGGGCTGGATCCGACAGCTCTGCATAGGAGCTTTCTCTGGTCCTGCCTCCCGACACTTTTAGACAGATGGGAGCCGTTGCAGCAATGCAGCGCTGCTCCAAGCCATGCCGCCCACTGCATTCTGCAGCTGTGAGTGACGCAACACACTGCATCTTCAGGACCCGGTTTCTTGCAGAGAGGCAGTTCACTGCTTTGCAAATGCCCACATGTCTGGTATCTGCAGCTCAGGTGCAGTCCTTAAAGTTGCAGTCCAGAACATCTGGAAAACGTCAGGGTGGGGAAGGCCGTCACAGGTATAAAGCTTTCACAGACCCACAGTCCTTCCAGGGATGCTGCAGCAGCCGCAGGAGCACTTGAAGCTAGCAAGCGCAGAACATCCTTCTTTCCACTTGCTGGGTGGGGTGGTAGTAGATCCTGACAACACGGTAACCCACCTCAGGGGTTGCTGAAACGTGGTTTCCTGTGTCTATTTATTCATTAGATTTTATATCCCAGCTTTTTTCTCACAAAGAACTCAGAGCACCTCCTCCTGCTGAGGCAATGCAGCTCTGGGAGAGAAGAGTCTCCCCCACATCTTAAGGAATCCGTGGTGCTCCTTGCCCGCACCGACTTGCATGCGAGGTTTCATATGGCCTGGATGGCTCTCCTCGGTCTGTGGGTTGGCTGGCTGTATTCAGGCAGCAGGTGGCCCTGATCCACAGAATGTGGTCGGCCTCCTTTGCAGGTGACACAAGCTGCAAGCGCCCAGACCGATTCCTGAAGGATCCGAATTGCGACTTTCACTGTCAGTGTGCAAGTGGGAACAGTGGCAAAGGGCTATTGATCTTTAGGCTAAGCCTGTGCAAACTGTAAGATGCCGAGCCAAACTCAGGCCGTCACCGGTGCACGACGGCCCGCCAGATGTTATTTTGCTCCAAAGAAGGGCAGAGTTGCCAAACATCCAGCAGTTGACAACAGATGGTTGGTGTGCTGCATTTGGATCAGTAGGTCGCAAGTATGGATGGAAGAGCAATCTGTTCAGTTCACCTAAAAAAAATTGCACTACCTGAACATGAACTAGAATATGGCTAGACAGCACTATCTGCATTTTGCCAAAGTCTGTGATCAAGGCTGAAAAGGAAAGGCGTAGTGTGCAGAAACAGTGTGCTCACCACAGGCTGCAAATTCCAGAGAAATGTGCACAAGAAGGCTTCAGCCTCTGCAAAAGTGTGTACATGTGTACATCTTGAGATGGACATGAAAACACGGACAGACTTTAGTGTGGGTTTTTTAAAATCACAAATTGGTTTAGCAAATGGGACGGGACTTTTGAAAAAAGAAATGAGCAAGATTTAATCTGACAGGTTCATCCATCCTTAGCCACACGCCGTGCGGGGCCTGTTCTAGGCAATCCAAACTTGGTGGCCTGCGTGTCCCTGCAAGCAGAGGTGCTGGCCAGAGGCAGTGATGTGTCACCCTGGGAGGAGAAGAGACTGGGGGAGCACAGCTAAGGCAGAAGGAGCAGCAGAAGCCAAGGGGGGGGAGAACTGGGGCACCACCACCCCTCCCCCTGCCACTCCCAGCGGGCAAACAGGTCCACGTTACCAGCTTTTAAGCTCCTGCAAAATAGAAATGTATTTCCTTGCAACTGCAGTAGATGCTCTCATCTCTCTTGTTGCTTCAGCTTTATTCTGAATGCACATTGGACGCTCCACCACTTGGAAAAATGTGGCATGTTGCCCTCTTGTTAGAAAGGTTTTTCTCTTTATTTACAGATTTATTTTTTAAAAAACATACACGCACAACCTAGCATTGAAAGGGGTGGCTTCTGGGGACATGGGCAAGGCTGTGGAGATTCTCTGTGGGTTCAGCTTCCTTCGTGGTGCCCAAGCACTTGCTTGCCATGTTTATATGCCCACGACCCCCATCATTTTCCCCCAGGAAAGTCCTATCTGTGCTGCAATGCGCACATGGCTCGCAATTGTGCCAGGCCGGCTATACTGTGGCATCCTTGTGGAGACGGGTAGGGGTCACCCTTTGCCCACCACCAAAAACCTCTCCCCCTAGCTTTAAGAACCTGAGCTTCTTTGGCACACATTTGTCCACCCGTCCTATCCACCAACCGCCCTTTAAAAACAGATTCTCAAACCACCTCCAACAAATGCATTCCTGGCACAGAGAAGCACCACAGCTCTGCTCATTTGCAGAAGGAACTGGCAGTTGGTGGCGGCGATGGGCTTTCCCGGGGGCACGACATCAGCCTTCCAAGCTCCATAGGTGCCTCTGGGAGAAGCAGAACCCTCAAGCAACGGGGCTCACTGAGAAATCCATCCAGGTACGGTTCGTGGGGAAAGCGTGCCCAGCCCTGCTGGTGTCCCTTCCAGCTGGAAGGCAGCCACCCCCATGAAACGAGTCGCAAGTCCCACGTGGCCTGCTCATTGGTCACCCCCACTCCACCTGGGCTCTCCCGGTCATCAGAATCCTGCATTTCCATTAGCTTAAGGAGGCACTCTGGGCTGAGTGGTCTCTGGGAGACTCCTTCCCATGCCTTCAGTTTAAGGCCGGGCTTTGCAGACCCCACGGTAACTTGAGTGCCACTTGAGACCAATGACAATCGGAAAAGCTGGGCAGCTGCCAGAAGGCTCCACTGCTGCCCCCTGGCCCAACACAGCCCTTTCCCCTCACTTACCCACTCCAGTGGGGGACGACTCACTGTGGCCCCAACCACTGCCCACCAGCTTGTTTTCTTTTGGCCGCAGAGAAGTCGCTCGCTCCATCCTGTGGCCACCCTCTTGCACTCGCAGTGCAGTGAGTGAAGCCAACTGCCACTCTTGGCAGACTTCCCAGGGCCATCAGGATTGGGATTGGGAAGAACGCAGGAACCTTGAAGAAGCAGAGATGGGAGTTCTCGGAAGCCAGGCAGAGTACAGGCCTTTGACGCACCCTCAAGGTTGTTACCTACAGGCTCCCAGGCCAACTGAGAGAGCAGAAATTCATTCATTCATTCAAATACCGCCTAACAGTTAAAGGATATTTGGGAGATTCAGGAGGAGCCAAAGAAGGTAGGAGGGAGAGCAGGTGTCCCTGACCCCCTGACAACCTGCCAGGAGAGCTGAGCTCCCCAGTTAGAGGGCTTGTGTAGGTCTCAGTGGCTGGCCACCCTGAGGACAGAGCCCTCCGAGTTACTGAAAGGGAAGGGTTTGGGGGAGAAGTCCCTAGTTTGGATTCAACTATCTTTCTTGACATGTGCAGAGGCTTATTTTCCAGCTTACTAGAGCATTTACGGTTATTTTGTCTTGCAACTATAAAGTGCCAAGAAAGATCTGCTTTGCAGTAAGACTGCCTGGTGTTTTGGGGCCTAAGGGGAGGGCCAAGCTCACGATATGCATGCACACATGTGCACACACAATCCTAAGCATGCAGTTCTGTGTTCAGACAGTTCGTTATCCTGGCAGCCACACCATCAGGATCAAATATGAATTGGTCCTGAGAGGGGGAGGGTTACAGCCTTCTGGATTGCTTCCACACTAAGGCTCATGAGCACTAATTTTTCCATAATCAACTAGAAAATTAAAAGTGGTGTTTCCAGAGTATGCCATGTCATAGTGCTACATTACCTGTGAGTAACTAAAGCCAAGATCAATCTAGAAAGTTCAGCCAAGTTCCCCTGCAATGTTAAATGAAAGCTTTCTGCCTGTGGGCTGTTTTCTTCCTCTTAAACACTGCTAAAAGGTCAGTAAATAATTGTGCATCAATCAGTATATGTTCTCTACCAGAGCAGCTGCAGGGAACTGTAATTAATACGTTCATTAATTTGTCTTCTTCTATGAGAAATAATTCATTTTTAGAAATAAAAAGAGGGAAAGGATTTAAATCCTTCTTATCCCCCAAGGGAGAGAATCTAACTATGGAATAAGTCATCACTAATTCCCCAACTGCACTGCGCAGGAAGGAATAAAACCAGCACAATCCTCAAGCAGGAAGCTTTTAATTAAAAGGCACAATAGCCCGTAAGGAACGAAATAGCATGTTGCCTGTGCACACTGAACAGGCTGTATCTGATTATCCAAACAATATAAATAAGATTGCCAACCCCATGGGAGGCAACACAACAAACTGTGGAATGCAACAGTTTGGATGCTCTATAAAAAGTGATTGAACGAAAGGTGACGATTGTAGAGAAAGGGGCTCATGTGAAAGCTACTCAGTTTAAGAGTGTCATGCTCCTGAATACTCCAGCCCATGTGAATATTACTAGAAAAGGGTATGCTCCACTGCTTCCCAAATGTTCCCTTTCCATCACAAAGTGGAGGATTGTTTTTACTATAGAACAGAAGCTAATTCTTGGATACTGGGGCGTCACTGAATACAAGCTTCTTTATGGGGGAAAAGACAGCAACATACTCTCCTTTCCTCACCCAAATCATTCCCTCACTGTATCAACCCGCTTGCGTATCAATAGCTGAATTCCATCCCCACCACACCCTTTCCCCAAGCACAGATCCCATTCACCCTACAGGCTGCCAGCACCCTGGTTTGTTACACCTGAGCCTGCAATCTCAAATAGTTAATTGGGATTGGGCTTACTTCTGAGTAAACATGCTGGGCGCCCGTTACTGAAATCTGTCAGACTCATTAAGCATCTTTTCATGCATTCTGAGTGCAGCAATTTTAAAATAAGCTTCAGAAATGCTCAGATCACTGCGGGGGGGGGGGGACTTTTGTCAGCCCTTCCTTTATAGCTGCTTTTAGAAAACGATGGAAGGATATAATTAACATTGCTGCTTAAAGGTTTTTCTTAGGACAGCCTTCCCTGTGTCCCCCTCCAACTTCAAGTCCCAAACCTAGTGAGCTCCAGATGTGTGGGACTACAGCTCCTATAATTCCCAACCAGCATGGCTATGTTTGCTGGGGATTATGGGATCTGAAATCCAAACCATTTGAAGGCAGGCAGGCTGGGGCAGCTGGCTTAGGGCCTCCTCCCATCAGCTATAAATCAACCTAACTATCAAGCCTTCTCCCAATGAATCCTGAGAAGTGTAGTTTGATTTTGGGTGTTATGAATTCTGCTTGGGAATCTTGCTATAATTTCAGTGGATGGGATTCCCCGGGCAGAGGGAATGAGTTAACTCCGAGAGGTCAGTGACACAGACATCACCTAAGTCATGATGCTGAGGTGCCAAAGGATTCTGTCAGGTGAGTGGAACCATTTTATTCCAGAAGGCACGATTTCAGGAATAGATGTTTTGAGTTCCGGTGTCCCTCTCGCAAAATCTCTTCTGCAAAAGGGATGTGCAAGACAACGCAGCACGGGCTCACCCTTCCTCTTCTCCTCCCCAATTTAGATGGGATTTGGCAACAGGTCCATCACACAGCCAGTGCATCACAGCTTTAATAGTATGGGTCAAGAAAGGGGAGGGGTGAGGGAAAGAAGAGAGTTGCAGCCGTAGAAATATCTGCTTGTGGAATCTTGCTTCATTTTCAAGTGGCTACCAAAGAGTCCGGCCTAAACCATGTCGTGGAGCCCTAGGTTTTCTGCTGCCTGCCCCATAAACTGCTTCCATGAGTTATTCTTACAATTTTTGGTCCCTGATCATAAAGTCTTGGCTAGATAATTCTAGGTTTCATTTTATTTAAAAAACAACTGGACAGTTCCAAACTTCCTTGTCTGTTCTTGAATAAATACGTTCACCTAAAAACCAAGATTTCATCTTGTCCTTACCCACGCCTAGCCTCCTTGCCGAATCTTTCTTCGTTGGAACGAGCCATAATGCTGGATTTCCACGTGCTCAGGTTACGGTTGGTCATAATCATGGGAGTGGTGGCAGTGAGCATCTCCAAATCAGGGGAGCTCAATCTGCACCTCAAGGGTGATTGGTGCCCCCCCACTGCCAGAGTGCCCTTGCTGGTTCCACTGCCCCCCCTCCCCGCGGGAGCCTTTAATGGCTCTTTTGCCATGGTTCTGAGCAGCTTGGAAAGCACAAGCTCTATCAAGGTCACTGGTGTGAAGTCTGCACATGTACATACATGTGTGAATGTGAGCAGGTGGACATGGGTGTGTGGCTTGCAGCGCTCAAGTCTGTATCACACGTGGCCAGAACGCCTCTGTACCTCTGCCCTAAATAGTCCAGAAAGGGTTTCTTGCCACCTATTTTGCCTGGCGTGGGTTGTCTCAGCAGGAAACACAAAACCCATCTGTCTTCGGATCACATGGGCTTAGTGGGGTATTTTATGGGATGGCTCTGAGCGGCAATGGCGCCCCCAAAGAGTGCTGAAGGCGGCTCGCAGTTCAGTAAAGCAGCCTCCCTCAAGTTGGTGCAATCCCAACATGTTGGACTACAATCCCCATCACCCCCATTGGCGATTTGGGCTAAGGATAATGGGAGTGAGAGGCCAAAGCACCAGGAGGGCACCTGGCTCGGAAAGCTGCATCAGGAAGTCACTTGCGCTGGGTTCTCCATAGCCGAACTCCACGCCGTCTGAACACACAGATTTTGTCCCCATGAGAGGCTCCATATACAAGACCGGGGAGATGGCTCAGTAGTGGAAGCTGGGGGGGGGCTCAGAATAAGTGGTTGGGGGGCTCAGGGTTGGGGGGCTCAGCTGGGAACATCAGGGTCGATAGGAAAGGAGAAAATAGGTATTCACTACCCAGTAATCACCCCTTCCAGAGTTATGTAGGGCTGGGTCAGGGAACCTGCAGTCTTTCATTGGACTCTATCTCTCATCAGCCCCTTTAAGCAGGACCTGTGGCCAGGGATGATGGGTATTGCAGTCCAGCCAGATCTGGAGAGCCACAAGTTCCCTACCTGGCATAGGAAGGAAAGGAGAGGGAAACAGAGGTAACGTTGTTAAGAGAAGACAAAATACAAAACCCACGTTCTCTCCTCTTCCCCCCCCCCCGGCCTCCCCCCGCCCCGCACCTTGAGCCTGGCTCATTGTCCTCTATAACTCCAAAAATGGAAGTCCCCCAGGAAATGGGCAGGACTTAAAACACAAAATCACAATTCTTAAAAAACAAAACCATCCCCTTCTGCCACAACTTGGAATTATATAAAAAAGAAGAAGAAAGTAGAGAACAGAGAAAGAGAGAGAGAGAGAGAGAGAGAGAGAGAGAGAGAGAGAGAGAGAGAGAGAGAGAGAGAGAGGAGTCCGACTCCAGTTCTACAAAAACGGGATCTTCAGCCCCTGGCGAGGGGAAGGGTTGCGTCTCCCGACGGCCGCGCCCCAGAGCGCCCCCCTCCACGGAGGCCCCCGTGAGTGGCCCATCCACGGTCTCGGTTCCGAGCCAGCCCTCCTGGCAAGTTACTGGTTGTCCCCCGGCTGATACTGAGGCTCTGTGGCAGTGAAGTAGTCTTCAAGAAAGGACTGGAGGTATTCGAAGGTGGGGCGCTCCTCGGGCTCCTTCTTCCAGCACTGCAGCATCAGGTCGTGCAACGAGGGGGGGCAGTTTCCAGGGCACTGCATGCGATACCCCCGTTCCACTTGCTCCAACACCTCCCGGTTGTTCATGCCTGCAACGAAGGGAGGCCCAGGGCAGGGCCGCAGTCAGAGCCACCCGCCGACTCTGTGCAAGGCAGGTGCCTCAGGAAATCCCTCTGGGAACTGTTCTGGCTGGGACCTTCTCAGCCAATGGGCTGGATGCAATCTCCAGGATGCTCTAGAGGGCATCATGCTGCTGGTGGGTGGGGCCTAAGGCAAAAGGGGTGGGGCAGAGGACAATCGGGGAGGGGCCAAATGCTGGCATATTGTGGCTTGGCACTCCTCTTGCCAGTAGCTCAGCCCCAGGGGAGGTGTTTCAACCTTTCAGAACGAGGGGAGGGTTGTACAAAAGCTGGGAGACCACCAAAGGATCGGGGGCCTGGAAAAAGGGGCTGGGGCCGGGGGGAAGAGGCATCGCCATCAGGGGAATCACAAATGGCTGGGTTTGGCCCCCTGGGCTGAAGAAACCCATCCCTGCATTACAGGCAGCAGAACAGGAGGCCCGTAGGTCCAAAGCAGTCACAGGACTGGGACAACCCCATGCCCCTGCCATACTTTCCCATGCCATCCAAGGGCGCAGTTAACAAGCCACCCCACAAGAGAGCAGAGGTTCGGGGTAGGGCATCTGGCAGGCACGAAGAAATGTGCTAATCAACAGGAATGATACAAAATGCAGGCCATTCTGCAGAGAGAGTGTCTCTGTCCTGGGGAGGGAATGCATAGCAGTGCTTAGGAAGTGACTTCAGGGATGCTCTGGATGAGAAGGTGTTCACACCACAAACATGAAATGGCTGAACAGGCCAAAGGCCAGCTTGATTGCCCCAAGGAACTCTGGGAACTGCAGTTCCAGAAGGCAGTTCACCAAACTACAACAGCTACCCCTCCCGACCCTCCGCCAGCGCATCTTACAGGAGGAGAAGAGTCACAGGGAGAGGTTTCACCTGGGTAGGGTACTCGACCCTTGGTCACAAGCTCTGTCAGCAGGATGCCAAAGGACCACACATCTGACTTGATGGTGAACTTGCCATAAAGAGCGGCTTCAGGGGCTGTCCACTTGATCGGGAATTTGGCACCTGCCAGGAAGCAGAACGGAATAAGATGTTGACATTGGAGGGAAGGAGGCAAGCCTGCAACCTGGAAGTCATTTGCGGACTCATTGATCTGCTGGCCAGCCTGCCTGCTTGCCAGCAGGATAAACAAGTCCGGAGCTTTCATCCCCACAGGACGGATGAGATCACAGGGGAATTATAAATGGCCTTTTCCCTCTGCACACGCCATGCAAGTACATTCATGGGAAACAAGCCCTGTTTGAGGCAAGAAAAGGGAAGGAAAGCGAGACAAAGAAGTTCTAATTTATGATGCAGTTGTGCTCTAGGCTTGGAAATTCACTGTGGCTCCAGATTTGTCGGACTACAGCAAACATGATCCA
The DNA here is from genome assembly GCF_004798865.1 of Varanus komodoensis. Taxonomy (NCBI): domain Eukaryota; kingdom Metazoa; phylum Chordata; class Lepidosauria; order Squamata; family Varanidae; genus Varanus; species Varanus komodoensis. The sequence continues at coordinate 5,497,082 of NW_025335759.1, forward strand.
CAACAGGCCTTTCAGCCTGGGGGTCAAACCAAATTTTGGAGAGGTTCACAGGGGTCGGATTTGCAGTCAGGAGAGGGAGACAAAAGGTGATAGGGCTTAAGGAAAATGGTGTGGAGCCAAAATAACAAATATGACAATATGTTGAACTGAAGCATATAATCCTGTGTGTGTTTAGACAGGGGGAAAAGCCCTACAATGTCTAGCTATGCTGGCCAGGCATGCTGGGAAATGTAGACTGTTTTGCCTTAGGAGAGGCATTCCCCCTTTTAGTGGGTGGGGGACACACAAAAACCTGGTGGCTTGGGGAAAAGGAGAGAGTGTTTCTGCTCCAGGACTCTGGTCCAGCTAAGTCAGCTCACTTTATAATTGAAGATTCTTGGGAAGAAATGAAACCTCCTGTATCAAAGATGAGGCACAGTCTTTTGAATATAATGTAGGAAGAGGGATGCAGAAAATAGACAAGCAAAATAAAGCTTGCACTCCCCCTTTCTGTGGCCAAACTGGTTCTCTGAATAGGCCAGGGATGCCCCATGGGACTCCAGAGTTGCCTGGGAGAGCAATGAGCCAATTCCTCTCCCTGGGCAGAGAACAACCGGCAAGGCCTCTTGCCATGGATTTTATAAAGTTCAGTGCACACAGGCTCTGACCCCACTTCCTGGGATGCTCTAGAGAGGGCAGAAGCTGCTTCGATAAAGAGAACAGTTTTGTTCTCACAGCAAAAACAGCCCTTGTCTACAGCAAGATTGGGGAAGGCAGCTTCAAGGCACTGATCTCTGGTGCTCTTCTAACAAGCTGAAGGCCGTAAGACCTTGGCATGCCTTCAAGAAACTATCCGGGCTTTTGGACACTGGAAAAGCTCACTATGCTACCTGACGGTTTTTCTGGTGTGACTCGTATAATGCAGGACTGTGACCATCTGAGATCCTCAGAGGGCTAGACTGGGACTTAACCCATGGGCCTAACGTTTAACACCTGTGTCTTGGGAGGACGGGTCCACAGCTCAGTGGTGCAGCATCTGCTCCGCATGCAGAAGGTTCCAGTTTCAGTCCCTGGCATATCCTGCTAAAATGGAGCCGGTAGGTAAGGGATGGAAGATACCTCTTTATGCCTGGGACCATGGGCTGCTCTTCCAGTCAGAACGGACAATGTTGGCTAGACCAGGGGTCTCCTGGGTGGCACCTGCAGGTATCCATTCCCCACTCTTTCCCCTTAATATACATATATGTATGCAACCTTCTAACAACTATATACAGGCTTCAACCAACATGACTCAAATATCCAAATAAGTTTCCATGTGAAGTTGGTGACATCTTAATTTCACCCATTCATATATCAAAAGCTTGGTAAGATCCTCAGTCCATTGTATTATAGGAGGTGAGTACTTATCTCTCTAGCGTCAGAATATCAGAATACCCTTTGAGCTGTCAAAAGGGTGTGGAAAATTAATTGCCTTTACATTGGTTAATTTCTATGAACCAAGCAATTGAATTAAAAGCACATGTACATCAAGGAACATTAAAGGCTGTTCCAGTACAAAATTTATTTGGGTAATAACCTCCTTCCAAAAAGAACCAAATGCTGGCTATTGCCAAACCTTAAGTTTAAAAATGGCATTCACTGTATTGCACCGCCGGAAATTAGTGAAATTAGACAATCCCTTATTAAAGAGATGTTGCAGTGTCCAACAGACACCGTAAACCGTTCTGAGCACACTATGCTGATTCGAACAGTCTAGACATACTTCAGAAAAATAAATAAGTAAAATTAAACTGTTTTTTTTTTGCTGAATAAGGCAACCTAAGATGTAGAGATGCTACAGTATCCACCAAAGCAGCAATCCTCTAATCAAGCATTTTGTGGGGCCGTCCACAGCAAGTTCTTGCATCCCCAAATAGCCCGCGGGTCCAAAACAGTTGCGGATGCTTCACCCAAACCCTGATACACATGCATTAGAGGCAACGCGTGGGAGCTCACCTTGCCGTGCTGTGTATTCGTTGTCCTCAATGAGGCGAGCCAGGCCAAAGTCGGCGATCTTGCAGACCAGGTTGTCCCCCACAAGGATGTTGGCGGCCCGCAGGTCCCGGTGGATGTAGTTCATGCGCTCGATGTAAGCCATGCCCGCCGCAATCTGAATGGTGCGGAGCAGCGAGAAGGCAAGCGTGACCCGGTGACACACATTTTATTTCCGCTGTGCCGGGCTGCGCAGAGGAGCCTTCCCCAACCTGGTGCCTTGCAGATGTGTTGGACTCAGTTCCCTTCATCCGCAGCAGATGATGGGAGTTGTAGTACAGCATATCTGGAAGGGGCCACGTGAGGGAAGGGTGGTATGAGGGCTCCTCCTCCTCATCTCGTACTCCCCAGCAAGTCCACTCCAAAGTCCCATCAGCCAACAGGGGCTGCTTGCATCAAAGACTCTCGTCTGTTTGCTTGGGATGGGAGCATGGGGGACAGAAAGAAAGGAATGTACGTTTATTTTACATCAAAATTTCATTCATTCATCCAAAGGCCTGATGTAAGCTCTGTCTTTTCTGTTTCCCCCACCCTTTATTGCTATAGTGGATGTCCTCATCTATTATATTAGGCTTTTTATAGCATTTTTTTACAGCCCTGGTATCATAAAATAAAAATTACTTCTTTTTCAGTGGGGTTTACTCTCAGGTAGAGATTCATAGGATTGCAACTTAAATGAGTGAGGCATTCCTATATCTATCTTGTGGCACATTGTATTTGAGGGCTTATAGGAAAGCCTGGAGGAATGTTGTCCATGGGGACACGATGGGTCAGACGCGACTTCACGACCAGCAACAGCAACAATACAGTATCCACAGCATATTCTTTATCATGTACTCATAAAAGGTAATTCTGTACCAAGGGAAAAGGCAGCTAAAACAACAAACAGTGCTCACAGCAGCTTTTTGATCTGTGCCATGATTCTGCAAACAAGCCAATCAAACCTTGGCTCTCCCATCAATTCCCCCAGACCCACATTTTGGATGGACTTCCCATTTTTAAAGCAGACTTGCTCTGTGTGTGTCACTGATTTTCAGGCATCTTTATTCCATCGTCCACTCATTGATGGAATCAGATTCCTCTCCCCAACACACAAGCACTTCAGTAATGTACACAAAAGTGTCCAATGCAATTTACACGACAATATTTTGTATTTTTTATTATTACCCAGTGGAAGCTGAAGACAGAGCCTAAAATTTCTAATTGCATATATCAAAAGAACTCCCGCGACTCCCAGCATTCCCCACCCATGTCTTCTGTTTAATCATGCACAGGAATGCCCACTAAGATGCCATCCTGTACACTCTTGCACGGGACTTATCCTGTATCCCACATGCTGCTGAGTATCAGCACACAGGGCTGCACAGTTAGATGCTGAAGGAGAGTTTGAGCTGATTAACTTGTTGGGGCAAAATTTAATTGGGGAGGCATTTAACCTGCAATTCTAGAGAGGGGATGAAAAATTACGTGTGCAGTCCCTTCCATCTCAGGTTACCTGGGCCGACATGTCCACCAGCTGTGGCAACTTCAGGAAACGACCATCTCCATCTTTCAGAAAGTCCAGCAAACTCCCTGGGGAAAGAAGACTGAGGAGATCAGCTGCTTCCAAGCACCCCTTCCCAGCATCCCATGTCCAGCCCCTGCCTGTGGCTGGTTACCCCAAATTCTCTGCCCCATTGGCTTTTAAGCTCCCAGTTTCTTGTAGCAAATTGTCCTTGGTTAAGTGATGGACCTGCCCAGTGATGGACTAATAGTCTGAACAACTGGGCAAGTCCATCACTGTATGTATGTTTGTATATTTTTCTATACTGTCTCAGTCCCATGGACTCTGGGCAGTTTACAAGAAATTGAAATCAACAATAATTCAAATTTAGACTAAAGCAAAACCAAAACTAATCTGGAAAGGCCTGACAGAAGAGATATGTTCTTGAAAGTAGCAACCTGGAATTTCAGATTAGACTAGACTATAAATTACATATACTCTGTTAGACTATTTGACCAGAAAGCCTCCTTGGAGGCAGAAAGGGATATAGGCCAGCTTTTGTTGAAGCAATTTTGTTGAAGCAAGTGGCTTATTTGAGCCTTTTGTGATGTGGCTACCTGCAACCTACATCTGGGATCTCTCACTGGGGCACAGGGTTAAATAGAAGAACTGTCCTGGATCAGACCGAAGACCTGGACCAAGGACCAAAGCTAGTCCAGCATTCTGTTCACCGAGTGGCCAACCCAGTGGCCCAAAGGAACCCCACAGGTAGCACCTGAGTGCAAAAGCACCAGGTCGTCCATCAAGTCATGCACACTGATGAAGATGTACTGGAGACACTACTGATCGCCTTCTGCTCCATGAATTGGTCCATCTCCACCTAAAGCCATCCAAACTGGCTTCAGAAGGGTGTGTTTCGCATCTGCTTCTGCACGAAGCCCTTCCTTGCACCTGTCCTGCATCTCCCACCCTCCAGCTGCATGACACCGCCCTGGGCTGTAGGACTATGGGGAAGGGGCCTTTCGTTCCAGCTTCTACCACCCAACCCCAGCACTTCCTTGACCACCCTTCCAGCCTGCTAGCCAGCCACCCGCCCTCCCCGAGGTGGTGCTGCCCTGCCGGAGCCACGAGTCGGACGCGAGCGCAGCCGCACCTTGACTCATGAACTCTGTGACGATGTAGATGGGCTCCTCCGACACCACTGCGTACAGCTGCACCAGCTTGTCGTGCCGCAGGCGCTTCATGATCTGGGCCTCCTCCAGGAAGGCTTCAGGGGACATGGTGCCGGGCTTCAGCGTCTTCACCGCCACTTTAGTGGTGCCGTTCCAAGTGCCTGGAGCAAGGACAGCGTCGCCATGAGGAGGGGCAGCAGAAGAAAGCCCGCAGCACTGCCCAGCGCCCGCCCCCACCTGCCGCCCCCAGTGGAAATGGAGATGATGGGAAAAGCCATGGCTGGCTTAGGGCGGTGCTGCCTCAAGCCGAAATGAAATGATTGGGACAGGAGTGCCTCCCGGGCGAAGAGCCCCGTGCGGATCGGTGCCTTCCACGCCATGGTCTGAAGAGCCCGCGGGCAAGAGTGCCCCCTTGGTGACCAGTTGCTACTGCTCCTCAGCCCCCTGCTCATCCGTGCAGCCGCTGGCTCGCTTGGCAAGCAGAGAGGCGGGGAGCAGGGTGTCGGTGGTGCCCTTGGCTCCTTCTTGTCCCCCTGCCGTCCAAGCCAGAGGAGAGGCCAGAGCGGCAGATCACAATGGTGAAGCAAGCCCAGAGGATTCTTTCTGGGGGGCCCCTGTGTGGGCATGGGCCCTTGGCAGGTGCCCAACCATGCCCCTCCTAAAGCTGGGTCAGGACCAGCAAGGGCTTTCAATTACAATAGGCTGGCCTATATGCACCGCCCCTTTTGCCCTTGGCCCCTAGAGCTCCCCCGAAATTGAGTTCCTCCCACCACCTGGCAGAGGTCCCATGCTCCTGCCCTGTGGGATTTGCCAGATCCTTCTCTTTGAACCCCCCCCCCCCCCCCGGTCTGGGCCCAGTAACAGGATGGAGCATCCTCCTGCCTTACCCATCCATACATCTCCGAAACATCCCATGCCCAGCTTCATGTCAAAGTGGATAGACTCGCGCATGATTTCCCACGCGTCCTTGGCCAGTCCCATAGTCTGGGGCTTCAGATTGGGGCAGACCTTGGTTAGTAGGTGGCAGAGCCCGTCATTGTACCCTGTAAGGAGTGGAATGGGGGAAGTGGGATGAGATGAACGAGGGAGAGAGAATGAGATGGCAGATGGAGTGATGGAGATGGCATGCACTGCGGGGGGCGGCTGGAGCCGGGAGGAGGGCCAGGAGGAGCACAGCACAAGCCCACGTTATCTTGTCACAATCTCTGACCACCAGGTGGTGCCCACGGCGTGCAGCGAGAGCAGCAGTCCGTGCCCTGATTTCTCAAACGCCTGGCTCTCAGGGAAGGCATCCGTTTAAAAGCTAAGCCTTGAGACTGTTATCCAGGCCAGGGTAAACTCCAGGGTAAGAGCTCTGAAATTAACCAGACCTGCCTTGGAACCACCACCCGGGAACTACAGCTTGTCCAGAGCAAAGGTGCTGGATTGGTGGCCTGAAATAGCACCCCATGCCAGTGCAATGTTCGGTACCCAGGACCGGCCAATGCTGTGTGGCAGCCACGGGCAGGACGTAGGTCTGGATCCACTGGTACACTGGCCGGGAATCTGCAGTAGGCGGGTGATTCCCACTGGTTGATCTTCAGGTGATCTGCAGGGACTGAGGATTCTCATGGTTCTCTGACTGCAGTAAGGCGCTGACCCTCCTCTGCCCTAAATTCCTTTGCTGAGATGAAGAAGGCTTAAGGAGTGGATTAAAAGCAAATGCACCCATGTGCATGGAAAGACTGTGGGCCATCCTGGTCCTCATAACTCACTAACTCTGGCACTGGTACTGGTTCTACTCTTCACGCACCCCCCCCCACAGCTGGCTCTAGGCTTGCTGTGCTCTTCCTCTTCCTCCTCCCGTTTCCGCTCAGCCTTCCAATTTCTTCACACCAGGCCTACCCATCCACACTTCCCCAAACTGCCCATTGCCCAGTTTCTTGATGAGCTGCAGCGATTCTCGCGGGATCTCCCAAACGTCTTTGGTTTTGACGGACAGGTCTGCCAGCTTGGGCATCCCCTTGTGGCACGGCACGGCCAGGCGGCAGCACAGCCCTGCAGCTCTCTCTTGCCGAAGGAAACGCGAGCGGGGAAGAGAGGCATCGGGAGAAAGAGAAAGATCGATGAGAAAGCAGGTCCAGACGCTGGAGGTCTTGGGGGCGGGGGGGGAGATGCGGTTCAACACCGCCAGGGGGTGGCACACGGGAGCCTCGTTTCTTCAAAGGGGCCCTTCTGCCCTGAGGGTGCTTTGGCCTGGCAGTTGCCTTATGAGACGCCTGCTTTCTTGGCATCAGGGGAGGCTGCAGGGGATAGTGGTTATAGCAAGACGCTATCATCATCACATAATGGAGAATTGGCAAAATCATTGCAGTTGTTAGATCTCTCCAAAAGGTTCCTATAGATATAGAAGGTCAGTAGGGTAAATTTCTTTGCCACACAGAAAAGACCAGAGCAGTCCCTGCAACAGGTACCCTCCCATCCACAGTGGCTGCTGCAGCCAATGGCCAGGAGCATTATGGGCCTGCTGGACCTTGGCACCTTCCCTCCTAGATCTGGAGGTCTTGTCTCCTAAGCTGAACCGGCATCAATCCGGGCAGAAGGTAGCATTAGAAATGCGCGGTGCGACGTCCTTTGCTGCTGCCCAAATGCCTGTTTTTCTACCCCACAGAAACTCTGTGGAGCCTCCAAAATATCATTGCTTTGGGGAATGGTGAGCATAAACGAGATGCAAATCTGACAGCAGATGCTGCGATCAACAGGATAAACATCCAGCTGCAGACTGCGCCTCCGTTTCCTAGGGGATGCACATCCTGATGCTTAACCGCTTTTGCTAGTTTGCATGTGACTTTGTGCATCCAGCTGCCCCTGCCTTATTTTCTCTTTCTTCTCCCAGTGGAAAGTAAACAGGAGAGAAACAGGCGAAAAGGGGGTTCACAAGACTGCAGCCCGTCCCTCATTTCCAGCAAGCTGGATATTGGCCTGTGCTCCGGGGGCAAGAGACAGGCGGGCCTTTCAAATGCCCAGGAGTCTAGCACATCCTGCAGCAACATGGTCACCTACAGATGAGTTTCACTACAATGCCTATCTGTCCCAGCCAGCATGAGGTGTTGCTGGGTTGGGGAAAGCGAGCTTAGAGATATGCATTTCTAGTGGGGAGAAAGTGTGGGGATGTGGGTGGAAGTGCTGGTAAGGATGAGGAGGACAGGTTCTAATCCCAGCAGGCCGTGGGTCACTTAGTCCCTCAGCCTGGCCAACTTCACATGGTTGTTGTTAGCATAAAGGGAGGGAGGAACTACCAGGTGTGCTGCCCCGGGTGCCTTACAGTGGGGCTTGGGAATATGTGGCCCTCCAAATGCTGCACTCCAGCTCCCAGAAGCCCTCGCTGGCATGGCCAGGGATGCTGGGAGCTGTGTTCCAAAAGACACCTAGATAGGAACTTATTCCCCACCCTTTCTTTGAGGAAGGGTAAGATATAAATAAATAGCAAATGTTGTTCTGGACTGTTAACTTCACCCAGACAAGGGCAATCCGTGCGATCGATTCTCCTAGGAAAAAAACGGATGGTGAGGCCATCTTGCCCTGGGCTTACAAAATCTTCTGAGTAACTGCTTGGCTGTGCAACTTTAAGAGAGATCAGCTTATCGGATGGGGCCGGGGGTACATGTTTCCATAGCCACTCCCAAGGTCAGCCTGCCAGCAGAAGCAACCCAAGTTCACTCAGGTGAAGGAATATTTGCAGAGGCTCTTCCTTGTTTGCGCCAAGGTTTCTAGGCCTGGTTTGCGCAGAACAATTGCCTGGGTCTTTTCTGAGCGATGGAAAAGCAGAAACAGCAGCTGCCCAGCTCCCCCCACTGGCCAGCGGGACATACATCCAGCTCCCTGCCTGCTCGGGGCGGGCTGATCTGCTCTGCACCTTGCAGCCCGGCAGCGGAGCGTTTGCCAGGCTTCGAGGAGCATCCAGGCATTCTATGTGCAAGGCAGCAATGCCTGTAAAGGCGCTCTAGACGAGCCAATGCCAGGGGTACCTCCGGCTCTGTCCGAGACAAGGATGTCCCGGGAACGGTCACAGAAGGGGCTTTTCCTGCCTGGGCAGTGGGATTAAGGCAATGCTTCCAGAGGAGAGAGGAACCTGTCCCACATGCCCGGCCTCGCTCAGTTTGGCTGGCCGCAGGGGCATCGAACCTCCAGATCTGCCAACCTCACCTCCAGCACTGGCCTCGCAGGATTCTCCAGATGGCAACACCCATTCCCCCCAATGGCTGTGTGCCAGGCAGCCTCCTCTCTTTATTTATCTGTTCAATTTCCATATTATATTAAGGGAAATCCCTAAGCAGTCTGTGTATAAATATTAAAATCACAATTAAAATCCTATTTTAAAAGCAATGCATCAACAACGACGACAATGCTGCGATGCTTGCCGTTTTGAGGTGAGGGCTGAACGGCTGGCAGGGAATCCTTTCCAGGCAGGCTCAACCTCCAGCACTTGTTCAATCAAATGAACTGCTGCAGCCACTCAGAGGACTTGATGGAGGAACATCTGGAATCCAAGCACCTCCCTGTTTACTGCTAATCCCTTCCTGGTCTCCTGCTGCTCCAGACTCACACAACGCCTTACCTATGTAATGCTGGACCAGCTGCTGCACGGTGTCGAACTGAGCCCGTGTGGTGATGTAGTAGCCACCGCTGTCTAATTTCCGGATCTTATAATGCTTGACGTGGTCGCCCTTCACCTCGTCCCAGTCGCGGATGGACAGCGAGTAGGCACCTGGCAGAAGGACGGCAGAAGGACAGGGGGTCAGGTCAAAGGGAGGGTCCAATGAATACCCACCCTCCACACACCTGAAGGCGGCATGTCCCGGGAAGCAGAAGAAAAGGATGGAGGAGTAAAGCTATTGCGAGCCAGCAGGTGGTGCTGTGCACCCAGAGTCCTGTCAAAGCTATGAGCTATTTCTCTCGGCTGGAGAAGGAGGGTGTGGTGTGATCCCAGAGCCTTATTCGGAAATTCTGTTTGGTGGGTGGGTGTCCACCCAGAAACATTCTCCTCCAGTTGTGTTTTCCTGCTGCCACTTCTGCCTGCCTGCCTGCCTGCCTTTCTTTCTTTCTTTCTCTTGCAGAGAAAGTGCCATCCAGGGAGAGAAGACGAAATAGCTGCACTGGAACGGTTCCTGCTGGGATCCCCTTCACTGGGAAGCACTCAAGTCATGTCCTTGGATTTGCTTTGGTTTACTTGCCTTTTCGTTCTCCCATCCAGTGCATCAAAAATTGGATTTCTCTTAGTTATAAGCCAGGTACCTTTATGGGCAATACTCATGAAGGTGCCTATGGAAAGTGGCGTGGGGCTGATGGGCTCCTGAGGTCATGCGCCTCCCCGGCCCCATTGGCACACCAAGGTCCAGGAGTTGGTCGCGGTTGCCAGAAGAGAGGGAATGTGCGTAGGAAACATTGCTGCACAGGAATCTCTCCGGGGCAGCACAGAATGCCACAAAATAAGGGAAAACCATTGCTTCCGCTGGCACTGAAAACTTACAGGGAGGAAAAATCCCTCGTTTGGCGATTAGTAACACGTTATCTCCTCAATTCTTTCCTGGGACTTTTTTTTTAAACATAACTTTTGCACTTTGCTTTTTACTGCAAATTGAAAATTATGGCTTTCTAAGTGTGATTTTAGGAGACCCATGTTTTACCCCCCCCCCCCCAATATGGCTATGTTAACAATTAAACACAGCCATGAGGGATTAAGAAATGAGATCAGAAATCAAGGACGACACTTGGTTCAAGTTGTCCGTAAAAGCATATGGTACAGTCCTCTCCTGTAGGGTCTATACCATCTCTGAGAGCACTTGGGAGGAATTCCTTCTTTAAGAACAATAGTCACAGCAAAACTGTCCCACTGGTGGAAAGTAAAGTGAGCCTTCTACATTAATTAATTGATTCATTCATTCATTTAGACCATTTCTATGCCGTTCCATTTGCAAAAGCCTCAGAGCAGCTTATAGGCCTTTTTGTGTGCAGGCAGAGTCTGACAAGGGTGTTGCTTTCCAGAGAAGTGATGTTCCCATGCGCATGCTTAAGTGGTAAGAAAAGTGCACTATTTGCCCTGGCGAATACTGGAATCCAGCTCAGCCCCGCTAAGAATGCAACCCTGTGCATGTTTAGACAGAAAAGGTGTCCAGCTCCCAGCACGCTCCAGCCAGCTGTGCAATTCTCAGATCTTTATTGCACAGTAAGCCCCACTGGACACAGCATGCCTTCCCTTTGTGTAAACACACGCAAGACCGCACTGCTCACTGCCAATTCCCTTCTGCAGCTTCTCTCTTTCATTCCTCCAACACAGCCACAAAGAAAACGCCGAGAATGTTTTTGCTTCCACACCATCTCTTGCCACAACAGTGGACCTGGAGGAAGAGCTTGACCAGCCTTCCCCAACCTGGTGCTCTCCAGATCTGTTGGACTACACCTCCCACACCATGCTGGCTGGCATGATGGGAGTTGTAGTCCAACTGCCTAGAAAGCCACTGGAAAGAGGAAAGCTGTGCTATATATTTCAATTAGGCATTTCCCTCTTGTGTGCTGGATAGATGTTGGAGATGCCTTGGTCAGTTCCTTCCCTAGTGGTTAGAGATGAAGGGTACTGGCATAGAAGTACCTTTGGTGGTCTCACTCTCACGGATGAGGAAGGTGCCCCGGGGATTGCCATGGCAAAGCAGCTGCCTCTCAGCATCCTTACGGCCAATTTTCCCAAAGTACCACCTGGGAAAGGAGATGTAGAAGTAATATTCTAGAGAGAAGAGAGAGAAAGGAGAGAGAGAGAGAAAGAGAAGATCCTCACCCAAGCCCATCCCATTGGAAAGTGGAGCCACTGACTAGCTCTGGGCAACCCAACTCAGGCTCAGGATTGGGGCCACTGCTGAAACGTGGGTACTGTCTGGCTGAATCCATGGCCTGTTAACCACAAACAACCCATGAAGAGAGCACACAGTTTCTTGCCAGATTGTCAACTGTGGGTTGTTCACCATGGTTTGTCATCACGGCTGAGTTCAGAGAACACAAAAACCCACCTTAGAACAACAATCCCGAGTCTGAAGACAAGCCATGGTTCAAAGGCCTGCTCTCTCCAGTTTTGCTGCCATACTTACTCCTCTGCCTGAATGGAGTCCACAGGAGCCACGTAATTGCTGGGGATGTAGCCTGTTGCACCCGTGTTCAGAGACCGTGCCTCCCACCAGTCACCCTCCCTGAAGAAAAAGGAGAGGAATTTGGTGAGCCTGCTAGGAGGTCCGCCAGCAGAGGGAACGTAACTGGATGGTGCTTCACAGCAAAAGGCCCCGAGTTTGTTCCCCAACACCTGCAGTGCAAAAGACTGGCTGGCAACGTCTGGGAAAGATCCCAGGTGGGAAGCTTGGGAGAGCCCTGGCCAGTAAGAGGAGCCTATACTGGGTTCAGTGACCCAAAGCACTGGTGCACTGGAGTCTGAGCTCAGCGGGCAGAAGCACTGGGACCTTTTCGTCGGCAGGGTGCTGACGTCATTGGCCACTTGCTCAGAATCTCCTGGTTCCCCCAGAGCTTAGCTGCAGTCCACACAGGCATTGAGGAGGAAGTTAATTTTTCAGTCGCAATATTTTGTTTCTTGTTGCAATGCAAGGTATTTTGGGGTGGCTGGGCCCTGCGTGAGCAACTGAGGTCTACTGGCTTTGCCAAAGACCCGCTCCTTGTGAGTGGGAGGCAGCTTCCCATCTCCAGCAAGGAGAGGAGCCCAATTTTGGGATGTTGCTTTTCTACTGCCTGCCAAATCAGGGATGGCTACAACTAAAGCCAGAAGGCTACTACTCAAAGGAATATTCCCTGTTCAAACGTGAGGGTGAAAGGGGATTTTTGATTTGAGGGTCAGAGGGATTAGTTTGATATCATGGGGGTTCAGGGAAAGGCTGTGTGTGATTTGCGTGTGTGTGTGAGCACACGCTGAGGCGACTGCAAAGCAGTGCAGTGGAGTGCCTACACTGGGGCAGGTAGTGGGGACGTGTCTCCTAAACGGGGCAGAGCACTGAGGCAAATGCATCCTTCTCCACCACACGGTCATTGCTTGGTCCTGGAGATAACAGGGCTGATCTCCTAGTGGGACTTCCTCACTCGATGCAACTGCCAGCATTGCAGCAACAAAAGTCCCCACCCCACAAGGGTGTCTTCTGGGGAGGAGTGAGATCAGGGCTTGTGTTGCTGTTTCTGAAATTGATCTTAGTCTGTTGTTATCCCAGCTGTGCAGCTGCTGCAGAGACGCATCACGGAGGTCTGGCTGGCCATGACACTCCAGTTGGGGGTTTCTATCCCGTCTTTCTTCTCCCACCCCTCCAACCAATGGGGCTGGAGGCAGCATGCATGGCATTTCCACGTGGCCTCCTATCCATGCCCTGACCAACCCCAGGCCTGCCTTGCTTCAGCAAGGCTCCGGTCCCGCATGCAGCGCTGGTTCCAAGTGCTGGAGAACCCTTGGCAAAGACCCACTCAATGCCCCCCCCCCCCAGTGACCAGGTTGGCACGATCATGGAGCCCTCAAAGCTTATTTTTCTGCTCTGCACCTGCTGCCAAATCACCCTAATTAACCTCACTGGAACTGATTAGAAAGCATCCGGTGACCCTAGATGATGTGCGGGTGCTGGGGTGCTTTGCAAGCGGCCTGCACCCGACAGCCTCAGATGACACCAACAGCAGCACCCACTGAGCTTAATTAGAGTAACTTGCTAGTGCAGGGTGGGAAATGAGCTACCGGGGCTTATTTTCCCTCCCTGGCCCCGATCCCCACGTCTGCCCTGGCACTGCCATGATCCTCCTCCTCTTTCCCAGCAGTGCCCCCAGGTGCTTGACTGCCAGGCAGCGAGTCAGAACACAAGTCAGCCTGGGCCACGTGGGAGGCAGGGGACCGGCCACAGTGAAGAGGAGGAGCCAGCCTTCGAGGACCGCTGGGGGTGCAGGCCCCCCGCCCACGTGCCCCTGGGGCCACCGCCCAATGCTCACGTGTTGTTGATGATGTGGAATTTCTCTCCCTTCACAAATGTTAGGTCATCCTCCGTTCGGGCTTCATAATCGTACAAGGCCACGAAAAGCGTCACTCCTCCTCCTGCAGGGCCATCGGTAAAGGAGGCAGTGAGAAGCCGGCAGAGGCAACACCGGAGCCCCCGCTGACCCTGGGGGCAGCTGCCATCACCGCAGCCTGGACGGCTATGCAGCCCTCCGGACAGGCCATCCCCACTCAGCTGGACCAAGAAAGGACAGCCAGCCTCTCCAGCTCGGTGGTCTGAAGAGGCGACAGACCTCAGCACGGGTGGTGAACCTCTTTCACCCCAGGAGAGAACTTCTATTTTGGAGCAGCTCTCAGGAGGGGAACAGTCAAAGTGTGGACTAAAAAATGGCGGCCTATTGTAGATTTAGGGTGGGCGTTTCAACCTTAGCAGAGCCTTTCCCCCTACAGAAGGGGAAGGGAGCTGCACAAAAGCTGGGAGACTCCAAATGCTGGGGGGTGGATGGGGCAGAGGGGAAGGAGTATGGTCAGAAAGGGGAAGGGGAAACTACGGGAACTAAGTGGTCAGGGCTGGAACTCTAGGAAGGCCAGATGTGGCCCGGAGCCCAAGGTGTCCCACCCCCAGGACTACGACATCCCATCATTCTCAGGCAAGGTGGCCAGTTGTGGCCCAACATACAAATGCCAAGCCAAAACACCAGCAGAATGGGAAAGCACAGGGGAAGGATGCGGCAGAGACCCTTCCCCATCTCCAGGCCCTCCTCTCGCTCAGTGGCAGCGTCTCTGCGGACACTGACCTGCAATCCCGACTCCATGGACGTGCAGGGAAGAGCTGGGGTACAGGTTGGTGCCCCCCATGAAGGCAGGAGTAGAAGGCCCCGGCGTGCCCTGGAAGTTGTTGTAGTCCGGGATGCGGGTGAAGCTGTTGTGCAGGTTCTGCTGGGTGGGGTCAGGGTCATAGCAGGAGGTCGGGGGTGGGTTACCTGCCCCCTCCCCACCATTGCTCTGGCTCTTGTTCGCTTTCTTCTTCTTGCATTGCACACAACCCATTGCTGGGCAGCAGCTGCAGAGGAGAGGGAGGGAGTGGGGAGCAGGAGGGTGAGGAGGGGCTGTGGAGGCGGCACCATTTCATGGTGGACCGCTGAGGACATCTTCCTTCCTGAGCCCCAGTTGCTCCTCGTTCTATTCTAGATCATCCTGCCTTGTGCTGTTATATTTCAGCCCTGCAGCTGGGGCAGCACCTTTCACCACCCTTGAGGCAGCCCTTCCCAACCAGATGTCCTCCAGATGTGTGGAACTGCGTCACATCAGGGCAGCTGGCTGGGGTGATGGGAATTCTCATCCATGACAACTGGAAGGCACTCGGGGAATCCTGGCTGGGGCACAGCCTGGGCCGCCTGAGGCACACAGCTCAGTCCTGCAGCAGTGGGAACAGCCAGGGAGCTGCCACCTTGGCCACTTCTGCGTCTGCCTCCTGAGGCCTCCACTTCACTCTATTGAACAGTAGGGCTAGTCTTGGTTGCAGCTGTGACCAGCAAAGAGATGGAGATAACAGAACAGAGAACTGGATGCACAGACGGTCCGGAGACCTGCGCCTTGATGTTCTCAAGACGCAAAGAACAGTGCTATGGCCCTCAGAAGACGTCCAGGAGAGGTCCCTCAGGAGAGGTCCAACGTCAGAGGAGATCTGGCTGAGGATCTCACCACCTCACCCAACCTTCTTGGAAAGTCCCATCATGTGCCCCTTTACTTGGCTGGGAAGGGAGGAAATGGGTGTGTTGGGGCGGCCCCATGGACACGGAGGAAAGCGCACAGGACTGCGGGACCCAAACGCCTCTCCGCACAGCTCTCTCGGTAGTGACACCATGGCAGAAGGGCTCGGCAGGCCACCTCACAAGAATTGCTTCCAAGGAGGATGGAGAGGCAAAAATAAAACAGAACAAAACACCTCTATCACTCCTTCAGCCCTGTCTGAAAGAGCCCGGCCTGGCCTAGAACAGATGGAGGGCCCCAATCCCTGACGTTTCCAGTTTCAGGGGCCTCCATCCTTTGGCTGTCTATCCCATAGGGTTGCTCCGTAAGGGCACAAACCTAAGCACATTTAAACAGGCAAAAGAACTACAATTCCCAGAATGTCCTAGTCACCCACACCCATCATTTCTCATTTCTGTCTAAACACACACTGGATTGTACTTTAAACCCCAATAACAGAAGAAGTGCATTTAAAAGCCCACTTCTTGCTTTTCGTACATAATAACTGAAGGAGGTCTGTGCTATTGAAGGATAATCGCCACATGTCATATCAAACCCGGGGGTGGGGGAGTCACTCCCTGCACACGTGCACACTCACACACCTTATTTTAAACGGTGCCCCTGCGTGTTCACAGTTTTCTGAAGCCAAGACGGTAAAGGGCTGCACTTCTCTGTTGCCCAGTATGGAGGGCAGGAATTTCAACACTGACACTGGGAATAGGATGTGTGACAGAGTGCAGGGGAGAGACAGCGTGATGCAGACTGAATCTTGAGGAAGGGGAAGGCAACAGAGCACTGGCTGCCTTTGTTCTTCTCAAGGACAGTTGGATGTTGGGTTTTTTCTTCTTCTGCCACATGCCGGTTGCACAGCAACATGTTTGGAGCGCCAGCCAAAGGAAGGCATTTGTGCACGGAGGCGAGGCGGGATGCAGAAGGGCAGCGTCAGAAGGGCCGGGGCTGCGATTGCGTGCTGGTTGCCAGCCGTGGCACACATGGGCAGGCTTCTAGTGGGCAGAATCTCCTTTGCTTTTTTATTTTTATTAGACCCCTGAAACCCACCAAACAGAGCCAGGCACGAAAGATAGTCTGAATTAAAGAATTCTGAGTCCAGGTATTGTTTTTGAGGGCTGAACGGACCTCCCAGTTCTTCCACAGAAAATTCTGGGGCTGAGAACCCCATGATTATTTTCATTTCAACAGTATAGTTTGAGGATGGAGAAGGGAATATTGTTCTGTTGCTATTACTGCTCAGCAGATATGAGTTGGGAATCCTTGGTGATCTGCTGCAGATCATCCAGAGTTCTACACATGGTGCCAGCCTACCTTCCACCTGAGCTATAGAACTGGAGTTATTTTGGGGGTCTCTGAAAGTGTTATGAGGGCATCTTGGAAGATGGTTGAAAAAGACACAGACCAGGAATCATGGCAGGGTCACAATCCACCCTTCCAATGGGCCATGGCCCATAAGCAGGTCCGTGATGTTGTGAAGGGAAGGATCCCCCCCTCCCCTGCCACAACACACACCTATTACACTGCTAGCACACCCACTTTGACCACAAGAGTGCCAGCCCCCCATCCTTCTGCTACCATGGAAACCTCCAGGAAATAGAGATGAAACAAATGCAGGGGGAAGCAGGGAAGCTGGCCCTGCATCATACATCTGGTGGAAGATTCAAAGGGTACGTCTCCTCTGCAGACAGAGGAGCTCAAAGATGAACTGGTGTGCAGGATTTCCAGGGCCTTTCCAGGGGCTGTGGAGGCAAACGAGTCGACCACCTGGTGGATCAAGACTTCGGGGGAGCCTGTCAGCTGTGTAAGCATCTCAGGGAAAGGGCGTGTGGGTGTGTGCTGGGGCCTCGCATTTTCAGAGGCGGCGCACAGCTTGCAGGCTAGGCAATATTCCTGGAATCCGAGGGACACCAATTGAGAGCCTTCTGATCTCTCTTGACCATCTGGAGCAGAGGAGCCATAATAAAATAGAGAGGAAGGAAGAGAAATGACATGAAACACAGAACGAAGACGGGAACACAGAGTACCCTTGTCGGTCAGCCCGATTCCTTAATGCGCTAGTGTGGTGCCACTCTAAGACTGAAGACGCAAATGTCTTCGTGTGCTGCAGGGGGGGAATATTTAACTTGCCTGAGACAGCCATTAAATAAATAAATTGTGCCCCCACCCCGCTCTGCTCTGCCTTGCCAATCCCTTCTCCTGTCTTTGGAAAAATGGGCTCTGCCCATCTTCTTGGAAGAAAGAAAGATGAAGGCTCCATCCAAACAAGACCCTTAGGCAGACCCTGGTGCTACATGCGGCGGAGAAAGGAAATTTGTTGGAGGGATGAGTGTACAGTCACGGCACGGATGGGGGGAAACATCTCCTAATCCGGAGTGACAGGGACATCAGGACCACCTGCCACCCACAGCCCTGGGTTAGTGGAGCAGTCGAGAGCGAGTCAGGAGTGATGTGGGGGCAGGGGGGGCCTGTGCCCTCCCTCCAGACAGCCCCCCGACAATCTAGGCTGCGTCTGAGGATGCTGCAAACTGGCAACTGGGGCACACATCCACCGATCGTCCTCGGGGATCTCGGCAGCCCGCAGGGGCCTCTGCACACGGCGGCAGCCATTCCGCGGTTTGGACAGACACGAAGCTACGGCACGGCCAAGTCTCCCGTGGACACGCTCTTGCTACATTTGCTCTGACGGGCTTGAGATGCAGAAGTGGTGCCTCGATGCAGAATGGGGAGAGAGGAGGAAATGGGTGAAAATAAAACAGTGGACGGGACGTCATAGATCGTCCTAGCAATTGTGCCAAAGGGGTGGGCTGTCAGTGAAAGGCAAGGAAGTCCCTGCACATTCAGATTTATTTTCTGGGAGATGGAGGGAGACACCGATGGGGGCATTGTTAATGGAGCTTGGTGGATGAAGTCGGGCTGAACACAGAGCATTCCTGCTCTGTCCCAGATGATGGGAAAGAGCCATGTCCAAAACCATGGACCGCAACCGTAGCTGCCCAAAGACATAGAAACTGCGCGAGTCAGAAGGGGTCTCCCGGGCCATCTAGCCTGACCTCTGGCTCTAGCCAACTCCACTCATGACATGCCCACCATGTGCATGTCCAGCCTATCTTTGAACGCCCTCACCAACGTGGTTTCAACCACCTCTTGTGGAAGCCCCTTCCACACCCTCGGGGTCCTGACTGTCAGGCAGTACTTCCTGGCATCCAAATTGAACCTTGGCTCCCTGCGCTTGGCTCTGTTGAGCACATCCTGCCCTCCTCTGCAGGCGAGAACAGGTCTCTACCCACCTCCATGTGACACCCCCTCACATACCTGCATGTCGCCAACAGATCCCCTCTGAGTCTCCTCTTCTCCAGGCTGAAAAGACCCACGTCCCTCGGCCTCGCCTCATACAGCTTTCCCTGCAAACCGGCCACCAGCCTTGTGGCCCTGTGCTGCACTGACCCTACCCTGGCGAAGACTTTGTGTTCCCTGGGGTAGAACGGCTAATCAGTGCCCACCCTCCCCAGCCAGGCCTGTCAAGCTCTTTTGCCACTGAGGCAAAAAATCCCCCAAGCCCCACTTCCTTGGAAAGAAAAATACAGCCTGAATAAAATTGCATCGCGCTGGTTTTGCTGCCCTTTCAGGACACCGCGATCAGCGACCTCACTCCGCCTTGAGGGAAGGCGGCTCCTGAGAGCCACTGCCAGTCAGAGCAGGCCAACCGTGGCTTGGCAGCCTGACCTGGCCAAAGGCAGTTCCCAAAGCCATTTTGTGGCTGCTCCCTCAAGACCCACAGCCCCACGTTTCAGCCGCAAACAGGAATTGCTTCAGGTTGTGCTTTTGCAGTCAGCGCTGCTCCAGCCCAGCTCTTCCCTACCCCGCTCAGAATGGAGAAGAGTCTTTCACGCTCTTCCTCTGACATGCAAGATGCTGTTCTCTCCGCAACCTGCATTGACACTCACCCGGGTTGTAGTTCAGGTCAGTGTACTTGCTCCATGTTTCTTGCTGGATAAGAAGAAGTGCCTAAAAGACAAAAGAAACATGAACAGGAAAAAGGGTCAGTTACTTGAGACGGATGCTCACGCTGTTGCACCGGCTTCAACCCCGCAAGAGCTCGCATCCAAGGGGCTGCAAACGCCAGCAGTCGGACAACACCCGCGAGGCTGGCTAAGTCTGTTCTGCCACACGGACAGCTTCATATCTGAAGGTACCCTCTGCTTGAAGAGAGAGCCAGTCTGAACCTGGTTTAGCAAGAGCTATCAAAAAGAAGCTTGCTTCAGAGCAAGGCTGCTTATCTGGCCACGGTTTTTCCAGCAATTTATTTGGAAAAAAAAAACACCATTTATTTATTTCATAAATTATTTCATATATTTTTATCCTGCCCCTCATCCAGAGCAGATCTCCAGAGCAGCTTATATGCAGTCAATATAAGAAAGCAGTCAGTGCCTACAGGCTTGCAATAAGCAGACAAGGAAAATGGAATGAGGAGGGAAGAGGAAAAGTAACCCTTGCACCGGAGTGGTGGAACGGCCATGCGTCCCCAGTCATCTCCTGTTCTCATTCCCTCCACACAGCCTGCTGCATGTGTCCTGTTTCTATTTAAATGAGAGTCACTGCTCTCATATGCAGAGAGTCATATATAAGATCTGCATATATAATGTAAATTAGAGCTGTGCTATACAGTCTCTGTCTTCATTATTGGCAATGCATCAGTGGTCACCCCGTCTTTCTGAAAACAGACAAGAGTGGGAGACAATTGTGTGTCATGGGGAAAAAAAAAAAAGCAAGGAATTAAGGGTCTCTCTCACCCTGCTTCTTACATCTTGTTTCAGGTTTTCAATATGAATGCAGAACCTGTAGCTACCTCCTCACCTCAAACTTTCAAGTTTTTTTTTTTTTATTTTAATGGTATTTATAGTTCTCTGTTTCTGTTATCAGCTTTTCGACCAATGGTGTCAAAGCCTAATAAACCCCTAATAGGGAGTTAGAAATGCTGGGCAGTGGACAGGGGGCCTTCTTCCCTTCAACCACTGGGTGTTGGGGCACTTCTCCCGTGCCCACCTGCTTACAAAGTGGCCAGCCCGACCCAGAAGCAAAGGAAGGAGCAGCAGCATGGAGCTGACCTTCCTGATTAAGGTTCCTTGACTCACGATTTGCTCAGCAAACTTCTCCATTTTGCAACTGCCGCTGAGCGCTGGCCCTGCACGAACCGCGCTGGGAAATACGAAAAGCAAAAAGCTGTTTCTTTCTGATAGGGCTGAGCAGGGAAGAGTGAGCCGCTTGCAATGGCCCTTGAAGAACATCACTAATTTGGCAATGCTGTGAAGCTACGTACGTAACACTGTGTGGCCCCTCTGTGCTTCTTTTTTGGGCTCCGATTGTGTGGGAATCAAAAGCAGAAACCACACCAGCCAGAGTCTGGTCACCTGGTACAAAAATAACCCCCATGGTTTCATCTACATATGTTTTTCCTTCACTTTCACATCCTAGTTTGAACTATTTTTTGCTAAGGTACATCAGTCTAGAAATTAATGCACAGGAGGCAGGCTTTCCATGCGACGACGATGATGATGACGTCTAGCCCTGCAGTGGCTTTGACTCCAGCATTCCCCTGCAGTCCCTTTGGGTTTCAATGGTGCACAGAGTCCCAGGTGGGGTTCCGAGCTCACCTTGTTAGGTCTGTTGGAGACGAGGAATTCAAAGGGAAGCTACAGCAGATGGGCTGGTGAATGGGAGTCTGAACCAGAGGGAAAACCAGAGGGCTTCCCCCAGCAAGGAGTTCTCCATGCCAAAGCAGTCAACACACTTTAAAGCCTTAATATTTGGAGACAGCAAAGCAGTTCGATCCTTCTGTATCACCAGGCATCCCAAGATGCTGCTGGGATATTACAGTAACAGTGCTGCAGTGGAACAGGGGCTCACAGGGCCAAAGCAGTAGGACTGTTTGATTTGCAGGAATGGTGACACCACCTGCCACCCTCTGCAGGTTTCTGCATTACCTCTGCTTATCTGCAGTCCTAGCTGATGGTTTTTCCCAGCAACATCCCTGTGGCAATACAAATTATTGTGTGGCGGTTTTCTCTTCAAGGGGCCATTCTTCTTTACAGAAGGCCCTTTCCTCTTGAAGAGGAAACCTGCAGGACCAGCACGTAGATACAGAGAAGGACAGCAGCCTTTCCCAGCCTGGTGCCTCAAATGGGTCGGACTGAAGGGCATTGCAGTTGAACCCTTCTGGGCACCAGAGCTGCCTGTATGTTTGGCCTTTCCTTGTGGGTATGGATACATGGACTGCAATTGCCAGCCGTACCAGTCTCCAGCTGGCAGACCTGGAGGTACAGGTGGTCAGTCCCTGCTCTTCAGAAAGCCCTTCCAAGTCCCATAGCAGATAATGGGCATGTGCCAGGTTCTGCAGGGAGAAAACCCCAGATTCAGACATTCTAAAATTTCATAATTTGAGGAAAGTCCTAAATTGGACATATGAATGGACATCCTGTTTCCAGAGTGGTGGGAATTATTTGATTAGGCTGTTACTCTCCTGCGGCTAAACATACATTTTTTCTGGAAACTCGGAAAAGGTAAAGCATGAACTGCAAAGATAAAGCATTTTTTTCTCCATGGTAAAGCATGAACTGGAAATGAGCTGGCCATGGTGAATGTCTGTTAGTGTAGGGGTGAGGAACCTTAGGCCACTGAGGCCAAATCCAGCCCTCTTGGAGACCCAACCTGGCTATCTGGGGTTCCCTAGAAGACCATGCCCCCTTTTCTGGGCTCCACCCCCTTACCCCAACCACCAATCATTTGGTTGCTTCTTGACTTCTGTGTGCAGTTTCCCTGCATTCTCCAGAAGATTGAAATCCCTTTCCTAAGACTTTGGCAGTAAGAGCTTTAAGCTAAAATGCCCTGGCCCATCATTATTATTCTCAGTTGATTTGTGTTTTTACCGCATTTGCTTTGCCCTTATGTTTCTAAACATAAACATAGAACTGTGGTAAAAGAAAGCTGGGAGTCCAACAGATTCACAAGGAAGGAGGGCAAGTCTGAAGAAGGCTTCTCCTTCAGACAGGATGCAACTGGACAACTAGACATGTATAAAATTGCAGTGTTTGTTTAGCATCGTAAGTCTGTCCCATGGGGTTTGAGTTTAGTTCCAGGTAAGCGTGTGGAGGATTGCAAATGGAACTACAGGTAAGTTCTTCTCCCAGCATACTCGAAGCACAATCACACCATGAAACAGCACAGCGGTACATTAGGTTGGCTGACAAAGCTAGGAACATTATGCGGTCCCAACTCTTTGGGACCGCATAAGTACCACATAAATGCCTTCCTCTTTTGTTGTTTCTTGACTGGATTCCCTCCCCACCCCCCATAAAGATAGGATGATGATGCCAGCTGGTCTGGGTGGCTTAAAAATGGGCATAGCCATAAAATTTTGGTGTTGGAAGGGATCTCTGAGGTCATAAATTCCAACCCACTTACTCTTTGCACAAATCTGCAAGAGCAGCATCCCCGTCAGACAGCAGCCTCCCACAGGAGAGACTTATCAGGAACTTGCGGTTCCACTGACAAGAGTTAGCAGGTATCCCCAAGATCACTCACCAAAGCCATAACCAGGTGGAAAGCAGGGACAAGTACCAAAAACAAGTACCAAAAACTAGCGAATGCCCCAGGCAAACAGGGACATTTGGTGTCTCAAGGAGAGCTAACACAGCAGGGGTACTGGGCCCATTCAGCTCGAGGGCCACATTGCAACTGGGAGAAGCTCTTGGGGGCTGCACTCCTTGGTGGCTGGGGCCAAATTCTCCCAAACCCCAGCATCTTTTCACCTAAAGCTCTTTCTGCCAAAAGATAAGCCTCAGCAAAGGCATGTTGGCTTTTTCCAATAGTGAAAGGTAGGGAAAAACCAACGAGGTGTGAGGACCAAAGGAAGTGAGCAGGCCATTTGGAGAGTTCAGGTGGGCCAGACTGGATCCCCTTGAGGTTCTGCACCCGATATATGCCATGGATGAGTGGGCCTATGTTGATGCACTGCAACTCCTATCATCCCTGACCCTCATCCCTGACCCTCATCCCTGACCCTCATCCCTCAGGCAGGGTGGAGCTAATGGCAGCGGCAGTCCCAGACACCTGGAGAGCCACAGATGTTCCCCGCCCTTGCGACGTGCTGTTCAGTCAGATCTTTCCAAGGCACGTGGGGTGATGCTCAAGTCTCGGAACTCCTGCTTGTGTGAACCTGGGGCAAAGCACCACTGGGCTTGTCAGCTTCCTTTGTTCTGAATGACTGACCAGCTTTCACTTCTGCACTCGCCCGTTGCAATTGACTGTGGGCTGCATTTCTCAGAATAAAAGAGGAAGGTGCTTCTTGTAAGCTGAGGCTGCACATCCTCAAGCAGCTGAGATGAGTGGGAGGCCGCTCTCCAGGGGGTGTCAGTGCCAGCTCCCAGCTTTCCTGACCACTGGCCAGACTGCCAGGAGCTTCTGGGGGATGAAGTCAAAACCACCCACAGGACTTCTACTCACCCCGAGTCCACATACAGCACAGCCAGTTCCGGTGCTGAGAAGCTGGGCAAGTGCCCAGCTTCTGCTTCTTAGTCTGATCACCGTGACTGAGCAAAATGTTAGCCTGCATTCCTGCAAACCGGGGATGCATTATTTATCTATTAGATGTATAGCCTTCCTTTTTCCTTACAAAGAACTCAAAGCGGCTTACACCATTCTCCTCCTGCTGCTCTTGATCTTAACCACAACAACAACCCTGTGAGGTAGGTTGGGCTGAGAATCTGTGACTGGCCCAAAGTCACCCAGCTGGTTCCATAGCTGAGTGGGGGGACTAGAACCCGAATCGCCTGAGTCCCAGCCCTGGGGTCTTAACCACCACACCACACTGGCTCTTCATACTTTACATTTACACCGGAGTCCCATTTGGCTGAGAGTGAAGCCCCACTGAATTTAGCAGGACATCCATGCAGATGGTGCTGCATGCCAGGCTCCAGATCCGAGAGAGCTTCATGCAAACTGTCCTTCCTTCCGGACCCTTTCCATCTTCCTCTGGAATTCTTACCACGATCTGCGAGATGCTTGTAAAACACAAATAGGTGTCCCAGCCCTTGTTGCAGCTGCTCACAGCACAGAGAACGAGATGCGCAGTGTCCTTTTCAGCGCAACCCATCTACCTGGGCACGACAAGCAACGTCAAGGCCTTCCTCTGAGCAACAGCTCCAAGGGAAACCAGAGGGCCACAACAAGGACGAGGCCTTCTCTGTGGCGGCCCCCAGCTGCGGAATGATCCCCCACTGATGCCCACCTGGTGCCAACCTTGCCACCCTTTTGGCACCAGGTTAAGACAGTTCTTTTTACCAAAGTATTGATAGATTTTTAAAGGTGATTTAACAGCTTGATGGGATACTTTGGTGTTTTTTAACAGATTGTTCTGTATTAAATAGTTTTGCTGCTAAATTGTTTCGATTTTTTTAAATGTTCTTTATGGAAAAAGTTTCTGGTTGTTTTCTTGTAGCATGGTCCTGTTTAGGGACTGTTGGCTATTGAGCAGCATAGAAGCTAAGTAAATAAATCTTATCTGGAACAGAGAAATCAGGTGGGAGTACCATAAACAGAAGCATCTTCTGCTTCACCTGGTTGGTCTTTCTGCATCCTGTGTGACTGGCACGCCATATGACCACCAAGGGTCACAGATGGGCCATGCGTCCACTCCACACGGAAGCTGCAGCCAAACCTTGTCGATTAACATACGGACTGGTCCAAACTGATCCTGCAAGTGGGTGTGGCGATATCTTTGCTAGCAACTCCCAGGAACGGACTATTTCTCTGCAGCTGCAGATGGAAGGACCCCCCCTTCCTGATGCTGGTGAAAAAGTAGGGCCAACACATAAATCAGATGCTGTTTAACACCAAGTCCCATCAGGCCTTGCAACAGTCAGGAATAGTAGGGGCTGCAGTCCAACCTCTGCGGGGGTCACAGGCTCCACATCTGACATTGAAAAGAAGGGACAACGAGTCCCCATGTAGACAAGTAGTTCATTTTCACACACAGTCTTGCAGGTACCCAATGAAAAGGTACTTTCCATACACACATCCCTGAATCATAAACTTTGGACATTGAAAGATGACTGCAATCCTTCTCTTGCTTACTTTCTCCTTTATTTGTTATATTCATAATAGGGATGGCCAATTGTTTGTCCCCTGCCGGACTCCCCAGTCCTGTGGGATGCACGCAAATTCCACCCAGGTACCC
The DNA here is from genome assembly GCF_004798865.1 of Varanus komodoensis. NCBI lineage: Eukaryota > Metazoa > Chordata > Lepidosauria > Squamata > Varanidae > Varanus > Varanus komodoensis. The sequence goes on from NW_025335759.1 coordinate 5,522,737, forward strand.
CCCACACAAAAAAAATAAATTAAAAAGGCATATATTGTGACTGGTTTTTGTTGTTTTTCATAATTGTGGCCCTGCCCCTTCTGCTTGTGGTCCCCCTCCCACTGCAGAGCACCCCCCCGAGAGTTGGCCCTTTGCTGAAGGAAATTCTGCACTGAAATTCCTGACCTATGGGCAGGATCAGTCTTAAGCTTCAGCCTTTCTGCAGTACTTAGAAAGTTTAGGGATGTTAAGCCATTGACTTTAACTATTTTATCTCTGATTTTTGTGTTCTAAGTAGATCTTCCCATGTTAGGCAAGAAAATCCTTCCCCTCCATCTGTTCTGAACTGACGGCCAATCCACAGTTCAAGGCAGGAGGAACCTGGAACCTTTTTAAAGATTCCAGGGCTCTGCTCGGGGTGGGGCCACGCATGCCCGTCTTGACCTCCTGGCATCATGGGCCCTGATCCTGAGGCCCAAGAGCCCTGCTGAAGTGCCCCATTTGCGTCAGACAAGGGGCTGCCGCGACACACAGACCCTTCAGGGCTTGCCATGACTAGAAGCAGGATCCCAGGAGGAAACACACAGCAGCCTCTGTTCCTTGGGCCCATGCACCATAAAGGCCTTCTCTGTTCTCCATCACCCTACTCCAGTTTGGGGCAAAGGGTGGTTGGCAGAGGTCCACCGCCACCACAAGCTACACAAAGGGGTCACCCCTGTTATAGAGGTCAATGTCTTTCCCACACAGAGAACTGTTTCTGAAAGTTATATGGGAGCAAGGTCAGCAATTACACTTGGAGAGAGAATGGGTTGATACAGCCTTCCCCAGCCAGCAGGACAATGTCTGGGGAATGATGGGAGTTGTAGTTCAACACATCTGAAGGGCACCAGGTTGAGGAAGCCTGGGTTGGAAGGCAGTAAGACCAAAAGACTCCCCAAAAACCCCTAAAGCCCAGGAATTGTAGGGCTCTTCTGTTTAAACATGCACGGATTGTACTCATAACACCTGAAGATGAGGAAGAGCTTCCATCTCTGACAACCACTGCATGGCAAGAGAGGGAAGGTCCGCTCCCCAACCCCAAACCTGGACTAACACTAAGGTCAGTAACCACCTTAAGTATTCTGTAATATGTGGATTCATTCCAGATTGCCTTGTCAAAAGATACTACATTAAAGAACCAAACTCATACCTCATTGCCTTCTTCTGAAATGTCAATTCAGTTTTTTATTTGAAAAAAATCTTCCTGTAGGTTAATTACAGTGTGTCAAGCTAACCTTCAGCAAAATTGATTCCCTGCTTCTAGCAAGCAGCTCACAACTTGCAAGAGCGTATCCTTGAGAAATGAGGTGGGTGCTTGTCATTTTGGACCGTCTGTGGAAGAAGCCTCCCACCCGATAGATAGATAGATAGATAGATAGATAGATAGATAGATAGATAGATAGATAGATAGAAAGAAAGGCAGGCAGGCAGGCAGGCAGGCAGGCAGGCAGGCAGGCAGGCAGGCAGGCAGCTTAGTGACACTTTACTATCTCCTGGGTGCCACGCATATTTTGCATTGTTTAAATGCTGTAAGCCGCTTTGGAGATAAGTTGATCAAAGCCTGGATATAACTCTTTAAAAGCAAACACACAAAATATCCAAGTGGTTGCAGCTTTGATCTTTCATCTAAAAGGCTACAAAAATATCTTCCAGCACCAAAGAGGTTTCCTACCGAACATGTGGCAAATTAGGCACCTCGTATGGATGAATCTTCACTGCTGTTTCTCATTTGCCCTCTCCCCGGACTCAGGAAGAATTCAGGATTGCTGTGAAAATCACTGGTCTCACCATTGCTCAGGTGTGAAACCGGTATGGAGCAGGTTCAGTGTGGAAAGGCTCAAGACACTGAAGGTCTCGAACAGATTTTGGTCACCACATCAGATCTGGACTACTGTCATGATTCCTACATGGGGCTGCCTTTGAAGACTGTTTGGAAATGACAGCAATTCGGAACGTTGCAGCCAGTCTCTTGACAGGGGCCTCTTATGGGAAGACTGTTGTTCCTACAGTGCAGCAATTTTACCTTCGAGCACAATTCAAAATGCACAGTTACCTGAAGGACCATCCTCTCTTATGGAAGCCCTTCCTGGTGTCCCACAGTGGCCACGGGTTCCCCTTTTCAGAGGACAGTGCTCCATGTGAAGGGCTGCAAGGTCAGTCCCCTTCTGCAGCCATCCTCCTCCTCAGGGGTGGCCAGACTCATACGGTCTGTGTCAGAGGTTTGGCAGCTGCAAGCGGGTGCCCACGGGCGGCGGTGACGAACGACAAAGCAGGTGCCCATGGGCACCCTGGGGGGCATGTGGGGAACCACAAAATTGACTCAAAGGGTTGCATGCAGCTCCAGAGCCTCAGTTTGGCCACCCCTGGTCTATCTGAAGTGATGTGCTGCTCCCTTCCCAATTAAAGACGAGACCCCTAAAATGGGAGGGGGTTTCAAGGTTGTGCATCGCAAGTCAGCACCAGAGTAGCAGGTGGAATAGAAAGGCACACAAAGAGATCACCTGCTCAGAGCTTTCCAAGCTATGGTGAGCTGCTTAAATTTAAGGGGTGGGGGAACATTTATGCATGAATTACCCCATGCAAATTGATGTTGCCTCAGGACCCATCCTACACTGGCAGGGGCAGAAAAAGAGCCTTCTCGGTAGCGGCACCCACCTTGGAAACTTCCTCTCCAGGAAGTCCACATGGTCCCCTCTCTGAGGACCTTCCACCAACATGCAAAGACCTTTGCATTTAGGCAGGTTTTGGCTTGTCTTGGCAGAGTCATCATCTTTCCTGCAGGCTTTTTAAACCGCCTTTCAGCCAGCAATTTTGTTTGCTTTTTTAAATACAGGTGCAGGTTACTGATATCCTGATTTTTTTTTAAAAAAAAAAGCTCACTTTTTAATGTGCACAGAGAGACTGTACTGATCCAATGCATTTGTCATCTAACTGCAGTTTGTTACATTAGCCAACGTTTGCAGAAAATGCAAGAAGATTTACATTTAGCGATGAAAAAAAGAAACCTGCCTGTCTCCCCCACCCAATACCAACATAAGCTTTTCTCTCTCTTGTCTGCTTAGCTTGGCCTGCTCTAACAGCCTTCCTGCTCCTTCAGTCAGCTGCTATCATCAAAAACAAAGGATTCTTAGAAATATGCCAGGCACAGCTGCAACGCTATTAATGAATTAATGAATTAATGGATCCTGCTACTATCCTGCTCCCCGAACTGCTTCAGTGGGGCTTCCAGACCATTTTCCATCCAGGTGCTAAGTGGACTGAGAATAACTGGCCACCCTTAACACTGTCGAACCATTTAGCTCCTCACGCTAATGGGATCTGCCGCACTTGCTTCATCTTACAGTAAAGTCCTCTTCCAGTTCACAGTCGCCCAAACGTGCATGCGCGCACACACACACACACACACACACACACGTATGTTCACAGCAGCAAAGCTGCAAAACCAGTGGTTTGGGGACAGCTTCTTGCATGACGTCCGATGTCTTCAGCACACCACATACTAACTATTTTGGAAACCAGAGAAAGACAAGTTCCCCACCACCAACAGAAAGTCACCATTTTGAGAAGTGTGTTCATACGAGGACTGCAGTCAGATTAGAGTCATTTCATAATGTGAATCACAAGGGTTTGTGTTGACTAATCTAGTGATTAAATCTGCATGTGTGCTGTGATGCCATTGGGGGAGAATCTGGGGAACAGATGCCCAGCAGAATGAACACGAAGGCCCACAAACACACCAGGGTGGGCTAACCAGTTTCAAGGAAGTGTGAAGTAGCACCACTCCACATCGCTGAAAGAAAGTGGGCAGTGATCTATCACTGCAGCTTCTAAAGCAGGAAGAAGTGCCTTCTCTGCAATGAACCCAGACTTCGCAATAATACCTGGAGTAGGTTAGCGCCCACTGAAACCAGCAGACTTCATGACTAGCTTAAACCTCATTGATCTGGTCTGCCTCCACTCCTCTGCTTTTAGGTAATGCATACCTTCTGCCACAGCAGGTATCACCTTAGAATACCTGCCTTAGAAAAGGCATTCATTCCTGATGGGGGAGGATTTTTAAATATTTAAAAAATTCTCAGTCTTCACAAGCGAAGCAAGCCTCACCTTTTTTTAAATTTAATCTCTATGCTGCCTGTTGGTTAAAAAAAAGGCAGAAAGGGAGTGTTTGCTGTTGTGCAGTATAGAAATGATCGATAACATCTGGTAAAGCTGATAAAATTAACCGATTAAAAAAATTAACAGCTAGTTGTAATGTCTATATTAGTTGTCCATTTCGACTGTCCCCCAGTGGTCTGAGTATTTATCATAAGGACCTATTTATTGTTGTTGTGATATTAACTATTTAATGTTTTTATTGTATTGGGATGTTTTTATTGTTTTAATGAGTGTGTCATTTTTAAAATTATTGTAAGCTGCTCCGAGATGCCATTAGAAGTAGGGGGTGGCATATACATGCAAAAATAAATAAATGCATTAATTAATAAATTAAGAAGTAGCTGCAGCAGATACCTGATTTTGAAGACCACCATTATATTATACAGGCTAAGAGGGTGACAGTGCCTAGCTTCAGGAAGAGGCACTGGTAGCATTTTCTGCCTTTGGTGCCACATCGACGTGATGTGGGGCCAAGCTACTCAAAAACCACATTTTCCCATCTCAGCCACTCTTGGTTGTAAGATCCTCAAAGGAGGCTCTTTTCTCTGTCCCGCCCACCATGAAGGGCACATTTTTAAAACACATATCGAACTTAATATATTGAAGTTATCCTAAAATACAAACAACAATAAAAGTGATATCAATTCAAAACTTTACAGCACTGTAACAATAAGATGGGTTAGGAATAGGACCCTCCCCAAGCCAAGGAAGCCCAGGTGTGTTTTGCAAGAGCTGAATTTTTTAAATTTCAAACCATGCATGGGCGAGAATTGCAAACAGGGAAGCCACCACTGGAGGTCTGCTTGCGTACCAATAGCAAGAATCTTTGGCTACAGAATGCTGCTAGACCTCCCCTTAGAATTGTTCAGGTTTGTCCAGTGCATGTCCCCCCCCCCCCCCAGAGAGTTTCAGCCTGAAACCTTTGTAAACTGCAGGCACCAGGAACTTAAACAGGGAGCTGATCACTCACGCACGTGAGGATGTCTGTCTAGTTTCCCTCCATTGGCCACATGCAGTAGGCTGGAAGATGCGGCAGAATGCCCAGGCAATAAGACAAGACTGGAAAACCCTTTTCAGCCAGACGGCCATATATAATTCTGCAGATGCTCTCCAGAGGCAGATACCAATGGTGAAATGGGGCTGCAGACAAAGGGGACAAAGCCAAAGGCAAGAGGGGTAGGAAGAAAAGTACCCCACCTACACACCCATGTTGTGAGCTTAAAGCTCTTGCTGCCAGTAGTTATGCCTGAAAAGAGATATGTCAACCTTTTGAACGGGCGTAAGATACACAAATCCTGGAAAACCACCAACTGGTCAGTGGTTGGGGTGGCTGGTTGGGGAATCCCAGAGGTGCTGGACCCCAGGCCTGATGCTGCCCATTCCTGCAGGAAATGTCTCTCAGTGTGCAGACTGAAGGGGGAACCGCATACATTGCCCCAAAAGAGAAACTGCACAGCTGTGCCCAAAAGAGAAAGCAAAAGACGGCACCTATCTGCATAAACTTTGTGTATGGATTGATATGTAGAAGTGTGCCTTCGGAAAGTGTGGCATCATCTAAACCAAAAATACCACACATCATCATAAGCATTGCATTGCATTGGTATCCTGCCTTTCTTGCCAGAAACTCCAGAAAGGCCTTCTCCACTCCATTTTATTCTCACCACAACAATTGGGGTGGTGAGGAGGGTTCAGCCAGAAGTGAATGACTGGCCCAGAGTCACCCAATGAGCTTCTTGGCTGAGTGGGGACTACAACCAGATCTCCTGGATCCTTGGCCAACGCTCCAACCACCGTTCTGCACAAGATCGCGCATATCGCAACAGCGGGGGGACAGCCAGGAAGAGTTATCCTGTCCACCTGCTCCTGTTGTCCAGGATGGGCAACCTCAGAACCCCTGAAGCACTCTCCTTTTTCTATGAGTTATCTTTAAACAGGACTTGGATGCGATGCCTCAAGAAGAGGGGCTCTAAAATCGCACCCCCCTCCCCCACCAATGGCTCCTCAATCATCTACCTGGCAAGATGCAAAGCTGCCCTCAGCTTAAGAGATGCAAGCCATCCAAGCAGGGAAGCCCCACCCCTTGCTCTTAATCAGCTGGATTTCCCCCAATAATAACAACAGCTGCAATAGGAATCTTGTTGCAAGACGAAAATAGGAGCGTTATTGTTAAGGCTGCAGCCTCTGGAAAGAGGAAGGCTTGACTTCCCACACACCCCCTGGCGAGCTTTCCCTTTGACTTCTCAGCAGGCCCATTGTCTGCCCAAGAATCTGGCAGCCCAAGGAACAAGGACAGATGCTGCCCTCACACAGTGACAAGAGAAAGTGAAGCTCAAGCTGGGGCAGCGCATGGGGAATGACTGCGGCAGGAAGGGGTATGAAGAGGCTGAGCGCCCCTCTGGGTGTGCGGATCAAGCGCAAGATCAATACCCCCAGCCTGAAAAACAAAGCGGGGAGATCTTTTCTCTCTTATCTTAGCTGCAGGCAAAACTTTCAGTTACTACCCCTTGAGCTAGTTGTGGTACAGGGATTACCAAAGGAGTCTGCAGGCTTGAAATTCATTACCTGGCCACTTTAAAAAATATTATTTTAAAAATAGTTTTATGGCTTCATTATTGTAAGTCATTGTATACCACCTTGATGGCTTTTTAAAGCGGAATGGCCAGTCTATGGATGCTAATCAATCAATAGGTCGGCCTGTTGTGCTTTGGTAAGGTTTGAATCAACATTTTGATTACTTTGCTGTTGCCCTCCAGGTTTTATTTATTTATTTGCAGCATTTCTGCCCTGTCCTTAACAGCATCTCAGGATGGCTTAGAACATACAGGTGGCGGCTAGAAGGCACGATCATCATGAACTAGGACATTTGCAGAATCTAGCGCAAGTATATTACAGTTTTCTCTACAGCATCACCGCAAAAGCAAGCCACTTGCTAGTTGGATGGAGTCATTACCAAGATATTTGAGGTATTTATTTACTTTCAAAGTTTATATGGCCCTTCATCTTGCAGGCACTATACAAAATGTGATCGAAATAATCCTGACAGGCCGCCTATATTCACACAAAGCTTTAAGAGGGTTTTTGAATGTAAGCCTTGTCCTCACACTGTTCGCATGTTCACAAGCATCATCCAAGACAAGAAAGGATGCGGAAGGCAACCAACAGTCAAAACCATGTTAGGCTTTGTCAAATGTGTCAAAGGTTCTGCAAATGCAAATAGGAAGTGGTGGTGATGACAGTGGAAACGTCAAGTGAAAACCAGAGAGCGCTAAGCAAGCAACCTGCTCGCTTACGTCTGTCTTGCTTAGCTTGGCCAGGTGGCAGCAGCTTGCTATGGTGTCGTCTTTGGGGTCTGTCCAGCAGCCCCGGTTCCTGGCAATGAGGCTGCTGCCTGCACAGGGAGGCAGATGGCCATGGAGATGACCGGCTGGGCAGGTGCTGCTTGGTTTCTCCAGGTCTTGCCAAGTGTGACTGTGAGACCCGAGAGGTGAAGGGTGCAAGGCAAAACATCACTCATGCTAGTTACTTCTCAGACAGAGAAGTTGAGTGTTTGCAAGCCCTGCCATGGCACTCATGGTAGATTGGAAGGGGTGGTGAAATGCCCCATGGGGAGTGCATCTGTGGGTCTGAAATGCCAGCCACCTGCACAAGCCCTCATGAACCAAGCACTTTGAAGCAGGGTGCACCGCCAGCCACAGGTTTCTGAGAACCCTTAGCAGGTCCCTGATCAGGAAGTGTACCTTCTCATTGTCCTTGTCACCACTGCTTGTGCTTCTCATCTGAAGAAAATAAGAGCCCTGATGGATCAGAGCAAAGTCCATCTTTTTCAGCAGTCTATACCCACAACCAATAGCCCACAGAAACCCCACATGTACAACAGAAGTGGGACAGCATCCCTGATCTCCAGTAACTGATGCACACCAGCTTCCTGTGTCCGATTGCGGACGTAATCAGGATCAGCAACCATCCTTCATGCAGTAGTCCAAGTTGGTGGCCATCAATGCATCTTGCAGTAGTGAATGCACTGTATGAAGTACTTCCCTTTATGCACCCAGAATCTCTCAGCATTCAGTTGACCCTGGATGGCCCTGGATTAATCTTAATATGAGCAGAAAAATGCCTTCACACCCACTTCTGCCACACCATGCATTTCTGTACACTGCTATCTCACCCACTTTTACTTCAGGTCACACAGTCCTAAATATTGGAAGCTTTCTTCAGAGGGGAGAGCGTTGTTAGTTCAAGTTGCTCCTTTCTATAAGTTTTTCAACCCTAGAATCTCCTTCCTTGGAGTAGTGGTAAGAACGGCACACAATATTCTAAATGCGGACATACCCAAGATTGGTATAAACTGCGTATAATCTTAGGAGTTTTATATTTTATTCTTTTCCTAATTATGTTTAACATGGCTTTCCCATAGCAGCCACAGATGGAATTGCAAATTCTGTCACAGAATCCCAGGTTCATTCTTGGTCAGTCGCCATAAGCCGAGATCCCATCAGCTTGTGTGTGAAGTTGGGACTTTTGCCTCAATGTTCATCACGTTAGGCTTGTTCACCCGCTTTGGCCGCTTTATGCCCGTTTTCCCAGTTTGGAGATGCCCTTTGGAGCGTCTCAGAATCCCTTTCTGTTTTAACCACCCTAAATGATCTGCTGTTGTCAGAAAAATTGGCCACTTTAATGTTTATTCCTAATTTCAGGCCATTTGTGAATAAGAAGAAATGCACTGGTCCCCTTATACAGCCCCGTGGGACCCCAGTGCCTTCTGCAGTTTAATCAGTTCCATAATAAGAACGTTCCTTTTATTTCATGGTACCAAGTTTACCAGGGAATTTTTGGAGAAGGACTCACTCAAAAGCTTTTTGCAAGTCCAAGTAAACAATGTCTACCAAATCTCACTACCTACATATTTATTAGCAACCTCAGAGGTAGTGAGATGTGATTTACCATTGCAAAATCCATGGGTAATGGTCCTTTTATGCATCTAACCAATTTATCTGAAACAGACATTAAATTAGCAGTCCCGTAATTTCCCGGACAAGCCTCCTTCCTGCATCCCTTTTTAAAAATTGGTGTAACATTGGCCCTTCTGCAGTCCTCTGGTACCAAGGCTGTATACCAGCAATTTTACATTTAAGTTCTTTAAAGAATGGATACCATCTGGATTTGTCATTTATTAACTTTCAGTTTGACAATAAGTTTGAGAATGCCAACTTTTGTCACCACAAATCTCTCTCCTACATCTTCTGCAGGAGAAAGTAATTCATTACTTTCTCTTCCTTTAGTACTCCTTTAACTCCGTTACCATCCAAGGTTCCAACTGCTACTCTACTGGTTTCCTGCTTCTCACATATTTAAAGAATTTTTTATTGTTGGGTTTGATGCTGTGAGTGGCCAGCTGCACTGAGGTGTGAGAAGGCACAAAGGTTGGGGAACATAATGGTAGGCAGCTGTTAGCACGTAACTCCTTCCACTGTGGACATGCTAACTGGGACTGATAGAACTTGGAGTCCCACCCTTAACCTCACTACATGTAATACAAAAGAGCCAATGATGGCATCTTCTGCATTTTAGAGTTGCAAGCTCTTTCTCCAAATAGGCTGCAGCACTGGAGGAGCCGCGTTAAACTTTATTTATTTATTTAGAATTTTTGTATGTCGTCCCATCGCTTATAGGCTCAGGACGGCTCACATAAATAAACATAATACAAATACAACTAAAACCCAGAAACACCCTGGCTACACAATTAAAACCTATAGGTATTATTAAGCGTTGTTAAAATATTGTTTAAATAAAAAGGTCTTAGCCTGGCGCTGAAAAACAAATAACAACGGTGCCAGGTGGACCTCTCTGGGGAGTGCATTCCACAAGTGGGGCGCCACCACAGAGAAAGCCCTCCTCTGGGTACTCACTCTCCCAGTATGTTTCACAGAGGGTTCCCGGAGGAGGGCCTCTGCTGCCGATCTCAAGGGGCGGGAGGGCAAATATGGAGGCAGGCGTTCCTTTAGGTATCCAGGTCCCAAGCCGTTAAGGGCTTTATAGGTGTTTACCAGTACCTTGAATTGAGCCTGGGCTTCAATGGGAAGCCAGTGAAGCTGGTAGAGGACTGGGGTTATATGAGAGTAACGCCCAGTCCCCGTCAGCAACCTGGCTGCTCTATTTTGCACCATCTGAAGTATCCGGACTGTCTTCAGGGGCAACCCCACATAGAGCGTGTTACAGAAATCCAACCGGGAAGTAACCAATGTGTGCGTCACTGTCGCTAGGCAGTCGTCCTCCAGGTAGGGATGCAGCTGATGGATTAGCCGAAGCTGAAGGGTAAGGGTATTTGTTCACACACTTCATCCTTCGAACAAGCCTGGAAGGTAGGTTTGGTCAGTCGTTCTCTCAGACGAAGCATGGATTTGAACCCCTTTGTGACGATGTTTGTGACCCGTCCCGAAATGCCGAGGCATGTGGTGGTGGCATATAAAAAGTCTTAAATAAAAAAGTGGGGGACTGAACTCATAACCCCCCATACTTTTCCTGCCCTAAATACTTCCCGCCTGTGTTTTTCCCTCTGGAAGAAGCATATTGGTACCCAACATATGTGTGTTCATTGTACTTGTTCTAGCACAAGGACTTAGAGTTTTAACAACATAGTGAAATATTAACCTCAGTTCCTCCTACAGCTGCTTTTGAAATTCACGCACAGACACAAGCACTTTGTAAGCCACCCTGAGGCTTCGGCGAATGGGGCGGCATAAAAATGTTTTAATAAAAAATAAATAAATAAATAAATAAAGAAAGAAAGAAATAAAGAAAGAAAGAAAGAAAGAAAGAACGAACATCCACAGATCTCCTGACCCACATCCAGTCTGACTCCTTAAGGCTACAATCCAGTGCACACTTACCTGGGAGTATGACTTATTGAACTCAATGGGCTCTACTTCTGAATCGATAGGCACAGCACTCATACCAGCTTCTGGAGGTTCTTTGGGCAGAATAGCACCGCCACTGTCCAGGCCAAAGTGAAAGGCAGGTGAGCAAGCTGAGCGCAACTGCAGGGGGACTTGTCAGCAGGCCCCTGCTGGGTGTGGGCCCTCAGTAAATGCCCAGCTGAGCCTACCCTTGGCCTACTCCGAGGAATAAACATCTTATTGTTGGAGGGGTGGATACTGAAAAGGGGCTAAGATAGCTAGAGGTGTCTTTTCTTAAGTGTTCTGAATTAAGGAATATCCCACATAGCTGCAGAAAACATAATGTGTGTGTTGCATTTCAAACCCTATGCTTTCTCTGAACATCCTTTGGCTTCGAAATGCTTATCTGCCCCTCCCACTACATTTGGAATATACCATTAAAGACTGGGAGAAGAAGGGCTTACGGATGAATTCTGCCAGTTGCTTTGGCAACTTCCCGAAACGGGTTCTCATGAACAAGTTCAACACAATTTGTACTGCAAGGCGTGAAATGCTGTCCACTGAGAAAGTGAGAGCACAGCTAGCGCTGAGGTCGTTCAAGCACAGGAGAGTCTGACCAAGGTACGAGCAAGAGAGGAAGTGGTGGAGGGGAGCCGAGGGCGGTTGCTTGCAGGGAAACAGGATGGAGACAGGAAGTCACAAGATTCCGGTCCAGTTTGTTGCAGCTGCAAGGAGGAAGCTGAGAGGGCCCGGTGAGGGGCAGGGGGGTGGGATAGATGGCTGCAGAGGGAATAGTTTGTCCCTGCTGATGGAGGTCTCCTTGGCAACAGGGAAACCAGGAAGAGAGAGCAGTGCACTGTGGGAAATTTCCTCCCTATGGGCATTTTACTTCCCAGCTTTCCTCACAGGGCAATCCATGACCCTTTGGAGGACATTGTAGGGTATGGAAAGATTTGCCTGCATGGGCGGGGGGGGGGGGGGGGCGGCGGCGAGAGAGATTAAAATTAGGGATAGACAAATCTGCCTGTTTTGTTTTCTCCCAGTGCAGAATGTTAAAATCTTAAGCGCCTTCTCCCTGAATTTTGATACATTCTTATCTGAAACAAAATCCTCACTCATCTGCTCCATTTAAGTGCAATAGACTCAGTTATTCCTGGAATGGGTAGGACTGTATTGTACCTGCATTTAAAGCTGAGCAGCCCAGCCAATAAGCAAAAAGTGGCAACCTTCATTCAGCACGAGAAGTAATATGGACCAATTCTTTCTTGGCATTCTCACAAACTGTCTGGTTTAAAATGTTTCCAAATTTCAGTGCCCTACCTTTTATTTTGACATCAAAATTGTGAAAGATTCCACATGCATCAGTCAGTCATCAATTCAAAGAGACAGAAGCAAAGAAATCTGAAGAAGACTGAAACTTGAAAGGGCAACGATGAAGCAACTGGAAGAGATCAACAAGTGTAAAGACATTTCATCGGAAACCACAGTCAAGATCATCCAAACCATTCTATTATCAGTCACAAAGTGTGTACGTGAAAGCTGGACAGCAAGGAAAGCTAACAGAAGGAAAATTTATGAGCTCCAAACATGGTGCTGGGTGGAGAGCTTTGTGAAAAGCCTGAACCAACAGAAAGATGAACAAGCGGATCAAATCCAGTTAGAGCTTTCTCCAGAAGCAAAAATGACAAAACTGAAGTTGTCATAATTTGGATACATCATGAGAAGGCAAGAAGCCCTGGAGAAGACAATCATTCAGGGAAAGTTGAAAGCAGAAGACAAACAGAAGCTCAAACATGAGGTGGACTGAATGCATAAAGAAGGGGCAAAACAAGGATCAATGCAGATCATCTTGGTCTCATTTGAAAGCTAAGATTCTAACTTAAACCTCCAGCAAAGAGAATGAAAATCCACCAAGGAAAGGCCATGCAATTATTCTTTTGAGTAGGCTAAACCATTAGTGTGCAGAGAAAAGTTTATGGGCCTGCTATCGTTAAGCAGCTTTCTCAGTTTGCATAGTCTCAGGAAGAATGAAAACCTAAATTACCCCTTATGCAGTTATGCTGAATGCAGCCCCTTGAATGAATGAACATTCCAGCCAGAACAAAGGTTTTTCACTTTTGCATTTTATAGTGACAGGCATTTCTCCTGGGGTTATATAGTCACCCCAGAAGCAGCATTGGTTGGTTTTTTAATGCACGATTTAAATCAAATCTCCTGATCAGAGCCACTGTCAAGGGTAGGAGGGGTAGGTACCTGCTGAAGGCTATGCACCAGCAGGGCCCCACTGACAAGAAACAGTTGAAAATGTTCCTGCTCATCACCGCTGCACTACTTGTTCCCCTGCCCCTTGTTCTGCCACTGCTCGCTTGCGCCCTGGCTCTTGGACTGCCAAGCAAGCAAGTGGCAGCAGTGATGAGAGAGAGGCTGAGGAGCAAGTGCAGTCAGGGACCCTGGTGACCAGAAGGCTGGTTCTCTGGGAGAGGGGCTGGCTGGCAATGCCTGGCCCAAGGGGTCCTCCAAAGCTCCAACGGTGGTTGCTTCCACATTTCAGCACACCAGATGGGATCACACGCAACTTGACCTTGCATGGAAACGCAACGCCAAATGACCAGCCCCCAGCCTCCTTGCCCGCACCACACCACTGCATCAGTACTCAGTCTTTTTTCCGCCTGGAAAGGACCCAAGGCACCTCGCATCACCCCCTTTTCTCCTCACAACCCCGCTAAGAGGCAGGATACGCTGAGTGCCTGGCTCAGAGCCACCCGGTTGACCCCATGGCTGAGTGGGGACTAGAACCTGGGTCTCCCAGGTCCCAGTACCTCGCTCTCACCACCACACCACACCGGCTCTCTGAGGACAAGGACTGTGGTCGCTAGAGAAAAGCCATGCATCTCACGGTGGTTGAGAAAACAGCCATGCAGAGCAATTCCACCAGTCTTCACAAGGCAGCATTTCCACCCGCGCCAGCACCCACTTGCAGGTTGATGTGAATTGGGGGAGGGGGTCACTGCTGCTAAGAGTGGATCATTTTTTCCCAGGACTGTGAGACACAGGCAGGAAGATTAATGTTTTCCTCCCACCATCCCAACGAAAAAGTTTCTATATCAAGGATAGGCTGGACATGTACAGGGAAGGCATGTCATGAGCGCAGCTGGCTGGAGCCAGGGGTCAGACTAGATGGCCTGGGAGACCCCTTCTGACTTGCCCTGTTTCTATGTTTCTAAATTGCTCTACTTGCAAAGAAGGCTGTTATTACTCTCAGAAGGGAAGCTTTTAGTGGTGTTGATAGGAGCTTGTCCCCTCCTCCCACTGGAACAACAGCTGGGGAGAGCTTATCATTAGTAGTCCCCATGGGTCTTTGAAATTTATTTTTATTATGAATTCAACAAAACAAAACCATAAAAAGACAAAAAGGAGTAAAAGAGGTGGATTGTTTAGAATTAATCAATTGGAAACAAGCTTTAGTGCAAACTCAACATGTTGCACAGAGTTGTCAAGTGCAGTGTGGAAGGAATGGATCTGAACCCCCACCCCAAGGCAACCATTGGTATTAAACTCTCTTGCCCACCCCCCGCCCCCAAGAGAGACGACCAGGAATGCATCTGGCATTGTGATAGTTTGGCGTTCACCTGTGGAGACGGGGAAGTAAATTGTGCACTGGGTTCCTTGACTTTTTCATCCTTCTGTCTGTATTTCTCTGGCCACTTCATGCCATATCCTAACTTTCAGTTTTCATCACTGAGCCAAGAAAGTGAAATTAAATCTTTCTGTTCTCTCCCTCTCCCAGAGGGGATCCAGGACACAAGACTGTGTAAGCATGCAGTCGGGTTGTCATCTCTTCTCACCAGGGAGATCCCGGAACATCTCCAAAAGAGAAGGCCAGAAGTTTGCTTGTGGTTGCATGATTCAGATGTGTAGATGCACGTTAGAAATAGTGTTTCTTACTGAAACAGAAACACAGAACGCTTCACCCTAGTGAGGAAGACTGTAACCAGGTGGCCAGCTTGCCGCCTGTTCTTTCTGTTGCCCACTGTGGATGGGTCACTTCAAAACTTCTTCCTACCCTCCTTTTATAAGGTCCTTCACCTTTAAAATGGACTTAGATGGATTAGCACTTCAAACAGAGGACTGTCCTCTGTAAAGTAGGGCAGTTGACCCGTCCAGCATGGGATACACAAGAGGGGGGAAGCTGCAGGGTTAGACAGACGAGACTGACAATGCTTGTGCTCATTTTGACTGAACATGCAATTCAGTGCAGACACACTAAAAAGTGTAGCTGCTGCTCATGCTGAATTTAAGTAAAAAGGAAAGTCTAAAACGTTCTTTTTAAAACTATCTGCAGAACCCAGAAGGTTTCTGAGTACAGAAAGGAAGCTGCCTTATTTATTCCAATCCCAATCATAAACCTGCAATCCTATACATACCTGGAAGTGAGTCCCACTGAAATATGTGTGACTCCCTTTTGAGTAGACATTTTCAGTTTTGTGTTTAAAGACTTCTAATCCACCATTCAGCAAACGCTTCCAAGGTGTCTAACATTTTAGGCTCAATGATTAATATTAAATCAAAAAAATAAAACAATAAAAATGCAAGAAGGATATTTGAAAGCAGCAGTAGCATAAGTCACCCAATAAATACACAGGAGAATAACATTATCTCTTATCTAAAATAAAAGACGTAGCAAAGCAGATGCCAACCAAGCATCTCTGGGGAGAAATTTCCACAACCAGAGTGCCACCACCAAGAAGGCCCTACTATCTGGTTGCCACTTGCTTCTCTTCTAACGTTGGAGCATCCAGTACTGGGACGAAGAGTTTGCATGTCTTGCCTCTAGGCAAGTTGTCCTTTTAACATTTTATTAATTATTATTAATATCATACACATATTCCATCCTTTCTCTCCCAAAGGGCCCAAGGCTGCTCACATGGCCCTCTCCCTCCATTTCCTCCTCACAACAATAAGTTAGAATGAGAGTCCTGGTGAGCTTCACGGCTGAGTGGGGACCAGACCCTGGATCTCCAAGTCACAGTCCAATCCTCTAACCACTACACCTCACTGTCTTCCACTTTAAGGTTTAAAGCATGCTTGTGTATGAAAGTAAAGAGGATGGATTGTTCTAATGGGGTGTGTCTGTGCTTTTGGCCCTGCACCCTTGTGGCTTTGGCCCCTGGACCAAGATCCATGGGGGCACATCACATCTGAAACGAAAAAGTCCTGTCTGCCATAAACAACCAGTGCAAAGGGAGGGAGGGAGGCAGGCAGGCAGGCAGGCAGGCAGGGACTGCAGCTTTGCAGCAGAGCGCAACCTTCGCCAGAGGCATTTCGGGCAAATCCCTTGGCCGCAACACCACCAGCATCCACTGAAAGAGAAGCGTGGAGTGTTTGCTAGGGTCCTTCTCCACTACAGAACCTCGAGCGCAAATGACTTTGCTTGCTGCTGTGGCTTTCTCAGCTTTTGTGGTAACCTTTAGCCAAAGGTTTCCATTGCAGGGACACCAGGTCATCCAAGGGAGGAAACAATGAGCCAGCATCTCCCTCCCATAGGAGGGGCACACCAAGAGGAAACACCTTGCCCAAGGGAGTCGAATGAGTCAGCGGCAGAGCTGGGAAGTCCATGGGATGGTTTAACTGAGAGTCCTGCACTGAGCAGGGGGGTGGACAGAATGGGCCTCTGATCCCGCTCAGTCCTACTGTTCTACAGTTTTGTGATTCTAGGACACCATCTCTGGTGGCCTCTCTCTATGGCCGGCTGTATCATGGAATGTGTGGGTGTCCCCCGACTAGAATAACACACTCAGCATTAACTGTGGCATGCAGCCAGGGGCGGACAGGTACCATGGAGTAAACTGGATTTGCTGTTTAGGGTAGCAGATTCCAGGCGGAGCACTGTTTTCCATTCATCTATCAATCTGCTGCAGGGACGGACCGGTCTGTCAAACTCAATCTCATCCCCAATCACATTTGTCCACTGCTAAGTTCATTCTGCCCCATCTGCACATCAGTTTGCAACTGTTTTTGTCTGCATAAAAATTGATACTGTTTTCAGGGAGCCCACGCACGCATGCACACACACAAACTTTGCGTTCCTCTTTTTTAAATATACCTATTTCTTTGCAAATGATTTGTCTGCTAAATAAAGCATTTCTTTGCACATTTTCCCAGACAGATGCATTTCCCTTTCAAATCCACATGTTTTCAAGTGTATTGCATTTTTGGGCACACTTTTGAGAACTGCACTGCAGTCTTTGGAAAAGCATGTTTTGCTGTAACCAACTGTATCACAGTTTCTGTTTAAATTCAGAAAGTGTGAATTTGGTAGATCTGTACTAAAACAAATTTCTTTCCTCTCCCCAAACAAATTTCTCTCCTATCTGCAGTTTTCTATTTAGGCAGAACCCCTTTCAAGAAAACAATTTTCCAAAGTCACCATTTTGGTATAAATCAAGACTTAAAGGCTATGGTTTTCCCAGTTGCAATGTATGGCAGTGAAAGCTGAACCATAAGGAAGGCTGAGCGCCAAAGGATTGAGGCCTTTGAATTGTGGTGCTGGAGGAGACTCCTGCGAGTCCCTTGGATCGCAAGGCAATCAAGCCGGTCAGTCCTAGAGATCAACCCTGACTGCTCTTTAGAAGGCCAGATACTGAAGATGAAACTCAAATACTTTGGCCACCTAATGAGAAGGAAGGACTCCCTGGAGAAGAGTCTAATGCTGGGAACAATGGATGGCAAAAGAAGAAGGGGACGGCAGAGGATGAGGTGGCTGGATGGAGTCACTGAAGCAGTTGGTGTGAGCTTAAGTGGACTCTGGGGGATGGTGGAGGACAGGAAGGCCTGGAGGAATGTTGTCCATGGGGTCACAATGGGTCGGACATGACTTCGTGACTAACAACAACAACCTCTGTTCTATCTGTATGGAGGTAAAATAAGATCACCAACACTCTCTTCGCGGATGCACTGACATCAGATGCATCAACTTTAAAATATGCCATCTGAACATGCCTGTTCAAAGGTTAGAAGTATGTTTTCCTCCAGAAAATTTGACTGCTTTGTTGGCCAGAGGTCTATGTGGCTTCAGTAACATCCGGAACAGCATCCCCTGTGGCTCTAGGACCATTTGGCAGAACTTGTACAAACAGGGAGGTGCAGCACCAAAGCCATAAGAACTCCCTGCACCACCTTTCTCCTGCCCACATGGAAAGCCCTGCCAGATGTTACCACAGCTGCATGAAGAGCCATGGCTGCACACAATTACAGTCTAATAAACATTGACCATGCTTCTGCTGAGGCCACATTAGGTATAAGTGTCAGTCTGAACACTGTAGAAGTTAAAGAATAGCAAGAACCTAATGCGCATGTGCGTTCATATCAGGTGCAGTTTAAAGAAAGGCTGGCTTAAACACCAGTTACTTAAACACCCATTAAGGCCCTGGGGAACAGGAAAGTCAGAGAGAGGTTCGCCTGGTGCCAACTTTATATTCTTTTCAGCACCAGGTAAAAACCTTTTAATTCGACCAACATTTTAAGGCTTAAATAATTTTAATCTGGTTTTATTAAATTCTCAGTTGCATTTTGTTTTGTTATTGTATTTTTGATTGTTTGTGTATTTATTGCTTATTTATATTGTAAGCCGTCCTGGGACAACTGGATTGTGTAGGACAGGATAAATATATTCCGAATAAATAAATAAATGGTTTAATGACAACAGCTCTTGCCATGTGATCAGTACATCCCTCAGGCAAAAATTCTCTGGGCTTTTCTACATGGGGCTTTTAGCCCACCTATTTACAGAGCCTTCTGCTTCCGCATTCTTTGATCTACTCCTTTACACTATTCCCCCAGAAGTTTTCTGTGTGTTCCATTACACAAGCACTGGGCAATGCCGTGATTCAGAGGAACTATGCAAATACAGGAGTCATGTCATCATTCACAACGAATACCTGACTTCCCTAAATCGACCATGGTGACAAAGAGCAGGAGAGGCCTGGAAGGAGGGTGAGCTCGTATGAGGTCTCTACAAGCTACTGTATGTAAAGAATTAAAGGGCACTATAACTGCCTTGTATGGAAAGGTTCTCTGCTGTTTTCCTGGGAGGCCACTGCTTGAGAAAGAAAGAGAGACGGAAAAGGGGGTACCAACCCAACCTGGCTATACACACCCACAGCTGGCTCTAGCCCCAGCCCACAGGCAGCCCCAGCCAGATTCCCCATGAAGAAGTGCAGCCCTTGCTGGAAAAAAAGGCAGCCCAGCGTTAAATGGATGTAACTTGGTAGGCTGGCAGGGCCTGAGAAAGCAGGCAAAATACAGAGTGCAGGCAACTGTGTTAAGAGCTGCAGCATCCTACATCAGTCCCAAGCAGCCAACCTCTGATGGAAACAGGAGGCCAGAGGGTTGGGGCAGAAAAACCTACGAGGTCAGTGGAAACACATCTGGACATGTGCATGGGGCACTACGTGGTTTCATAAGGGGACACCCGATTTGGTCATGGACTCAATTAGTTGCCACATGGAGATAGGCAAAGACTTGTTCTCTCATCTTGCCCAGAAGGTAAGATGAGATCCAATGGACTTAAAGTTTCAGGAGCACAGGTGGACGTTGGACACAAGAAGAAATGTCTTATGTCCTTAGGGGAGTGGTGGGCTCTCCTTTGCTGGAGGTCTTCAAGCAGAAGCTGGATGGGCAGCTGCAGGGATTCTCTTGCTCTGACTTTCCTGCATTGTGCAAGGGTTTGCATGAAAAGCCCTTAAAAGCCACTCCACACTCCCAACTCGACAAGCGTCCTGATTACAACTCAAGCCTGTTTTGCTCAGTGGTGCAGAAGTGAGGTTCTGGGACAGCCTGGGCACCCATTTATTTGCAATATGACAGGGAAGATGCAAACTTCTGAAAACCTGCTTTGACAGTACACAAAATGCAAAATTTGCAGTACCCCAGTGCTAACACCACAAATGTGATATAGATTGCAAAGCACTTGGCACAATAAAAGTGCTATTGAATGCTAAATGGCAAATGTATTATGCAGTGCCATACAAAGCAATGACTTGCTTCTGAGGAGAGTGCGGGGGTGGGGGGGGGGGAATTTACAGCCCAGAGTCATGGAACGCTCTTTTATAAATCCATTCAAAATTCTAGTGGCCCAGATGATATTGAAAACTTTGAATAGGCAGGGATGTCTTGGTGGGTGGGGGACTGCGGGGGCTGCTTCATATGCCACATTTTGTACTTGGTGATTTCCTGAGTACAAACTGGATGTGACATTTCTGAATGGCACATGTATGTCTAAGTGGAAGAACTGTCTACTAAATACACAGAAATGGAGGGCACCAGTTATGAGTATATATGAGTATGAGTTATGCCTCTGTTTAAACATATGCATACCATTAATTAAAAACACTACCTTCACCATGGAATTTCTGTGCAGTAATTGGTTCCCAGGTCAAAAGAAATTAAAAATATAGCTTTGCATGCTGAGACCCTTCATTTTAAGTTATTGCTAACTTATGTGCTCTCAAATGCTGCTAGTTCGCAGGAGGGGGGTGGGGGGGATGACACAGATGCCCCCTTTCCCACATCTCAAGGATTACCTGTGTATGAAAATGTCTATACTCTATGCATGTTGCATTCTTGAAATGCAGTATGTGCGCATTTTGATTCACAAATCCAGAAGGCAGCTAACAAGAATCTGAAAACCAGGAATCACAGTAGCAGGAGCAGCACTGAACACCCAGAAGACAGCAATAAAATGTGTATTCAACACCATCAGCAAAAATTCTCTGATCAGCTCTGGAGCCAGCAAAGCCCCCAGAGCTTTGCAAAATAATGAAGGAGCAGAGTTATTGATTGAGTCATATTTATCACTGTGTTTATTTCCCACCTGTTGTTTCCTCTTGCAGGCAGCCCAAGGCAGGCTCATTCTGTTCACCTTCGTAATTTGTTATCCTTACAACAACCCTGTCAAGGTTAGGCTGAGAGTGAGTGACTGGACCGAAGTCACTCAATGAGATTTAATGCAGAAAGGGCACTGGAGCCTCAGTGTAACACTCTAATCACTACACCCCTCTGGCTCCTCCCTGCAAAATGAGACCGTAATTCTGGCGCCTCTCTTCTTTCCATTGTAGCTTTCTCTCTCACTTCAGATACTGCAGAACCCCTGAGCATCACTGCTAAGGGCAACCTTAATAAATTCATACGTTCATTCCCTGGGATATCCCAGCCCGTTAAGGTCTTTACATAACGTAAACCTCACGCTTTGAATGGAGACCAGGAAACCACCAAAAGCCAGGAAAGAGCTAAAACTAGCATATTATTGCTGTGTTTTGAACTAGTTATAGTTAGAATACTTTCCAAAACAACTAACAGGGCTCATCAGGGTTCCATTCAGAATTGATAGCTTTGCAGATCTGGAAATTATTTCAGTATCTTAGCTGAATCCAGCCAGACTACTGTAGTGCACATAATAAGACACAAGTTATGGTCCAAATATTGAAATCAGCCTTTGGGAGTGCAGGTGATTGATACAGGATTAAATCCTGGCAAACCATGGAGTTTAGATTAAATCTGACACTACTACAGCATCAGTAAGGTTGCCAACTGTAGTTAATTCAAGAGCTCTATCGGATTAATCATCTGCTTTTTCACTGAATAATCAAATATGTTCCTTTCCGAGGTACAGGAGAAAGTGTGATCTAACTTATCATGCAATGAACGAGAACTACCATGTATCAGAAATCTATCTTTAGTGTTTTCTTTTCCCTTAACACACAAGCATCAAAGTAGCTTCTGACGAAAACAAAAAGTAACAGGGGCTAATTCTCAGCTGCCAACAGAGCAACCAACTAAAACTTTTAGTTGATTAATCTACAATATATATGGCACTGATGCTAAATGAACACTTAATCTGGCAGAATGAAACTAGGAAGTAAAGGAGTCCACATTCACACCTGTGTAGGTCTTATATGCTTAAGGCCCCAGTGAAAAAGACTCAAGGTGTGGTCTGCATGGTCCTAGACCAACAAACCAGACACTGTGCAGTAAATATTTCCTGCGGTGGGGCCAGAAACACAAGAGGCGTAAATATGCAAGACGCATCCTGAGAGGCAGAGCCATCCTCACCTCACAGCCAAGACATTTAAGGGGGGGGGGGCTACACGCACCAGCTGCCTCATCGCCTCCTCCCAACTGGTCATCGTATTTCTTGCCTGCTGGTGCTTTAGGATGGACTGGCACTGTCTCACTCCGTTCTACCATCAATAGTCTTGGATTAGGGCCCCAGTTCACAGAACTTTAAAGATAATAATAGTTCTTGCTTACAGCACTTTGAAGTGTTCAAAGTGCCTTGTTCGTACATGGAGTTGTAATAATTCCAGCAACTCTGAAAGGTACGTCACTATTAACCCCCACGTTACCGATGGATCACTGAAGCCGAGAGGGAATTCAGTTCATAACTGCCAGGGACTTATTTCCCCTGCCGTATGTGTCGGTTGCATGCTGGACAGAATCAGCACAGTTCCCCGCAGCAGTCTGGTTATGCGAACCCAACTAGGGCAGTTCGTTCTGGGTGCCTTACCCACACCAATGTCACCCTGGGTGAGGATTCATTATGTTAATCCTCCTGGGACTTGGCTGGCCCGTCCAGGGTGTGTAATGAACCACTGTGTCTTCTTAAGCACTCTACTGACTTCCTAATTTTCACCTGGTGAAAGTCACTTATCTAAAAAGAAATGAACAATTAAAAGGGGGCGGGGGAGGGGAGGGATTTGCATAAGATTTGCACATTCTGTCTACAGATGTGAATTTAGGAATAAGGATTTAATGGTTCTTTATCTTTACACGGGCATTGGGCAGGGGAGTCCTTTATATAATGATCTTTTGTGTTAATGGCATTTTGTCTGAACCTAGCCAAGATAACTCACCATGTTGAACAACCACAGTTCACAACTCAACAATAAACCATGAGTTCTTTTCATGGGTTGTTTGTAGTTAAGAAGTCATGGGTTGTTCACACAGGTGGGTTCTGACAATACAACAGCCATTGTTCTACAACAACCCACACCCAACCCATGTCAGCCTGAGTGTGGGTTATCATGTTGTCTGAATCCAGTCAATATAATGGGGGTTATATCAAAGATCCTTATCTTACTGGTTTCCTGCATTTGCAGCTGTCTCACCCAAACCTTAGCCTTATCCTAAGTGCACAAGGAACCCAGTGAGGATCTATTAAAACAGATAAGGGATATCAATGGCTGTTGCCATGGCAGCCAACTGGAACTTCCACTCCAGAGGCAAAATTCATCTGAGTTACAGATGATCAGTTATGACCAGCCAGTTTGAGCGAAAAGGTCTTCCTGCCAGGCACTAAGCCTCACCCCTTTAGAATATGAAAAGACCACCTTAAAGTCAGGAAACCACATTCCAAATTTGCTGGGAAGGGTGTGTGGCCTTCTAGGCTACCCAAGGAATGTTTGGAGGGATGGATTAGGATCCCATGGCTGAGGTTCCGCACAGCTGAGCTAACAAGTGGATGGCAATCCAATACAGCAATGCAGTTCTTTAAAACTACATTTCTTCGTTACATGAATCTGACATTATGCTCTCCAATATCCTTCTTGATACTGTAAAGGATTTCAGGACACACCCTTTTAAAAATCACACCACATCTGCTTTGGAGCAAAGAGGTAAGACGTCCTTGCACTGTCATATACTGAGTCAGGTCACCTGTCCATCTAATCCAATATTGTCTGGCAAGAGCCCTCAAGGGTTCCAAACTGAGAATTCTCCCTACCTGTAGATGCCATAGATTGAACCAGATACCTTTCGCTAAGCTATGGCCTTTCTCCTAAAGGAAGGAGAGATTCTAGTCCTCCTGATTCTGAATAAAGGGCTGATTCAGGATGGAAGATACCCTATACCAAGCAGACCGTTTGTTGATATTACCCAGTGCTGTTGACACCAGGGGTGGGCAACTTGATGCTCACCAGATGTTTTGGGCTACAGCTGCCATAAACAGGAGCAACGATTAGGATTTATGGCAACTGGAGTCCAAAACATCTGTAAGATACCAGATTCCCTACCTCTGGTCAACACGGACAGACAGTGGCTCTCAAGGCTTTAGCCAAATTCAGAGAGAGGGCCACTTGGCCATCAGACGTGCGAAGCCTACATACACCAGTTGTTGGGCAACATGGTAGGAAGCTGCTGCTCTTATGCCCTACTTGTGTGCTTCCCAGTGTGGCATCTGGTTGCTATGGAACCACACCTGGAGATGCTGAGGAGAGAACCTGGACCATCTGTACTCTAAGAGAACACTGCTCCCATTCAAGGGCCGCCCAGACACTATGCTCAGTCTCCAAGGCCTTCCTCCAAGGGAGGCTTGGCTGGTGATGTCGGGGGAAAATGAGCAAAACGTCTGGCATAATATGGCTGCTGAAACCCGAACACTGTCAGAATTCCTGATCTGATCAAGAATCCATGTTGCAAATCTTGCTCCCCAGGTACACCTTAGAGATGCTAACATGTGCTTGTCCTGAAGCTCCTTCCTCTTGGTATAATCTTAGATACGCTGATTGTTTGCCTGTCCTGAAAGTTCTTCCTTTTGTTTATTGTGTTTCGATCAGGTTCAACCCTATTGTTTACCTTCATGGGCCTCTAGCAAACTGCCTAAATGTTTCCCCTTCCTCCAAACAGTGCATGTAACTGATAGGTTGTAAAAGCATCTTGTACAGGCCCCATCTTTTAGTCCCTTGGGGGTGGGGGCTGCCTACTTGCTGGATTTATTTCCTGTATGTCTGAATAAACTGTAAATGTTCTTTTGCTTGTACACCCCCTCTAGGTTTTCTTGTCAGTGGCCACAAGGAAAACAGCCTTCTCGTGATGGACCCCTGACTGTGGAACAGGCTCCCCACTGTGGAACAGCCCACCTGGCACCAACTCTGCTATCTTTCCTGCATCAGGTTTTGCCCTCTATGCCAAGACATTTAATGGCATCTAAAGGTATATGGCGCTTATATCTGTAAAAATCTAATTTATTGGATGTGTTTAACTCTTCAAATGGTTTTTAATTTTTTTAACTGAATGTTACACTGTTTTTATTGTAGCTACACTTTTCTTTTTATGGATTACTGTTAACTGCCCAGAAAGCTTCGGCTACTGAGCAACTTAATAAAATTAACGACAATTTTAATATCTCTGAGATACAGTGCTTTTGAGGAGCTCTCCTGATTTCTGAACAGAAAACTACAGCCTTTGTGACCCAGCTAGAAAGACACACACACATACACACAGGAAACACAACGCACACTTCTGCTTACAGGGGGGGAAGGAGGAAGCACCCTGCTCAGGAGTAGCCATAGAAACCCTTTCCCCTCCAACCGTATCACCCATGAGTCATGTCATCTCCTCACAGCTCAGCCCTTGGCCAGGAAAACAGGATTTCCTTTGGGAGGGGAGGCCAATTCCTGGATCTGTGAATCTTGGAAGAGAGGAGGAAACGGGGCAGGTTGAGTTCTGGGAGAAGCCCCCTGTTCGGGAAAGAAACTGTTTAACACCCCCACCCACCCACCCACCCACCCACACAAAAGACAATGCGCAAGAGGAAACAAGGACACTTGCGGGTGTCTCCTCAAGACAGAAGGAAAGAAAATAAGCGTTTTCCTCAGAGATTGTAGCCACAAGCACTAAATATCCAGGCTGTTTATAGATGTTTCACTGCAGCGGGTAGGGGTTTTTTTTGGGGGGGGGGAAGGGGAACGCAGCTGAAAGAGGGAGCCAAAGTTGTCATGAAAACACACAACAGAAATGCAGTAATCCCTGTCTGATAAAAAGCAGGCTGGCCCTACCGTTAGGCAGATGGAGGTGGAGGCCTCAGGTGGCTCTTGCCAGTGACTGGGCAGCACCCTAGAGGTCAGAGTTACGTGCTCCAGGCAGCCGCTTCTGCACCCCATAAGCTAGCTGGGTGGGAAAGGGGGTGGGCGACGCAGCCCCATTGTCTATGAGGAAATGACGCCACTGCCAATTGTGCCGGCTTTTGTGGGTGGAATGGGGGCTCCGGGAGCACAGACACAAGAGCTCAGTCTCTGCCTCAGGCAGCAACGGCTCAGGCTGGCCCCACTGGACAAAGGACCAGTGGGCCCCATGAAATTGTGGGGACTTTATTCGGGATGTATTGGCTCTCTTCAGGAAAAGTGGCGGGGGGGGGCTTAGGAAGCATCCGATGAATGGCGGGGGCATAGGCCGTGGAGGCGTGGGAGGCGCAGGGTGGGTACGGAAGCAAAGGCAGCTCCGACATGGGGCAGAGAGAGGAATTATAAGCAGGTGGGGAAACAGGACCTCCAGCTGGGGATCCAGGAGGACGGCAAGCACAGGTGTGGGTCCACTGAAAGCCGCCTTCCCCAACAGGGCCCCCTCCAGAAGTTTCAGACTACAACTCTCAGCATGCCTGAGCACTGGCTGGGCTGAAGGGAGCTTGAGCCATGCAGGCCACCGGGTTGGGTGCCGGTGCCGGGGCGGGGGCGGGGGATGTAAAGGGCCCCGCTGCTCTATCGCCGGCCTTGCAGGGGTGGAGGAGAGGTCGCTAGGATGCGGCACACGCCTGCACGCTCACACATGCCTCCGTGCAGATCCGGATCAGAGGGCGCAGGGACCCACGCACCCCATCCGCCGTTTGCCGTCGCCTTTTGTTGGATGTCGTGGAGCGGTGCCTGGTGGCAACGGAAGATGGAGGCTGTACGGCTCCAGCCTTTCCTGGCGGATGGGGGGTCGGCGGCAGTAAGGGAGGAATAACTCTCCCTGTCCGGGGCGGGACTGAGTCGGAGGCGAGATCGTGCGGCCGGACCGCAAGAAGGCGATCCTCGCCACACGCGCGCGCGCACGGCCCACGTTCTATTTTAGTACTGATCTTGGGCACGTGGGAACGGGGAGTAAAGCGAGTGTCACAAAAGGAGTTCGTGATGCCTCGCGCAAGTCCTGGGGAGTGACGTGGGGGCGGCCTCAGGTTTCTCCCTTTGCCTGCACGCCCCCGCATTAAGGGATGGGGGGCTGCAAAGGCCCAGCCGCAGGGAGACGATAAAGGGATGCACATCAATTCCTATCCCTACACGCCCCCTCTCTCCGTGTCCGCCCCGCACTCCCACTCTGCGGGGAGCCCTCGCCTGGCGCAGTGTCGCTTACTCGGGAGGTTGCGCGTAGGGCTCAGAAGCCATCCAGCTCTCCATCGCCTTCCCCTCCTCCTGCCGCCAGGAGCACCGTCACACTGCAGTTCCGGAACCGCGCTGGGCCGAAGCACCCTCGCGCCCCGGACGAAGCCCCCGCACGCCCTCTCCCCGGCGCCTTTGTTGCGCGTCCTGCGCGCTGCACCCTTCTCTCCCCGCCTCGCCAAGCGCGTCTTCAGGGACGCGCTTCCTCCCGCGCCGCGGGCTCCACGGCCTCCCGGCTTCCCCGCTCCCGAACCGGCAGCCAGCAGCCACCGGAGGGGCGAGAGATGGCGAGACCGCGTTGCCCTGCTCTCGATACCCCGGGAAGGCGCGCTGCCCTGCCCCTCGCGCGCGCACCCGCGGAAGAGCCGCTCGGGCGTCAAGCCGCGGCCGACCAGCTCCCCAAAGCGCCGGACGGCGGCTCCCAGACCGCGCAGCCTCGCTCGGCGCCGGGTTTGACCTCTTCCCGCTTACCTTGGGCTGCTGCTCACTCGCCCTCCGGCAGATGCCTCTTCGCTAGAGGAAATAGCGTCGGCTTCGGCGGCGGGCTGTTGCCGCCTCGCCTTTCCCTCCTTGGCGCTGGAATAGCGCCCTGCTCACTCGCTCAGCCCTGTGGCCCTTCTAATTTAAACAGGCGGCTAACGCACAGAAAGTGCGGCTCCTAGCGCAGCCGGAAAGCGCTCCTCGGGCGCGCGTACATGCCCGCCAGCGAGCAAGCGGGCGTGTGGCTAGCTTCCCCCTGACTGACCCTACAGCCGCTTTCATGCCGCTTAAAGTGAAAACATTGCAGAAAACACCCTCCGCTATTTCCACACCTTCCTTTTATCAGCCCTCCCCTTTCTCGCTGAACAGTTGCCCACTGTATGCGGGGTGGGAGCGGGTGTGTTCTAAGGCTCGGGCGCGTGTATTCCGGCACATCGCCGCCCCCAGTCAGCTGTGTCAGAGAGGGACCCCTTTACTCCCAGGTCCCACCCATGAATGGATTGCACGCTTTCTGCTTTCTCGGAGGAACAGCCAATCAAGAGCGCCTCTCACAAGTATTTTTAAAGGCATCTCTCGTGTTGATTTGGAAAAGGAAATAGATCTGCTGTCTTTCCTCCGCACTCTTCTTCCCGGCCCGGAGTGTGCGAGTGGCAGTTTTCGATTCGTAGAAGATCTCTTCCGGAATAACGATGTATAATGCCTGTCTTTGCCTGCTATGGAAAAGGCAGAGGGCCTCACTGCTGGTATGGTGAGCTGGGAACATTCTCGGAATCAACCAGGACTGGAGTGGAGTATATTCTGGATTATATTTTGCCGGTACTTGGAAATCTTCTTGCCTTTGGGAAGAGGCGGTAGATCGGCAGCAGACCACAGCATGGGATGTCCACAGAAGGCCCCAGTTAATCCTGGGCATCTCCAGGTAGGACTGGAAAAGACCTCTGGAAAACTTGCCAGAGGTTGTAACAAACCAGCTGCTGGCAGAAAGTAGATCACCAGAAGTGCTGGACTTCCATTTTCCGTACTCCTAACCACTGGCCATTCCTATCCACTTGGCAAAGGCTCCATGGAATTGAAGTCCAGAATATCTGCAGAGAGCTACCATCTGCTCAGCCCTGTAGCAGAGAATATTGATGGATCCAGGGGCCTGGTTCAGACACCACGGTAACCTGCACTGAGTATGAATCATCTCATAGAACAGTTGAGCTGGAAGAGGCCTATAAGGCCAACTCCCTGATCAGTGCTGGGGGTGTGTGTTGTTGTTGTTGAAGCATAGGTTATTGCATTGTCTAAATCCAGCTGGGCTGGTTGATCGAAAGGTCGTCGGTTCAAATGTGCACAACGGAGTGAGTGCCCGTTGTCCCATCCCAGCTCCTGCCAACGTTGCAGTTCAAAAGCATGCAAATGCAAGTCGATAAAAAGGTACCTCTTCGGTGGGCAGGTAACAGCGTTCCGTGCACTTCAGTGTTTAGTCCTGCCGGCCACATGACCACAGAGACCGTCTGCGGACAAACACTGGCTCCCTCGGCCAGGAAACAGAGATGAGCACTGCCCCCTAGAGTCAGGCATGACTGGACTTCATGTCAAGGGGAAACCTTTACCTTTACCTTTAAATCCAGCTGTGTTAAGAAGTCATGGCTTGTTAACCATGAACAAACCATAAAGAGAATCCATGTGGGGTAAACCACATGAACAAACTGTGGGTTGTTCATCATGGTTTATTATTTTGGCTACATTCAGACAACACAACCCATGTTACATCAACATGCAACATTGTCTCATGAACAAAGTTCAACAACAACCCACACACCACCTATGCAGCCCTTGAGTGTAGGTTACCATACTCAACTATACTAAAAAACCATGGCTTGTTAATCACAACCATCCATCAAAAAATCATGGTTTCTCATTGTGAGTGGTGGGTTCTTCAACACATTTGCTATCTTGCCTGGATTCAGACAACACAGAATCACATGTTACAACAACAACCCACACAGGCTTTGATTGTGGGTTATCATGTTTTCCTAATCCGGTTAGCATAGAGCAGTTTCCTGTGTTCCCACTTAAATTGGCCCTCTTGTGGAATAACGAGGACTGGAATTTAAAAGTGGAAACCCGAGCTCATCAGCAGACATGCTTTCCTTGAAAAAAGTCCCATAATCCATCCCTGGCATCTCCACACAGGGCTGGGAAAGACCCCTGCCTGAACCCCTGGAGAGCTGCTGCCAGTCCGGGCAGACAGTACTGCAGTATATGGGCCAGTGGCCTGGCATTGGTATGAGGTAACATCCTATGTTCCTATTGTCACTGTCTTCCTCTTTGTTTCCGGGTACGAAGTGCTGGCTTTAACTTGTACACTGTAAATCAGGTGGGTAACTTTGGAGGTCTTGGGGTCCAGCTACCAATCCCCAGAACGCAGCCAGTAGAACTGCCTTATGAACAGACCTGCACAAAGATTTCCCCAGGGTTCTGTGTGTCTGGGTTTGGGGCAAGAGAATCTAAAGCACTGTTCTTGTTCCTGGTACTTGAGCTGAAGCAGGTGGTCAGGGCAGGAGAACCTTGTTAGAACATCTTAGAACTCCCTAAACTTGACGCCCTCCAGATGATTTGGACTTTGATCCTTTCAGCCCCAGCCAGCTTAGCCAATGGTCAGGGACACTGAATGTTTCTGTCCAAAACATCAGGAAGCACGAAGTTAAGAAAGCCTTAGGTGGGGTATGCCAAGAGGTCAGCTGGAAATGATCAGATGATCATCTACCTTCTGCCTATTCCTTCTTCAAGCCCACCCGCTACTGGACTTTATCAAATTCTGCTTTCTCTCTACTTATGCATTATAAACTGTAGTTTAAAAATCCATAGATATATACAAGGTGTTGCAAAACTTTGCTCCTTTATACATCACAGCATATCCAGAGTGCAAGGGTGAATGCAGAAACGCGAGGCTATTACTTGCATGAAGAATATGTTATTGCTACATTATTAATTGAGTTCATGTCCCACCCTTCCTCTGAGGAGTTAGAGGAGCCACATGTTCTTCCTTGCTTCATTTAGCCTTACAACACTCTTGTAAGGTAGACTAC
Source organism: Varanus komodoensis (assembly GCF_004798865.1). Lineage (NCBI taxonomy): Eukaryota > Metazoa > Chordata > Lepidosauria > Squamata > Varanidae > Varanus > Varanus komodoensis. The sequence goes on from NW_025335759.1 coordinate 5,553,550, forward strand.
AGTGGGAGGTACTGAATGACTCAAAGCGGTCCCAGTGGGCTTCCCAGCTGAATGGAGGTTTGAACTTGCGTCCTGCCTGCCCTAGTCCAATATTCTAACGACTGTGCCATGCCGTCTCTATATAGCACAATGCATAAAACATTTGAAAGGGGAACATCAGCAAAAAGGAATTTGCAACTTAAAATTTGGCAGCAGGATAAGGACCGAAATCAGAGGACAAAAACAATATAAGTAATTGAATCCAAGTAATCTAAGAATTATGTCTGTCTTATTAAAGGCTCTCAAGAGAACTATGGGTCTGTTGACTTGAACCTACAGAGGATGTGGGTTGTTATGTCCCATCAGGACATCTCTGACTTACGATAGCCCTACCAATGAATGCCTTCCAAATTGTTCTGTCCATGACTGCTCTATTCAGCTCAAGTAAACTCAAGGCTGTGACTTCCTTTATGGAATCAATCCATCTCATAGTTCTGCTTCTGTTTACAACTTTCCCTTCAGTGAGCCTTGCCCTCTCATGATGTGCCTGCCGTGTGACAGCTTCAGTTCTGTCATTTTTGCTTCTAGAGAAAGTGCCGGCTTGATTGGATCTATTTGCAAAGCTCTCCTGCAGCGCTGTGTTTCAAACACATCAATTTTCCTCACTGTCTAGCTTTCCCACCATAAATGTGGTTGGGAATACAATGGTATGAATGATCTTGCGCTTGGTCTCCAATGGAATGTCCTTACATTTGATGATCTTTTCTAGTTCCTCTATGGCTGCCTTTCGAAGTTTCAGTCTTCTAAATTTTTGGCTGACGTCTCCCTTTGAATTTATAACTGAGTCAATTTATGCAAAATCACAATTTTGGTTTCTTCATGGTTGACAGTAAAATTCTGTAATTGCTTCATCACCATCCTGTTTGTTTTCTTAATGTTCAGCAGCAGTTCCACTTTGCATTTTCTTCTTCACTTTCATCAGAAGGTATTTCAATAATATTATTGTATCACCTTCATGTCTTAAATTACTGGAGCATCTTCTGCCAATTGTCACTCTTTCCTCTTCTTATCCTAATCCAGCTTTCCTTATGCTACATTCTCTGTACAGATTGAACAGATAAGGAGATAAAATACAACCTTGCCTGATGTCTTTGCTAGTGGAAACCATTCTGTTTTCCATATTCTGTCCTAACTGTAGCTTCTTGACCATGATACTGGTTATGTATCAGCACAAATTCATAGCTTTCAGGACCATCCATAGCATCATGGCAAAGGTTCTGCTGTAGTCCATATAGACTGATTTTCCCCTGAAATTCTTCGGTATGCTGCAGTAGCCAATGTATGCTTCTGATATGATCTCAAGTGCTTCTTCCTTTTCAGAATCCAGGTTGCATGTCAGGAATTTCTCATTTCATATAGGGTGATGTGCTGTGTTGCAACACTTTGAGCCGCTCTTTACTTGCATGGGAAATTAGAGCAGTGGTCCTATCGTTGCTGAACTCCTTTGCATCTCCTTTCTTGGGGGCTGGAATTTATCTTGAATATTTCCAGTCTGTGGACCATTGTGTTGTTTTCCATTTTTGTTGGCATATCCTTGATAGGATTTGGACTTGCTTCAGTCTCTGCAGCTTGCAATATTTCTATTGGTTATCTGCTGCAGATGTTTTATTCCTTCCAAGGACTTTCAGAGCAGTTTCATTTTGCTTTCTAATGCTGCAGGCTCTTCCTCACAGGATTTCTCCTTGAAGCAGTTTCACATCTCTTTATCTCTTCTGCGTAGTTCTTCTGCATCCCCTTTCCACCTTCTCTTTATTTTATCCTGGCCAGATAGAATGCCCCTCTGTTTGTGTTTCAGCATTCCTAATCTAGGGTTGAATTTCCCTTTGATTCTCTTGTTTATCTTCTTTTGTTCTATTTCACTGCACTGGCCATTGTAATAGTTCTTTTTGTCCCTGCATGATAGTAGTCAATGCAGACGGGATCCTGACCCTATTTCTGTCACCTTTTGCTTCTTGCCTGTCCTTAGCAAATATGTTTCTTCTATCTAGGCTTTTTCTTTCTTTTACCTACAAGAATTGTCTTTTGGCATTCTTCCCTAAATTCCTCATTTCTTTTGGTTCACAGTCAACTGAGTTCAGTAATGCAAGTCTGTCCTTTGTGTGGACTTTAAATTCCTCAGGAAAGTTAAGTTGCATTTTGGCAGTATGCTTCTGTTGGTGGTCTTGTCCAGCTTATCCTGATTTTTGATATTAATAGTTCATGGTCACTACTGTAAGCTGCTCCTGGTCTTCTTTTGGCAGTGAGAATATAACTTCTCCGTCTTCTGATTCCAATTACATAGTGTATTTGATTTCTGTATTGACCACTTGATGATGTCCACATGCATAGCCATCTGATCAGTTGCCTGAAATGCGTATTTGCAATAAATAGATGGTTGGCTTCACAGAGTTCTGAATCGTTTTCCTGCTTCATTTCTGACCCCAGACCAAATTCTCCCACAGTATTTAATTCTGTTTTGTATCCTCCTTTTGCATTCCTGTCACCTATGATAACCAGCATGTCATCAATTTCCTTTTGGATATCTGATAAGAACTGTCAATTTCTTTTTCAGCAAGTGTTCTTGGAGCATAGACTTGATGATGGTGATTTTGATCATTTTTTCCAAGAATTCTGACTGAAATTATTCAGCCCACCTGTGCTACCTCTTGCCTCAGTAGTAGATGCACTTCAATTCTTCTGATTTTCTTATTTCCAGAGTAAAACACTTTGTATTTCTCTGGCTGAAAATGTCTCATTCAAGTCTGCTTTAGTTCACTTACACCAAAAACTGATATTTAAGCAATCTGTGTGTGTGTGCGCTTTATGGTTTCCAGTTTGCCTTGATTCACACTTTACATGTTCCATGTCCCAATTGTACGTGTTGTGCAGCACTGGAATTTCCTTGAACCTCTGTGCATGTCATCCACTAGACTTCCTTTTGGCTTTGATCTAGTTGCATCATTAGCAACAGTGCTTATTTGTACTGGTCATTTGCGCTCCGCCAAGAGCTGGTTGGGCGCCTTGCAGCCTGCAAGCCTCCTCTTCTGGTGTTTGTTTTGTTTTGATTGTTTCATCACAGGGTTTGCAAGGAAAGAAGATTCAGAAGTGGGTTATCATTGTCTTCTTCTGCACAGGACTGAGCAGAGTTGGCTCAAATGCCACCGTCGTCTGTGAAAGATCCTCACAGATGCAATTGGGAAGGGCAACTGCTCCCTGGGAAGAAGTGCTCCCCTGGACCCCAGTCTTGATCTCTCTGGCCTTGTACTGATTTTTGTATTGGTTAAGTACTAGCAGTTTTTTTCTAATCCCCCTACTCTCTTATTTTACTGATTTTTAATGTTTTACCATATATTTATATAAAATGATATATTTTATATAAAATAGAAATTTTAATTTTACAGAATTTCAAATTGCAATGTAAACCACCCAAAGATGCATTTTATGAAGAGCAATACAAAAATACCTTTTAAAAACTAAGTAAAATAAGGTTGCTGTTTTTTAAAAATAGAAATTTTAATTAAAAAAAATCAAATTGCACTGCAAATCCCCCAAAGATACATTTTATGAAGAGCAAAACAAAATACCTTTTAAAAACTAAGTAAATAAGATTGCTGTTTTTAAAAAAAATCAGGTGAGAGAAAGAGAGAGAGAGAAAGGGGGCATATCCTTTCTGAATGAGCTTCAGCAAATCATGAGAGGCTTATAGGAGGCCATGATTCCCCACTCATCCTTTAGCTGGAAGCAACTGAGGTGAGTGAGTCTCTGGGTAAATGTGCACAGAACTGTACTTAAGCTGGAGAGCGGTGGTGCTGAATGGATGGCCTTCCAGATATTGTGGGACACCACTCCCATCAGCTCCAGCCCACCTAGAATTTGCAGTGCAGTGACATTGGAGAAGGCCACACATTCTGCATTTCTGCTGTACAGGATTATCCCTCATTAAATTCAGTGCAGTTCCCTCCAGAGTTGTCGTGCATGGGGGTGGACTATTGGATACTTTGCCTTGGCAAATAAAATAAAATTCTCCTCCCAGGCTCATTCCCAGTGCCCTCTGTGTATCTCAAGGGTATGATTCTCCTTCAGCCCAAGAAATGAGCCCCATTTTGAAGAAGCTCTTGGGCACTGCGTGCCGCGCTGTGCAGGGACAAATACAGAAAGCATGGTGCTGAAATGCTAAAATATTTGCATTTTCAAGCGGGAAGCTCTCAAGCCTTCATTCCTAGTAGCTAAGCCTTATAACAAACATTTCTAGCTTTTGGAATGGGTAAGGATGGTGGGAACCATGAAACTGTTGGTGGTCAGAGGAAGAGGTATTAGTTATTATACTTAGATCCAGCTGACACTTCCTCCTCCTCTCAATCTTATTTTCATAACAACAGCCCTGTGTGGTAGGCTGGGCTGAGAGTCTGTGACTGGCCCAAAATCATCCAGCAAGCTCCTTGGCAGAGTGGGGACTCGAACCCAGATCACCTGAGTCTCAGTCCTGCACTCTTAACAATGACACCACACTTCCTTGGGAACCCACCTGTGCTGGGCCCTGAACCTCGAGTTCGGCACCCCTGGTGTATATACTGATCTGAATTTGCTTGCAATTTTTTTGCCAGATTGTTTACTAACCGTTGTGACTGCCTGCCCTATCACTTTGCGCTTGTGTGTGTTTCTGCTCACATTCCAGGCATCTCCTGAAGTCATGTGAATCCATGAAAGCGTATGCCATAATGAACGTGCTAGTCTTTGAAGTGACACAAGACTCTTTGTTGTTATTCCAGGCAAAGGTACAGTTGCCAGGTGGGATGATAGCGTTCTCAGGAGCCTATCCAGACACCCTTTGTTCAGTTTTCACATGAGTAAAGAGCCATCAAGATAGGCGGAAGAAATATTGTCCTGATACGTTTGACAGGCACACAAAAGGCTGTAGCTAAAAGATATCTCATGCAAAGGAAAGGTCAGATATTCAAATTCAAATCCATGCTTTAGCAGAGTAAGGTAGAAAATGCCTGGCTGGGACTGTAACCAGGCAGGGCCATGCTTAATTTCTTAAATCTTTGTTCAGATTCCATCATGCATAGCTGAAGTGGGCATCCACGTACTAGGATACCCTTGCCTGTTCTATTGGACAGGGGCAGGGGTGCAGAGCCTCTGGGCTGCAGGCCAAATCCGACTCTCCTGGTGTCCTGATCCAGCCTTTGGGGGAGCTCCAGGTGACATACCCCCTTTGCTAACCTTCCAACTGCCAATGGTTTGGAACTCTCCTTTCATTTGTAGAATGCTGCACCCATCCTAAACGTTTGACATGCTCCTTCCAGACCTGAGCTGCTATCAGCAGGACCTTTCAGCTAAAATAGGCTGGTCTTTCTGGTATTTTGACCCTGCCCGCTTTGCCTTTGATCCTCCCCAGTTGAACCTCACTCCTACATACTACTGGTAAGCTGGACCCAAGAACTTCATCAAAACTGTATTTCTGCTAACCACTTTCTGCAGGAGGTGGGCAGGGTCAGCCAGAAAACCCTGGAGGAGCAGTTTCTGTCTGGAGGCTAGGCTGCCTCCTGCAAATCACAGAGTTGCGATTCTAATCAATTACCTTTTATTATATCCACAGTGATGAGCCAGGCAGTCTCTTCAAGCTACACAGCAGGTCATATTACAGGCAATTGCTGCAAAGAGCCAAGGGGTTGAAGCATCCTGGCAAACCAGCCTCTTGTGCTGCAGATTAGAGCCTCGAAAGCGAAGTTCTGCCTTTCCCTGAAGAATCCCTTGGGCAGCGCATCCCTCAGAGGGCCATATCAATCCATGCAGCGCCTCCCTCTCCATGTGCTATCTGACCTAGTGCCGCCTCTTCCTCCTCCCCTCTCTGGCTCGGCATTCCCAGAATTTCAGAAGGACCTGGTGAAATAGCAGTGCCTTTCCCACCTGCCTACAGCTGCCCTGGCCTTGTGGGCTCAGCTGCCCTTGTCTCATCTGGGGCACAACCAAGTCCTACATCTCCTGAGGCCCCCATGCAGAGGTGTCGGACGCGGCCCTTGTAGTCTGGGAAGAGCAGGCTGGGGAAGGTGTTGCTCCATATTTCACACAGTCCTGTAGACTCGATCATCTAAAATGCGCAACAGAAGCATTGTAGGTGCGAGTACCTGGCTCCAAAACTAAACTGGTCATAGGGCTCTGCTCTTATCCTCCTGACTGTGCAAGGTGATCTTGAGGAAGAAATCAGGAAGGCTTCAAACAAAGGTGTAGCTGTACTGATGGGTGACTTCAGCCACCCGGACACTGACTGGATAAATGCACGTTCCAGTTCTGACGCAGAGGTTGTATTTCTCAGTGTCTGAAAAGTCACAGAGCCAAGCATGACGGACTGTTGGTCCTGGAGGGTGTCAATATCCATGCTGACGGTATACCTTCTGGGGCAGCTCAGGACTTCATGGACTCCATGACAGCCATGGGGCTGCCCTAACATTTTATTGGTCCAATGCATGGATTGGGTTTTTTCAGCTGGACAGGGGGATAGCGATCCAATAGTGTGTGACTTTGAATCCAGTTCTCTTTCTAAGAATTTCATCTGTGTCTGGATTGAGGCTCTTACAATGATGGATATTCTGTTTGAGATAATTACCTCCTCTGGTCAACAGACTTGAGTAAGACTGGATGGTAAAGTAGTGTGCAGAATTCCTGGTACTTGTGTTATTTGGCTCGCCTTTGGGGCAATTCTTCAAAATTATTATGTCTATACTTCACTCAGTTTGCTTTGCTTTGGGCTTGAGGTTGTAGGGGCTCCTTGTCTGGGCAGCAGTTTGTCTGGCTTTTAAGTTTGTTTGTTTGTTTAAATTTTTCTAAGTAAAGAGTTCTTTACTTCTTGCTGTTGAAGCAAAATTTGAGCCTGGACCCAGGAATTTCTTCCAGTGGAAATCTGCTTTCTCTGATGGCCAGCACTGCCCCCTGCCCCTCTTTTGTATGGGTTCAGAGGTTTCTTCCAGTGTAGCTCTGGTTCTTCCACCATTGTAGCCTTGCATCAAGGGAACTTGGTTTGGACCTTTCTACAGGGGCTGACAGGAAGTCTCCTTCCTCTGATGCATTGTGGGACACACCCAGTCTTTCTGCTGGTCTGGGTGGCACAGTCCATCCCATTTCTCACGAAGTACAGCTTAAACCTATACATGAAAGGCCTTCACAAGCTTCATTAAAGTTTGCAGTATTAGAATATTGATTCACCTGCCATCAGAATACTCTGAGGAAGCACATTAGTTGTGGAAAGGATTGTTGAAAGAAGCTGGAGAAGACCAAACTCCACAGAGCAAAGAACTGGCATTTTCGCTGAGTTCCGGTTGGCCAATTCCCACCTCCAGGGAAAACCTGCAGTTACATTCCGCTCTAATCACCAGCTGCTCTAGCAATCAAAGCGAACACTTCTCAGCTGGGTCACAGCCTAGATTCTCCCAAACTTGACCTCCGTGGAACCCCCCCCACCCCATTTTGCACTCCAGCCAAACCCCTCAGACTGTCATAAATAGTGACACCCCCTGGCCATCGCTTGTCCCCCCTCGGTGATGATTCCAAGGGCCCCCCACTGCGTTGCCCCTTGTGCTCCTCTGGATCTCCGTGCCAAGCAATCTTGGGGAGCAACACACGTCAAAAGGGGGTGCCTGCCCACCAGACCACCCCAAAAGGCTGAGGACCACCTGCTGAGGCGCTAACGCACGTTGCCGGCAAGAACAAATCCGAGCCTCGCCCCACACCGGCACGCCCTGCACCCAGAAAGGGAAGGAGCCGACCGGACGTCGTCCAGGCAGCAAGCGTTCTCATTGCCTCTCAGTCCTCCGCATTCTAAAGAGACGAACAGACTCCTGCCCAACAGAGAGAAATGCTACCAGGCAAAGAAAAAAATGGGAGCTGTGGGCCATTGCCTGCCTCGCCAGGTAGACCTTCAACAGCAGGACCTTGTGCGGGCAGGAAGGTGCCAGGCCCACGTGCAAAGCTAGTCTCTGCTTGTTGTCAGGGCTGCCCCCTGCCTGATGCTGGGAGAGATTTAGTCTCAACTAATGACTCCCCACAATCCGTCTTCCCACACTTTCCTATTATATTTTGCTTTTTTCCCTTTGAACTTCAGGCTGCCACAACTCAGGCTGTCTACAAAACAGAAACATCTTGTATCTCTGAAGAGTGAGCAAAACAGAAGGGACAAACTCTTTTACAGATAATAAATCAATAAAGAAAGCTTTACTTGAAGCTATTTTGCTTCTGATCTGCTAGTTTTGTTAACTTATTCATTAAAACAATACCCCTCATTTCTGCAGAAGCTAAGGGCTTGCAGTAGTAGCTGGCAATAAAATCACTTTATTTCTGCTGTGGGGCATTTCGTATCATGTGTTATTGTACTGCTTACATTCTTGATCACAGAGTTGGAAGGAGAACCAGTGCACTGCATGGAACGATCTGGAGGTCAGGCTAACAGGACCAGAAATAAGATAAAACAAAACAAAACAAAAATCACAAATTTGCATATGCTGATTTGCATTTTCTCTAAAGTTTGTTTCTGCGTATGTGTCTTTTAAAAAGGGGATGGCATCCATGGCATTTAGTCTTTGCTTGATAACTCCAGAGCCCCCAACTTCCAACCTCCACACTCTAAACAATTGGTTTTATCACTGTCTGAAAGAAGCTTTTCCTGATGTTTAACCAAGATCTGCCTTCCTGTCACCTGAGCTCACTATTTCCTGTACTATAGTCTTGGATGATAGGGAGCGGGATGCCTCCTTGCTTGAAGTCTTTTGGATTTTTCTTTCTCAAATATAATTGTAAGCCAGCTACAACTGTTTTTAAGGAAAGTGTGGTGAATGTTTAAAAATTAAATAAACCAAGTACAGCAGAGGTATGTGTGATCCTCTCCGGTGAAGACTCCTGGTTGTCCTTTCCTAGTCTTTCCTCCTAAGGGCTTTGGGTAGGGTGATTATTCCTACCATAGGGAACTTTTTAATGTGCAAATACAGTACTGCATGTCCAGGACTGCATCTGTACTGTATTGTACTGTATTCTTTCCTCAGACTCACAAGTTCGCATGCAGGAGGATAGGGTGGACATAAGCAATGCTTTAGAAGGCCTGACCACAAATTAGAAGTGTGTTTGCCAGCTGTATTGATCCACATCAACAAACCTATTGCTACCCTCTTCAAGTCCACTAAGAGCAGGTCTTTTGTGAAGCAAATGGGTCTTAATAGCCCATCCAAAGCCAAGCCCCCCCCCACCCAAACACTTTGCATCACAAAGGGAGAATTGACAACAAAACAGCATTGCTGATAAAAGCCATCCCCGCCCCCACGGTATGGATTACAGCTTTACTGAGTGTGCCCCTTTTTCCCTCCTTCCCATACCATTTGGGGGGGGGGGGGCATCATGTCTTTCAGATTGCAATTGTCTTGCTTTGATTGATGGTATGTGAGCCACTCTGGGGAACTTTTCAGCTGAAAAGCAAGATAAAATGCTTTGAGTAAATAAATGAAGATATCTGAACATGTAAAAGCTGCATCGTTGTTACAATCACAGCAGAAGTTGTTACTGCTTGTGTGTTGCCTTTTAAAGCCATCAGAGCTTGTGGCCTCTCTATCACTCGGTCGCAAATTCCTTCAATCTTGTCTTCAATCCGGATCAGACAGGATATGATACGACAGTAACAGAGTTAAGGCCATCAAGTCTAACCCACATGTGGTCACCCATCCAGCTGCAGGTTGGTGCCTTTCCAGCTTAGTAGAGGTGACTTGACATACTCGTTTGATGTATGGCTATGCAGGCAGGGCAAGATGGCGGTGCTGTTCGTGGATGGTTTGTCTAGCCAGCTAAGTGGTGGTCAGCCTGTTCTGGAGGGGCTTGAAGCCACCCCACCCCAAACAATCTGCTCTTCAGTTTGATGGATGCTCTTGAAGCCAACACTGTCAGTAGGAGCAAAGGTGGTCTCCGTGGCATGGAGCCCCTTTTATCAGCTTAGATTGATTGATTGATGGATGGATGATTAAATGGCTACCCCCCCACCCACATTTGCCTCTGTGACCCCAGCAGGACAAAGATATCCTAGCTGCAAAGATATCCATTCTCTAGTAACCTCTTGTTTGATTAGAGCAGCGTTCCCCAGCCTTGTGCCTTAGAGACACATTTGGACTGCAACACCCAGAATTCCCAGTCAATGGTCCTTCAGGATGGGAGTTGGAGTCCAAACGTTTCTGAAGGCTACCAGGTTGGGGAAGGCTGCATTAGAGCGATGCATCATATGTGGGAATGCCTTTGAAAAAGTCCTGGAATCTTCAGCTGGAGATGATGATGATGATGATGCTATTACCATTACTATATTAATGTGACTATTGCTTTCACATATTTATATCACCAGTAGCCCACTGGGCTCTCTGGGGGGGGGGGGTTTACAGAGTTAAAAATATATACAGGAACAGCAAAGTAAAAATGAAAAACAAAAAATAGAAACGTGATGTCTGGCAGCGGAAGGCAGCAGCCATGGTGGTGATGACCGGCCGACGAGCGCGATGCAGGCTGGCCAAAGCGCTGAGCCCCTCGAACGGTCCCGCGGCGGGAGGCCCCATCCAGGAGCAGGTGCCGTGCGATGCTCATGACATGCCTTTTGCATGTCAAAGTCAGTTTAAAACCCAATTTACCCCACTGCTATCGGAGAAACTGAGTTTTACAATGACTTTGACATGCACATGGTGGGCATGTCGTGAGCAGAGCTGGCTGGAGCCGGGGGTCAGACTAGATGGCCCGGGAGACCCCTTCTGACTCGCTCTGTTTCTATGTTCTTGGCTTGGGGAGATTGGACGCATCCCTCACCCAGGTAACTTGGGAGGCTCCATCCTTTTCAGGGAACCAATTCAGCCCCGGGGAAGCTCTCTTTTTCCTTATTTGTATCCAAAGTCCATATTTCATCATTGCAGCCAATAAACCGTAATTCACCTTTCACACAGAGGGTTTCCTTTCTTCCCAAGTTTCCTGGCATATGAGATGAAATGCCTCCAATACCCTTGACTTAATCAACCAGCTGTCCTGCTGACCTTTTGGACTACAACTCCCATCACCTCCAGCCAGCATGCTGTTGGAAAAGGTGGCCTTGCATTAACAATCCCAGTTCCACCCACGTTTCGCTTCTCTCTCGCAGGCACCCTCATTTGCGTTTACGGTACTGACTGACTCCGCAGCAGCCTCTCTTGCACTGAGATGCAGCTCGTCTGTAACAAATCCAAGCAGTGCCATTGTGAAATATCCCACTGAGGCTGTTTGTAAACTGACCATAACAGTTGTGCTGCTAATAACGTTTCATTTCACAATGTTGCTGGCTAGATCTATGAGAATAGAGTGGCAACTCGATCATGGTGAGTCGTGCTTACCATCTGGAGAGGTAGTTAGGAGGGGCTGGGAAGGAAGCCGGGCCACTGGGCCTCTGGAGCCACATGCGTGCAGTGAAGGACGTGAATGCCGTGTGTTTCCCCCTTCTGGAATTTTAATTCCAGGGACTTCAAGGAGGAAGCTGCAGTACGGAGACCTTGAAGCAATGTTTTCCATTCCCCCCACCCCGTTTCCTCAGTTTCCCCAGGATGCTCAGGCAGCATTCCGCCAGGTGTGTTTTCCATCTTTTGTACCTCTGGGGTTTTCCTGAGCGTGCTGATCCTTCCCTTTTGTTCCCAGAGGGAGCTGTTTTGGTTACCTAAGGATCCGTACTTGGAGAAGAAGTTCACAATTAGTCTAGAGCATGACTTGTGCTACCTTTTGGCCCCTGTGGATTGGCTGCTAAACACACTCAGCACCTGCACGAACATGGACACACACAGGTACATATAATGTTATGCATATACACCTAAATATTACATTAGAAACACATGATATGCAGGTAAAATGCACTTAAAGTGGTTTTAAAAGAGAGTAGTAAAATACTTGGTTTAAATATTGAAATATGCCCTGAGATTGCATTACTTTCAATATTCGATAAGAAACAATGGAGCTGGAATAATAAAGAATTAATAGCAAAATTAATAATCACTGTGAGATTAATCATAGCTAAGGACTGGAAAGGAAAATGTGATTATCAGTTGTGGGATTGGTATGCAGAAGTTTGGCATATAGCTAGTAATAATAAATTAACATGTGGTATCCAAGTGAGAAAAGGGCATATACAGAAAAATAAGTTTAACAAGATTTGGGGTGTATTTATTGATTTTTTTTAAGGGAAAGGATTTGAACCTTCACAAGAATCATTGCAATTTTAGGAATTTACTGAAAGAATTTTTTTGAATGAGTTTTCAACCTGTGTCCTATGGTTCCAGTGACAGGGTGTACTGTATTTTTATGATTTATTTTAATAGTGTGTTTAATGTTATATGTTATTATTTTAACTGTGAGCTTTTTTAGCTTGTAAAACTATCTTGTAAAACTAATTAAAAAATTAAATACATTCAAGTATGCAACCCAATATACAATTACAATAAACCATCAAACAATGAATAATGAACCAAATCAATGAACAGCTGCAACTGCTAAAAACCCAAACCCGCACAAAGCCAATGGAGTGCAATGAAAACCACATGAAGCAGAAACATTTTCAAGGTCCAATAAAAGATTTCGAAAAAGTGGACATGCATCCTGCCAGGGGGAGGGAGCTCCAGAAAGGCGGAGTTGCCCTTGAGAAGGCTCTGCACATGATACTGGTCAATCGGATGGCTTTTGATGGCAGGCCACGTAGCAAAACTCTTGGGTCTGGTATCAGGAGTCTTTCAAGTTCAAAAGAAGGCTTTTATTGAGTGGGAAAGAATAGGCAGCCACAACAAGTGGCATTATATGACAAGCGTGCCCCCCCACACACACACACACCCTGGTGACAATATTCTGTACCAACTCAAGCTCCCAGACTTCTTCAAAAGCATTCCTAACACAGAGAGCATTGCAGTACTCTAGTCTGGATGCGACCAGGACATGCAATTGAAGCAAAATCCTCTTTTTTCCAGATACACTTGGGCAGAATCTTTGTTGTTGTCGTTTGTGCTGTTAAGTGGTCTTCAACTTGTGTATGGAAGCCCTTCAGAAGGTCCTCTCCTTACCAGCTCCATTCAGCTCTCCTAACCTCAAGCCTGCCGTTTCCTTGATGGATTCAATCCATCCCATATCTGTTCGTCCATTTTGTCTGCTGCTGGGAGCCTTGCCTTCTCACGATGTGTTCAGAGTATGACAGCCTCTCCACCAGCACCATGTTTCAAACACATCGGGTTTTTTTCCTGTTGGCTTTCTCCACTGTCCAGCCTTCACACCCGTACATTGTGATCGGGAATACAAAGGTTTGGATCATGCTGAGCTCGCTCTCTGCACATGGTAACCTTTTGTCTCTTCATTGCTGCCTTTCCAAGTCTCAGACTTCTTCGAATTTCCTGGCTGCAGTTTCCCTTTGACTTGATGATATGTGAAATCTTTCACAATTTCAATTCCTTCATTAACAGTGTAATCGTTCTGTGGGCATTATTTTTGTTTTCTTACTATTTATTTATGAAATTTATAGGCCATCCATCACTGTCATCTCTGGATGGCTTACAGAATATTATAAATCCTAATATTCAGCGGCAGTTCTGCTTTTATGCTTTTTCTCAGGAGTCAATTCGAGTCATTGCCGCTTTTGCCAGTAGTGTGGTATCATCTGCTAATCTTAAATTATGTTGGTCTTAATAAATATTGCCCAAAGGTGGAGTACGGATCTCGCCCCCACCCCCTGATCAGCCTGAGAATTGGCACAGATCCCCTGTGCCATGCATTTCTTGGGACCTCCACAATAGCAAGCCCAGCCTTCTGCGGTCCATGCGGAACAACAGCTTCCCCAAGTTTGGCCTGCAGCTCCCCCTGCTGCTCATCGTAAAACAGCACGACACCCCAATACACAATACAATTCTACAGAGTGTGACATCTGACTTATGAAGGCCTTGGGACAACTCAGGGCAGAGGACACATTAAGGGAAATGCTTGATGTTCGTTGGCTTTCCAGAAAACCTGGCATTCTTCTCAAAATATTAATTTGTTTGATTTAGTACCTCTTTCATCATAGAACTTGAGATGGCATTGATGGGGTTCCCAGGTGGTCGCACATCCAAAAGCTGATCAGAACCAGACCTCCATTGTTTCAGCCTGGTGTCCATAGCATTGCTGTCAGATCACAGGCTGGGAGTCAATAGAACTAGTTCTGTTCTGCTTTTAATCAATGATCCATGATCGGGCAGGCCATAAGCATGAAGGACACGATGTGCCCTTATATGTGATTGCTTGTGATGCAAGGCATGTAATGACACTCTAAATTCAAATTGCACTGAGGAATATGGTCTGGTCTCCATGCTTTACAAAAGAAAATTTGCAGTCAGCTTTAACCTCCAAAGTGAAGCTTGGTAAAAAGTTTGCAAACTCCTCTTCATGTTATACGGTTGTCCGCTGAGCCAAAAATGGGTCAGGCTTGCACGTTTGTTTACTCTCAGCTCAGTTTGCAGTTGGACATGGAGGTAAACTTACTAAAGTCTGTAAATCAAGCCATATTAAGTGCAGCTGTGGGTTGTGCCTGAAAAGCTTGGCAATTCCTTTAAAGGAACGGTTCAGAAGGTTTTCATTTAGGGTGCTTCAGCATGGACACTTCCTAGCACTTACAATGCAGGTATTATGGAGCTCTTCTGTATGAGTTTTCTCTGACAGGAAAAAATAGAAGCAGTATATTGGAGTTCCAGACTTTATTTATAGTATTTTTGTCCTATCTTTTCTCTTCCACGGAAATCAAGGTGGCTTACATAATTCTCTTCCTCTTAGTCTCAGCCTCACAATGGGTTGGGTTGAGAGTCTGGTACTGGGCCAAAGTCACCCAGTTGGCAAAGGAGGGACTAGAACCCACATTTCCCGAGTTCCGGAACCCCACCCTTAACCACTACACCACACTGTCTGTCCAGTATCTTCCACTTCTACCTCTCTCATGTTTCCCCCCACATCTCCTATCTTTTTCCTTACTACTGACATGTGTTAAGGGAAAAAAAGACAAAATCGCTGCACAGGCCTTCTTGATAGTGTAAGGAGTCCTTCATCTGGAAGTAGCTGATGTCATCTGAACCCTTGCAAGATTCTGTGAATCAGCGGGGTGATTGCACAATAAACGTCTCATGAGGAAGGATTCCTGTAGCAATGCAATAAATTCAGAGAGGTTTCAGCAGGCCTTATAGGGTCCAGACAATGGGGGACAGCCTTGGTAACCCCGGGCTCTCCAGCCTCCTCACCATATGGGTTTGTGCCTGGGACTTCCCAAGAAAAACTACAAACCATGGAGTGGATGCCTGAAAGGCATGGTATAAACAACACAGTTTGTAACATTGCACAACTAATCACGGGGCAGGATTCTTAAACCTTTACTTCTGGTTTCTTAATGTGTGGAGCTGAGTCATGAGATAGCCTTAACTCTGCTAGACTAAATTAAATTTTACCTGATCCTTCTTTGTTATTTCAGACCCATTTATACTGAACTGGAGTCATTTAATCAGGAGGATAAAGTTAACTTTGTCCAGAATGCCTACATCCAGTTTATGGGTCATAGCATCATAGTGCTTTCTGTGAATGAGAATACAAAAACCAAGCATCTTTTTTCTCCCAATTTTGTTAGGCTGCTGAAACTAAAAAAGCTTGGCAGAAAACTAGGCCCGAGCCAAAAGGACTGTAGGATGTAGGATTCTGGAATGTCACTAATGACAATTACAGATCTAGAAGTCAGCAGGGTGTGGTCAGCTGTGCCCAAGGTTTCTTCCAAGTTGCACAGGCCTGGGCTGCAGCAGCGGCATCCTACTTGCTCTGGGCTGGGATACAGGAGGGAGTGGTTAGTGATAACTCCAGCAACTCCCACTGTTCACCTGTAGATGTGGGTGGAGCACAGATACTCTACTCATTGGAATGGCAGCATTTAGAACAGATCGGGTTTGTTGATTTGTGTGGAGCCGCCAGATCCTCACAACAGAAGCATTAACAAAAGGCAGACGTAGAGAGATAAGGTACTTGAGAGCCAGGGTTGTATACTAGACTGGGACTCAGGAGGTCGGGGCTGTAGCCCCTCTTGGCTGTGAGGCCACAGCCATGAAGCCCACTAAGTGACTTTGAGCCAGTCACTGGCTCAGCCCAACCTACCTCACAGGCTTGTGGTGAGAATAAAATGATGAAGAGGAGGAGCAGGGTTATGTAAGCCACCCTGGGTTCCTTCCAGAAACAGGTGGAATAACAATATAATAAGCAAATAAACAGTCGACACAAACCTGAGCAGTCTTTATGGTATGCTGTCAAACACACCTCACACTTTCCAAGTATCCCACCTCTGTTTCTGCCTGTATGTTCAACACGTAAACTGAGCCTTCCCAGCCACTTTTGGGATATGAAAGCCACACAGAGATTGCAGAAAAAAGGACACATTTGCCTAATACCTGCGGATGCTAATTTTTACTTGCAGAGCTGCATTTGGCAGCATCCTACTTGCTCTGGCCTAGGATACAGGAGGGGGTGGTTGGGCACCTGGTTGGAGGGGACAGTCTCCGGAGGACACCCTCCTGTGTGAAAAGCGATGCGTGGACGAGGGAGAGGAATTTGAGTTCATTTGAACAAGAAAAGCCTTAACCGGAAGGATTCTAGGGGGCACAGGAGGTGCAGCACGTGGGAGGATGCCCCTGGACCTTCATTTCAGCAAGGGCTTATTGAGAGCAGGCTGGTGGGGAGACGGCCTCCCAGCGATACGGGGCTGCAGCCGCGCCGCGCCGCGCCGCGCCTGAGCCCGCCTCTCTCCGGCCCCGAGCGCCGCCCTCGCTTCCCGCGGAGCCCGGCGGAGGAGGCGCCCCCTGGGGTGGGTGGACGGGCGGGCGCCGGGGCGCCTCCCCGGCCGCCTCCGGGAGACGCAGCCAATCGCCGGGGTCGCTCCGGGCGCCCACGAGGGCCGGCGGCTCGGCGACGCGGGGGAGCCCCACCCCGGGGAGCGCGCGCCGCTCCCATTGGCGCGCGCGCTTGTAAAAGAGGCCGGGGGCGCGCGCTGCGGGAGCCGCGGAGCCGAGGAGACGCGATGGGCCGGCTGGGCTGCTGTGCGCTGCTGTGCGCGTGGGCCTTGGCCTTAGGTGAGCGGGCGCGCCGGGGGTCGCGGCTTGGCTGGCGGGCAGGACGGACAGCCTCTCTCGGTGCAGCCGGGGCGTCCCGGGAGGCAGGCGGGGCGGGTGCTTCCCTGATGTGCGCCGGTGCCTCGACTCGAGTTAGCGCGTACTAATAAGCGACGTCGTTGGGATGCGCAAACGGCAGCTTCGTTTCGGCAGGCGTGGGGGAGCGCAAGTGTTTGCAGACGCAGCCAACGTTGGACGGTTGTGAGGGAGCGAGGGAGGACGCAGTGTGCCTAGTGGGCATGATGTGCTGATCGCGGGATTCTGTTTTTCCAGCTCTAGAATTAGCTGTTCTCCCGTTCCTCATGCAAGTGGCTCACAAGGTTCTCCTCTCTATTTCATCCTCAGAACAGCAGCCTGTGAGGTAGGGTAGGCTGAGAGACAGTGACCCTTTGGGCCCTCAGTCACCCACTGGGCTTCTGGAATGAGTGGGACTAGGACCCAGAGCCCCTGAGTCCCCATCCACCACTCTTAATCGCTACCCCACACTGGCACCATGATGAACCTGCATGCACTACAGTCTCTGTCCGTGTAACAAATTCACACACTCATCTAGGACTGTTTTGTCTTACATGTGATGATAGTTCTCATGCAAAAGCAGAAGTGCCTTCCTTGTAGGAATTTGCTAAAAGAGGAAGTGGTTGATCATGTCATGGTGATATGACAGGTCCTGGAAGGTCTGATGAAAGACAGCTGGTGGGAGATTGGACATCCATATGTTTCTTTGTCATTGTTTTGATAGTAGGGGAAGATGGTTGAGATACCCTTTCTAACATGGAGGGTTGCCTGCTTATTTTTCCTCAATGGAGAAGGTGTTCCTTGAAACTCTACGTGGCAGAAATTCAACAGAGGCAGCATTATCTGTTTCCTTGCCCCTGTGAGGCTGAAGCAGTGGGGGGGTCATAGAATCATAGAGTTGGAAGGGGCCATGAAGGCCATCCAGTCCAACCCCCTGCTCTTGCAGGACACCACATTACACCATCCCACTGAGATGACTGTCAAGTTTCTTTTTGAATGTCTCTAGTGTGCCCTCTATTGCATCTCTTGAATGGCTGTTCTGCTCAAACCACACAGCCTAGTAGTGGATTATTGGCATCTGACCAAGGCACTACAAAGCAAGCATGCCTTTCTTGGCTGCCTTGCTGCTTTAAAAGACGCCCAATTCAAAATTCAGATCAAAGAGTCGTTGTTACCTTGCTCAAATGAACAGCAATTCTGCACTGAGTAATCCTCGTAAAGAGGCACTTTTTTCTGTGTTTGTACATGGGGTGGACCAAGCAGGACTTGCTTAATTCCTCCCTTCTTCCTCTTTTCTGCTAAAAATTACTCTTCTCCCTACCCCATGCCCTTCTTTCCCACTGGGAAAAATATATGGGTACAGCTCTAGGTGCTTTAGGGCTTGTGGGAATTTAAATCTGTAACATCTGGAAATGTTACCTGCTGCCCACCTTTGCTTTATCAGAACTGGGAAGCCTGTGGTCCCCTGCTCCATGTTCCTACAGTCATCTTGCATGAAGATAGGCAACGTTGGCTGGGGGTGTGCATACAGCAACATCCAGAGAGCCAAAGAGCCCCCAGTCCTGCAAATCCCACAGTGGGATTTTACTTTTTATAGAAAGTGACTATTCCTCTCCGGGATCAAAGGAAGACATTACTTTCCAGATATATATATATATGCTTTACGCTGCATATCCCCATAGCTTTTCCCACTCTTCATCCCTACCATAGGATGTCTAGGAACCCGGGAGACTGGGCTGACACAAGAAAGTTTTTGTGCAGGTATGAATATTAGCAGAATCGTCAGAATACTTAGTCCGTCCACTCCCCCCAAAGGCAAAGTAGGGACAGGGATTTAACAGAACAGATTTAAATCTGGCAGCTGGAGTATGTACACAGGTTCCAGAATGTCTCTTCTGTGGGGTCAGTGGTGCAAAGCTGCCTTCTTGGCCTGGTGGCAAGACTGCAAAATAAGCAAGGCCATGAAGATGTGAAGATGGGTGAAAGTATTTCGTTGCTAAGAACGGTAGTGTGCTTTTTGCCATGAGCTAGACCCTTTCCAAAGTGGCTTGGGATGCATTCTAGGATGTCCTCTGTGTCACTTCCACACATGTGGGTGCATCCAGAAGTGCCCTTGAATTGGAATGCCTGGAGACTGGGAGGTGAGGTTGACCAAGGCTGCCAGTTGAAATCTCAGTGGCTTGTAATAGCCATCTGTGTCCCACCTGCTCCACAATTTTCTAGCCCTTCACATCTTTTGAACTAGAACTTCTGTCAACACCGACCATTGGCCAGGTTGGCTAGAGCAGAAGTCCCAGATACCTCAGGGGGTACCAGGTTCTGGAAGGTGTGGCTGTGTTGGTGGTATCACAGACTACACCCTCCCCATGAAAGGAGGGATGATGCCGCAAACCCAGGCCCTGTGCAACCTGGAAGACAGCCCGGGCACAATCATCCACACCCTGATGACCTCAGATTAGATTACTGTAATTACACTAGCATCGTTTCAGAGTAATTCACCTCAGGACTAGGGCGGTAATTTCGGCTCAGCCCTGGAATGTGTTTCCAGTACTAGAACTGAGTTTGCAGATTTTCCTTTCCTAGTTCTTTTCCACCCCTTTAAAATAGCTTAACCAAAGTAAAAAGAGCCTCCCTGTTTGAGGTATCATTAAGCAACAACTTTTGCTGATATGTGAATTACCCAAAATATTAATATATTATATTAATTACATTCAGAATGCCTAAAGCAGCCTTCTCCAACTTGGTTCCCTCTAGATGGGTTGTGTTTCCAACTCCCATCATCCCCACTCATACCTGAGTTTGTGATACTGGTTAAAAAAAACCCAGAAGTAATGCATTTTATACAAACACACGTTCTCAGTCCAATGGACAAAAATACACATTTGGCTATGCATTTAAAGAAAGGGTATGCATGAGAACGTTTCTCCAACCATGGCAAAAACTTCCAATTGGAAACAGTAAAGAGCTTGACAGTCTGGCAGGGCCAAAATCCTCTTCCAGGCTAACCCTGTTCTTTCAGGTTAATTTCACTATAAAACATCAGCCTGGTATAAACAGCAGCCTTAGTGGCAGCTTTAGTTCCACTTGGAACCATAAGTGGGAGGACCAAAACATGAGTTGTTGATGCTCCCATAACTTGGTCTTGCTTGCAGTCTGGTTAAACCAACCATTAAACTGGCAATGGTTAAACCAACCTGGTGCCCTGCATCTGAGAATCCCAAGTCCACAACATCTGGAGGGCACCAGGTCAGGGGAAGCTATTGTAAATGACCCATAAGCTCCAGGTTCGTCTGTAAATCACCACTGGACCTCTTTGCCTGCTCTAGCACAGAGAACCCAAACAACATGAGTAGACAGAACAGGCAGGAGATGAGAGAAGTGCAACGGTGGGAGAAATGGAAGAGAAGAGCAAGTTTCCTTCTGGAATATACTGCTCTAAATTAGAGGTTTCCCAGTGAAATGTGCCAATTCTGGTGCTCCAGCCTGTTCTTCGCCAGCGTTTTCTCCACTGCACCTTGCCCTGGGGTGGCAAAAGAGCCAACGGGAATAGCGCTGCTTACTGCATCTTTCCAGCCCTTGCCTGGCAGCCTTGTTTATGCCTGCGGATTAGTGGCTTGTCCCCTCTGCAGAAAATGCTGACATGGAAGAGGAGCGGAATCTCATTTTCAGGGTGTGTTGCCTTCGGTCTCTTTGCCATTTAACAGTTGTTTCGAATAAGGTTTGCTTAATGATGGGCAGAGGTTCCTGAATGCAGGATTCATAGATTTACTTGCAATCTCTGTTAAAGTGAGTGTAAGTTTATCAGATCAATAGCTTGGGTTGGCCCCTGTGCCAATTTCTTTCCTTTAATTTCTTAGGCAGAGCAATTTCTGATCCCTTTTGTCAATTTCCTTTTTAACTTGTACAACTGCGAGCCTATATTTTTTTCACATTGTATAGTCTCTTTCTGGTTTCTTTTCTCTTTGTGCCATTTCTGATCTTGATAGTGAATGAAAAGGTTCCAGTATCCTTCAGAACCCCTCTCTATCAGCCAAATAACATTTACTCAAGAGAACAGTAGGATTATCTTGTACGTTCTTTATCTTGTAGATATTGTATGACCAACCATAAGCAGCTTTTGCATGTGTTGGGCAGGTGAATGGATGCATATCCTAATGTAGATAGATGTTTGTTTAAATGAACACTCAAATGGGGGGGGGTTCTACTCCCCCAGCAAATTTTAATGCAATAAGGCTGTCACTCATAGGTATGTAACTATTTACCAGTCTTGGGCATGTCAGTTGCATGGTTTTAAATGTTCAGAGTACTTTTCATGTATTACCTAGTTGGAATTCTTGCAGCAAATCTGAAAGGTAAGTTTGTGTCATCTTTTGTATTGTGGGTTGAGATCCGAGGCTGAAAGAGGGTGGCCTGCGGAAGGTTCAGTCCCCAGCACCTTTTGGTAGGACTAGGCGAGACCCTTACCTGAAACCTTGCGCATCTCCTCTCAGTTGGATTATGCAATATTGGCCTAGTGTCAGACTTGGTATAAGCCACCCTTCCCCAGTCTTTTGGACTACAGCTCCCATAATTCCCAGGTGGTCTGACTCACTGGATCTTTTGAATGACAGCTTCCATCATTCCAGAGCCATATCCTGCTGGCTGGGGCTGATGGAAGTTCCGGTCCAACCCATCGAGATTGGCTGTCCCAGGTTAAAGTGAGTTCATAGTAGAGGAGAGATTTGAAATGGGTATATCCTAGTTCTTAGCTCAAGGCAAGATGGAAATTCCCTTGCTCAGAGAATCTGACATTGAAATGCATTTAGTGTTAACTTTCAAAATCTTTTCTTCTTTCAGGAAATGGATGTAATTATTCAAGCACAATCCCTGATTTTGGTACTATTTACCATGTCAAAGGTAAGCTTTACTCAGTGTATCTCTTCAGAAACTGACCCCCTTCCTATCTTGATTATCTTTGGTTACAAGCCTACCCCAAACTGGAGCCCTCCAGATGGCATAGGCTTCAACTCCCATCAGCCCCAGCCAGCATGGCCAATGGTCAGGCGTTTGGGGGGCTGTAGTCCCAGAGTCATCATGTCTTGGAAAATACCTAGCATTGACAACTCTGCCATATTTATAGGCAAACTCTTGAGCTACTTTCTTGTTACTTACACAGCTTTGTGTGGTGTTGACTCTTTGTGTGGTGACTGACTCTTGCAGTCGCTTTTGCACAGGAAAGGGCCGCTGGATCTGGACTGGTTTTGCAGCACGCCTCTGCATCTCCTACATGGCCGAGTTCACACAACTGATGCAGTCCCCTTGCCAGATCCTGCAGTACCCAAATGGTCTATGTTTTGGGACATCCTACAGAATATTACATGAGCAGGGAAGGGATAGTAGCTGTTAGCATTCAAACCACCGAGTCATTTGTTGTAGCTTTGCTTGAATGGGCTGGTCAGGCCAAAGCCGACACCGTGACTGTGCTAGGATTTCGCTGGGGGTTGGTTCCGAGTTGAGATGCACATGATACAGACACACGCAACTTCTGTTCATTTCCCTGACAGTATCTCCCCATGCGCATATGTGAAGTGCCTTTCTGGTAACCGTTTTTGAGGATTGACATTTCCTATTTTGGTGCACCCACATTTAAAAATGAAAGTAGAAATGAGCATATCTTAAACTGAAATGCTGCCTTTAAGATTGTGTTAGAATGTTAAAAATTGACCTACCGTTAACTTGGGTACAGTAAGTCCCCCTAGGGGATCCTCACAGCATCTAACTTACTTATTAAAAATCAGATGCTGTTATAACTTCCAAAAATTAATACATGCTTGACACCTAATTTTTGTGCAGTCCACAGTCTTCCTTTACTTAGCTTGCTTGTTTATGGACACCTCACAGTGATTTTCAACTGTCTAATTTGTACTTCAGTTACCTAAATAAATACAAAGAAGGATCAAGATGGTAAATTTTAATCAGTCAGACTTCCAAATTAACCAAGACTTGTCTATAAACCCATTACAAAGAAGCTGAATCATGAATGAGCATGCTAATTTGGTCATGTTTCAGTATTGAAAACAATGAATTCATAATTCTTTGCGTGCAACGAGGGAAATACATGGGGCATTCTGTTCTTGCTGTGGCTTCGAAGTCTGAAGTAACCAAGCCACTTCCTTACTGTTCCTCAGCAGGAGGAGGGGCATCTAAGATTAAACATTCCTGCATTCATAAATTTCAATGGAGAAATCATTATCTCTGGATTAACCCTGGTGTGATACTGGTTTGGAACATTTACACCTGATGCTACCCTCTCATTAATGCATGCTGCTTATTTCTGTATGTTGCAACCTGCTTGCATTAAGAACATCTGTTTAGGACCCTTGTATCATAGTGTGTTGGAAGTGTGCAGGAAATGCAAGCTTGCACCAGTAAAGACTTTGTTGGAAGCAAAATCGGAGTGCAATTGGTGTTTTCCCCGTCAGCCAAATATGGGTGGGACCTTCTCAAAACTCATTTTTTCCTCTTTCTCTGGCTAACCTACCTAGATGGAATTTACTTGAATTGGTGCCTCACCTAAGCCTCTCCCCAGTTTTTAGTCAGAGCACGTTTATGCAACTCCTGCTGGAGTCATGGATGCAAATAGATTTCTCTGCACTGATCTGTCTTTCCAGGAATATATTTCTCTTGTGACAAAACCTTAGCAGTCTGTGCTAAAACATAACTGTGGTGACCAAATTTGATGCAACCATTTTAAGATTTTGTGCTGAAGGTGGTGCTCCTTTCAGTCGGGTGTGGGGTGGTTTGTGCCCTCCTGTTCCTGTGCTGAAAGGCTGCTCTGTCTAATTCCAGTGCAGAGATGAAATGATGGGTGAGTGGAGGTCTCAAAGCTGCTCATGGACAAGAGGGCCTATCAGGGATAGGGGAAAGTGCTTGCCTGCAGCTATTGCAGAAACACAGTAGGGGAGCATGGGCTTCAATAGCTGAGCTGCATCTTCAGCCCAGATTCCACAGGTAGCAGTAAGACGCTGGTCGTTCAGCCTTGCAGTTCCCGTGTAACCAAGAGCCCGTGGATGTGCTCAGGGGCTTATTTTTGGACATGAATCTGCTCCCCCATGTTGGGTTCACTCCACTAGGTCCCCAGTTCATCAGCTATCCAACTCTGCAGTGGAAGAGTCTGTTTGCTACTTTGATGTGTTTCTTAGCAATATAGATTGGATCCGTCCACCGTCTACCATGCAAGAAACCCAGCTGCACATCTCTCTGTGCCACAGATGACTCTCCACTTCATGGAGAGGGTTTGAAAGTAAAATTTAGGGCTTCCTTGTGATAGCCTGAATTTTACTGTGTGTGGATTGGAAGGGGGGCGGGGAGAGGTTTGCTGACATCTCCATCTGCCAGTCCTAGCCCCCGTGTCTTCCCAACCCCTCCGTCCATCTTTTTTACTTCTTCTTAATCCATTAAGGAGAAGAGCAGAGAGACTAACTGTGCATTGGCTTCTGAACATTAGAGCTTGTGGCCCTTTGCCTGGAATATCCTTTGTAGTTTCCTGGCCTGGTACCCTCCAGATGTTTTGGATACAGCTCCCAGGATTCCTGACCATTGCCTCTGATGGCTGGGACTGATGGGAATTGAAGCCAGCAATACTTGGCAGGCCCCAAATTGGGAAAAACTGATCTACAGCATATCCTGGTCTGAATGTTGGCCTCTTCTGTTTCCTCCCTCTTTCTGGACCATTGAAAGTGCAGTCAAAGAAAGCTACCACATGCAACAAAGCATTGTGCAGATAGGATTGTCTCCATTGATGTCGAGTGTGCTTGAGTCTCTCTCTCTCTCTCTCTCTCGTGTCCTCTAGGAGTTATCAACCTCCCTTATGCTGAAATTGAAGAGCCCTTTGAAGCTTGGTACAACCTCACTGGAAACAAGAGTCGCATCGAGTACTATGATGGTATGAAACTGGGGTGCTAGTGTGGAAGGGCAGTTCACATGTAGGCAGAGAAAACATTGGCTTGCGTGCTAGGAGAATCAGGAACTTGTGTGCTTGTGTAAGTTGCCTGCTTGCCTCTTTTGCACAGTTTTTTGTGTTCCTTTGAGTCAAGGAACATGCCCCTGACTGTTGGAAGTCTATTTTTCCTCCTTCATTCCCAGGGCTCCTGAAGATACTCCAGATACTGTTGTCACATGTTCTGCCTTCTTTCTTAAACAGTCTTTCCCAGCTTGGTGTCCTGCAGATGTGTCCATCTGCCATTCTCCTCATTCTCAACCAGCATAATGGGACTTGAAGTGCACCAGATCAGCAAGGCTCTGGAGGGGGAAAGCCCACTCTTAAAGGCTAGAAATGGATCTCGTAAAAGCGGAGAAGCAGGATCCTAAATGGATCCTTAAAAGCAGAGAAGCAGAGATTGTCTGCTGTTAATGATGATCAATATCTGGGTTTATTTAATGCAGGCATATAGGTGGTCACCAAATTTGCATAGCTTTACCTGCCGGTAGGAGGACTAGTAGTTTTTCTGAGCTCCAGAGCATTTACTAGTCACTGTACATAAGAAGCCCCTGAGGGTGAATTTTCCCCTGAGACGTCTTGTTGGGAGCCCAACCACCATTTCAGAAATTCAAGCCATGGTGGGTGATGCTGTTATTAGTTATGTGCCGACGCAGCCAGGGTAGGTTGTTGGGAGGATTAGCAAGTCACCCAGAACCCATGTCCTCTTTTAAGGTTGTGGGTGGCTTATTGACCACCCCACCCACCCCACTAGAGCAAACTGTGGTGTGCAAATGCCCACTTGAGTTCCCAGAATGCTGGCCACAAGAAGCCCTGCAAGGAAATTCACCTCCAGCATGAAGCAGGTGCGCTCTCTCTCTTCTTTGCATCCACTAAGCACTTCATTTTCTTCCCTTTCTTTTCTGCAGTACAACTTAAGGCAGGGTGACTGAGCCTCTCAGGTAGCCTCTGAGTCTGGCACAGATCAGACCTCCGCCTTAACATATAATCAGAATGTATTTACTGGGACTGTAACTCTTACATTTACTTGAATGGGGTATATTCTCAATGGGAACATTTGGGAAGCAAATTTAATTGGTGAGACAGCAATTAAAAGGTATGCCTTTGTATGCTTTTGAAGCCCTGAGAACAGTAAAGATGTTTCTTTTAACGATGCAGGGTTGATTTTCTTACTGAATTGTACATTCTTATGCTGCCTTCAAGACATCAGGCCTTTGCTTATGATTTGGCAATCTGCAAAACTGTTTTCATTTGGTTTTAATTTGCATTTTAATCAATGTTAAATGAAAATAGCACTTAATTATTGTACGGGCCTAGTTTATATGAACGCTGCTGAAGTAGGAGCACAGGGTAAGCCTGCAGGCATGAGACTGGCCATGCCATGTTCCTTTTCTTCCAAATGCCTGCCTACTGTACATAATTTATTTCAAAGAGTTTATATCTTGCCATTCCAGAGCTGTGTCCATGTGGTTCTTAGTACAGAAATTATTTAAATTTTGTTTACAACATCTGTATGCTGCCCAGTAATGTACCATTTCCTGCACAGCTTGCAATAAGCAAAAACAATTTTAAATACAGAATAAAATCATAACATTAAAAGCAGCATTAAATATGTCACAAATAACAGTTTGCACAACCCAACGTTAAACACATAGAATGGGTTCGGGCAAAATTACAACCCACACTCAGGAGCTGAATAGGGTTTAAACATATAGTTGTCATTCAACATGGGTTGTTGTGCTATCTAAACCCTGCTGAACAACCTGCAGGAGAACCCATGTGTTCCTGGGTTGTGAACTGTGGGTTGTTCACCCTAGTTTGTTTAACTTAGCTGGGTTTAGACAACATGATAAGCCACATTTTGTTGAACCACAGGTGGTGGTTGTTGAAAACCTGCTTTCAGCCCATCCTTATGCTTTGAGCATGGGTTACTGTATTTTCTGAACCCACTCAGAAGAGTTCAGATCTGAGTTAGTTAAAAACAAAGCATTCAAATTATAATAAACTAGTAATGAAAATAAACTCACCTAGAGTAAAGCCCTGAATCCATAACAGAAGCTCAGCAAACATTTCCAATAATAAGAACCTGTGCTGTGTTCTGATGGCAGCACATTGACTTTCCAAGCAGTTGGTCCTGGATTCAAGCCCCAGCATCCCCACTTTTGGGGCAGTTCTTGCAGCTGCTGCTACTCCATGTATCAACAATACAGAGTTAAAAGAGCAGGTAATCTGACTTGTGTATAAGGCAGCTTCTAATACCTACTGAAATGCCCCCCTTTTTTTCCTCTGTGGGGCCCAATAATTTTGGCCCAGTACTAATTCGTCCATCAAGGCCAGTATCGTCCACTTCAACTAAGCAGCAATTCTCCAGGTGGTTTTCCCATCACCTGCTAAGTGGTCCTTTTAACTGGAGTGGGCAGGGATGGAACTGGGGACCACCTGCATCATCTCTTCCCATAGGAGATGGTCTCCTCCTTTTCCATGATTTTGCCAATGTTTCTCTTGCCGTTGTGCAGGCCAAGTGGTGACCTTACAGCTGGGGTGTGTGGAACCGTATGGGACCATGTTCAAGATAACACCAGCAACCACAGAAAAGGTGGTGAATACTGAGAAGTGCTTCCAGCTAAATGGCACCAAAGACAACCACGTGAGCGCCCAAGGAGTCTTTCCCGACTTGACAAACTTCAAGGTAGGCTGGCAATTGCCCAGAAGCTAGAAAGAGAAATGGAGAAGTCTCAGCTTCAGAGTTGGGCTTGGACTGGGAAGCCTCCTCTGAAGTGAAAAGTCCCCCCGCTCCCCTCTCCTTCCTTAGCTGCTCCTTGTGATGTGATCTAACCTGTAGGGTCCTTCCTTGTTTCAATGAAACCAGAACCAGGACTTCTGCCTTTGCTTGACTAACAGAGTGATACCTTTTGCTGGTTGTGTTTTGGCTCAAGCCAGTTCCAAGCTCAGCTGGAAAATGCCCTGGAAATTTAAACATGGGCATGGCCACCCATGGCCCTAACTTAGCTATTGCCTGGATTCCAGCCATATATATATACTTAGATTGACTTTCCAGGGCCTAGAGACCTTGATCTGGTTGCCAGTTAGGAACGTCACCAATGCAAGAACCTTTGGAATGTGTGGGACTCGCATCACAGCAGGTTTGTGCTGTTGTGCAGTACTTAGATCGGTGGGTCCTTTGCCAGAGATCTTGGTGGATGCCACCTTGGGTTTCTGCCTTTCCCCAGCACAGGTAGCAAGTCATACCGTTGTTCCATCTCGTTCAGCATTGACTGGTAGGGTCTCCAGTTTTTCAGGCAAGAAGCTTTGCAAGCTCTAACTAGAGATGCAGGGGCTGAATTTCATTCTTTTTGCATTCAAGACAAGCCACTTAAGATCATCCTCAAAGATCCTTCTTTCTCACCCACCAGTGAATTCCAGTAGCAGATGAAGTTATGCAGGCAGTCTCTAGACCTCTGCCTGAGACTTGGTACCGGAGTGGGCAAGGCTTGCCAACCTGGTGCCCTAGAGATGTTTGGGAGACCAATTTTCATAAGTTCCAGTAGCATGACCTGCAATCAGGACTGCTGAAGTTCTGGGAGGGCACCAAGTTAGGGGAGCTTGGAGAAGACCGTGGTGGATGAGATGGGCAAGTGCCTGGCCTGCTTAGAGGGGAAGTCCTTCTCATGGTGACTCTTTTCACTCTCTCCCCAGCCTGTAAGGGAAGAGTACTACAAAGGCCAGTACTGCAATGTCTGGCAGAACGTATCCTACTGGGGCCACAAGAAGAATGTCTACACCATGTGGGTCACCAACACCAGCTGTGGTGTGTCACCTGTGCACTACGAGATGAGAGGCTTCAACACTTTGCTGGGGTCCCACTATGACAAATACGAAATCGATTACACCGATTTCTCCAACAGCTTCCCAGCGTCCGTCTTTGTTCTGAAGCCTAACGGTAAGAACTTTAGTGTATCACACACTTATCTCCAAATAAGGAGGGCATTATTTGGGGTGGGAAAGGCATTAGTGGGGCTTTCTTAGTTGTGCCTGCACTGTTACCCTGCAAGGCAAACTGTTTTAAGGTAGGGTTTTCTGTCCCAAATTCCTAGCAGACATTCACCAAAAAGCATCTGCAACAACGAAATCTTAAACTCTCTGTTCTCGTTCTCTTGATAACTCTTTATGTCGGTTGGAACACTCATTCTCTGCATCTTTTGAAAAAGCAAATTCTACACTCATTTAGCTCCAACCTTGTGTCTCTGCTTGTATGTGGATAGTGCTCTTTCTTTTTAGATCCCCCTCTTATTTAAGGTTTCATGCCACTTTTTCTACCACTGCACCCAAAGCAATACACAATTGTGAAAGGAAAGCATAGATCAACCAGATAGTAAAAACCCTAGCAATCTTGCTTTAGTAAAAACAAGCAGGAGAAAAAGAGTTGCTTACCTTTTTTGAAAGTCATGTACATGTTATGTGAGATATATGAATAAAATGTTAAGTCCATGAAGTACAGTATTTCTTAGTGAAGGAACGAGCCCTGTGTGCTTGAGTGGGTGGATTGTTTGTCAGAGCCGAAAGTGCTTTCAAGATACATATTAACCATTTATTGCCACGTGCTGCAGCTCTTAGTTACTCCTGTGATGTCAGTTTTAAATCGATGGATTTTCACGAGGCAGAGTTTTAGCTCAAAGGCCATTGAAAGGTCTGTTGATGTCAGGGCCAGCATTATAGCTAAGGGTGGGAGAACCTGCCATGGCCCCCATCGAGGGTGTCTTGCTCAAGGGCCCTCAAACACCTGGAGCCAGCACTAATTGAAATCCATGAGTTTAAGCTTGTTTAACTCTTTGCTGGACTAAATCCAAAGCACCTTGAGAAACCTGTTGTCTAAGATCTTTGACAAGAAAAGAAAACACACACAGCTTCGTGCCACCACATTTTCATCCCGCCTATTCATTCCATCCAAAAGATATTGCATCCCAGTTCACATCACCCCTGACTATTGACCATGCTTGCTGGGGCTGATGGGAACTGGAATGCAGCAGCACTTGGTAGGTCACATATTTCCCACTGCTGCTAGAACAGCTTCCCACTGTCTTTGCCTGTTCTTTAAGCTTTTCTTATTTATGTAGAAATAGTCTCTTTTCCTAGTCTTAGCCTTTCTGTGAATTTAAAACTAGAGCTGAGTGAAAGTGCCTCCCTAAATTATCCATCCTATTATGGCAGCAAAACTGGGAGTACCACTTTACCAAGTATTCCCCAGGGGAGGGAGGGAAACTCATTTAAGCATTTCTTAGAGCTAAAGCAGTGGCACTTCTCCGACAAGTCATTCAGTGCTGCTGCAAGCAGGAGCAAAAGTATTAGCCACGTGGCCACCATTTTGCTTCTCCCAGAATGCCCCAGACCCAGCATTGTCCTGGGGCTTTACAGAGCAGGAAGGAAAAGACAGAAAATATTTGGAAAATATTGTACACAGTTGCCCTGTTTCTTCCTTTTCCCAGGGAGGTGGGGGAAAGAAGCTTGTCAGAAAAATCTCTTCTGAGAAATTGGTATAAGCATTTTAATTCACACTCTTACCAAAAAAAAAAAAGGGGGGGTTTCTAATACAAAAGTGGGTGACTTTACACCTGCCAGGGGCCTCCATCTCTGCCTCCTCATATATAATTGCCATTAAGTCAGAATGTTGTTACCTTTGAAAGCCCCGTGGAAATAGCAGGCATTTTACATAATGTAATGGGACACATTTTAATGGGTTGTGCTTGAAAGGCCCCAAGGCACAACCTCCACACCCTGCGTGGTGCCCTTGCGCAAGCTCTTGTTCTCCTAGGAAAGGGCCATGCTGTGCTGTATGATGAATGAAGCTCTCTCCCTTTCCCTGGTTTTCCAGTTTTGGTGTGCCCTGCCTGCCCCTGGGGCCTTCTGTGATCTTTTGTTTTGAAACCTGTATTCAAGTCAAGACTGATGGATGCCAAGGGCACTTCCGGGCACTTTCTGGGCACTTTCCAAAGGGCTACTGATAAGATGCTCCTGGGATTGCGCCTTCTCTTCCATTTGGAACTGTTGGTGCCCTTTCGAGGTGGTGTGAGGGGGAACTGTAAGTGCCGGGCCTGCTTGCTCCTGGCGCTCTGCCTCTGAAGCAAGGGAATGTTCCCAAGGCCAGGGCAGCTGGCAGGCGGAACGGTTACCCGAGAAAGGCTAACGCCCTATGCCTGTTACAGCCTTCCTTTGGGAGAGATGGAAGTGCTCCAAAGGTGCCTCACACACACACATTTCAAACAGAAGACGCTTCCTCGTGTCAGGTCTCTCTGTTAGGGCTGCCGGTTCTGTCCAGCAGGGATCCTTCAGTCAAGGCACAGCCCAGTCCTCAGACATCTCCCTGCCGTGGCTGCCTCATGCTCAGGCCCCACAGAGGGTTCCGTGGCCCCAGACTGTTTGTCCAAACTGCCTCCCTCTGTCCCATGTATTTGCGCCTGCAGCTCGCAGGATTGGTGCCCGTCGTCATGCTGGCAAGGGTGGGCAAGAGTCCAAGTCGCAAGCGCCTGGGGAGCACCGGGTTGGCGAAGGAGGGGTTGCAGAAACGCACTTTTACACCTGCCGGTGTGTGTGCCTTTCCCTCCCTAGAAACAAAGGTGTGCGATGAATTGCCGGGCGACTCTGCGGAGCACCACATCATGGCAAACCCCATGGCTGACTTTGTCGGGGGCCAGGAGGACCGGGCCCACCGGTTGTTCCACCATTACAGGAAGCGGTTTGGGAAGAACTACGACACGGAGCGGGAGATGGAGCACCGGAAGCACACCTTCACCCACAACATGCGGTGAGTGGCTTGCGAGGCCGGGCAGGGCAGGGCAGGGCAGGGAGAGGTGGGGAAGTGGCAGCGGCAGCGGTCGGAAGGAACGGAAGAGAGAGAGCGACTCGGAGAGGCATTTAGCTGCCTTGGTTTGCTCACAGAGCCTCTCATTCTCTGGCATAGACATCATTTTCCAGAATGCCCAGTAGATGGAGGTTGCGCAAGGGATAAGCAGAGTGCACTCTGCTCATGCTCAGATGTACTCTCTCATCTTTACATGTGCTGGTGAAGACTCAACCCTACCATTTTAATGCAGGGTTCTAGGTCTGAGCCTTCAGTCAAATCAAGACTTCAGTGGCCTTGAGCCTTACATGAAAATCTAGCCATGTGCTGGGACACTTTATTTATTTCAAGTATTCTCATTCTGCTTCTTGTGCAAAAAGGCTCCCAGAGTAGTGTAAGAATAATCAGAAAAACAAGACAGAGCAGGGTTACAATCTAAGAGTGCACAATACTTGAGGAAAAAGAATGTGGAGGGATGAGGAACAAAATATTAAACTCTGCTGGCTGGGGCATGCTGGGAGTTTAAGCCCTTACCTGTCTAAACTTGCACAGAATCGCATTTCTAATGATAAAACATTGTACACAGAACTTAAGTCAAAGCAGCAGATAATAAGGGCATTAAGCCAAGTATTCAAATAGGTACTGAAAATGTCATTGGACATCAACTGCCTTTTGCTACTGAGGCTGCAGCGTACAACAGAGTTCTCAGGTCGCACAGATGGGGTGCTACCACAGAGAAGGCCCCCCTCCCATGCCTACCCAGCATACCTTGCCTAGTGGGGGAGGTACCTGAGGTTACTTCACTGGATTCTTTGCAGCCCAGAAACAGCACGAGGGACGTGAACCAGGCACAACTTACCTTGAAATTAAATGAAATTATTGCCTTTCTTCACTTCCATAATGCCACGGCTTGTGACAGAGAAATCTCTGACTGCTGGAAAGTTGGTTGACAGCTGAAAGCTGGAGCTGGCCTCTCCCTGCACCTTTCTCTTATAATGGCCTTCCTGTGCTTCCCACACCCTTCCCTCAAACCCAGGTTTGTCCACTCCAAGAACCGAGCCAACCTCCCCTTCAAGATGGCCCTGAACCACTTGGCTGACCTCACACAGGAGGAGATCGCCGTGATGAGGGGGAAACTCAAGAGCACAGCACCCAACAACGGGCTGCCTTTCCCCGAGGAGTCGTATGTGGGCCTCATCCTGCCAGAGAGCTTGGACTGGCGACTCTATGGTGAGTGGTGTTGGCAGACAGCCCGAATGGGCAAGGTGCCATCAGAACAGGGCTGCGGAAGGCTGGTGGGGTGCGGTGGAGGGTCTGGATTACCTTGACGTCTTTGGACCCCATCCATCCGCTTCCCTTCCCAGTGCTCAAGTCTTTTGCTACCCGTGTCTTGGCTGTTATCCACTTTCCCTGCTAGGACGGATCCCTCCAGGGGCAGGACTTTGAGCTCAGCTCTGAGCCACAGGAAGCTCTGTGGGTTCTGCATGCCTGCATTATGGGATGGCCGTCTTTGTGGTCTTTGAGACTACCTGCCTGTGAGGTCCTCTTCGGATCTCCGCACACTCTGGCCGATTCACGAATCCTCTGTGCCAAAGCCATTGAGAAGCAATGCAGGAAATGGCAAGAGATGCTTCTCATGCTTTTCAATTAAAACGGAGTGATTCGCCCATCTCCCAGCAAGGGTCCCACCCAGGTCTCTCTCTTCTCTGTAGGTGCAGTGACTCCAGTCAAAGATCAGGCCGTGTGTGGTTCCTGCTGGAGCTTTTCTAGCACGGGAGCCCTGGAAGGGTCTTTGTTCCTCAAGGTAAGAGTTTGTCCAACCTACTCTGAGCTGATGTCCTGGCCACAGTTCCCCTAATTCCCAGCCAAAATGGCCAGTATCTTTCTCTAATGAAACAGAAAGAAATTAACACGTGATAATAGAGTCAGGATGTGAGTGCAATTAACGCAAGAGAGAGCCCTTAGAAGAATTTGGACCAGTACAGTGCCCTCCAAATGCTTTGGACTACAACTCCCATCATGCTGAGCCATTGGCTGTGTTGGCTGAGATCTATGGGAGTTGTGATCAAGCCCAACTGAGGAAGGCTGTCTCATCATTTTGTCCATTTTGAAAGGTGTCTGATCGCCATCCTGATCGCCATCCTATTCTGATCCCTCCAGCCTTTCCCAGGGAAATGCTGACTTTGAATTGACAGCACTGGACCTGATGGACCCATAGTCTGGCTTGGGATAAGACGGCTTCCTTTCTTCCTACAATTGGCACCAAACCTGATATCTGCTTCTGTCCCATTCCCCAGACCGGGCAGCTCATTCCGCTGTCCCAGCAAATCCTCATCGACTGCTCCTGGGGCTTCGGCAACTATGCCTGTGACGGTGGCGAGGAGTGGCAGGCGTTCGAGTGGGTTCTGAAACATGGCGGCATTGCCAGCACGGAGTCCTACGGACCCTATAAAGGACAAGTGAGTAGCCAAAATGTATCTACCGGGGTATCGGGTGTCACCAGTTCTTGTGTACAGAGGGCCAGTATGGGTTGAGATGTGCTCTGAAAGGGGGAGGCGGCACATTACCAGCTGGAATTTTGAGAGGGTCGTGTGAGCGCTTGCACAATATGGCTGCCATGGGGAGTCGGCTTGCCCGTTCCTGCACTTGCTGTCATGGGGAGTGAGGCTAGTCACAAAAGACTCACTTCCTAGAAGGCAGATTGGTGAGTCGGAAAAAAGTTCCTTGCCAAGAACCTACGCAGAAGGGCAGTGGAGGTGGGGAGGAGGTTGCGTTCCAAGACACACAACCACTCTTTTGAATCCAAATGGATGTGGTGCTAGAAGGCAGCCTTTCACCTCGCCAGCCTTCAGGTCAGCAGATCTTGGTGCCTGTGCCAGTGACCAGCAACCTCAGGCCTGCAGGCCAAATCTTGCCCTCTGGGGTTCTTTGAAGGGTGGCGCTCTCTCCTCACCCACTGCTTTTCTCTCGCCCACCTATTATTTGGCAGCTTCCCAGCTTTTATGCAGCCTTCCTCTCATTCTAAAAAGTTGAAATACTTCTCCTAAGGTGTAGTTCAGTGGTAATACGAATTTTAATCTAATGTAAGATGCGTTGACTCCATCAAGGAAGTCACAGCCTTGCATTTGCAAGAGCTGAGTGGGGCTGTCCATGACGGGACATGTTGGAAGGCTTTCATACATAGGGTCACCATGAGTTGGGGACAAGTTGGCAGCACATAACAAAAACACAAAGAATTTAAAGATACAACATGCTAGGTGGTTTAGTATTTTTGAGTCCACTCCTTTCAGTTCACCGCAATTCAAGGCAATTCATTTTGCCTTTGGCCCTGGCTGAGAACTCTTCCAAAATTGGATTTGATCCCCATGCTGTGAGAGAGGCTCCTTGCCCTTGGCGTATGGAGCATGAAATATCTCTCCTGGACCAGTGGTAGCTGATTTGCTAGATTCCAGGATCTGTATGGAGGAACCGATCCCTCCAGAGAACATTCAAGGACTGCTTAAGCAGGGGTGGCAAGGAAGGTCAGTGAAAAGATGAAAGAAAACTCTGGTTTTTCCTTGGTTTATGATGCACGGACCTTCTTGTCTCTGTCAGAATGGCTACTGTCATAGCAACAAGACGCAGCTTGTGGGCAAACTCTCAGGCTATGTCAACGTCACCTCTGGGAACATCACAGCACTGAAGACGGCCATCTTCAAACACGGCCCTGTCTCTGTCAGCATCGACGCTTCCCACAGAACCTT
This sequence comes from Varanus komodoensis, assembly GCF_004798865.1. Classification (NCBI taxonomy): domain Eukaryota; kingdom Metazoa; phylum Chordata; class Lepidosauria; order Squamata; family Varanidae; genus Varanus; species Varanus komodoensis. The sequence continues at coordinate 5,589,307 of NW_025335759.1, forward strand.
CTCTTTCTACTCCAACGGCGTCTACTATGAGCCCAAATGCAGTGAGTCCCAGCCTGCTGTGTTGATGTGGGAAACTTTAAATCCACTTTCCTTTCTTGGGATACTTCCCAAGGGCGATTGCATCAATGGGTATTTGATCTCAGAGGGTTCTCTCGAGGAGCAAAGGTGCTCTTCTGGGTTTTTTGTGGTAAAATGAGATTTTGTGGTAAAATTTCCACCACAATATTCTTTGCCCTGTCTCAGCGGACACCATGAGGCGAATTATCTTCTAATTTGAAAGGGCTGGGCACTGAAGCTGCAACGGTATACCCATGATTTGACAAAAAGTCCCATTGAACTCAAAGAGATGCAATGCTGAGAAGACATGTACAGAATGGAGCTTCTGAGAAGTGGATGTTTCATAGGCAGGTGCTTCAGGCTGAAATTCTGTGCCCCTGTACCTGTGAGTGAGACCCATTGTACACAGTGAAACTTTATTTCTAGATAATGTGGATAGGATTTCTGTGCCAGACTGCTTCTTTAGTAGATAAAGTGGACACCAGCTATGTTCACCTATAGTTCTAGAAGTGTCTCGTTTGGCCTGAGAGCAAGTGAAATGGGAGCCTTTGAGTGCCCCATCATGGTTGGCTGCTCAAGAAAACCCAGCTGAGCTCATTTGTGTGCAGGTAGGAGGCAGAAAACTCTGCCACGTGGCAGCCAGCTGAGGATCCTCGTGCTATGTGGAATCGTGGATTGGGCAAGTGCACCACAAGGGTTGTGGCTGCTAATTATCCTCGAACACAATCCTGCCTCCTGCAAGCACTGCAGGGTGTACTGCATGTCTCCTTGCCCCTCACAGCTGCATTGTACAAATGTCCCCACGTTGCAGATGGGATTTGGGACAATTAGAGCCTATTTGTGACTTACTCAGAACCATCCGATGACTTGCATTGAACAACTGCCCCCCCTACAAATTTCTACAAATCCCTCTCCCCCTCACACACACACACACACACCAGAGCCAGCCAGCTTCACTGGAAGGAAAACAAAGGTAGCCATGTTGCCCTCATGAAGCACTGCAAGATCACAAACAGTGTGCAAGCTTTCAAGGTCATAGACTAGTAGACTTGAAAGAGTTGGGTTGGCCATTAGGTCCAACCCCTGCTGTTGCAGGACACACAGTCGCACCGTCCCATTCAGGGGGCTGTCCGGATGCTTTTGAATGTCTCTTTTTGATCCCTTGTCGGTGGGCAGGATGCATGGTAGGCTCCAGTTGCGGTGGAGACGATGACGAGTTGTTGCAGCCAGCAGGTCTTCGCGGTCAGAATCTTAAGATGATACGGAGGAGGGCGGCTTGTAGACGCTGAGACTGGGCTCTGCCAGGGAATATGATGGTTTCATGTTTCGGTGCCTCTGGCACCACTAGAAGAAAGTTGCAGGCAATTGTAGACCATCTATTGTTGCAAAATTAAATCCAGGTGTTAACTCAAAGCTCTCCTTATCTGTGGTGAACCAGGCAGGTTCCTTGGGTGGTGGAAGCCAGAAGTAGAAATAAAGACTATCTGATTTATGTTAACAAAAGTGGAGATAAATTCAGTTGCTGTGCCCGGTAAACTGTGCATTTGGGTTGGACAGTCTCCTTTTCTCTTATTATGCGAGTGGGTGTTCTCTGCTGTTGGAAGGGTTGAACTTGCAGCCTTCCAAGCTGCAGGGAGATGGTCTTACCGCCTGGCTCGGTGTCCGTGTGTTGCCTTGCTTAGTAGCCCTTGCTAAAACTTCCATCTACACGAAGTTGACTGTGTTTTCCTAACTCCCTTTCAGAAAACAAGAGGGGTGAACTGGACCATGCCGTCCTCGCAGTTGGCTATGGTGTACTCCAGGGAGAGCTGTACTGGCTGATCAAAAACTCTTGGTCCACCTACTGGGGCAACGATGGCTACATCCTCATGTCCATGAAAGACAACAATTGTGGCGTAGCTACTGATGCCACCTTCCCACTTATGTCATGACCAGACCCTGCCATGGCGAGCTCCTTTGGGCAATTGCAAAGATGATCCAGTGCCAATTTTTCTTCCCACGGAAATCAACATTCCCTCAAAACTGTCAAATGTCTTTTACATATTCATGTGCTGGAATCTTAGTCACAGAACCAGAAGAGACTCAGGGAATTCTTTCTTAGCTTTTTAATTGATTTTTTTCTCCTTTTAAGTTATTTTCTACTTGCTACCTTGTAAGCTGGTTTGTGATGGCTGTTTTGCTACTAAAAGTGGAAAATAAATACCAAAACAAACATACAATCTGCCCTTTTGGGCAGCACCTTGTTGGAATAGGAATACCCTTTCACTCTTGAGCTTTTCTGCATCCCAATCCTCACAGGGCTTTATCCAAAACTTCTGAAGCAAGTACCTGATTAGTCAATCTCTCATCTTTCATCACTCTTTTTCCTTAAGTATTCCAGTTGGAATTGACATTTTCTAGGTTCTTCCTAGCCCTTTTACTGTGAATACCTTGCATTCTCAACAGAAAACCTGTGAAATAAAGCAGGTTGTCTTACAATGGAGGAAAGACCAGAGAGTCAGTGTGGTGTAGTGGTTAAGAGCATGGGACTGGGACTCAGGCGATCTGGTCCCAGCTCGGCCATGGAGCCAACTGGGTGACTTTGGGCCAGTCACAGACTCTCAGCCCAACCCACCTCACAGGGTTGTTGTTGTGGGGATAAGATGGAGGAGGAGAATGATGTAAGCTGCCTTGAGCCCTTTGTAGGAAAAAGGCAGGATATGAATCGAAGAAAAAAAAAAGTGGGGTGAATCCCCTAAGCAGAGTCCGTGTCCATGTCTTAGACATCCTTGCGACGAGAATGATGGAGTCTCTTATGCCATACTGTGGAATTACATCTGACTAACCTCTGTTCTCGAGCCTCCATGATGGTTAGAGGATTGCCCCAGATTCAGCATGCGAACTGTTTGAAGAGCAGGCTGTTAGACAGCATAATTTTGTAAGACGATCGGAAAGTTTCTTTTAACTAGAGCAAAGTTCTCAAAGCAACTTACAACACAAATACTAATTTGCTGCGCGAAGTCTGTTGCAGCAAAAGTAACTATTTCATGTGGATTAGTAAATAATCAGTGACTTATCCCCTCCCCCTTCATGCCTCTATTTCTTAAAAATAGTTAATTTTTTTTAAAAGTTTCCTTGATTGAAAACAAAACAAATGCGAACAGTTAGGAACATACATTTAATATTATCTATATTCCTTTCCTCTCTCACCCTTACATCAAGTTACATAAAATAAAGTCCTTCAGGATGCATATTGGTTGTAAAACAGTTAATAGTCATAACAATTTGTTACAATTTATATTGTAAGCCATCCCGAGACAATTGGATTGTATAGAATGGGATGAAAATATTCTAAATAAATAAATGAAAACAATTTATAACTTGCTAGTACCATCCTCCCATATTCAGTTACCTTATTAAATTCAATAAATGGAAACCAAATAGTCTCAAAAGAATCAAACATTCATTGGCCTTTCTTAATCTATAATTTGGCTATTACAGCTGTAATGTTCTTATAATCCACATTCAATAGTGCGATAGAGCTGACCAATCTTTAAAGAGATTTGGAATAGTTACTATTTTAGAATACTTCCAAGTCTGAGGAATAGGATCTGCACCAAGGATATCATTTAATAGATTGTTCATATGCAAAGTTACTAAATTCTTGAAATGCTTTTAAAAAGGGGCAGAGAAACCATCTGGCCTTGATGCCTTATTGGGTTTCAGCTTCTTAAGTGCTTCCAAGGATCTCCCCCATCTCAACCCTAGCATTTGGTATTTCTGTCTGAAGCAGAGAGATGCTGAGTACAAGTATTCAGCAATTTCTGTACATGAAGGAGAAGAAAAAGTATACAGATTTGAATCAAAGCACCTTAATTTCTCACACATTTGGAGACTTGAGTAACAGGATTCCTCTCTTTTGTCTTGTAAACAGTGTGTCCTTGCCTTCTCTCTCTTCCTTAAACGATTAATGGCAAATCTTGAGCCCTGTCCTCCATACACATAAAATCTTTCTTGCAATTTAATTACATTAATTGAAGTCATATTTAGTTCAAGAACTTAGAATTCTTTACTATTTTGGGCATATAGCCTAAGGATTCTCTAAAGATCCTGATTGATTATACAGTTGGACCCCTGTGTCCATGGGGATAGGTTCCAGCCCACCCCAGAGGATGCCTGAAACAACAGATAGTACTTGTAGCAAACGTTATATACTGTACAAGCTGTACATACCTATGATAAAGTTTGATTTGTACATTAGGCACAGTAAGATATAACAATAAATAATAAAATTGAACAATAATAAAACAATTATAATAAAAGTTATTTAATTTCTACACCTCTCATTAACCAACCTCCTAAATTTCACAGAAATTGCCTATTTATGCTTCCAAACACTTTTAAGATACATTAATTCTCAAAACCATAGATAATACATCAAGGTATCCCCAGCTGGGATCAGAATTAAATTTACTGCCTCCAAACATGAGAATGAATTCTCACAAAGCCCAGGCTATCTAGAGAGACCATACACTTGACGACTTCTGCAGTCCAGGGTGCCTAAATTCCTATCTGGTCTGGGAATCGGGCTTATTCTTTTGGCTTCCCTTTTCCTCACTGCCTGGGACTACCCCACTGATTCCCGTCCTGGTTATGAGATAACTCCTTCTGCATTCTACCCTATTGTTTTACCTTCGTGTGCCTCTAGCAAACTGCCCACATGATTCCCCCCCTTCCTCCAAACTGTGCTGTGACTGATAGCTTATAAAAACATCTTGTACAGACTCCATCTTGGCAGTCCCTTTGGGGGCTGCCTACATGCCGTGTGTATTTCCTGTATGTCTGAATAAAGTGTAAATGTTCCTTTGATTGTACACCCCCATTGCACCTGCTCTCTGGGTTTTTCTTGTCACTGCCAAGGACCAAATATGATGGATTTAAGTGCAAGCGCAGCTCTGCTCATAAGAGTGCTTCTTGCGTAGTGTCCTTGCTGTGAGGTGAGCATGATAACGTGAGGACCGTTTTCGTACATGCGCCTCTTCCAAACTAAAAGGTGCCTCCAAGCTTGTTTTGTCCTACCTCTAGGAAGATACGCTGCTGTTCAAAGTTGCCTGCAAGAAACAGCTGGGAATATGCAACATCACTTTCCTTGACTTCCCAATGCAGCCTTTATTACAGATCCCATCAGCCCCAGACAGCACACCCTATTGCCTATACTGGTTGGGTGTCATTGGAAGTTGTAGTATCACAACACTAGACTAGGACTTATGTGTATTTCCATATTTATCTATTACAGATATACATCCTGCCTTGTACTTAAAGGCTTTCAAAGTGGCAGATGTCAAGAAAATACAGATAAAATCATTTTTTTAAATTAGAATGTGAACAATAGATCAGCTGAGCACAGCAGGAAAGGAAACACCCAGCCCATGCAAAATGCCTGCAGCAACCATCCAGCTTACCTGTCAAAAGCCTGGCTGAGTAAAAACAGCGTTCTCCTGCAGGAGGCAACCAGAGGAAGCCTGCCCTCCTGGTTCTGGAAGCAGCAACCTACCTAACCCAACAAGCCCGCTGCTGGAGCTAGTGGAATAGAGAAGGGCTTCCCCAGCATCTCTCAAAACCTGGGCAGACCCATATGGAAGAATGCAGCCTGTCCATTTGTTTCTTGAATAGACGTATGCACTGCAGATCGTATGTTGAGATACCTCGAAGCAGCACATCTGTCCCTAAGAAGCCTGGCCCTGGGTCTCATTCTGATTTGTAGGACGTCACCAGCAGTTTGAATTGTGCCTGGAGACAGACCATTAGCCAGCAAGGCAGTTTCGGGCTGCGTCTCACCTCCAGTCGGCCAACAGCCTGCTGAATGCGCAGGAGCGTCTCAATGCTTTGAAAGGGGCTTCCACATGGAGCACATTGGGTTGTGTTTGGACTGTTACGACTGTGGCCAGAGTAGCTCTCGCCCTTTGCGGGAACAGTGAAGGAAACGCACTCCGCACCTCCTAAGGAGCACTCCATATTTCCAGTGGCAAAGCTCTGCAAATGAAGACAAGTTGAGCAGCCAAAGCAGATGTTACTGGTGGGCAATTGGGGACCCTCCAGATGTCGGGGCCTATAGCCAGCGTGGTGGTTAAAGCCTTGTGCTGGAGACCTGGGGGATCCAGGTTCTAGTCTTCTCTCGGCCATGAAGCTTACAGAGGGACTTTGGGGCAGTCACGGCATCTCAGTCCAACCTACCTCACAGGGTTGCTGGGAGAATAAAATGCAGTGGAAGAAGACTATATAAGCTTGAGTTCTTCAAGAGGAAAAACGGTGGGCTGTAAATGCAATGTAATGGAAATAGAGCTCTCAATCCATCAGCCCCAGCCCGTGGCGGAAGATGGCATGGCCTGCAGACTAGAACCAGTGGTTTGGTAAGGAAACTAGAGCACTAAGGAACAGTTCAGGAGGAAAACCAGTGGCCCCACAGCTCTGTAGCAGAGCACCTGCTGCACAGGCAGAAAGTTCCAGAGTCCATCCTTGTCATTTCCAGTTAGAAGGGTCAAATGGCAGGTGGTGGGTAACTTGTATGGTTGACAGAGATCTAGAGCAGCTACTGAAAAGCAGGCAATGGAGAAATCGTCTGACTCGGTCGAAGGGCGCTTCCTCTTGCAGGCAAAAAGAGAAGCCACTGCAAAGCCACACCTGCAAGCAGCCAAACCGCCTCACCCACCCACCAGGCATCATCGTAATGACACCTTTTCCCAGAAATACCTGTGAGCATGTGGTAAACACCCCTTCCAACTGTGCTGAATTGCAAGAGTGCAGAAATGTCAAGGGGAAAAGACAACCAACAAGGGCAAAAAGATGGCCCTGCCACATCGCTCATGGGCCTCATGGAAGCAATTAAGGTTGTGAGCAGCGTTATTAAAGGCTGGCTGTGCTTCTGGTGTCATTAACGCAGGTTGTAAGCATTACACCGGCTGCTTGACGCACACCAGTTATTAATGTGGATAATAACTGCTGAGAAAGTGTAGCCAAAATCAAAGGCTTCTGTAACCTGTAAAGATAAATGCTTACTCAAGGAGCATGTCTTGGTTAGCTGAACCTGCCTGAAGCAATTTCAGCGGCCTGGGCAGGGGAGTAAAGATGCATCAATCCCCTAGATCTGTCCCGCCCTGCCCTGCTGCTGGGAATTGTAGTTCTGGGATGGAGCTGAGTGCTGGGAATCTCCAAGAGACAACGCTCAGAATCTCTGGTCAACTACAGTCTCCAAGGGGGCAACAGTGAAACACATACAGCAACTACAAAGTTATACTGTAGATACTCCTTTGGTCCAGGGGTGCAGAAACCCGTACCAGGGCAGCCCTCGGGGTCTCCAAATGGCCACTCCCTCTTTCCCTGTCCATCAATCATTCAGTGGCTTCCTGGCTCATATTATTCCCCAGTGCTGCCGCCATCTCCTTCTAAAAGGAGGCAGAAATGCCTCTCCTAAGAGTAAGAACTTTAACCCCAAATGAGTTGGGGTTTTGTGTTTTGTGCACTGTGGCTCCAGAGAATTGCTCCAACATGGAATTCTGTCCTTGGACTTAAATGGCAACACCCTTGCCTTAGGCACTGTTCCAGTCTTCCATTGGCCCTGGAAAGTTCAGGAGTTCTCCGCACTCCGTATATTTTTAGTGCTCAGTCAGATGGTTGGTTGCCTCCATCCAAGAAGGAGCCTAGCAATCAAAGGCTACGCTAGCTGATGAGTTGCGGACTGATTTAAGATGGTAGGAAAACTCAGTTTGTAGTTGCAGAGCAACTTAAAGATACTCCACTCATCATCTGCTCCCGGAGGATGTTGGACTGATGGGGGACCCCAGGATCCCATGAGGCATGACACCCCGCACTTGGCTGCACCGCCATCTGGTGGATCGGTTGTCGCAAGGCGGCAATGAGAAGCCGATGCCGCTGGATCCTTATTCAAGCCAGATAAGTCATCTGCAAACCAGTCACACCAGAGGAGGCAGCTGCAGTCCACCCAAGCGACTGATCTCATTCTGCAACAGTTTCTACAAGCAATATCCGTGGGTGTGGAGCCAAGGGACACACGTCCCTCCGCTCGCAGCCAAGGGCTTCTTTCCTAGCATAGACACACGTGGTCCAGATTTGGACTGAGAACACTTCACGCCAGGCGTACGGGACTGAGCCTTCTGCACCAGCACCCCCGCCATTCCCTTTGCGATTGTCAGGCTGTCTGAGCATGGCAGGAGTCATTGCCCAACCCCCGTGGGGAGCTCCATGTTGCAACAGGCCATTCCAAGGCACCTTGGCAAACCCATCTGATGTTGCGAAAGGACTTGAGCTAAATTGGATTCCTCATTGTGCCATCCTGCAGGTTACAGGCATAACAGAAATTTCCGAGAGCATCCCCACTGATTGGGTCAGACCTTGTGACATTTTTGAGGGCAAAGATTGCATAAGGAATGGTTCCTCCGCTTCTTCCTCTTCTTGGGAACCTGTGCTCCAGGTGAGGAAGGAGAGGTTGCATAAAGGCCTGGAAATATTAAAGTGGGCCGTGAGGTCATTCCCATGCTAGGCACATTTCATGGCACCAATGCTGGCAGGCAGGAAGCCTTGGTTCTGAGCAGAAGCTGAGCCTCGGGCTATTGCAAGCAATGGGTTTCTGTTCCTGGTATGCCGGAGAACACATTTCCGCTGGGCTCCAAGGCCAGGCAGGCTGCCCAGCATGGGACGGTCCCAGTATGGAAGCTCATGGCACCCTCTGTTGATACCAGAGGACTAGCAAACGTTCTTCCAAAGCCAGGATGCTGCCTCACTGAACATCTGCCTTAGCCAGCCGGAAGAACTAAAAGCGTGTGCAAGGAAAAAGGCTGTGCAAGGAGGAGTCGTGCTGATGCACCGCTTTGCCCCCACACGCTGACAGTGAGGCACTTCTTCTGTGCGTGATGGAGAAAACAGCAGAGTCAACTCATGGGCATCATGGCGGGCGATGCCCATCTCTGCTCCTCGGCCACTCCAACCGTACGTCGCGCCAGAGGCAGCGCAGATCACTGCCACGGAACCATGTCTTCGCGGCAGCAGCAATGCCTGTTTCCTGCTGCCAGCCGTGGCGGCAGGGGCTCTCAGTCCAGCACCATGGTGGGCCCCAGATGTTGTCTCTTGCTGCCCCTGGGACTTTGATGGCCGTGGGGAGAAGGGAGACACTCAGTGCTCTGCGCCTTCTCCCAGATGAACCAACCCCATTCTAGATCGAACAACTTTTATTGCCCCACACCCAGCCTTCCCCAACCCCTTGCCGTCCAGATCTATGTGTTGGACTTTATCTCCCTTCAGCCCCAGCTAGCTGGGGATAATGGGAGGTGCACTCCAACATATCTGGAGGGCACCAAGCTTGGGAAGACTGTACTGCAATCTTCAAGGACTTTTCCTGCTGCAAGCATGTCCCTACAATCACACAGCTTGTTAACATGGGCTGGGTTCACAGAACATGACCCTCGTGTCTTGAAAACCTGGGATGCATTTGTCAGGCTGCTCTGCTTCTGGCTTAGAAACCGCCTTCACATTTCATAGCTTGTAGCTGGGGTTGTTTGACCCATGATGGATTCTCATGCCGTCTGAACTGCAACATCACGCACCGTGGATTTAACCCAGCTACAAACAAGTCCCTTAACCAGAATCGCAGAATTCCCTTGCCAAGTGGCTAGTTCCACTGAGAGCTGCCCCACCCCTGTGCCCTGCGGGGGGGGGGGGGGCGGCAGTGCAGCTGCTCCCACCCCTGCTGCCACAAGCCACTTCAGCCCAGAGAGAGCAGTGTGAATGCTGCTCCAGTTGGATGCACAGCCAGCCTGCTGCCACGCCGGCCACAGAAAGTTTCCTGGCGTGGCAGCTGAGGGTGCAACTATCCACTTTCCTACGCGCAAGACTGTGTGGAGCCCCCAAGGAGCTGGGCGTAGTGGCGGTGGCCGGGATTACTGCCAGGGAGCTGGGGCAGCAAAGGCTGTCCCCCCTCTGCCTGCCATGGTGGTGAGACCTTCCAGGTGGAGCTGGGATCCTGATGAGGAGGATACGGAACATCCTGCCCGGAGTATCGACCAAACAAATGCAGTAGTAGGCGGTCATGACGAGTTCCTATTTTTATCTGACACTTTATACAAAAGTGGCACAACCTGCAGGCAAGTATTGGTGGAAGCAGACTCCTCCACGATTAATCATGCAGTTCTGTAGGCATCTTCTCCAGTGGGACATACTCTGGCTGAGTAGACTGGGATTACAGCATGAGTTAATTAGTATTTGTAGTGGGACAAGATACGATGATCTTGATTCAAGTCAGCCCCTGCCCAGTGCACAAGTATAGCAACTGGTACAGCCCAGTGAAAACAGCTGTTGACTGCCTCTGGTTTGCCTCTCTCTCCTCCTCCCACAGAATTGGAGTAGTCAATTATAGGAGAGGAATGGAAAGGGGCCTTTCATAAAAGCAAATAACTTTTCTCCCTAGCTCAACCTCTGCAAAGGGACACCCTCCAGAATTCCCAGCATCCCCAGCCAGCAGGACCATGGGTTGTGTTGGATGGAGAGGAAGACAGTTACGAAGTTATGAAGACTGGAACTGGAGAAGACTACCCTAAATTTTTGAAACTACACCATCCAGTCCCAAAAATGCTGTCTTGTTTCACCCTACGGAGGGGTACTAGTAATGGTTAGCGTGCAGTCATACGCTGCGGCATGCTGGGAAATGTAGGACTTTTTTCCATCCAAACACACACAGCATAGTGCGCTTAAATATGCTTTCAGATGCTTCATTATGTTGCTACCAGAACACATAATTGGCAGCAATTGTCTGCATACACAAATGGTCTTCCATTATGGAAGCACCAGGAAGGAAGGGGGATATATTTTACAAGTACAATTGACCCATGCATTCAAAATGCAGGATCAAAACACATGAGCACCACTGATAGCAAGAGTTTCTTTAGGTAGGTGTGTTCTTTATTCCAATATATGAAATTCCAGAATATGACTTGTCACAGCATAATAGAAACAGATATATGTTGAATGCATTATATTTAATATTAAACATAGTAACACAGACATGGACAGCTGCTTTAGGTCAGACCCTCCATCTTGCTAGTCCAGTAAAGTGTATTTTGGAAGCAAAATGTCTCCAGGTCTCAAGGAAGAGAGAGATATTTCATGCCAGTTGCAATGCATTCCTTCTGGGTGGAATATCTTGGATTTTACCTGGAAGCTTCTTCATGTAGAGCGCATGCTTTCTCAGTCCACCATGCACCACCATGCACCTCCAGGCCACACTACTCAGCCATGGCGCTCCCACCCCCAAACTGATCGGGATAATGCCCTGCCTATGGAGAATCGAACCGCTCTGGGCCTGCCAACAGCAGTCTTTTAATTTGCCTCTTTCGCAGTGCCTTGAGCGGTCACTTAATCTACCAACATGAGAAGGCAGTGGTGCTTTTGAACTCCAGCTGTTTCCTGCTCATCTAAGGTGCTGCAGAAGGCCCAAGAGCAGAATGGGATTTTCTGCTCAGTTGGCAGACTTACTTTAAAACAGGGTATATGGCAGCACTGGCGACCCCACAGTTATTGTCCTTCATTGAAAGGGGAATGTAGCCATCGTTGCCCCAGTAGGTGGACCAGGAGTTTTTGATCAGCCAGTAAGTTTCACCTTGCAGGACACTATAGCCCACAACCAGCACTCCCTGGTTCAAGAGAGTACTATTTCCTGCAGCAAAAACAAAGCAATTAATGGATGCATTCTTTTCAGCTGCCCTGTTTGCAATTTGATCTCACTAGATACACTGTTCTTCAACCCTGGAGCATAAAGCAAGCCCTCATACATTGAAGGGCACAGCAGATTTCCAAGTTATCCCTCTTTTGTGGTGCCTGTGTTAGTCTCAAAAGAAAGGGGACCGATTTCAGAAAAGCTGTTGAGAGACAATCAAATATGCCAGATGTAAAGGACCAGATCTAGGATCTGCCTTCTGCAAGAAGGGCTTCATTCTGCCTGACTTTGGGGGACCCTGCAACACAGCTCAGCCCATCCAGCAGCGTCTCCTGACTTTGAACAGGGTTGCACAATACAGTGAAAGAAGATGAGCCACAGTGACTTCTTCAGACTTTGCTGCACATGTGGACCTTCTCTGGGGGCAGGGGAGCTGCATAATTGCCCCCATTGGCAGTTTGCCCTGTGAGCCCTGGTGAGGGTGGCTGGGCTGCCACAGATAGCAAGCAACCCAGAACCCACAGGCTGTTTCAGAGATCTAACTGCTACCTGCAGCATCGACCCGGTTCATGTGAACCAAGTCCCTGCGCAGTATTTCAGTGGGCTGGAGAAGCTGCTATGAGAGCAGGAGGCACAGGAGCCCACTTCCCCCAGTTCATTCAATCTAGATTAAATCTGGATCCAGCCCAACTTAGGTAGGTGGAGTCAGCAGACTAACAATAAGCAGCTGTGGCCTTATTTGCAAGGCTGTTGAGAAATGCTGGATATCAGTCAATGACTCCAGAGAAAATTTTTGATGTTGTCTTAGATCACACTATCAGTGCATCTACCACATAATGAAGCCATGGCTTAATTGGCAATAATTGACATGAACTTCTGCATACACTCAGGTGCAGCATCTAAGGCCCTCCCCCAGGTGCCTCCTCCAAGGAAGACTCAGAGGTGGGACAAGGAGGAAGGCCTTCTCACTAGTGCTCCCCCCACCCCCCCCCAGTTACGGAACGATCTCCACAGTGAAGTCCATCAACATTATCTTTTCAGCACCAGCTTAACATCTTTTTTTCCTCAGTCATCTGGCAAGATTAGATGAGATTTTAAAACAGGTTTTGAATTTTTTCTCATGAATGGTTAAAATTGTTGTCAGATACATGTGTCCATTATGCTTGTTGCAGTTTTCCCATCTACGAAACTGTTAAAGGTACAAGGGCCCTATTTTCTTCTGCATCTGGTGTCTTACCCTGCAATCGCCACGATAAGATGAAGCTCTCCAAGATTGGGGTAAGGAATATGTCTTGCAAAGTTGGATTCTTCTTTTTATCAATCCTGGCAACATTTCTAGATAGGATCTGCAAAATGAATCCCTAGCCATGGTTGCAGTATTGCCAACCTATCCCTGCAGCCTATCCTGGGTTCGATAGAGGGTGGAACCTGCAAGTTTTGGCCGGCAGCCACCCTTTGTGGCTAGTTTCTACCCCAGGAACCCTAGTTTTTTTAAACCCTGTTTGTGTAAATGGAGCAGCTCTGAAAGAGCGTGTGTGTGTCTGTGTGTGTGTGTGGAGCACAATTATTTATATACATTAAAACCTGGGGAAACAAATGAAGTGGTGGGACCAAAGGCATTATCATGCCAGAGCTGAGTGCTCAGAAATCTTTGTCCAGTTACAAACTTGAAGAAACAGCAGTCAGCAATTGAATGGTTATTGCTGAAGATGTGTCAAAGAAATTCCTTTTTCTTCCAAAAGCTTTCAATTGGATCCAGAAATGCAAAAATTATTAAAGGTCCAGAGGGTTTGTCACTGCTCTAAGAAAACAAAGAATCTTGCAGCACATTTATGCTGGTAAAGATAGCACGTTTATTCTGGCACTGGTGTTCGTAGAGCAGATGTCTGTGATGGGGCTAAGGATGCCAAAAATTGTGCAGTTCATAGAGACAAACTGTATGGAGGCTTCCTGTAAGTGGGTGGGGAGGGGGAGACTGTATTTCCCAGAAAGGTTAGAATGGTACCCTACTGCCATCTTGTGGCAGAGCGGATGCAAAGCACCACTGGAACGGGTGGGGTTGTTTTCCTCCTTTGAGAATGAAATCCAGTGTTGATGTTTTAAGTTCACCTTGCTTTTGCTGGCAGTGGAAGGTGAAGCAGAAGTATTTCGGCTCTGATATAAGAAACATTGGGAAGTCACAGCACGGATGAAACGGGCAACAGGGTTGGGGTTAGGTTTGGAGCCAGGTATAATCAGAAAGACTCATTGGAAAAGACCACGATGCTGGGAAAAATGGAAGGCGAAAGGAGCAGGGGGTGGCAGAGGTTGAGGTGGCTGGATGGGGTCCCTGGGGAGGTGGGTGCGGGTTGGGTGGACTCCGGGGGATGGTGGAGGACAGGAGCACCTGGAGGAATGTTGTCCGTGGGGTGGCGAAGAGTTAAGACTCGACTGCAACTGAACAACAACAAATTGAATCAGGTCCAAAGCTTTAAAAGTGCACAAATGTGTGTTATTATGTGCCCTGAAGTCACCTCTGAATTCGGACTAACCTATGAAAGGAAGCTCTCATATTTTATATTTTTATTTATTTTATATTGTTATTTTTAATTTTATATTGTTATTTTTGTATTTTATTGTATTTTATTGTGTTTGTAAGCCGCCCCGAGGCTTTGGCAAGGGGCAGCATAGAAATGTTCTAATAATAATAATAATAAATAATGTCCTGCCATAGGAATAGGATGTATTTCCCCCCCACCTGACTGTGATGGCAGTCAAGTCATCTCCAACTTATGGCCACCTGTGGATGAAATCCCTCCATAATGGCCTATCCATGAGAGCCCCGCTCAGCTCTTGCAGATTCCGGGCTGCGGCTTCCATTGCGGAGTCCATCCACCTCCCATTCGGCCTTCCCCTCCGCCTGCCCTCGGCCTTCCCCAGCACGGCTGGCTCCTCCTCCAGTGCGCCTCGCCTTCTCTCAATGTGCCAGAAGGACCAGCATTTTAATTTTGCCATCTCTGCTTCTAGGGTAAGTCCTGGCGGCATAAACTCATTCACTTATGCTCTAAAGTGGTGCTTTTCAACCCTGGGTCCGCAGCCGGCGCGCGCGCGCGCGCGCCCCCGCCGGGGAGAGAGGCGCTGCGGCCGCGCGCACAACAGGTGCCTCTCGCTCCCGGGAGCGGCGCGGGCCGGCTATGCTCGCGCTGCAGGCTCCCCCTGGGGGGGGGGGCGCTCAGTGGGAGCCCCCAGGAGCCGCCCCACGCCGGAGCCGCCCTCTGGGCAACACCGCGACCGGGGCTTTTCCTTTCCCCGCTGTTTTCTGCTGGGAAGGGACACGCTGAGCCGGTGCTAAGAGTGTTTTCTCAGCCCGTCTGTGCTGGTATGTATGCGGGTCTGAGGGGGGGCGGGGGGAGGGTTCGTTTATTTCAGTATTTAACATTATGAATATTGTTGCGTTAAGTAACTTTGACTGATTTTGGATGGCTCTGCCGCTAATACAGTATTTGAATTCGTATTCGCTATAAGTATAGTATTGCATTTATATTTTGTATTTTGGTATAGTGATTTGGATCAAGTATTCTTGAAAAGAAGCAACAGCAGATTTCTCAGTAGCCTTATCTGAATTACATATTGCTCTCTAAAAAATCAGTTGTATCCATTTACATTTAATTGCAATATTGTATTCTTTTATTAGCATTTTTCACAGCTCAGTTTCTGGTTATTTTAGAGAATTTTATTTTTTTGCTACTATATTTAGAAACCAATGCACAAAATACCATATTATGTATATAATGTTCTTTATTTTTGCCTCAGCGGTCCCCGAAATAATTATCCTATTTTTGCTGGTCTCCTACTGTAAATAGGTTGAAAACCACTGCAAAGTGTGTGTGTGTGTGTGTGTGTGTGTGTAAGCCACAACCCACCACATTCTGGGTCATAGAAGACACCATTGGCATAGAATGTGAATGACCTTGAGGAGGCATTGATGCTCGCAGCCACGGGTCCATGCTTGAAGGCGGCCTGTTTCAAGGCAGCGATGTCTCCGTACGGGACATTGATGTATCTTGGCACGTTTCCGAGGAACTCTGATTGCGTGTAATGGCAATATCCATTCTGCGAGAGAAGAAAGCCAGGGGGCACCTTGAGAATGTTTGGGTAATAGCAGGGGACTTTCCAAGGGCAGAGCAACAGTGGAGGAGACTCTGCAGCGCCTCTGCAGTGTCAGGCTTACTATTACTTCCAGGCAGGCGTGTGTGCCGTGGCTCTGCAGGGCTGCTCAAGGGGCTCTTGAAAGAGGAAAAGGAGGTTCCATTAAAACAATATCATTTTGGATGCTGTAGCTGCTTCGATTACCTGGCCACGGTAGGGTGCGTGGGACTCGTCGGTTGGTCTGCCACCGTGCTCCTTGGCCCATTCGAAGGCGCGCCATGCGATGCCCCCCTCACCGCCCACGTTCCCAAAGCCCCAGGAGCATTCAGTCAAGGCTTGCTGAGACAGAGGTGCCAGCCATTTAGTCTGGGGAGTCGATGAGAAGAAAGCACAGAGGTCGATCTCAAGCCTTCACTGAAACTCTGCTCACATGCATGACCGTGTGCCAGGTTTTGGTGGGAAAAACTCCTACTGCCCCAGGCTTTCAAAACACGTCTGTCCTACAAAATCTAAAAGATGAGATCCCGCCATGGATCCACATTAAAAGAAGGAGAGGGTGAGATGGGACTTTGCTCAGAGGCAAACCCCGCAGGGCTGGCGCGCACAGCCTGTGGCTGCACGGCCCCAGGACCAGTGAGGGTTGCAACACGGGGTGGAGAGACATGCCTGCCGATTAAGGCCAATGGGGGAGCGTTACCTTGAGGAAGAGGGCAGGGTGGCCATGTATTCTCTCTGCAGAAGACAGTCCTCTGTTAGAAGGGGATGTCTTGTCCAGTTCTGGTTTTGCTTTGTTTTGCCCTTTTTTAGAAGAGCTGTATAAGGTTGGCCATCCATAGGCAGCACGTGGGCAGCAGACTGAACAGGTAGGCCAGAGGTCACCCGCTCATAATGTTCCACACTATGGTGAGATGTACTATTCTTTTAATAATTATTTGTAAATTTGCTACTGTATATAAAAATAGCGTATGAAGGCCTAGTGCAGTGGAGGGGTCAAAAGTGTGGGACTGGCAGTTGACCTGGGTTCTCAGCCATGGAGCTTGCTGGATAACTTCGGACCAGTCCCAGACCCTCAGCCCAGCCTACCTTGCAGGGTTGCTGTGAGGATAAAATAGAGAGCAGACGGAATGGTGAGTTATGAAGATAACAAACAAATAAATACAACAAAGTCCAATTGTGCAAATCATCCCCAAAGCTGCAAAGCTGATTGCAAGTCTGTGGAACCTGCACAAGGTGCTCAGCAGAACCGATCCACTGCAGAGACTGGATTCATAGGCATCCAAGCTCATTTGACTCCACGGTGGATTTTTCTGATATCCCCATAGGAAACACAAAATGACCTTCACTAAGACTTCTCCTTGGCAGAAGAGATACTGGAAGTAAATATCCTTTACTCCGTTAGAGTGAGCTAAATAAAATGTCATGACTCTCAAAATGTGGCCCCGCGTTGCCTAAGGACAGGGCTGGGCCCCTCGAGCCAACCTCCCGTAGCAGCATTCTTGTTTTGGCCAACAACAGGTGGGGAGGAAAAAAGCACAGAGAGTCAAACTGGGAGAAGGCTCAGACTTCATTCTAGAAAGGTTCCTTGTCTGGGTTGCAGCCTGTGACCCTCAGGAGCTCTGGATCTGCCTCTACTGCAAGGATGGTTTTAATTCTCTCATGGGAATCCCTCAGCTCACAGAGGCTGGGCCTCCTTCATCTGAGAACAAAACTCAGGGTGGATCTGGATTTTATGTGTTGTTATGTTTTGTTTTATTTTATGTAAGCCTTCCCGAGGCTATGCGATGGGACGGCATACAAATACTCTAAATAAATAATAAATAATAATAAATAATAAATACAACTCAATTTGTGAGAAGCCTTGGAGGACACAGTTGGGTGGCAGGTGGGACCAGAGAGAATTGGCATGGAGTCAAAATGGGCAGGGCCAAAATGCCAAGAATAACATTTATTTGCTTTTCGGCGCCAGGCAAAGACCTTTTTATTTAAGCAACATTTTAAATGTTAATACTACTGAATTTTATCTGGCCAGGGCAGCTTATTTTATATTGGGTGTTTTAAATTATTATGATTATTTTATATGTATATTTTAACTTATTGGTTTTATTTATTGTTGTAAGCCGCCCCGAGGCTTCGGCGAATGGGCGGCATAAAATAAATAAATAAATAAAACAGCAAAGCTTCCCTCTCCTGCTGGTAAGGAAACTTTAGGAGAAACATTCCCATCTTTGGCCATTGTGGGGTGAGGAAAACATGCAAAGCAGCTGGGAAACTAGCAGTGCATATCTGGATGAAAGTGCCGGGAGGAAACCAAAGGATTCGGCTCATGGGGCTGAGGTTTTGCACTGTTTCCTTAGCCAATTCTGGTAGGGTGGGGAGAGAGCAAGAAGAAAGCTTCCTGCCCCCAGGAGCTTATAATCTAAAGTTCAGCATGGCAGACAAAACAAAAGATGGGCAGAGAAGTCAAGGGAGGAGTAAACAGGAAAAGAAATTGCAGTTCTTTCTGTTGCCAATGTGTAGGCTGGACAATATGCGGAAGGATGCTAGGAAATGTGCACAAGAGGGTTAAGCCAGAGGCACAGGAAATATGGGGCTGAGGAGGAGTTAGAAGGAATAAGAGGCGCGCGTCTGATGACATGAGAATCCCTCATGTCCAACATCAGGAGCAGTGAGGGCAAGAGGGTGAAGTCTTTGGAGGAAGTGGGAGACCTTTTAACAGTACAGGGTGGTAAAGCTGCAGGAATTAATATCATGGGCAGTATCATTATATGTAAAAATGTACAGAAGGAGCCAGCCAGAGAGCTTCAGCTATCGGCTGGGATAACCATGTTTGAATGAATGAATGAATAAATGAATGAATGAATGAATGAATGCACAGAGAAAGGAAGGTGAAGCCATGGAGGGCTTTGAAAGCAGCCCTTGACTCATCTCCATGAAGCAGCCGCTGGTTTCTGCTTGTGACGGACACAGGGAGGCAGTGATGGGTCGCTTACCATGCAGCCTCCAGTTGATGCTCTCAGGCAGAATGATCCCCCCCCCCCCCCGCACTGGACTTGATCTGGCAGGGAGCCTCTCATTGCAGACATTTCCTCTGGACTGCGATCCGCCAGGCTGGCTCGATTCTTGGAGCAGACAAACCTAAGCGGACAAGTTGTTGCTGAACCACAAGAACCTCCTGTGCTTGGCTTGGGGCTGGTGCTTCATTGCAGAGCTGGGGTGGGGACCATGCTCTTTTTCAGCCCAAGGGCCAGTTTTGAACTTGCAAGAACTCTCGGGGGGCTGCATGCGGACGACAAGCACGGCTGAAGGCAAAAGGGTTGGGGCCAGACCCGCAAAAATGCTAGCAGGCTGTCACAGGCAGCTCTTGCTGTCAGCACTAAGCCTTCGAAGAGGCATTTCAGCTCTACAGAAGCGGGGAGAACCTGGAATAAAGCTGAGAAACCACAGTGGATGGCGGGGTGGGGGGAAAGGGCTGGGCACAGCAAGAGGGAATATGCTGGAGGCCCTGTTAGGAGTTCTGTCATTCCTAGAGTATTTTCTTTTGCTTGCCCCTTACTTACAGGGGCTTCTGTCCCCCTTCTTACTTATTTAGCTTCAGAGTTCGCAAGCCCACACAAGCATCCGCACAATGCATTTGAAAGGGTCAGTGGAACGGCCCCTCTGTGCCACTAGTGCCCTTTCCCAGGCCTGGCCTCGCACCTCATCTTGCGAACGAAGGTGTGGGCCCTCTGCTCCGGTTCCTCCTCTGTGCTGTGCTCCTTCTTGTGCTTCCTCCTGTAGTGACGAAAGAGCTGGTACCCCCTGTCCATTTTCCTTGAGACAAAATCATGCATGGGGTTGGCCAGGATGTGATGCTCACCTTCCTGCCCCGGAGGCCACTGGCAGCCCATGCCTGCAAGAGATACGCTGCTAAATGCACAGAGACCGGATAGAGCGCATGGTCTTGCCTTCTGCTTCCAAGCTGAGCTGTGCCCAGTGGGGCTGGACCTTGAGGGGCCGTTGGGCCAGCCTTGTAGGTTCACAGGGCCACTAATCTCATCTGCCACTGTCCTCACCTGCAGAACCCCATTTGCTCTGACTTTAGCTGAGGGGAGCGGGGGGGGGGGTGAATTTTCTCAGCAGCAGCATGCGGTGGTGTGCTCTCCCATTTGACGTGCAAAGTATTTTGTAGTGTTTTGGTCTTGAATGGGAAAGTAAAACCTAGGCGCTGTATTTTTCAGGGAAGAAGCCCAACCTGCACCTGGTGGAGATCTAGAATCGGTTTGTTGAAATGGATCAGGAAAATTGCCTGCATTTGTAGTCTCTTTTGGGGGGTAGAACTACAGGGCCCATCATGATGAGCTCCTGCATGTCAACATTTACCAGCACCCAGTATCTATGCTCCTTTCTCCATCAACTTCCCTTTTTGAGATTCTAGTCCCCCACTATATGACTCTACTCTTTGAAAACCCATCACTTGTGCAAGTATCAAAATTAGGCAGTTTCAGGCAACAGAATAACAAGTACCCAAGGACTGAGATTGAGCATGGGTCATTGTGGAAATTTGGGTTAGCATTTTGTCCGAACCCAGCTGCACCAACAACCCATGGCTTGTTAATCACAAGCAACCCATGAACAGAACCAATGGTTTGTTGTGAGATTGTGGCTTGTCCACCACGGTTTATCTCAGTTGGGTTCAGACAACATGATAAGCCAGTTAACAATCCATGAAAGGCCGGGCTTGGCCTCCAGCAAGTGCTGGCTCAAGTTTTGAGGGCCCTTTGGCAAAACGCCCTCTCTCGTCTCCTTCCTCGCTGCCACTGCCACTAGCTCTCATACTCTTTCTCATCTTCTCTACCCCTGGTTGCCTGAGAGGTGGGAAGCAGCAAGCAAGCTGGCTGCAGCATCCGTTCCTCACTGCCGCTGCCGCCACCCAAGTTGTCTGGGCCAGTGTAAGAAGTAGTCAACTGGCAGAAGACGAGACCGAGGAAGAGAAGCAAGGGGAGCCCTTGGCAGCTGGTGCCTACTTTTGACACTGGTCCTGTCCCCAGTCCAGTCCTAAGGTTCCCAGCCCCACAAGACAGGACTAGCTAAACAGAGTGCTGGAGCCTACATCTCTGTGCTTGCTCTGTCCATGGAACAGCCTCTGCTTTCACTTTTGACTTTTGTGGGAGATTTGGGAGTACTTAAAAAAAGCATAACGTGGTCGTAAAAAGAGGTCATACCCTTTGGCAGCTCCAAGAATCTTGGTGAGAAGTTGCGGGAGAAATTTTGATAGTCGATATTGCATTTGCCGTGATGAGAACCCATAAGGTTGCTGAAACCCCTCATCCGAGAGTGCACAGGGACCTGGTGCTCTCCCGAAGTGGTCACAGGGTGTAGACGTTCTTCTTTGTGCCCCAGTAGGACACGTTCTGCCACACGCTGCGGGGAAGCCCTTCGTAGTGTTCCTGGCGTACTGGCTGGAGAGTTGGGGAGGGGGAAAGGAACGTGGGTGCAGGCAAAGAGCGGGATGCTGGCCGTGCGAGGTGCAGACACATTCTGGGGACTGACAAAGGTTCTGGCTGGGATAGGCCAGCAGAACATCACACGCCTTCCAGATGTTTGGGACTGCAACTCCCATTACCCCATGGTGCCTGGGGCTAAGGGGAACTGTAGTCTGAAACATCCAGAAGGTGCCGGATTACCTACCCTCGCCATAAGCACATGCCCTCCTTCAGTGAACTCCACGTGGCGATAGTTTGTTACTGGCTTCAGTTCAATTTTCAATTAGCTTTCCAATTAACCACCACAACAAAGCCCCAAGCAGAATGGGACCAAAGTATCTGACTACTGCCTCCTAAATAGACTTTCCCATCAGTAGTTTTAATTGGAAGCTATTCTCTCAGTTACTCTGCCTTCCAATTTGGACAAATGCATTTTCTGTGATGACACTCTAATTACAAAACTTCCCTGCTCTCGCAGGCAAGTGCACCTCTTTCCGGGGGCTTCTGGGTTTTGTTTTGTTTTTTCATTCTTCTTCCAGCCTTCCTCAAGGCCATGCCATCTGGGCATGATGGGAGCTGCCATCCTACATGTCTGGAGGGCACCAGGTTGGGGGAGGCTGCTCCACATCTTCTGTCATGTGGAGAACAAGGAGGACAGGCACATCAGACTGTGCTGACTTCCTGTGCCGGAGGACTTATAGGAGCAGGTGCAGTGAGGTGTGGCAGTGCTGGCAGGAAACAGATTTTGCTTTCCTCCCACTCTGACATTAAAGGGTAGATCAACTCACTTGCGCCCAAACAGATGAATGTGTGTTGAATAAATTCACATTTCTATGCTGGCCCTCTCATACTCTGATAAAAACAAAATCCTGATTTGCTTTTGGTCTATATCTCCAAACTTACTTCTTTCTTTCTTTCTTTCGTTCTTTCTTTCTTTCGTTCTTTCTTTCTTTCTTTCTTTCTTTCTTTCTTTCTTTCTTTCTTTCTTTCCTCACTCAGCCCTTATTAACAAAGAAAATACTACGTGGCTCTGACAGCAAGACTTCTTAGGGTCCCAACTGGTGTTCTTTATACTTACTGTGAAAAAGGTAGGTTTGGTATGTATAACATACAATATGATCCAGTCAAAATACACTGGTACTCAAAAGGCTCCAGTACCCTGTTTTTCTGGCTGCTGGCCTCTTTCAAAGTCCACAAGTCAAGGACTCACCTTAAATCCATCCATCTTGGGGAAGGCACTCTGAGCTACAGCTGGGTGTTCTGCAGCCCCATTTATCTGGAAGCATTTCCGGACATTAGTCTCTATTTCTGTGGTCTCTGGGGTGATTTTGCAGTTGGCACCCCATAGCCCTCTGTCTCCATCTGGTAGGTGATCACACGCCCTGGATCACAGGGTGCAAAAATGGACAGACTAAGAAAAAGGTATAACAAAGGGAAACTCACATTTTCTTTTCAGCAGAGGTTGTATGGGAAAGGTTGCACTCAGGTTTCACGCGGGGGCAGGGGGAGCAACTCCTGCATCAGGGGGGTTCCTTATCCGTTGCAGCTTTTGTTCTAAACTTTATAAGCTATCCTTGGTGGTGAAGCTATTTTGGGAATGGATTGTGCTTTAAATTAATTAAGCTACAAAGTCTCCTTTGAGAAATACTAAGTTTGTAGTTTTACAAAGGCTGCATTTGCCAGGAATCCTTGTAGAGAAAGGAACTTATTTTAGGCCTTATTTGAATTTGTAAAGCAAACACAACCCCAGTTGTGCTGTATTGATCTGGGTCAAGCCACACTGCAGCTGACATGTCCTTGGTGATAAAATTCCCTTCTTGCCTACCGTGATAGTACTGAATGCGGCTCTTCCGTGCAGTTGGGTTGTACCAAGCTTCAAAGGGCTCTTCAATCTCAGCAAAGGGTAGCTTGATGGTCCCTGCAGGACGACAGGCATCTGTCTGTCTGTCTGTCTGTCTTTCCCTCCCTCCCTCCCTTCCTCCCTTCCAGGCTGTTAGTTTGCTGCATCAGGAGGTGGTGGGAACACACACACACGTCCAATCGTCGTTTCACTTGGAAAACTAAATTAGTCACAAGAACTAACACTAGAAGTCTAAAAATTAATCCAGAATTATTACTGATTAATTTAAAGTGTTTGTTAATTCCACTCTTCAGCCAAAAGGGCTCTTGGAGCAGCATACAAGCAACCAGTTAAAGAAGGCAGTCCCTGCCTCTAGGCTTGCAATTTATAAAGATGCAAGACACAAAGAAAGGGAGAGAGGGAAAATTAAGGCAATCATTCAAAATAGTTGGAGGGCATGAAGTGGGGGCAGGGTGGTCCATACCGCAGGGGCAGGTGCCAAGCACAATCTGCCAGTGTTACCTGAGACATGATAAACCTCTCCAAATTCAGGCAGCTTTGACAATGTATCCGATTCTGATGCTAGAAAGGAACAACAAAACTATACATTCAAGGTTCTGGGGTTGTAGGGAGAAAAAATACTGAAGATGTGGAGGGAAAAAGCCCACAACAGATCCACTGGATCAGTGTCTTTAGATATCATGAATCCTTTCAAGGGGCTCAGATTTAGCCTTAGACCTCAAAGATAATTCAAAGACTGGATCTACATGAACATGGAATCTCTACAAGAAGTTTGGGGCCTGATAGTTCCTTCCACAATCCTTCCAGGTCAAAGAGGAATGGACAGAGAAAGAAAAACACTCCAAGTGAATGCCTGGCTATGACGATGGTGCTGATGTGAGAGAATTGGATTCTGGGACCATGGGCTGCACTTCCTGGGAGATGGATTTCTGACTTAGTGGAAAAAGTGCCAGCTACATGAACACTGGAGGAAAGCGGTCATGCCACCCTTGAACTCTTGATTCTATGTAAAGGAAGCAAAAGCCAAAGGTAGCGAAACATGTACCTGCCTTTTTAGGGAAGTCAATTTTAACAAACTCAATGATAAATAAAGTCTCATGGCAAATGACTCGAATGAGAAAAGGAGTCCAGGATGCGTGGGGATTTTTTTAAAAAATGAAAAGCTAAAGGCACTGTTACAAACCATTCCAACAAGAAA
The DNA here is from genome assembly GCF_004798865.1 of Varanus komodoensis. NCBI lineage: Eukaryota > Metazoa > Chordata > Lepidosauria > Squamata > Varanidae > Varanus > Varanus komodoensis. The sequence goes on from NW_025335759.1 coordinate 5,613,714, forward strand.
AGGGGTGGAAAACAGGAGAAGGTGAGACTGAGATTCAGGAACTAACCCACAGTCACCCAGGGAGGTTCATGACGAAGCGAGGACTAGAACCCGGGTCTCCCAAAACCCAGTGCCACTGCAACCAGTACCCACACTGGCGTTACTCCCTTTTAAAATGCAAGCTGAGTACAATGACTGTACAGAAGAGCAATATCTGCTGAAAGTACAACACCCCTGCTATTTTTAAAGAGCTCTCTTCTCTATACATACCCAAATGGATAGAATCAAGCATGGATATGAAATCTGGAGAAAGATAATCAGGCCTAGAAGAAAGCTGCTTGGAAGCTGCTTGACGAAGAGATGAAAGCAACCATGTTGGATCTGGAGACAGCCACACGCTGTGCCTGCCTTCCTGCCTCCCATCCCACCCATCCTCTTTAACTAGAAGATCAGAGAGGGAGATAGGGATGATTTCTGGGGAGGCTGAATCTGTCTGAATGCCCATAAGTTGTTTTGGTTGCACAGGCAAGATGTGTGTGTCGGGAGAGACGTGGGCACAGGCACCCCCACCCCCAGAAGCACGTTTCTCATCTTTTGCACCGAGAGCAGGAAATGAGACTGACAGGTTTAGAGTTACCGTTGGACCGGTGCCACATGGAAAAGATCAGCATCCATCGGAGAGACGCCACCATTGCGCTATCCGAGCTCTGCCTTGTTGGCACGCGCAAAAGAAACTCCAAGCACCACAGCATAAGAAGCTGCCCCAAAGGGATTTGTTTATCCAGTGAAAATCCTCAAACTTTAGGGGATGTACTAGCTGGGAAGGGAACCGGGGGAAGAGGCTGCTGTTCCACTTCCAACTGACCTTTGGGTGGACTGAAGTTATAAGGCACGAACATTGAGTGGAAAGCTTGTGTTGCTCTTTAGGCATGCGAAGAATGACTTGAAGGAGGGTAAAGTACTGAGCTGAAGCCCTTCAGCATCTGCAGTAGCCATGACAGCACAAAGTGGGCTTGCGGAGTTTCCCCCTCTGTTCCTGGTCCCTCCTTGCACGTACGCTTAAGGACACCTCACCAATTCGCCGCATGGAGCGTCCATTTTAATATGGACAATGTCATCTCAACCTGTGCCGTTCAGGGTGCAGGTTTAAAGATTCATATCCTGCCCCTTTGCAGTCTGAACGCAACTTACAAATCCAAGATGAAACTTCCGATTAAAGGGAAAACATAACAGAAACCATGGAGAAATATTGCCCCCCCCCCAAAAGAAAACACATCAGAAAACCTGGAAGCCTTTGCCTTGCACCCTCCAAAATAATATTTTTGGTGCCAGATGAGCCGCAGAGGGTAGGAAATTCTGCAAGCAGAATGCCACCACTGAGGAAGGGCTTTCTCTGGTCCCCACCTCTTACCAGACATGGTGAAAGCACCTAGAGGGGAGCCTCTGGATGCATAGCTGGGTCAGGATACAGCTTTTCCTTCAGTTTCTTGGGTTCTAATAAGCTGTATTACATTTCAAACGTAAGCATCAACATTTTGGATGGTGCTCAGAATTGGTGGCCATGACTCTCCTAAGGAGACGTGTCTGATATAGACTCTCAGACCCAGAAGAGGATGTGGCTATGGAAGTATTCTCTCTCATCATGGGCCGCAGCCCAAGAAGAGATGCTGGGTCAAGCCCCACAGAGTCCAGAAGAGGTTGCATTGCTATCTTCATTGCTCGTCCTAAGATTTACTTTCGAAGCCATTGCCACACCCCCACGCCATGGGAGCCAAAAGATTCAAAATCTAGCATGGCGCCTTTAAGGGAGGGAACTTTATACAGTGTATTGAAGTAGCTGGAAGCCTACAGGAAGCTCGTCCGATTTACAGCTGGGTTTGCCAGTTCTTGGAGCAACGTACAAGGTTGGAAGAACATGCAAGGTGACTTTGCTCGGCGGCCCTCGCAGCCCACATGGAGCTCTCCATGGTGCTACCTGCTTCTTGCTTTCTTCAACTGAAGTATCTGCTTTGAGTGATCTCACTTCTGGCTCCTGCCACAAGGTGACCATCCTGGAAACTGAGCCGTGCTCTGCCTGACCTGAGATCTGAGCCCCTGTTTTTTAACTGCACCCTGAGAAACCGCTGCAGCATCAACTAGACTAGGCCCTGGACTCAGCAGAACCCACAACCTGAAATGATGCAGGTTGATAGCAAGCCAGTGAACTTCTTTCAGAGATATGTTCCCACTGACCACTCTCTGGCAGCAGCCTAGAAGCTGTATTTTGGAATAACAGAAACTTTTGGGCAGACTTGAAAGGCACCCCCACACCAGGGATGTATGAGCAATCTGATAAAGGGGTGAAAATCCAGTGGATTTTCATAACCCAGCCCTTTGGATTCCATTTTGTCAACCCTGTGCGGGCACATACTTAAAATGATGCAAGCTGAGCCAGTATGTGGAGTTCCATTTTTAAAACTGGCTGCAATCTATGCATTTAAAAAAGAGAAAAGAAGCTAGGGAAAGTTGTGCAAATTTGGAAAGGAGCTGGAAATCTGGATAAATTTCAGAGCAAAAGTACTTCTAGAAGTAATTTTTAGGACTGCTACATCTTGCAATCCTGATGAGATGTACCTTGATCTCAGCACATACCTTATATTAGAAACACTAAATATGAACGAGTGTGCTGATATAATATTAAAAGCAGTGTGAACCTTTTGAATTGGCCCCAATTTGCACAAATCACAATTTCCAGACACTGCTAGAGATACAGGGTCCTTGGCTCCCAGTTTTCAAAATAGTTTAAGCTCCTTCGTGGAAGTGGAATCCAGCCCTGCCTTGGCCCCGTTTGGCTATAGGGATGGAATTCCATCAGTCTCAAACTGAATGGGTTTTCTAGCATTGCACATCTCTGCCCCATGCTCAGTGGATTATCATAGTCAACCCTGCATATCGTCAGCGTTTGGAGTAGATGGCCACTCTACCTCACCTGGAGGAACCTACACATGGTGCACCAACCCACAATGTTGAAGGATCTTCTTTGCCACTTACTCACAGACCCTCCGTTTTGTCAGGAATGAGTCTTGGTTCATTGGACTTTATCCAGCCCCATTACCAGTTCCAGGCATCACTTAATACTTCTATTGCCTCCTCTGAATCTGATGAAAATGGAGAAAAGGCTGGTGTGATAAGCTGAGCACTGCAGAACTGAATGATAGTGTAGCTGCTTATATCAAGAGCCACTGAGAAGACCAGAAGGATTGGCATGGACACTTTCCTTTGCTCTCCAAGTACAGCATCCACTGTGTAGATGATCCATTTTGGCAGACTTTGTACCAAACTCAGGCCAGATGCCTGAGACCAAATTCTGCTTAGCTATGAGGCTGACTGGGTGAGCCAAGAGCAGTCATTTCCTCCAATTCCAGTCTACTTCACAGGGTGATTGTGTGGATAAATAGATTTATTTGCATTCATGGAATACATGGAAAAGAAATGGAATTCATTCCATTTGTATGCCACCCAATAGCTCGAAACTCTTTGGGTCATTTACAAAGATTAAGACCCTGAGAATGCAATATTAAGCGAGATAAACCCAGTTACATAGACATGTGACCATTTTAAACTATCAACAACTATAGTCACAAATGTCTTGGAGGAAAAGTAGGACATTTTATTCATTGGTCTAATGTTTAGCCTGCCTTTTTTCCTGCCAGAAAGTGAAGGAGGCTTACATAATCCTTCACCTCTCTGTGTTACCCTCACAACAACCCTGCAAGGTAGGATAGGCTGAGAATTGGTGACTGGCCCAACGTCAACCAGTAAGCTTCACTGCTGAGTGGAGATTAGAACCTGGACTTTTATGAGTCCCATCCAACTCTTTAACCACTACTCCACACTGAATCTCATGAAGTCAGTGGCATGAAGCTAATTCACTGGCCAGCTCTGAGCAAGCAGCATAACGTGGTTTTGTAGTCATGTCTGCCCCATGCTGTTCTGTTCGATTGTCATTCCAAAAATTGTTTTGCCAAAATACCTCTATTAGGCCAAGATCAACCAACCTATCCTGCAAAAAGTAGCACTGCAAGCTTTTGAGATCCCCAGGCCTGTTCTTCTGCAGGCAAGGCATTAAAAGGACTGAATCATAGTGAGGCAGGGCAAAGGATGCCGGGCAGTGGAATTCTATGGTTGTTAGACAGTGCCTAGGCAGCCATAGGATTTTTCAGGAGCCCGGTCCAAAGTTGGAAGGTCATCCTGAGGGAGCAGCTGGGTGCCATGCTTGGATCTCCATGCTTGGGTCGCCACAAGAGCAACCTCAGAGGAATGATTTAGGGGAAAGAGGAGGGGAGAAAGCAGCACTGTCAAATGCAAGGTATCCTCCTTCCTTCCTTTCCTTTCTTCCTTCCTTCCTTCCTTCCTTCCCCCCTTCCTTCCTTCCCCCATAGCTAAAATTGGCCATCCATGTGCTATGCTGGTTGGGAGCAGCATGAAGTCCCCCTGCATTCCTCCGGAATCTTTCCATAGGATCCCCAGAAACCTCTGAGTTTGGAAGGATACCAGCTTCCCTGGATTGCACTTATATGAATAGTCCCATTGTCTGCATATCTAGGATAATCACTCCCGGGTTTAGCATGGGGAGGGGGCTGCCCTGTTTGTGCCCAGGAAGGACTCTACCCTTAAAGGCACCATGAAAATATTTAAAATAAGTAATACGAATCTTTGAGAGAAGTAGGGAGCAATTTGCTTAAGCACCTGTGTTAAACCAAGAAAAAAATGAAGAGGGCAGGAGCCCAGTGAACAAGGAAAAGCACAGGTGTTGCTGGGCAAAAACCTCTGCTTGTCTTCCGTTGCTCCCCTTTAGGCTGTGATGCAAACTCAGAAAGAAAGCCGGCATATAAATAAGAGATTATGAAGGAGATGGTTTTCAAAGCGCGCATTGTTGCAAACTGAAAAAGAAAACACGCTTCTTGATTCTGCATAAGCCAGAAAATATTCACATAGCATGTTGATAATTGCTTGACCTCCACCCAGCATTCTGCTCATTTCCATCCAGTATGATGGTATTATGAGTATGGGATACGACCCTGCTGGTGAGTGGCTACAGAAATTAGGGGGATGTTATCTTAACATTGGCCCACTTCGGCATGCTTCTCATCTCTCAAATGGAAACCATTTCCAGCATCTCAGGAATCTGGGCATTGCATGAACTCAAACGCAAACTTCTTCATTTCTCCAGATGTTGTTAAGTTGTTCAGATGTTTCCAGATGTTCTCTCATGGTTGTCTTTTCCAGTGGCTGACTAAATGATGTAACACTAATGCCATCTAAATACTGTCCGGGGCTGTATTACACGTGACCTTATCCATGGATGGGTAAATATAGGGAAGTTGTCAAAAGTGTATCCTGCATATGCACAGGGAATGATAGGATTGGTAGTTCTTGTTTTACGATTTTATGCTAACAGCTGGGCTCCATTTTTCATTTTTCTAAGCTAATCCTTTCTTCCCAAATCCGCAACGTTTTACTAAGTTGTGATTAAAACAAACAAACCTTTTGGTAACACTAGGGCTGTAGTTTCAATATATTTGCTGTTTGTAAATTATATTCCCTGTTTTAATGCTGCAACTGTAATTCATCAAGTGTAAAACAGAAAGTGGGAGAGGGGGAAGGAATAATCTGCTCCATTTTCTTAAAAAGAAAACATTGAGATAAACGGCTAATGCAGAATCTGGTTGAGAAGGCTGTCTTCTTTCCCAGCTTTGTTATGACTACAACAAGAACATATTGACACAAAAAGAACACAGTGACACAAGGGGCAGGGGAACCAATGGCTTCCATCCTTAGGACAGAAACCAGCTGGATCTGGAACAAGGAGGAACAAAGATGCAATGGAATGGTGTCCCATTTGCCGGTCTTAAAGAATACCAAAGAGCCAGTGCTGGTCCAGAACAAGGTTTCATCTGGTCTGACATCCTGTTTCTAATCCTGGCCAGCTGGACACTTCTGGTAAGCCCATAAGAAGAACATGAATGTTATACTCTAGAGATACTAGCCATACCCTGTCATCTCAGGGAAGTATGGGCAGCCTATACAGGGCAGGAGGGTGGGAATTATGGGAATGATCACTCCAACACATCTGAAGGGCACCAGCTTGGTGAAGGCTGGCTTAACTTGTCCAAGGGAGGAAAACGGACATGCTTTACTTTGTCATGAGAACCCATCATAAGTCAAACAAACCCTCAACATGCTATGGCTTGTCGGGGTGGCTTCTAAGCCAGACTTGTGCAACCCTGGCAGAACCATCGCAGGTTTGAATGAGATGCTGTGGCACCATGTTTATAAACCATCATGGTTTAGCATGTTGTGTGAACCCAGTCATAAGCTAGCATGTGAGGCTGGTACCCCGTGAAGGATGCAGGAGAAGAGTGAATGAATGAACCAAGAGGACTGATTTGCAGGACACAATAAGAATATGCAGATACATCCTGGGACCCAGTTTTGAGTTGCCACTGTGGCCTCTTGTACTGAAAAGGTCTGCATTCTTGGTCCAGAATGATTTTTAGACTGAAGCTCAGGAGTATAGAACTTGTGGGCCTAGAGATGTGTTTGGGCTCTTGCTTCCATCAGCCCCTGGCAGCACAGCTGGAATTGCTACTGGTTCCCTACCACGACTCTTTTTACAGTTTTCCCATGCGAAGCTGCTTCCCCATTTCTGCCAGGTTGCAATCTTGTGAATTGAAATATTTCAGATGACAACTGGGTGCTATAATTTAGATAACGGGACTGAACAGATGCACACATTCAGCCTGGGCATCCAGCACCTTTGGGCAGCTGCCAATGACCAAACTTCCCACAGCAGCCCATGGCTCTCCCTGCTTGTTTGGCCCTCCTTCCCAGTCACCGCTTCTCCTGGTTATCAGCTCATCTGGATGCAGGCAGCTGAGCTTGGGAAGCTATTTGCCCATACAGATTGTCCTATAATGCTCAGGAGAGCCCGGTGAAATGATGCCGCATTGGTGATTTGGGAGAACTTTAACATGGTGGATTGCTTCCCAGATCCAGCCATTCCTCCAGATCGGTCCTGCTGGCAACCCTTCAGCCATGGAGCCAGCTTTGAGGGACAGTCTGAAAACCAGGAAGGTGGACGAGACATGGACAGCCGCAGTACTCCTTCCCCCACGGCGCCAGCCAGAACATCTTAGGGTATGTAGGGATGCCAGGGGTAGTCCCTTGCGGGGTCCCAGGCATTGTCCTCTGACACATCTGAAGGGTATCCATTTGGGGAAGGCTGGTATGGTATCCAACACACTTGGTCTTTAATGGTCCCGCAAACAAGAGACTTGCATGCTGTCAACCACAACGGAATCCAGCTTTTTGAACACCATGTCATTTGCAGGCATTATTCCTGCATGCTGGGCTATCCTGGTCCTGTCCCCAAGCATTCTGCAGAGATTACGCATTCCTTTTTATTCTGATGGGAGACCTGTCTGAATACAGACCCTATATTAAAGAACAATACAGGGCAGATAGCCCCACAGGTGCCGCATTATGCAGTTGAAAGATATCCCCGGGCTTCAGATTTAGATACCTGACTTCCAATCCTATTCCTGACCTCTAGTGGCAAATTGAATTGGCCATGATCCTTTTAAAATTCAAGCCACATAGCAGCCTGATTTGCTATTTCCTTGTTGGAAGTTTTCCGTACCCAATGAGAACAGTGCCTTTCCTGGCCCCATCCTTCGATTCCTCAGCATTCTGAATCCTCCCCTTGGGTGGGCCTAGCTGTAACCATTGGTCAATGGACTTTATAAGACAGCTCCTGCTTAAGCCACTTCTGAAAAGTTGAGTGTCTGACCTAGGAAAGCTGTAAGGATGCGAATGCTGATCTTACTAGCATGGGCTTGATTTCTTGGTAAGTGTTGTCTATTTGACATCTTTCAGGTTCTTGCAGACAGAGGTGTAATTTTTGCTTTTTGTCTCAGGACTAAAGTGGATGGAGCACCTTCCACGAGAACTCAGCCGGTCCAAGGGGCAACAATGCGCTACGAATGGAAGTGCTGCTGAATCTGGGGCAGCCATGGAAACCTCCTTTGCGGCCACTACATCGAGCAACATGGGGCAGAGAATTCAGCACAGTGGGGGTGGCCATAAGCATGTGTACAGCACCTTTCTTGGGCAACATTTCCTAATGGTTTGGATTACAATCCCCGACATCTCGAGCCAGAAAAAGATGGAAGGCACCATGTTGTGGAAGACTAAGAGTGCTTCCCTCTACTTATTATGCCCACATTTGGATTCTTTCCTGTGATGTGTTATTTTGCATCTGCTTCATAAGAAAAAGTTAGTGAAACTGTTTTGCTGTAGACTTAAGGAAGAAGAGGGCTGGTCCAAGATTTTTTGCTGCCAGAACAGAATCAGAAAATAATGCCTCTTCTCTCTGAGTCAAGATCCATGGAACCCAAAGACAAGCTATTAAATCTTACGTATATCTCCTTGCCTCCTTGGCATTAAAACAACAACAACAACAACACTACATGAAATAACAATACATGAAATAAGTAGCAATTAATTGTCGCTCCACAGCATTCAGTGTCAGCTGTGTGAGAGCCAGTGTGGTCCTCCCTCATTCATGAAGCTCATGGTTGATGATGGGCCATTCAGTGCCTCTCAGCCTAACCTACCTCACAGGATTGTTGTTGGAAATATAAAATGGAGAGGAAGAGAGCTTTGCAAGCTGCCTTGGGTTCCATGCAAAAGGAATTAAAATGGGATGATGACGCTGGGAGGGCCAGTACTGGAGAGGCATGACCACTGCCTTGAATTTCCTTTGAAGAAAGGCATCATATAAATCAGAGTCCTCTCATTTAGTTGTTGTTGTTGTTGTTGTTGTTGTTGTTATTATTATTATTATTAGAACATTTCTATGCCGCCCCTTGCCGAAGCCTCGGGGCGGTTTACAACACAATAAAATACAATAAAATACAAAAATAACAATATAAAATTAAAATTAACAATATAAAATAAATATAAAATATAAAATATATTTCTTCTTTTTCATTTCAGTGGTGGATTGCAACCATCTGCATACACATTTGCAGGTGCTTCCCAAGTTTGGAGATGCCTATCACAGGTAATGTGGGACCCTTGAATACTTCAGGGATATGTGATTAGTAGGGACCAGAGAGAGGAACTATTACGTGGATGTCAGTTACGACTTGTGATATATCTTACATGTAACTGAATGGCAGAATATTGTTATTGTTACATTACATAACTATATCACCCATAGCTGCAGCTTTTTGGGAAATTCTCAACATTTAAGTCACCCATCCAGAGTCTAATCAGGCCTTGCCCTGCTTATCTTTCAACATTATGCAAGATCAGGCATTACAGGCTACATGGAAGCTATTATGAAAGAATCTGCATTTTTTCATAATAAAATAGATGGTTGTTTTTTGGCTGGGTTATTTGCGTTCCCCATCACTTCCCACTCCGATAAGCAGGAGACCAATTATTCAGTTTTGGCCACATGGAATTAGTTTTACTTCCCACTCACCCCTTAAAAGGAGCCAGAAGAGAAAAGCTGCAGATTTGGCTTTCTCATTGGTGTTTTTTATTTCAGGAATGCATAGCTTCCCTTTTAATCCAATCAGTTCGCAGTGCGGCTTCTTTTTAAAAAGTTATATGCAATTATCTGTTAAATGTCTGGCGAAAAGTAGGAAAAATATCAAATCAAAGGAATAACATCAGCAACACTGAAAAACAGGTCAAAGGTAAAAGAGCATAGAAGATCTTGTTGTCCTGCTTAAAGCCCTGGAGAAGAACAGTTTTTTGCCTTGACTTGGAAAACTCAGATAAATTGGGGGGGGGGGGTCTTTGGGGGGGGGGTTGGCAGCTAGTTGTGTAAGGACATTGCAGTAGGAAGTTACTCTGTTCAACTTGAGAACTGGAGATGGGACACTTTTATTTAAACCTCTGCACCACCAGCACAAATGCCAGTCTTCATACAGTAGATTTGGGGGTGAGAGGGAACCTAGCTGCAAAAACGTTGTGAACAAAAATGATTTAAAGATCCCTCTGAAAGGTTTTGCTTCTCAACCGCATTGCACTGTAGATCTTGGGGTTGCAAATGGCAAACCAAAATAAAATAAATCTCAACGCAAGTTGGGAAAAGGCTGTCTTGGGTACCTTCTACATGGCAACTCTTGTTTTCATTATCCTGGCTTTGGAGGGGAAATAGCAGCTGTTTATTAGAGACTGCCTTTATGAATTACTTACACATTATCAACTACCGGTGCTTTCTAGCTTTTCTTTGCCAACTTGTTGAAATCGTGTTCATTATCTCATTGTATTATGTTCATTCCTTAAAAAAAGTTAAATGCAGCATCTTTGGGTCTGGATGAGTGCAATGACCAAATATCAAAGGTGTTTCACGATGAGGATGGGTTTAACTGCACACCAAGGTGGAAAAATTAGGAATGAGAATCTCGTGGTCTGTAAGCCGTAGTCTATAGAGCTGAGCATGTTCGCAGGCCCAACCCCAGCAGACTTCAGTGCATTCAAATGTGAAGGGAAAGGGCATTTTTGCACCAGGAAACAAGCTGCTAAGAAGGGGGATTTGGGGGTCTTCAAAGGGAGCAACATTTCTTGAATGAAAGCAAGCAAGTGAGCAGGCAAGGAAGGATGGACGGGCGGAGGGACGGACTTCAGATAATAGCTAGAGTGTAGTCATATGTCTAGTACAGTCCCGTGAGCTAGACAACAAGGACAGAAGGCCCTTGTATGAGAGCCAGTGTGGTGTAGTGGTTAAGAGCATGGGACTGGGACTCAGACGGTCCGGGTTCGAGTCCCCGCTCAGCCATGGCGCCAGCTGGGTGACTTTGGGCCAGTCACAGCCTCTCAGCCCAACCTACCTCACAGGGTTGTTATTGTGAGGATAAGATGGAGGAGGAGATGTAAGCTGCCTTGAGCCCTTTGTAGGAAAAAGGCAGGATATAAATTGAAAAATAAATAAAAATAAATAAGGCAGGGCAGGAGGTGCGCAAGGGCCTCTTTCCACTCCCTCCCCGCCCACTGTGTGCCTCCACCACTCCCACGTCCTCCCTTCAAAATGTCAGAGTCGCTCCGGAAAGGGATCCCAGCAGTGGCAGTGCTGACGCTGACGCCTGGATCGCCTCCCCCTCTGAGGGCAGAGTGCTTTCCAGGGGCCGTGGGACTGGCCCCTCCACACTCATCCTTTACAGAACGAAGAGGGAGAGATATTTTTATGGTTTGCTGAGGGCTGCCTCTCATTTAGTGAGCAGGAACCTTGCAGGCACAATCGGTGCTGGTGACGGGTGAAACTGAACCACACACATCTCTCACTAGAGCAATGGTGGTTCCCTTGGGAGTCCTCATAGTGGGGAACATTGTGTGAAAACGGGGAAAAAACAACAACCCCAGCATTGGAGAAGTGAAGAATGCAAGTTAGGCTGAAATAACAAACGGTGGTTTGCATTGAGGTGTGGCCCTTCTTTTATAGGCCTTTTATCATGTCCTATGGACACATATATATTTGTGGCACTAAAGTGGGCGTCGTTATAACTCCCCTGATGTTTTGCTGTGGGGCCTCCGACCCTTCTCTTCGGGCCCCCTTTCTTGCCCTGTCTTAGCAGCTGTCCCCATCTTGCTTCCTTCAGGGATTCTCAAGCTACCCTATGCTGAAACAGAAGAACACTTTGAAGCCTGGTTCAGCGAGAGTGAAGGAAAGAGCCGTATCCAGTACTATCATGGTAAGCAAAGCTGGGTGTCGAGCTGGAGACAGAGAGCCCAAGGAAAGCAACCCAGGAACAAAGACATCTGCTTTCGGGAACATGGAAACACGGTGTTTACATCCAATCAGACTAAGGCTGTGGATTGTAGCAACCCACACTCAAGGTTGAGTCTTGGTTGAGTGTGGGGTTGTGTTGCCCTCTAGACTGTTGTTGGAACATGGGCTATTATGTTATCCGAACTGAGCTGAACTAACAAACCATGGGGATCGATGCCCAGTTCACAACCCAGCAACGAGCCCTGGGTTCCTTTCAGGGGTTAACATTTACTCCTAGGAACTCTCCGTATGAATATGTTTGGGCCCCATCCTTTTGGGAGGGGCATTTGGAAACAAGCACACCTCCTCTCTGCATGCCAATCCTCTGACTGGGCCACCAGCGGAGCATCATGGCATCGAGAGCCACACGCGCTTCGTCTGTCTCTGAGAAACTCCCCTGCTCCAAGTCCCCCCTGCCAACTGTACATCTTGGTTATTCTCAACAGCTGCCTGGACACTTGGGGAGTCTGGCCTTGAAATAAGCACCTCCGCATCTCTCATCTGAAGATCCGGATTTGGGCCCGACTCCGAGGTCTCCCCCCGCTCCTCTTCCTCCAAGTCCAAAGCAGGAGGCCTTGGGAATGTGTGCCAAGAGCAATTGTCCTTCTCACGCCCAACAGCAGCTGGTATAAGACACATTTCAGAAACAGTCCACAGTCCAAGAATAGCCCAACTTAAGTCATACTCAGTGTGGGTCGTTGCTTTATCGGCCTGTCCAGATAGCAGCTCTCCAAAGTCTTGGACAGAATGTTGTTATTGCTGCTGCTGCTGTTAATGTTTCCTCCAGAGCCTCAGGAGCACAATTTATTAAAGGAAATGTTGCTTCCTGTGGCATGAGTGATGGATACAGTGGATTGGATGCTCTGATGAAATAAGACACGGATGTGGCTTCTGAAGCAGTGAGAAGTTTCATGCAGTACCTGCTTCTCCCTTTGCTCCAGGCCAGGTGATCACTTACCAGTTCAGCTCCATAGAGCCTTTTGGGGCCAGTTTCAAGGTCACTCCGGAAACCACAGAAACAAAGGTCAACCTTAAGGAGTGCTTCCGAATCGATGGAACTTTTGAGAATCCCGTTAGCCCTCAAAGTGTCTTTCCTAACTTCACTGACTTCCAGGTGAGCTCCTCAAAACCCTTCTCTACAAGACCTCTATAGAAGCATGAGGGTGGAATTCTGCTTCGGAGAAGTTCTCTGGGCTGCGTTCTGTTTTGGCTGTAGCCAGAGGCAATACGGCAGGGCCAAATTTACAAAAAATACCTGGATATTTTAGTTTGACGTTTTTACCGGCAGCAATGAAACCACAAGAGAGGAATAGCAACCATTCAGAATTAGGAAAAAACTGCACAAAGGACAAAAAAGCATGACATGAGCTGTGGTCATCAAAAAGGAGGTGAATCCTGGGAATGGGTTAGTCCCATCAAGTCAACCTCAGAGGGGCCAGACTGGGACCCCCAGGGACCCAGATTTGGTCCTTGGGCTTGAGGTTGTACTCCTGATTTACACTGACTCTGTTCAGACATCATATGCAAGCATGGTTCATGGTGATCATATGTTTGCACCAACAACGTGGTCAGAGTTTTCAGATACATAGCAAGCAAGCCATGGTTTAGGGTGAATTGCCTGCCCAGCACTCAGCCTCATAAACGCACCCATCTCCATAGTGTTCCAGCCTCTTGAGGGGCAGTAAGACTTGTTTCCCGTTGTGCAGCAACCTCCTGAAGAAGAGCAATGGCTTTCCATTGTGAATGCACACATGACCACAAATTCCACCTGCAAGCTTGCAAATTAGTTCACACTTTAGTTGGATATCCTGGGTTGGCATCCCTTTGAAAGCCTTGGTTTCTAAGCTGGTAGGTTCAGACATAATCCCATACCATGGTTTGGTTTACCAAACTGGTTTGATTTTAAGTCTGCTTGCTGCCAGTATGAGGTAAGGAATGTGGGGCAGGTGACAGAGAAAGCTAGATTTTACTGCAGGGACTTGGAAGTTATTTTTCACCAAGTCACCTGACTTAATTTAGTCCTGAAAGGAAATTTCTCCCAGGATCTGAATGTAAAGTCGAATTCAAAAATTCATTGAGTATAGGACTGGACTGGAATACCTCAAAGATTCCTTCTAATTTGTTGCTGGAGATATAATATGGTGCTTGAGTGCTGGACATGAACGTTTTGCCAGATGCTTTATTTCAGCTGATCTTTGTTGTATCACCCAATTCTCACCATTTATTATTTTAGCTGCTATTGTCACTTTCAGGTGAGTATTTATTCATTTATTTCATTTTTTATTTTACTTCATTTACTTGTTCAGCATGTTCCAAGTACATTTACAGTTGTGGTTTAAAACTCAGTTATTGCCTTGAGATTGGCTTGCAGTCAATGCAGCAGAAAAGTGATTGCATAATGATCAGAATAGTTGAAAGACACACCGTCCAGATGTTATAGTGCCAGTTCTCTTATACCACAGGTGAGAGGACCCTTTCCTGTGCCCATTTCCCAAGGATTCCTCTTATATTTGAAGGGATAGAACTGGTTTTAATTGAGTAACCAAATGAGTTTGAGTCAGTTATTGATTGACTTTGCATATGGGTAAAGACAACATTTCTGAAGCCAGAAGCGTGTTATAAGGTGGTTTCACCTATGCATCTCCTTAGGAAGAAACATTTCTCATCCTTTGGGTGAGAAGAAAGAATGGGAGAATAGTTCTTTTAGGATGATGCTTCTACACTCACACACACACGCATGTGTACATACATGTGTGCATGTGTGCGCACGCACACACTAAAATATGCTCCTTGCTTAGTCAGTAGCACCTTTTTAGTAGATTTTTAAAAACTCATTTAAAGCCACTTGCCAATATCCATGTACTTGTGAGTAAAGTCCACTGAATTCAGATCTTTCTCATGAGCAGACATAAAGGGTTGCACCATCCGTGTTGCAGCCAGAGGCCTAATGACATGTGTGAACGGTGGTAGGAATCACAGTCGCACATAAAACCTTTGTAACACACCCTCCCGGATTTCCTACTAACAATGTTAATCCTTCACTCCCTCCTGCTGCTGTCCCATGCTCCACATTCCAGTCTGTGCGTACAGGATACTACAAAGGACAGCACTGTGCAGTCCTGGAAAGCATCTATTACTGGGGCAAGAGGAAAAACATCTACAGGTTGTGGATCGCAGACATTTTGACCAAACCCATGCTGGCGCACTGAGAGATGTGGGGTTCAACATACCCCTGGGCTCCCACTATGACAAGTATGAGATCGACTATACCAGCTTTTCTCAGAGTTTCCCATCTGAAGTCTTTGATCTTCCTCAGGGTATGTGTGAAACAGATGTTGGGAAAGGTTGACATGTTCTCCCAGTGCTTAGCTCCAGTAGGAACTTTTGAGCTAAAACATGCTGCTGTCTTTGCAGAGGAATAATTAGTATCCAGTTGTGTATCACTTCTCTTTTGCATCTGGTAGATGTAAAATGTGTACGTTTGCCTGGCCTGGGACCGGAGCACAGAATCTTGCCTAACCCCATGCAGGAATTTGTGGGAGGAGCTGGAGAAGTAGCAGAGACCACGAGCATCTGTTCCATCACTACAAGGAGAAATTTGGAAAGAGCTACAAGACTGAGAAGGAGATGGAGCACAGGAAAAAACATTTCATCCGCAATGTAAGGTATGGGAATGGGAAGACCTCAGGACCTAAAATGGCAGAGCCTTGCAACAGGGAACAAAGGAAAAGGTGATGGGAAAATGAGGGGATCAGAATCAGGCAGATGTGCCCGAGTTGCTTGGGGATATTCTGTTGGTGGGTTTCAGAACTCTTAACCGTGGATGGGATGAAGGTTGGTGCTGCAGGGTAGTGCTGGCTTAGAGCACTGGCCAGCCATGGGACAATAATTCGGGATTTTTGAATCTTCCAAGTGAGAAGCTGAGGATTTTTCCTCCTGGCAACTTCTCGTCTACATTCCTAACAGGAATTCCTGGCTTAGAGAAACTTGCATTTGAATTCAGGAGTGGGTTGACGGCAAAAGAAGGGGATGGCAGAGGATGAGGTGGCTGGATGGAGTCACTGGGGCAGTGGGTGTGGGCTTGGGTGGACTCCGGGGGATGGGGGAGGACAGGAAAGCCTGGAGGAGTGTTGTCCATGGGGTTGTGATGGGTCAGACGCAACTTTGCGACTAACAACAACAACAAAACCTTTCCTTTGCACACAAGTTAAGAGACCGAAGATTCAGCAGTCCTGTCCTCTGATTCCATAGGAATCCTGGTCCTTCCAGCCATTCCCTGTGAATACAGAGGACTCCACCTCCATGTCAGTGGGGCTCTTTATCCCTTGCAGCTTTTACTCGAAGCTGGAAAGGTGCTATCTGTAGTGCCACACTCCATCCCCAGACTAGGTCCATGAAGCACCGTGGATAGAGCTCCTATGGAGCTCAGAATAAGAGTTGCAATGGATAAGGAACCCCACGAATAGGAGTCGCCTCCCTATGCCTGCCCTCCAGGATGGGCAGTACTAACAGGATGGGCTCATATCCTGAACACTGAACTTGCTGTGATCTGCAAGGTCTGTAGGGGAGGAAACAGCCATGCATTCTCCTTCCTTCCTTCCTCTCCATTTCCTTGCAGGTACATCCACTCCAAGAACCGGGCCAACCTCTCCTACAGACTGGCTGTCAATCACCTGGCTGACCGGACTCCAGAAGAGATGGCAGTGCTGAGGGGCAGGCTTAGAAGCAGGGGGCCCAGTAAGGGGGTGCCTTTCCCCACCCCAGCCTATCAGGGCCTGGTCCTGGCAGAGTCCCTGGACTGGAGGCTTTACGGTGAATATGGCAACATTAGTTCCTTCTGCCTTCCAGGCAAGGGACCAGCTGTGTCCAGAATGGTCCGCAAAACCAGAATGTTGTTTTGAAAACAAGCAAAGCCCTCCTTTTGGATGCTTAAGAAATAAGGAGGGGGAGATCTCTTTGAAATCTAAGATCTTGCTTGGACTTCAGCCTGGCACATTTTCCCTTAATGTGTATTTTCTCCCAGATAACCATTTGCATAATAAAAGTATGCAATACCTTTTCATTTAACCACCATTTAAATAATTAATATCACTCATTTTAATATTATTAATTTTATACAGTCGCATATTCATTTTCTTTTTTATTTCCCTTTTCTTCTTTCCTGTTCTTTGGTTATGAAATGATATATTGTTGTTTATTTGTTGAATGTTTTTAATGATATTTATTATACTGTTACTCATATTGTTATTTTTATCTCCTGTAAGCTGTCCTGAGGCTGCTGCAAAGGACGGCATATAAATGTTTTAATTAATTAACGTTTTAATTGAAAGTCTATATAGCAAGGGGACAGCATACAAAAACGTTATAAAACAAAAGCTTTACAAAAATGTTAAATAAATAAATAAAGAAATAAAGGAGCTTTTTGCTTTTTTGGCTGTGCTTTTATGATGAGCATGCTAGTAATTCTTCTTTCCACTTCCCTCTGCCTGCCGCTCAAGGTGCTGTGAGCCCAGTCAAAGACCAAGCGGTGTGTGGGTCCTGCTGGAGCTTCGCCACAACGGGGACGCTGGAAGGCGCTCTCTTTCCGAAGGTGACAACCGCTGCCTTGTGGCTGGCTTGGGGTGCTTCTAGACTGGCAGCTGCTACTGCTGCCAGTCAGAAGGCTTTGTGGGGCAATTAAGGGTGCGTGCATCCTGTCAAATCTGTTTTATTTGCATGTCATGGACTGTCCGGCATCCTGTCATCTGCTCATGGGTGGAATCGTTTCCTAAGCAGGAATTACGTTCTACTTGCATGTGCATGAACGTAATGGTGCACCTGTGCACATGCACTGATGCATTTCAATGAGTGCAAATTACCCCAACAATGAAAAAATAATCTCCAGGATTTTAGAATCTGGATAGCTGAGGAAAAGCCAGCCCATTGTGGAATCTGCAGGTTGGGTTCAGAGATATCCCGGCACACCTGAACGGATTTCATCAATATCATGAGTGACAATTCCATCTAGTTTTCCTTAAAGGGTTTTTTGCAGTAAGGAAAAAGATAGAGGAATTGGGAAACACCGGAGGATAATACATGGAGGAAGATAACCTCTGGACCTTTCTTTAAAATTCTAAGATCTTGGTTGGAGTTCAGCCTGGATCATTTTCTCTTAATGCATAATTTCTCCCAAATAACAGCATTTCACAGAATAAAATTCTGCAATGGAAACAGGGCAATGGAGCTGTAAAACCCTCAAGTGGAAGCAGCCTGGGTTACTCAGAGGCGGTGCTTTTTTTGTCATAGAACGCACCAGAACAGAGTTCCGGCACCTTTTTTCGACAGATTCTCCAAGTTTTAAAAGTAACATTTGAAAATTTGATGTTTGGTCCACGTGGATTTGAATCGCCCTGTTAAGCGTAGCAGGTCGGCGGCAAAATCGTTAAAACGGTGCACGTGGGCTGCTTGTGTGTCGAGTCCGATGCGTGCGTGCTTCGTCCGCGCTGGTTGTGATGGCACTGCTCGGCTTGTGATTGGTTGTGTGGCCACGCGCTGAGTGCTTAGTGTGGGTGGCAACCGTTATGCTTCATTACACAATTGACGTGTGTGGGTGTGTGTACAGTGATTGACTATGTGTGAAAGGTGAATAATTTCATGAGTTCCGGCACCCTTTTTCTTACAAAAAAGCCCTGCTCAGAGGCATGGGTGAAGACTTTACTTACTGGCTAAACTGAGGTTAAAGTGGAGATCGTAGCCCGGCCTCCTCCAAAGCACAACTAACCATATAAGATATTCAGAGAAGTAGCTCTGTTAGCCTGTCGGTGTAAAAACTGCACTTTAAAAGCTAACACCTTTATTCTGGCATAAGCCTTTGGGAACACTGAGCACGTCATCAGATGCATGAAGTTTTAGCTTCAAATTGGCATATGTACATACACATCCTGGGAGAGGTAAACGGTGTTTTCAGAGGAGCTGAAGAGTCAAAAGAACAGACAGCAATAACGTAACGCTTGCCCTTCACAAAGCACGGAGGGGCATCACTGCCGTGACGAGCTGTGTGGCAACGAACCCACACCAGGCCACGTTCGTTCGTTCGTTCTTACTTACTTACTTACTTAATTTGCCCCTGCCTCCTTTTTACAGACCGGGATGCTCACCCTGCTGTCGCAGCAAGTGCTAATGGATTGCTCCTGGGGCTTCGGAAACCCTGCTTGTGATGGCGGACGGGAGCAGTTTGCGTACGAGTGGCTTATGAAGCATGGTGGAATTGCCAGCGCAGGATCCTCCGGGCCGTACTTGGGGCAGGTGAGCCAAACTAATCTCTGGAGGGAAAAGGGCAGCTTCTCCAGGACTAACACTTATGCACACCCTAAATTTATCAGCTGACAGATCTAACTAGTTACTTACCCCCTTATACTGCCCCTTTGCAGCTTAGAGGACAAATCACAGATCCGGGTTTGAATTGTTGTCCAGCCTCTGGCTTCCTGATTTGGGTTGCTTTATTACATCACCCTCCTTCAGGAGGCTGTAGGGCTGCAGCATGGCAGGGCCTATGCTTAGGGGGCCAGCAGGCATAGCTTCACTCAGACAAGGCAAGTACTTTGACAGTCATATAGGTTTGCTTGTAGGGTTGGCTCTACCAAATTCAGCACTGTTCCAGCTCTTGCAACATCAGCCCTATTTGCTAGGGATGGATAAATTGCGGAATTCTATCTGTAGGTGGTATCCTGGGGCAGTGCTATGTACTGAAAAGATCCAGGACTCAGGTCCACAGGACAAGAAACACACACACACACACACACACACACACACACTTGCATGTGTTAATTTACATATGCTTTAAAATCTATATTTCTGTGTGTGTGTGTGTGTGTGTGTGTGTGTGTGTCTGTCTGTCTGTCTGTCTGTCCTTAAAGGACCATGTCTCCTATGACAAGGGAGAGAAGGGGCTTTGACTTGAGGAAAAAAACAAACTACCAGGCCTGGCCTTTGATACCCAGGAATACAAAGCTTGTTAGCAAGAAGCATCCATTGCAAGAAGCATCCATTGAGTTATGAATTGTGTAGTCAGTTCTTGCCCATACCAGGAGCTGGTTCCAAACTGAATTCTGCTCCTCCCTTCCCCACTGGTATTGGCTCCTCCTTCAAGGAGGTTTGCACTGCTTGTGGTCTACTCATTTGACCTGAAGGTGAACTATGAGGCTGAGAAAGCTGTGCCCCTCTCCTCTGACCCTCCCTGGACCACAGTGTCTCCCTGCTGAACCAGAGGTCGAGTGGCTCTCACCAGCCCACCTGGCTTACTGGCCTTGGCATTTCAGCTGGGCATGCTGACCCCCCCTCTTCTGCCAGTTCCGATTTGGATATTCACCCTGGAAGCCTATATTTTTGGAGAAATGGGCCAGTCTCTATAGGCGGATGGCCTCTCCAAGATCTGGAGCACCAAATGAAAATCTGGGGGTTCCAGCCCTAGAGAGCTGTCCTCTAACGCTGCCTCTGCATAGCTTTCTCCTGCTGAAACTGGATGGATCTCCTGCCCCTCTTCCAGAATGGCTACTGCCACTACAGCCCATCGGAGCTGATGGCAAACATCTCTGGCTATGTCAGCGTGGACCCTGAGAACGTCAACGCCCTGAAGGCCGCCCTCTACCAGCACAGCCCTGTGGCCGCGAACGTGGACGCCTCCCCCAGGTCCTTCACGTTCCACTCTGATGGCATTTACTGCAAACCGAACTGCAGTGAGTCTCTTCTTGCGCCGGGATTCCAGGCCTCTTTTTGTGGGTGGAAAGTAGGTTAAGACGGATCCATAGGCAGGGACCACAGTGGAAACTCTCTCTCTGCCCTGCTCTTTCTTATACACTCTCTTCACAAATTAAGTAGAATGGCTACTTACATATTGCTGAGAAACATAATCACAAAAGAGGGCCTTATTGGCATGCAATTTGCATGTGCTAATATATGCTAATAAATGCTCCACCCATTCAATATTTAAATGAGTAGCTTTTAGGCATAATCTACAGATGGGCACATATATGGTTATTCGGTCTGCCTTCACTGAAAGCTCTGTATAATGATGCCCCAAATTATATACAGTACATCTTGTTATATATAAATATATATAGGGTCACATGCATTGCGCATATATATATATATATATATATATATATATGGCAAGGACATGCTAAAAACTGTAATGCTTTATTTTTTTATTTAAATGCACAAAAGATAAATGGGGGCAAGGGACGCTGCAGGTTCCGGTGGTGCTTCAACAAAAAGGATGCAGCATTTTCGGGGGGTGCCTCATATAACCTTCGTGCTCCTCCCACTCTCTCTAGGGTGCCTGCAAGCCTCGGGTTCAGGACCGTATGGACACCACTAGGCATAGTCTAACCAGCTGTAGGACAGTTTGGAGTCCCACGTCAACCTCAGAAGCTCACTCTGGGGTCAAAGCTGACACTCCATGTGGAGAACCCTCCCCGCACCCTCGCAGCTGGCGGAAATTGTGTGTGCCTCCAGCGTGTCAGGCACAACCTCAAAAACAGGATTTGTGGGGCAGGAAGAGGAGGAGACAGTCAGTTCAGAGAGTTATTTATTTATGTATTTATTATTTGGAATTCTTGTATGCCGCCCCATTTGCATACGCCTCGGGGCGGCTTCCAACAAATAAATAGCAATACAAATACATAAAAACGGAAACATCCTGGCATAATCATTTAAAACCAATAAATAAATCAGCAATTAATTAAAATAACATTTAAATAAAAAGGTCTTGGCCTGGTGCCGAAAAACAAATAACGACGGTGCCAGGCGGACCTCTCTGGGGAGCGCATTCCATAAGTGGGGCGCCACTGCAGAGAAGGCCCTCCTCCGGGTGCTCACCCTCCTAATATCTTTCACGGAGGGCTCCCGGAGGAGGGCCTCTGCTGCTGATCTCAAGGGGCGGGAGGGCAGATATGGACGCACGCGCTCCTTCAGGTACCCAGGTCCCAAGCAGGTCCCAAGAGTTATGGGCAACCCCGTTTGAGTGTGCTGTGCTGCCTCTTCCCATGTAAACCGCAGGCTTCAAAACTCTGCTTTAAAAAAAGAACGGAATTTAAGGATTCTCAAGAGGTCAAATTCAAGCATTTATCCAGCACTTCTCTAGTATTTAAGAAGAGAAAGGCAGGGTGTACGTGCAATGTAAGAACAATAAGATGAATGTGGCAATAATAAATACGGGTCGATTGCTCATTGGCAGCTGCTTGGCCACTGTGTGAACAGAATGCTGGACAAGAGGGACCCTTGGCTTGATCCAGCAGAGCGCTTCCTATCTTCTTATGTCACCTGCCTCATCCTTTCTTCCAGGAAACAGCAGCATGGATTTAGACCATGCAGTTCTGGTTGTGGGATACGGAATCCTCCAAGGAGAGAGCTACTGGCTCATCAAGAGCCCCTGGTCAACCTACTGGGGCGATGACGGGTACATTCTCATGTCCATGAAGGAGAACAGTTGTGGAGCGACCACCATGGCCACCTATCCAGTCCTGGCCTGATGGTGATGGCTGGCAAGAAGGAACATACCAGTTGACACATAATCAGTGGCACAGCCAGGACTGAAGTCCAGGTCTCTGCCACCCCCTGCCACCCCCTGCCACCCAGCGACATCAAGAGAGTGGATAGAAATAGCAGCATCAGCATCTGGCCACTTGCTCTGCATTCTTCTTTCTGTCACTTAAAAAAATATTGAATTGCCAGAATCTGGCTTGCTAGGCATCTGCATGGTTATGGATGTTCATTTTTTCTTTTATCATTTTTCTGTTATCCTTTTCTGCAATAAAGTGATGTTTCTGCCCAAGTAAATGTGTTTGGCATCATAGCAGCAGAGGCAAGCTCCATTTTATTCCTGCAGTTGTGATGGTCCCGTACCTAAAGCGAGTTTGAGCTGTGAGATTGCATTGGTGCATTAGCATTAGCCAAGAAGTGTTTTTGGCTTCTTGCTCTAAAATCGCAGGAATGCAGAAGCCACGGTAAAGAATTCTAGAGCAGGGCATGGGTGAAGAAGAGAAATGTCCATGTGTGTCCTATAACATACCCATCTAAAGGGGACCGTCATAAGACTATTAACCCATGGACTAAAATTAATTACCTCGTTGCAGCTCTCCCTACAACTGGCCTTATAGCATTAGACCTCTGTTGGATGGCATTTATGCTGAAGTGCCTTGTTTAGAAATGGATAATGTGAAATAGGGCAGCTTTTAGAAATATTCAAGTCAGTAATTCATCAACACATCACAAAGAAGTCCCTGAAATGAGCAATTAGAGTCCCTTGGATGGCAAGGAGATCAACCAGTCAGTCTTAGAGGAGATCAGCCCTGACTGCTCCTTAGAAGGCCAGTTACTGAAGATGAAACTCAAATACTTTGGCCACCTAATGAGAAGGAGGGACTCCCTGGAGAAGAGCCTAATGCTGGGAACGATTGACGGCAAAAGGTGAAGGGGACGGCGGAGGATGAGGTGGCTGGATGGAGTCACTGGGGCAGTGGGTGTGAGCTTGGGTGGACTCCAAGGGATGGTGGAGGACAGGAGACCTGACCAAAAGAACAAGCCTGTTGGAACAAGGGAATGCAGTCTGTGACCCACTGGCTAAAAGTATTTTAGGAAACTTGATGCTGCTTCAGGTACTTGTAGAGTGGATGACCTATGAGCTGTGTGTGTCAGATGTAAATCACTGGTGTTTGTGTCACTCATTGTACATCCAACACGTCATTTCAACCACTCCCTCACCTGGAAAAGGCAAAAGTTAGCCAAGTCAATCTCATGAGACCACTAAAAGGTAGAACTGATTTTAGAAGTAAAAGCTGGATCACTCTGGAAAGTCACTCTGGCATGGTGAAAAATACGCAGCTCTTCTTGGCCCTGTTCAGGAAATGGTAGGTCTTGGCCAATTTGGAGAAGTAGCCTGTGACCACAAATGGAAGTCTCCTCTTGGTCTTCCTGGAAGGTGAGTCAAGGGAATTCCTGGCCACAGGCTCCTGAGGGTGTCCCCTGGCTGTCCTAAGGTGAAAGTGGACATGTGGATATTAAGGATCAGTTGCTACTTCATCAGCAGAGATCTCCCAAATGTTTCACCTTTTTTCAAAATGTTGTATAGTTGGATGGTATTACTATAAAAACTACAACTCTGAGTTGCTGGAAAATAACAATTTTGCAAGATGTTCCACATCGGCTCTTCCAGGAACGATAAGGTTATCCTGGTGAAGAAGCCTGGAAATAACCTGCAGGAGGGACATGGTGGAGCTCTCTGGAGCAGCCACCAGTGTTGCCAAGTAGTTCTGGAAAGTTCTGATAGCCCCGCCTTCTTGCAGCAGCAAATGCCATGGTGGCAGGGCCAGTTGGGCTCTGGTAGGCAGTAGTGTTGGGTCACGCTAGTGGAGGCAGAAGGAATTCACAATTTGCCAGTCTTCCTACGCAACCACCCAAGGGAGAGGATTCACCCCACCTCATGGGAGAGCCGGCCCTGCTATTCATGCATCCATATTCCAACCAGAGAAGTCCTCTGGAACCTATCACACAAAGCCGCTGCTCATGGTGCTTTTCAGGGCTTGAATGGACACACTGGAGGGTGTAGCAATGCATTGCCAGAGGTGCCACAAACACAGCATAGCAGCATGCTCCTATATCGCAAATTATGCATGCAATCTTTCAAAAATGGCTGTAAGAGAATGAGATATTCTTGGGCTAGAAATCGTAGAAAACAACAGCTTGTTCCCAACAGTTCATATACAACGATCCATGAACCAAGTGGTAAAGGTTACGCATCCACGACTGGGGATAAATACTGAATGGAATGGGGCAAATGTGACAGGAAGACACCGCCTTTAAAGCATAGCTGATTTCTTTTGCAGAGAAGGAAAAATAAATGGATGCAACGTGGTCTGGATTGAATAGCTCATCCATAAATTCCGATCACTACTGACATACATCCTGGGAACTGTCACTCTCTGCAAGTCTTTAGCAAGATCCTTGTAGTTTACAAATGTTCATAACAGTATCAAGAATGTACCATGATCTTCCCAGGAAGCAATAATGACAATTCATTTCTATACTGCCCAGCAGCCAAAGTTCTCCGGACGGTTTGCAGTGCTTCATAAAGCACAAGTTTACCAAAACACAGAAACTTTAAAGCAGCTAAAATAATAGACAGTACAGGGTAGATTGGCAAAAAACATGGGTTGAGTTCAAGCCTTGGCACAGCCTTGGCACCTGATGCCAAAAGAATAACAAGAATAACCTGGTGCCAGGTCAGCCTCAGTGTGGAGATAATTCCACGGGTGCGGGGATACCACTGAGAAGGTCTGAGCTTCATGGGGCGACCCGATGCGGCTCCCGGATAACGAGAGGCAAAGAGCACGTTCTCCACGCTGCGCATCATTGACTTGCTGCGAATGGCTGGCGTGCATTTCCAGCCGCTCCCCCGCAAGGAGAGTTTCCCGCAAAAGCAGGCTCGCTGGTTGCAGGCAGCGAAGCCAATGCCGTGAAGCGGCCCCGTCTTCCCCCAGGGCCTCTGCTCCCTCCCCGAACACCCCCGTTCGAGGCTCCGTGGCCAGCGGGGCTCGCGCAACGACGCGCCGACCGGGCAAACCGCGCGAGTCTGTAGCCGCCGACGCTCCATGCGCAACCCTAACTCCCCGCACCGCCTCGCAGATCTCGCGAGAGCAGGACATGAACGACGAGAGGCAAGAGCGACGGCAGTGTTAGAGTCAGTCAGCGTCGTGGTCTAACAAAGGACGCGGCGCCTGTTCACACGAATAACAAAAGGCGGCTTCTCCGGTGTTAGCACAGAGAAAATGAGGCGGGTTCGCTGTTCCACATATCCATATGTACAAGGTGATGTGTCGCGCCTTTCTCTATCCTTTTCTCTATGGTCACGGGTCGCCCGAGCTGGTACCGTGACGCCGCTCTCTTGCGCAACCCCGGACGGAGGCACTCCCGGTGACGTAGCGTCGCTCCTCCCTTTCCCTCGCCTGCTTCTTCCCGCAACACCCAGAGCGCCCGCCTCAAACTTCTGAGTGACGTCTCCGGAGAATCAATGGGCCTCAAGGTACGAGCGAAGGCCCCGCCTCTACCGCGCTGAGTGGCGTCTCCCTGAGCCAATGGCGCTGTGAGTAGGCGGGAGAAAGGCGGGGGCGCTACGTCGGGTTGGGTTAGGGCTGCGCCTGTCAGTGAGGGCGGCGGGATGGCGGCGCTTTATGCTTGTACCAAGTGCCATCAGCGCTTCCCCTTCGAGGCGCTCAGCCAGGGACAGCAGCTCTGCAAGGTCAGGAGCGGGGGAGTGGGAGTGATTGAGAAAGGGACGTGGCGGTTAAGAGCGGGAGCTGCGGAGCAGTGTTCCGTCCCGACGTCTCTTTGGAATAAAAACAGCACTGGCCTACCTTACAGGGTTGTTGTTAAGCATAGCTCAGGCAATACTACAACGCTTTCTTTTGGAGGAGGAGAAGGGGTGAAGGCCGGGATAAGTTGTCCCATTTTGTCCTCGGAACAGCTCTGGGTGGTTGGGGTAGAGTGTGGGGTTGGTGCAGCCCCATCCAGGGAGGTTTATGGTGACAGTCCAATGCTGTGAGCCAAGGGTAGGCAGCGCAGTGCTTTTTGGCTGTTTAGGAATGCACTGCCCATAATCGTTTATTGGCCATGTGCTGCCCGGGGCTGCTGGTTATCCAAGGAATTTAGGGTGTGCCAGATTGCCTGCTTCTCCTCTAACCACTGCACTACACTGGTTTTCTGGGCCCTGGAGCCTTATTAATAGGACAGAAAGCATTTGGGGAGGCAGATGAAAGGAAAGAGAACACAGCGGAGTGGAGTCCAAATTTCCTAGGAGCAAACTAAATGGGACTTGGTTCTGTATACAGGGTAGCATCGGAGCATAGATTGTGGGAGATACCTCTTAAGGGGAACATTTGGAAAGTGGGTAGGAAGAGGCTTCCTCAGTTTATGGGTATGACTTCAAGATCAGTTAGCACAGCTTAGTAGTGATTCTCCCCTTTGTTCTGCACCCTTTGTTCACCCAAATAGGGTGGATTTATTTCTCCAGTTATTGGGGTGTGTGTACTTGGCATGATAATTTCTAATTGGAGCTTCTTAAGAGAGAAGTATGGTACTAGTTGTCAATTAGTTAGCATATTTCTATATGTCCTTTTGCCAAACTGCTCCCAGAGTAATTTATATAACATGCCTTTAATAAAATCAAAACAATAAAAGTGGTACAAAACATATGACGCAGGACTGAAAATCAATAATCATACCAGCAATAAAGCTGCTTTCCATGAGCCAAATTAAATTGGAGGTGTTCAGCCTCCAATACTTACAAGTGTGGGTAGATGTGGGGCAGGGGCAAGCTATTTAATGGTGAAGAAAAGGGCTCAAAGAGTAGAATAGCTATTTCAGAAACTTCCTGAAAGACTTAAAACATGGGATTCCATCCTATGCATTATGCTGCACTGGAAAGAGTTGCTGATTCTAGTTGCACTGCCAGTTCCTCAGTGTGGTATCTAATGACAGCTAGCTGATCCTCTGCTGGAATGCGCTTCATGTGGAATTCAGCAGTATGTCTTAAGTGAATGATTTGGTTCTCCTGAGTTGGTATTCTTGCAGCTTACATCATCTTTGTTGCAAAGGGGTCTCTCTTCAGTCCATTTGGTGATACTCGTATTTTAGTGCTAGCTTAATATGTGTTCTGTGTCTTCTTGCTTTTCTACCCAAGGCCATGCATATATATAACCTTAAAAAAAATTCCTTTCCTTTTCAGGAATGTCGGATTGCGCATCCCATGGTTAAATGTACTTACTGTAGAACTGAATTCCAGCAAGAAAGGTGCGTACTCAGACTGCAGCAGTTAGGCAAAAGAAGAACTGTGTTCTTTTAACATGTGTCCCAAAGCAATGACTTTGAAAAACATAAACAATGACCTTTTGTTTTGCTCTTCTGTTCTTTCTGTGTATATTCAGTACCTGTTGACAGTACAAAACGCTTAAGCTTTTGTTTTAACCATAAGAGTTCTGCATTGCTGTGGCAGGGTGATTCAGTCCAGACTTCTGTGTCTGTCTAGATACTGACGCACATGGGGTGCATTCACAGGCCTCACCAACCCATCTTGGCAATAAGCCATAGTAGGCTAGTGGTAGGGCAACAACCCATGATTTGCCCAGCAGGCAGTGGGTTGTCATGGTGTGGGAACCCAGTCGTACTCAAAAGTAGCCTGCTTACTAATCCTCACATCGGTTTAGACGTTTTGTTGAAACTGACAGTGCTGGCTTCGAAGGAAGACTCCTTGGAATTGGAAGCTTGGAGTCTATTCACAAACTAAAAGTGTGATGTGGCTGTGGTAAAAAATGAAATCAAAATTATACCTTGTGGATCAGTTAAATATTTCAGTAGTAAGACATGAGCCTGGTTTATGTCACAATAATCCAGAACTTCTTTAAGTTCTGTGAATGTGACTTTATGCCTTTGCATCTTGCCCGATTGTTCATGCTATGCTCTGGCTTGTTGCAGGGAGAGATGCCAGAATTCCAGGTGTCAGTGGGGTACTCCTGGTTTGTTTAGCACTTCCCTTTTGTGATGGAGTGATAATATTATGTATCAGCATTGACCAGCACAGTGGTGCAATCACAGTGACCCAGTTTGTTTGTTTTTTAAATCTTGGATTATCATGACATGCAAACCAGGCCATGAAAAGACTGATCGTATTACTTGTGCTTAATTATGTTCAGTGCCAGAGATCTGACACTTGCGCTGGAATTAACCACATGTGTTCCTGCTGCAGCCACAATTGTGATGTGGATCCCAGTGCTCACTGAGAAGGGAGTTAAAATATATCACATCAGTATTCACTAAAGCAGCCTCTGCAAAAACAGATTAGAATAATTAGTAAGCTGTTGCTTCAGACTAGAAGCAGATAATATCAGTAAAAGCAATTTGTAATGCCCAGGACTAAAAGTGCAACCCTATGCACATTTACTTAATAGCACAATCCTATAATGCCTCCTCAGAAGTAAGCTGAGGGCCTACACCCAACTAAGTGGGTATAGGATTGTAGCCTAAATGCTACAGAAACTAATGCAGCTTGTTTTTGAATTGGAACGGTGTAAGATTGCTCTGTAGAATGCATTTTTTAGCAGAAGTACCTTCTGCCAAGGTCTTGTTAAATTGCACACTCATGGGAGATAATTCAACATATTGTGCCTTCAGTCTGTATTCATCTGACAGTATTTTTTTCTTGTTTATGTGGGTACCTTAGAAACGGAGGCATAGAAACATAGCAAGTCAGAAGGGGCCTCCCAGGCCATCTAGTCTGACTCTCAGCTCCAACCATCTCCACTCATAGCATGCCTATCTTACGATTTTCCTTCATTTATCTATTTAAAATTGGGGCTTTAAATTAAAATTAGCGCAAGAACATAATGGTCACTTAATGACCATATAACATCAGGTAAGGCTTAAATTATATATGGCTCATAATAATCACAAAGTTAATTAAAATTCTCCTTGCTGTTCAGATGGTTGCCTAAACCATAAAGCCATTTTAATTCCTTGTCGTAATTTAATCCTTTCTCTTCTTCTGCCAGCAAAACCAATACAATATGCAAGAAGTGTGCCCAGAATGTGAAACTTTATGGAACGGTATGTATCCAAGTTGTTCTCCCCCTGCCTTGGAAATTCTTAGAAGGAACAGTCCTGTGGCCCCTAGACTGAGGGGCCATTGGATTCAGGGGATTCCTCTTCTGAGGTCCGAGACAGCTCTCTGACCCTGTCAAGGGGCAATCAGAGATGCTTTGGCGGGAAGGGAGGGGAGGAAGCTGGAGAAGCCAAGGTACGCGTTCCCTAAGCCCTTTTTAGCTTCATTCCTCTTCCGCTAAGGTGGCACCAGGGCGCAATGCAAGGTGGGAGGAGCCAGAGGTGAAACGCACCTCTGCTGTTCCTCCTGCCCTGCGGTGGATGGTCAGAAGCCTCCAAGTTTGGGGACTTCTAATTGACAGAACAATTGATTGGATTGCTCCCATGCTCATTTCAATCTGGGCTGAACTGAAAATAGACCATGGTCCAGCAATGGAACTCAGGCCAGTTTCTGGTGCGCTGTGGGAAGCTGGCTGTGCACTGCACATCTAGAAGCAAATACTAAGGCAGCCTGTCCTTGATCTGATCCAGCCAAGGTGTTTCCTCATTCTTAACCAAGATCCTTTATCACAGGCTGCTTATGCCTTAATTGCCCAGAGGTTCTAAATGCGAACTCTTGCTCTGCAAATTTAAAATACCTTACTGTACAGGTGGGTTCAGGTTTTCATTAACTGGAATCAAAAGTCTCTGGAATGCAGAATTTGTGCTGATAACTAGAACTGAGTGGAGTCCTTCGATGTACAGATCCACACCTTGTTACCCCAGGCATTCTTCACTTCAGCCAGATAACTTAAGGGACGTTTCTTGTTGCCGGTCAGAAATTCAGTGAAGTTTGCTTCTGTAAGATTCATGTTAACTACCCAGAGGATGTTTTCAGTAGGTGCCCCTAAGCTGTGGAATGGTCTGCCAGGAGAAATCATATGATTTCCCAAATTCCCACCTTTAAGAGGGAGTTAAAGACATATTTGTTTCAACAGGGCTTCCCAGAGTAGTTCTTATGTCAGTTTTATTTAATATGTTGTCTTAGTCAGTATGACTCGTTATTGGTTTTAATTTCTGGTAGACTGCTCAGAGCTTATGGAAATGGGATGGTATATAAATATTAATAACGATAAATAAAATTCCAGTCTGTTGCAAATCATCCATAGATTTATTGGGACATTCTGATCTTCTTCTGCCTATACCTGCTTTATTGGAAAATGGAGATTGATATTTTAAAAAACAAGAAGCCACGTAGGACTATAGTCAGGCTGTGTTTTAACATATAAGAGGATGAATTTGCATGAATGATCAAGGAAGCAATTACAATTAGCTTTGTATTAGTTAAATGCATCTTAACATTCTCAAATTACTCTTGAAAAACAACTGTTAGGGAGTGCTACATATAAAGCTAAGATGTTTGCTCATCTCTTGGATTAGTTTCACTAATCTCTTTGCTAATCTCTTCATTATTTAGCCAAAACCTTGCCAGTACTGCAACATAATTGCAGCCTTTATTGGTAACAAATGCCAGCGTTGTACAAATTCTGAGAAGAAATACGGGCCGCCACATTCCTGTGAGCAGTGTAAGCAGCACTGTGCCTTTGACAGGAAAGACGACAGGAAAAAAGTGAGTATCTGCCTCTTGTCAGTAACACTCAGAGAACATTAATTATTGAGCAGATCAGGAATGTAATTTTAAAAATCTGTATGGAAAGTAAGCTGCCTGTCAAAGATGCATTCATCACGTGGTTCCACTCCGAGTGTTGTCGTGATTTCAGCCACAGAAGGACCTGCAGGCTTGAGGGAAACAGCCCCATCATGGCTGCAGCTACCAAACATCTCAGCATGTTCCCCAGCAACAGGAATTAGGGGTCCTCCCTCATCACTGGCCTGCTGTCTAGCTGGCTAGTCTCTCCTCCTCATACTGGGATGCCTTCATGCAGTGGGCTGATCCCATGCCTGTGGCAGGGCCCATTGCCCTGATGCCTTCTTGCCTGGCTGGGCCATGGCTTCCTTGAACTAAACTAGTTCCTCTTGGTTGAATAGCTGCCCTACTCTGCTCTGGAGGAAACTCTTAAGTCTTGCCTTGGTGTGGTTTGACCTGCTGTGCTCAGGCATCAGAATAGTTCTGGTCCAGTTGGTGTTTACTTCTGACTGAGTCTCTTAGTAATGAAGACATTACTAAGCATGATGGTTTCTGTCAAGATGTGTTGTGGCCTGACTTGGTCCCCTGGAAATTGTGTGGGGTGGCCTGATGGCAACGGTGACACTCTTACTCCAAGTTACACAACTCACTGAAGTAATATCCATATTGAGCAACCTCACATTTCCACACAGCATTCGACCAGTGTTCCTCTGAGATCTGGCTGGACATCCAACCTGAGAATGAGTGAAATGCAAATTCACAGACCTGAACAGAAAGCTGTTGCCTTTCTCATAGTGTTTGCTACAAAATTGTGCATCCTGGTTGTTCATGTTGTTGCTATACTTTGCTTAAATACTAGAGGACGTCTTATTTTAAAATTCACTCTTGTTTCAGAAGAATTGTTTTTGTAGGAATGGGTGGGCCAGTCTGTTTCTTGTCTGTCATTTTTCATGTAGGTAAATTTTATCCCATTTTTGCATCAGTCTAACAGAAATATATTAAACTAATTTATTCCTATACACATTTCTCCCTAAAATATGGATTTTTGTGCAAAATCTTGATCCAAAAACTACATTGCAAAATTCTATAAAGCATGGTGCCTGAAGGATAACTTGCATGTTAGTTTAGTTGCATGTTAGTCTAAGTAACATGTATTAGGTTGATTTGCTTAAAATATGGACCAAAATAAGTCCTCGAGCATCCTTAATTTTTAGATTCTAGATTGTTTATGCACTTTCTCTTTTTGCTTTGGTAGAAAATTGATTATAATATCCTCTCTCTCCCGTGGACTTTCTTCCCTGATCTCTCAGGTGGACGGGAAGCTACTCTGTTGGCTTTGCACACTATCTTATAAAAGAGTGTTACAGAAGACCAAAGAACAGCACAAACACCTGAGCACCTCTTCTCGGACAAGCCTGCCAGAGAAGGAACAGTACGGGCGGCTTAGCAGCAGCAGCCATTACAACAGGTAATTTTGTCTCACTGTTATGGACTCTGCTCCCACTGTTTTTGTTTTGTTTTGTTTTGTTTGTACTCGTGTAATGTATAAGAGAGGGTAAGGAAGTGTAAGTCCACCTGCTGCAGAAAATGGGATTGGTCTTTATGCCCAAATGGCCAGATTGACTACATAGGCCCTCTTCAACAGCCTGTTGAGTTCTAAATTAGACTGATACAGGCAGCTGCTGTTTACTGTTGACAGTTACTGCAGACAAGATGACAAGTTTCGTAACACCAAACTTTCAACCTTGTATCAATGTCTTTGTTTCTTGTTCTTTTTTGCAGCCAGAAAACATTATCTACATCTTCTATTCAGAATGAAATTCCAAAGAAAAAGCCCAAGTTTGATGCCATATCAGCCAATGGGGACAGGTGAGCCTGCTAAATTTTGGAGGTGAAGGTGGGAGGTCTCAATGGTCTTTACTTAATAACATCAGCATTTTAGTGCAAGTCTCAGTTCCTAGAGGCAAAAAGGAAAGTTATTTTTCTAGAACTGCCAGGCTTTTATAGATCCATCTTTTTATGGGGAACATTTTTGACAGATGATATTCTTTTTTTCCTGTGGGTATACCATACAGTTTCAGTATACCAGACCATGGTCTTAATTCAGGCAGCCCAGAATAGAAGCATATCTAAGGTTTGAAAAAGAACTATTTTCAAGTGAGAATGCAAACAAATCCCCCCTCTGACTTTTCCTCCTCTGTTCTGAGAAAAGGAAGGTCACAGCTAACTCTGAAGTGTGTGTTCTGCAATAGCTGTGTGCAAACTGAAAAGCAACAGTGAGTGAAGTGACGGGATAGGGTTCCCTGGTGCTTATCAGGAAAGAATGAGGGGGAAGTAGTTAGAACTGACACGCTTGATGTGCATATTTTCATTCCTCCCTTTCCTCTCTAATTCTCAGCGTTCCTTCCTCTCCCGAGATGCTTTGCCCCCCTATCCAGAGTGCCCCGTCCGTGTTGGTGCAGTGGGCTGCGTCCCAACAGAGTCTCGGTGCCCATGATTGTCCTGTTTCTCAAGGCACTGACATCCTGAAGTGAGACCACCTATCATTTTCTCCCCTGTTTCCTTCCCAACCCTGGGAATTGTCTCATTTGTGGAAGCAATCCACGCTGATGGATTATCTCCTAATGCTCGTTGGGCTGGAGCATGGGCCAGATTATAGGCTGGAGCTGCTAAGTGTGTCTTAATTGGTAATCATTTGCTTGACATTCTGGTTTAACTTCTGTGTTAACAGCTCTGTCACTTCTTCACGGATGTGAAGAGACCTTACTATCCTGTTTGCAAATAGTGAAGTCCTTCTTTGAGTGCAGACTTTTATGTTGCTAAAATGGCATCATCGCTGTATAAGAGGGAGGCACCAGCAGGCTCACAGGAAGACCAAGGTTTACAAAGTACAAATGAATGTTAAGGGGAAAAAACATGGGGGCGGAGGGCAGGATCTCTGAAACACCTTAATGAGGATTGAGTGTCTCCTGTTGGGGAATGGGGAACCCAGAAACAAGGAAGGAAGGGAATATTTATTTCTTTACTTATTTATTGCACTGCCCAGTAGCCAAGGCAGTATACAAGCAACTCTGAAAACACACAAGGAACAAAAATTAACATGAAACAACAAGATCTCAGCAATTGGAACTGAGTCAGCATAGAAGCATAGCAGTGGTTAAGGATAAAATCAGAGTTAAAAATTCAAACTGTTAATGCTGGCAACAAACTTTCAAATCAAAAGCTTTTCACCTGGCAGCAAAAATAATGCAAAGTAGTAGGATAGATCTTAGAAAAGGGTATAGTTGGCTGGCTGGCTGGCTGGCTGGAACCAAATTGCCACATCTTGCTGCAGGTTCCAGGTGTGCCTCTAATGCCATGTGCTGAGGGTCAAACTAGAAGGCAAGACCAGTTTTTCATGTTGTGAACACTCAAAGCCAACTGGATAGGTGTTTCTGTTGCAGGAAATAGAATGTTGGATCTTTTTAATATTTTAACAATTTTACAAGGTGCCATGTATAGAAATACTGATAGTCCTTACCTAATTGTTTTCCACACTGGAATGGGTCAAACATTTTGTCTCCCTGCTACTGGTACATCAGCACTAAAGGCTATATATGCAAAGCTAAACTTTCGATTCTCATTCTTCCGTTCTCCCTCCTGCCTTTCCAACTTCATGGTCTGGTGTTGCCAGGAGAATGTTGTGGCAGGAGAATGGGCAGCTTGGCTACTTCACAATGAGCTGAGCTGTATCTTTTGACAGACTCGGGACATGCCTTAGCAGCATGGCGGGGCACCTGCTCTGTATGCAGAAGCTCCCAGGTTCAAACTCTGGCCTCGTCAAGTAGGGCTGGAGGAAAGAGT
Source organism: Varanus komodoensis (assembly GCF_004798865.1). Lineage (NCBI taxonomy): Eukaryota > Metazoa > Chordata > Lepidosauria > Squamata > Varanidae > Varanus > Varanus komodoensis. The sequence continues at coordinate 5,648,612 of NW_025335759.1, forward strand.
CCAGTCCAGAACTTTGGAGAACTGCTGCCAGTCAGCTCTGAGCTAGATGGATTGATGGTCCCTTTGGTTTTCTGTCAATAGCTGCAGTACTGCAAAGAACAAGGGGTGTGACGGAGCCTGGCCTTCCTTCAACTTTCTCCTGTCCTCTCTCCTTCCCAGTTGCTCACAACTTAGCTAGGAGCCCAGCTTGGGCAGGTGCCGTAAATGCATCAGAAAGGTAGTACTCCCAGGGCACTTCACTATGTCTCCTTGTTCTTGCTTTACTGAAACACTTTGTCTCCTGGCTCTCTCCACCTTCAAGACAGCTGATCATAAACTTAACACAGGAAATTCTAGAACACTTTCTGTTGGGACAGATTGTCTGCCAGCCAACCAGCTATTTTGCAAAACGTTACCAAGTGGGCTTTTGATCTGTTTTCCCGTAGCTATGATGCTGGTGAATAATTCAGTCTAGATAACCAATCTCCTACTCCTCTAAAATTGCAAGACCCAAACATAACACTCGGTGTGGAGCACCGGTATCCCGGCTCTAGGATTCTTCCTTGCCATTCCTCCTAAGGTGCCGCCCACCTCTCACTCACTGCACAAATACTGGGCCCATGCTCCAAACCAAAAGAAAATGCTCCCAAGTATGTTATATTTTACCCTCCTTGATTGATTTCAGGCTGGCTCGTACTTCTGAGAACACATCCTTGCATGCGGCTGGGAGTTGTTGTGTCTGTCCGAGGGCTCCTTTCTGTTTGCATAGAGCTGAGATAGCGAGGATGGGTAGGCTCACGTGGCAGGATAAGCCATATTCTGTTCAGACTCTTTGGGCAGATCGACCTCGGCTCCCTGCTGCCAGCCACTGCCGCTTGCCTTTCCAGGCTCGCCGGAGCTTTTTTCTCATTTCCGTTTCCTCAGACCACAAAAGGCAGCTCTCAAGCCAGATTTCACAATGCCGCTTTTCGCAGCAAAGAGCAGTCCTCTCCAAGGTGCTCCAGCAGTACCTAGGAAGGGTCACCTGTGGTTGCCAACTTAAAAAATAAAACAAAACAGGTCCCTAACTTTCACAAATATTTACAAAAACCACTATATACAAATAAAAAAATCTTTTCTCCCTTGCATTATTGTGGGTGAATGCAGTTATGCAAAAGCACCCCTGGGCAAGCTGGCATAGGTAAGGAGGGTGGTTCTGACCAGGCCCAGCAGGTGCCCTCCCTGTTACTTGCAAGCATTCGACAGCTCTTACAGGTTGATTTGTCAAATCCTTGCAAAGCCTGGAGTGGTTTGCGCTTGTGAAGCGGGTCCTTGTTTACCCCTTCTCAGCAGTCTCCTCAGTACTTTGCAGGCGGGATCATGTGCCTCTGGTGTCCCTTCTGTTTTGTGAGTCCCTCTGAGATGCACGCAGATCTACTGATCTGTCAAGCTGGAGTCCTCTGTTAACCAGATGGAATTCCTAAAGGGTTAAAATATCTTTTAGCACAGGATGGTGTGCAGTTATATAGTGTGCATATACCCATGTATTGTCCTGGCCCAAAAGACATTTTACTAGCAATTCTGATAGGGGTGTTGGAAATACTTGGCAAGTTGGAGTTTCACAGCTGTGAAATGCTTGCCAACAGGAGTTTACCCGCACCCTAGGGGTGCGCTGGACAGGGTGGGCACCTGCTGGACTTTGCTGGCAGGCAGTTCCTCTGCCCATTTGCCACTTGGGGTTCCTGTGTAACTGTAGCTGTCTGCAGTTGTACAAACATTGCAAGAGAAATCAAACAATTTTGATTTATTTGCAAAAGTTCAGAAGGCAAAACTGTTAAATAGTTGGCAAGCACGGGCAGGCCGACTCAAGCGATTCCTTGAGGCACCTTGGAAGGACCTCTTGCAGACGGCAAAGGGTGATAGCTGGGTTTTGTGGTCTTGGAGAGGGGGGAGGTTGAAGTGACAGAAAAGCCACAGTGAGTCCAAAAGGGCTCTTGGTGGAAAGGAGGTTAGGGGAGTTTCTGCCCGCTGCCCCTCAGTGTCATTTGGGCACTTCTGGACAGGTGACAATTGCAGTTGTCCACTGGTTGCTTGGCAAGAGGTTTTTCCCCCACTCCTGCCAAGTGTCTTGCTTGTACAAGGGGTTAACTCATGATGGATCATGTCATCCAGGTTTAGGCGGCATGAGAATCCACAGGAAGGAACGATCCCAGTCACAAGCCGTGCGTGGTTGGGATGGCTTATAGGACAAACATAAGCCACCTTGACAAAGCTGTCCTGGGCCAGACATGCTCCCAGTCACCGAGGATGGGCATGTCAAGTATCCAGTGCGGTGCACGAGCTTTTGAGACATCTTGATTCTTAAATGATTCTTAAATAGAGCTTGCCGGTGCAGCCATGTGAATTCCCCGGTTGCAAAGAGCAGGTGTTTCCTCAGCCGCCCCCGCCCCCCCCACACACACACAGTCAATGTTTATAAACACGCGGCTACTGCATGGGACTTTTGGAAGGATTACTTGGCAATGCATTCAGTCTGACCACTTGAAGAGCTTTCTCCGACAGGGCCAAACAAACAATTAGTGCTCACTTCACTTGCTGTGTGAAGAGCAGCTGTGAGGAAGCTTGAACAGCCTCAACCTTTGGGGAGAAATGGTTTCTGTTCCTCTCCCGCAGCCCTACCCAACGTCCTCCCCAGAGCTGGTATTTGTGACGGCTCCATCACTTACCAACCAGGCTGGTGGTTGGAGAGGATGCTTTGCTGGGACGGTGGCAGAGAAAGCCTGGCGTTTCCTTCCCACCCCCATGTTCCTTCACCAGCTCAGGCTCACCCCAGGCTGCCCTTTGCCTGCCAGGTCGGAACACTGGGTGTGCACACAGCTTACTTGGCCCTCAGGGCGGCCAGTACAAGCTCAGAGCCGAGAGCTTGACTGTAGTGCGACCCCCAGTGTTCAGTTGGAGGCTCAAGGCCCGGTCGGTCCCAGCCAGACCCAGTGCTGTGAGGACAAGAGGTGCTGAGAGCAGCATTTCTCTTTCCCCTTGGCCAGGCTCCAATATTACAGATTTATCCAATTGGGTTGCAAAGCATCTTGGCACAGGGTTTAGGGTAGCATGAGCTTTTGGGCCACACTCTACAAGGTGAAATGAAACCAGGGCCCAGCAGTCTCTCCCAGTTGCCTTCACTCTGTCCTCCATCAGCCTCTTTCAACCTGGTGCCCTCCAGAGAAGGGCATAACCCTCCTGGCTCAGACTTAGAATCCCTCTCAGCCAACATTTTGTTCACAGTGTGGCTAACGGCTGCCCATGGGGAACCCACCAGCAGGGCTGGATCCTGCCCATGTTTCCCAACAGCTTGTGTAGCTAGTCGTCGTCGTCGCTATACTACCTCGGATACTGCAGGCAGGACCGCTAGTCTTTGATAGCTTTCTCTTCCATGAACATGCCTCATGGGAGCTGCAATCCAGCAATGGAAGTTGCATTCTAACACCTCTGCAGACGAATGCAAGCCTAGATTTAAGGAAAGGACATGTGCAGCCACTGCATATCCTTGAAAGGTTTTAGAATATAGGCGTCTGTGCTGCCAGGTCAGGCTGGTGATCCATCTAGCCCAATATTGCTGCTCTGGCTGGCAGCAGGTCTCCAGCGTCGCAGGCAGGGGGCTATTGCATCACCAGCTCTTCTAACTGGAGATGCTGCGGGGAGAACTGGGTTCACTTTTCTGAAGCAAAGTTCAAAGAAAGAAAGCTTTTCTGTAGTACCGATGCTCCTCTCCCCCAGCATCCACAGGACTGCTTGCTCTCTCTCTCACTTTCTGAGCAGTACCTCTCATCTTCTCTAGTCTTTCCATCCAACAGCTGTGCCGTTTATTAACTGGTTATAGATGTTATTGTATATACTGTGCCACCGTTCTGGGTGAGTCTTCCTCTATTTCTTTGCAGCCCCCGGTTCCTTGAAAAGTAGAAAGCAGGGCTGAGAGTCTTTTGCCCCGTAAATAACTCCCCTCCCAACACACGTCCAGCAAGATCTTCCTTCCCATTGTCAGTTGGGGATGTGATGCTGCCTCACTAGTTCTGTATCGAGGTCTAGGAAGAAAAAGGCGGGGTGGGGGAGAGTCCTTAAAGCAGGAAGGATAATATCTCATTCCTGTGAGTGTGTTTCACTTTATTTTTCTTGCTGAATACGGCCAGGCTCCAGGATCTGCCTTCTTTGAGAGGAAAGGCCTCTGCCCAGTTTCTGGGCATCTCCTTCCTTGCTACAGCATAGTCCCCTCCATTCAGCAGGCTCTGTTGAGCTGCTTAGCGTTTTCGGGGGGGCGGAGGGGCTGCCGTGGGAAGGAGGAAGCAGAGAAATCCACTTCCACAAACAACGTTGATACAGCCCAATTTGTGTCCATCTCATTTTATGGCTATTGCACTATTACATTCTTTTGCTCCACCGACGTGTAAGTTGTGCACCATCTAATTTTACTGGACTGGAACATGCACGTACATGTGCATGCAATTGCTGAAGGGCTCTCTAGAATTGATGTCCTCTGAATAGCACAGTCTTGTAATTTCTGCTCAGTGCCACTGGAGGGCAGGCACAGACCAACACAAAGAAATTCCAGGTCCATGTGTTCTGTAAGAATGTTGATTCTTGAGTAAGCTGACCAGAACTGTCTTTGAGTTGGGTCTGCAGAGCTGTGCTACAGAAATAATCGGCCCATATTCTGGCAGGCATATACAGCAAGAAACCTGGCAGAGCCTGCCCAAAGGAAAGTTTTGATGTTATCCACGACTTGATAGAATAGTCAGCAAAGATCCTTCACTTTGTATGCATGGCAGATGCTGTGTAGCTTTACTCCCATGCAAGGGAGTGTGCACAAGCTGAAAATTCAGTGCTGCAGACAGATGAATTAACAGTTGGCGACTGTCATAAAACTGTTCAACCATGTACTGTAATTCTCATTGTGGTGATTAGCGTATGTCTGGTATATCACACTTTGCGACTGAATGCTACTCTGTACAGACAGATTCCTTCCGCACAGTAAATTAGATGCTAACAAAAACATCTCGGTTTTGTAGCGTAGCCTTCTCCTTGACATCCTAGTTTTCTCTGCACAGGGAACTGTCTTGTACAAAGGGACATTCAGTCAAGCAGCACCTGCTCCCCTGCAGCATGAACTGTGGTAGCCCAGACTCAGGCGAATCTCCTTACTGAGGACTAGAGCCCTAGTGGCTATTTACAGCAGACCTACCAAACCAGTGGTGGTTACCAGGAGCTCAATAGCCTTGTTTCTTCCAGTCTTTAGGCATCACAATCCATCCTTGAGGGGAGATGGCTGCAAAAGTCCCAAGGTTTACAGAAGTACCATCATTCTACAACAGGGAAGGGGAAGTAGCAGTCATGGATTGCTTACTGATTGTTGGTGGGGGACAAAACGGGGGAAAGGAAGCAGAGGGACAGAAGTCCTGCACAGGAGGACTCTAGCCTGCAATATTTTGTTACAGGTCCCTCTTGGTTTTGCTGCCTGCTCTAAAATATAAATATTGCTAACGGACTGCCTTCAGCACTGCCTTTCTCCACAAGCTGAGGAGTGGTCACGATTGCACAGCCATAGGGGAGTGGAAACCCACAGCAGGATTAGGCAACCTGCTGCAGGCAAGAGACTGCAGCAGAGGGAAGGGAAGGAAATGTCCAGGGAAGTCCCAACTGATTGCTTGATCTGTGTCTCTGGAAACTCTGGGTTGAACATTATCTGGCAGTGAGCAAGATTACATTAGTAGATGGGAAGTGATCCTTGGCCTGTTCAGCCAGATTCCATTGCTCAAGAGCAGCTTCAGCTTCACTTATGTCTGTAGTAGCTTGGGGGAAGCACTTGGGTTGGCGGGGCTGTATGTGAGAAATGGCAGGCAGGCAACCAGCTTGGTCACTGGGGGAATGGCCTCCCTGTACCTTCATACAGCCCAAATCGTGTGTGATCGCAGGTATGGCCTCTAACCCAGAAGGGGCTAAACTTGCTCAGAATTGATACTTGGGCAAAAAACCACCAAGTAGATAAACCTGCATAGTTTCTGAAAATGTGGGATTTACCTGTTTCTCATACTACTACTTTTTCTGTTCTATCCCAGCTTACTCTTCAGAAGTGAGCATGCTGTAATCAGAGTTGACACACAGCTTTCTCCAAGAAAAACTTTTGCATAAATATAGGGGTTCTCTCTGCTCTTCTTACTGAATCTAGGCCTATTTAGTCGCACATAGTTCTGAAATTAATGGGACTGAAGTTATCGATGACTATTTTTTCCCATATCACTCTTCATTGGGAAGAAGTATGACCAACTTGCTCTTAATCCAAACAAAGACTGTTTTAGGGTGCTGGGGTTGAACTATGGTGGCAGCCCACCAGGTTTGGATGACACAGGAAACTGTGCCGGCAAGGGTGATCAAGAAGATTGGTCAGGATGTGCTGGTTTGTACCGTGTAGCCAGAAAGCCTCTGTGGTTTGTTGCCTGCCAGGTCATTGTATGAACTAGCCTGCTGTCTCTGCTTTCTTCTGCAGTCTCCCTGTGACTTCTGATAGATCTGCATCAGGGATGGCAACTATCTTTGCCTTTCCAAAGTGTGTATGAGAGAGTGACCTGGTTTGCAGGATCAGAGTCATTGGTTACCCGCCTGGGCATGCCTGCCATGGTGCTTCATCCTGGGTGGCATGACTTGCTTGGGGGAAACAATCATTAAAATATCTATGGCTTCTTTAGGGTTTGTTTGTTTATCTATTTATAGGATTTATATCCTGCTTTTTTTCTTATGGTGAACTCAAAACAGCTTACATTATTTTCCTCCTGCTCTCAATCCCCACAACAACAACCCTATGAGGTAGGTTGGGCTGAGAGTCTGTGACTGGCCTGAAGTCATCCAGTTGGTTCCATGACCAAGGGGCGACTAGAACCCAGATCGCCTGAATCTCACTCTTGCACACTTAACCACTGCATTACATTGGTTGTCAATCCAAACATGGGTTATTCATAAAAACTCCGGGTTATTTCAGAGTTGTTTCCCCCTCAAACAGACCACACTTCCTGTGTTCAGAGAAAACATCAAGCTACACCTGGGCAGGTAATTAACCTAATGGCACCCAGCAAATGCCACTGTTTGAAATAAGCTTGTTTAAAACAGGGGCATGTGCCGGGTTCCATCAGCCTGATACAACATGCCACATGTACGATCGGCACGATCAGAACAAGCCACTGTCTTGTTGGGATCTTGCGACCCATACGCATGGGTCCATGTGTTCTGACACATGGATCACATCCTCACTGGGAACATTCACTATGCAGCTTGTTCTGGATGCAGCTGGTATGTTTCTCCAAGTGGAAGGAGTGCTGCTGCAAATACTCATGGAAATCTACTATTGTTCCACTTTACTAATGAAACAGCACTCAAAATGTGCTGCATCTTGATTGAAGCCCAGTAAGGACATATAAAGGTATTTTGTGGTCTGCAAGCCACCCGGTGGGCGTCCCTCTTCGTGTTCCTAGTTGCAGCTAGTGAGGATGCGTCCTCCAGGTTGCCGAGCAGGACCAGCTATGGGCAGCATGTTGACTCTTTGCAGAAGGAGCTGCACTGCTGGGCCAGATTTGTGGCTTGGTTGGAATGTAAAGCTTTAAACAACTTGAGGCCTGGTTATCTGGGAGACTGCCTTTTCCCCTGTGAAGCCAGTCAGTCCTTCAGGTCATCTGGTGATGCTTCTGAGGTATGCTCTGGAGCCATTTGGAGCAGGGCATTTAGGGTAGCGGCACCAACTATGTGGAGTAATTTTTCATCTGATGATGGACATGCACCAACATTTCATTTTTTAGGTGGGTGTTGAAGACCCATCTGTTTATGCAAGCTGTTCTTACGTCTTATAGCAGAGGGACTATACTACATATAGATAAGAAATATTCCATATATTGCTATTTACTTTTGTGTGTTACCATTTTGAAATCTTTAGATGTAAATACTTGATAAATACTCTATTTAGCTGAGATAGATGAGATGTTTAGAAGAGTTGAGTATTTGTTTATTTATGCTAAAGAATGAAATGCATTTTCACTCTCTCAAAACATTTTAAATGCACACAGCATGATCTATACCATTTTACTTCATATTAAGTTTTCTATTGTGTTCAATAGTTACTTATGCTTACGTAAGTGTGTAGGACAGCATTGTCAAAGTTTGAGCAGCTGTTCTCATCACTGAGTGTGAATTTTTGTTGCAGGAATGCACATAGATTAAGGATCGGGCAGAGTTTTGTAAGGGCAATAGGAGTAAAATTATTCAATGAAATGGTTGCTATATAAAGGGAAGAAATGTGTCAAGCAGCAATTTAATATGGTGTTCGTTTCAGTATGTGTCATGTATGTGGTGTGCACTATTATTTTAGGTGTTGTGGCTGCCTTAAGATCACTGGATAAAGGGAGGTTTAAAAATCTTCTAAAGGAAGTGCATCCGAATGAATGCATTATTGGTGGCTGGCCACAGGCTGCTCTGCAGGCCCGTTAGCCTGTGGGACTGACCTCTCATGTTTACGGCTTACATCCCTTGTGAACTGGAACCCAGTGATGTATGAAGCAGCCCCTCTTTCTGTCTTGCAGTTTTTCTCCAGACCTTGCCTTGGACTCTCCTGGCACTGACCACTTTGTCATCATTGCCCAACTGAAGGAGGAAGTGGCTACTCTCAAGAAAATGTTGCACCAGAAGGATCAGATGATCCTGGAGAAAGAGAAGAAGGTAATGTTTCCTTTGTGAGATGATGGACCCAGCTGTTCCGGAGATGTTTAACAGGCATCCATGTATTGAAATTGTCAGGCAGTGTTTGGCGGGTGACCAAACGGGTGGACCAGGGTCTTGTCTCAGACATTGTACAGTTTATGGCATCTCTGAAACCAATGGGAATGAGCCCATGTGCTCAACTTCACGTGTTGAAATGTGAGGCAGTGAGGAGTATTTCTGTTGCACACAGCTTCCTGCTCACCAGAAGGGGAAGAATGCTCACTGTCTAGTGGACCCCTAGAAACATCTTTTTAAAGGGTAAAATACCATCCGGTGCACTCATTCATTTTGCCCCTGGCGAAGGCCTGTTTAAGATCTTTGCTTCTCTCATTCTTACTTCCTTTATCATTTGACCTCATCTTTTAGTTTTCTTCATTATTGCACTTTGTCTTTTCCTCCTACCTTTTTTTTTTTTTTTGGTTTATATCCTGCCTTTTCCCTACAAAGGGCTCAAGGCAGCTTACATCATTCTCCTCCTCCAGCTTATCCCCACAACAACCACCCTGTGAGGTGGGTTGGGCTGAGAGTCTGTGACTGGCCCCAAGCCACCCAGTCGGCTCCATGGCTGAGCGGGGACTCGAACCCGGGTCGCCTGAGTCCCAGTCCCATGCTTTTAACCACTACACCGCACTGGCTCTCTATTTTTTTTTTTTTTTTTTACAGTGAGAAAATATATTTGTAACAGAAATTACACATACATGTGAGCAATAAAGCAAGGTTCGAGGCACAGTGTCGCTTTTATTCTAGATTGGCCCTTCCACAATTCTGGATAATTTCTCCAGCATTTGCTCTCTCTGCCCGCATTTGCTTACCATTTCCTCCCACTCTATCACCTCTGCTGCTCTGGGGAGATACTGAGAATTTACCACCATACTGCTATTTCACCCTGCCTTGGTACCAGTATTGTTTGTTCACTGCTTCTTAAATATCGATCTCATGCTTCAGCAACAAGGCCAAGAAAACAAAAGGCTTTCGAGCTGCGCAGAACTCTTTGTCAAGCTAGAGCAGCCTTTCCCAACCGGGTGCTGTGAAAGCTAAAAGCCTGGATTTCTAAAAGGATGTATCCCATTGTGTGACGCACATTCAGTGCAATTGAATGTAAACGGCTGTATTTTCTTCCGTTTTGCAGATAACTGAACTGAAAGCTGATCTACAGTACCAAGAATCCCAGATGAGGGTTAAAATGAACCAAATGGAAAAGACTCACAAGGAAGTTACAGAACAACTGCAGGTAATTTTATTTAACTAAATCTGTCAATGAGTTATTCGCAAGAGTGACTGAACACTGTGTGTATTGGGCCAGTTCAATAAGCATTTGTACTGTGGTACATAGTAATATTATCGCAAAGGGCCAAGGAATACCTGGATGGAATAAACACATTCAAATCTCCAGGGCCCGATGAACTCCATCCCAGAGTCATAAAAGAGGTAGCAGAGGAACTCTAAGAACCACTGTCTATTATCTTCAATAAATTCTGGAAAACAGGAGACGTGCCAGATGACTGGAGAAGGGCCAACATTGTCCCCATCTTCAAAAACGGGGGGAAATGAACCTGGAAAATACAGACCAGTTAGTCTGACATCAATCCCTGGAAAAATTCTGGAGCAAATATTTGAAGAACCAGTCTGTAAGCATCTCAAAGAAAATGGAGTGATTAATAAAAGCCAGCATGGATTTATCAGAAATAAAACCTGTCAGACTAATTTTTTGACTGGGTAACCTCCCACATGTACAGAAGGAACACTGTGGACATAATCTATCTTGACTTTAGCAAAGTTTTTGACATAGTGCCCTACACCTTTCTGATAAGCAAATTAGCAAAAAGTGGACTAGATAGAAAAATTGTTAGGCAGATTCATCCCAACAGAACTGAAAAGGAAAAAGACCAGAGTGTTACTGTGGACAACAGGCTAATATGATCGAACAATGTGATGCAACCGCAAACAGGGCAAATGCTGTTTTGGGGTGCATTAATAGAAGTATTACTTCCAAATCATGAGAAATAATAGTTCCCCTATGCTCTTAACCAGTCAGATGTCATCTGGAAGACTGTCCAGTTCTGAGCCCCAAGGTTTAAGAAAATGCAGAAAAATGAGAAGCGGTCCAGAGGAGGGCAACAAAAAAGATCCAGGGTTTGGAAAAACTCCCTGTGGGGAGAGACTGAGAGAACTGGGCATGTTCAACCTTGAGAAAACTGAGAGGGGGACATGCTATCACGCTATAAGTACGTCAACGGATGTCACAGAGAGGAAGGTCAAGATCTCTTCTTGCTGATACCAGAGTGTAGGACAGGAAATAATCAACTGAAGTTGTGACTATCCAGATTCAGGCTAAGTTTCCTCACTCTCAGAGTGATAGGACAGTGGAACCGGCTACCTGGAGAGGGGGTGGGCTCTCCCACACTGAAGACATTCAAGAAGCAACTGGACAACCATCTGAGTGGGATGGTGTAAATTGGTGTCCTGCAGCAGCAGGGGGTTGGACCCGATGGTCACCTTGGCTTCTTCCAACGCTACGATTCTATGATTATCCCTCTGATAGGAAGCTGCCTTCTACTAAATCAGACAGTTGGTCACAGGATCAGAACCATCTGCCTTATACCAAGTTGGGCCTGCGGTCTATCCAGTCCAGTATTGTCTGCAGTGACTCCTGATGGCTGCTATTTTTACATATTTAATTACAACATGCCATTCGCTTGGTACAAATCCAGTCCAGGCCTGCAGTGACTGAATCGCGAAATTTGCTGTTTGTGTTTTTGGTATGGCCTTATCTTCACTGCAGGTTCCAGCAAGCTGCTTTCCTCCAGTTACAACACAGCTGCTCTCAGCACTTTTTCTAATGCCTTTTTCAGTGTATCTCCTGTCTTCAAACCTTATGCCAACACACACACACACCCCATTCCCATTTAGCCCATGCTGGTCTCCTGACCAGGCACAATCATCTGTGCAGATGAGTCTTCAGGTTGCAGCCCTTTGCACATGTAAGTCCCATTTAACTCACCTATTCGATTCAGCTCACAAAACAGTCACCCTGCTTTGAACTTTTCTGTGAAGCCCACAAGAGCGTAGTAGATAGCAGGGTGTTCACATATTTCTGAAACCTCTTATAGATTGCTCTCTGATGGAGCTGTAACGCCAGACTTAAAAGCATAGAAAGCTGCCCTGTCGACCTCATAGAACAGCTTCGCAGCCTGAATCTACCCAGACACCACAAGGTCTTCCTCAGAATGCCACCTCCAAGGGAGGCTTGGAGGTGGGCACCAAGGGAGAGGACGTTCTTAGTGGTTGCCCCCAAATGGTGGAATGATCCCCCCAAAAGATCATTCTTTTGGGCACTGGGTGGGCTGTTTAATGGAGCCACTCCTGTCAGCTGTGTTTTTATCATGTCTACGTTTCTACCGAAATCATGATTTGGTGTTTAAAATATTTTGAATCTTGTGTACTGAAATTGTTTGCATTATATTATTACCTGCATTTGGGTTTTGTAATTTTATGAATTGCTGTGAACCTTCCAGAGAGCATTGGCTACTGGGCAGTATAGAAATGAAATAAGAAACAGCATTGGTCCTCAGGATTTCAAACTGAGTAGACCTTTTGCAGGCCGAGCATGTGCTGTGCTAGTTGCGTTATATTGGATTGGAAACCCACTGCGGGGTGGGGCTCCCCCTTGCAGTCTCCTGACCATGCCCCAGCTCTGCTCCTGAGGGTCCTCCAACCCTGCAAATTTGGGGGATGTGTGGAAAGGTGCGAGGGAGAGAGAGAACCCCATTACACTAGCAGTTTCCGCCTGCTGACAAAACCGTACAACTGCATGCAGTCCTTTGGGTATATCTATGGCTGTGTGTGTCATTCTTCTGTGGAGTGCAGAAAGCCTGCAACATGTCTTGCCACACACAGAACTCAGCTTCCTGATCATTTCCATTTCATTGATTGGCTGCAAAAGCAAGCTTCAAAGCATGTGGGCAATGAATGTCTTTTGGAAATCTCAGGAGGCAGGAGGGTGTCCAGGTAAGATCTGCAACAGTCAGGAGCAGGACTTCAGTGCTTTCCCAGTGTGCACCAGCAAAATAGGAATAAATTAAGCAGAATAAAAATTGCAGGATTAATTTGCATAAAATATGCAGGCCACAGAACCAAGTGTTTCTCAGTGCAGAATCTGTTCTATGGCTTTGCTTGTGTCCCCTGCCTTTCTTGTTTATATTTCTTTTGCAAACCAGGATTCTGTGTAGTTGCTAGCAGGCTATGGTCCAGCAGATGTAATGCTCATTTTTCTCGTCTATTTCTTGCCTCCAACAGGCCAAGAACAGAGAGCTCCTGAAACAAGCTGCAGCTTTATCCAAGGGCAAAAAACCCGAGAAGTTAGGAGCTATAACTTCCCCGTAAACACAGTGGGAACTCTTCCCACACTAAGGATTCTTTCAGCTGCAAACCCCTTGGTTCCTTTCCAGAACCTCACTTTGATTGTTATTGCTATGGAAGCCTCTGTGTGTGACCATTCAATAGCATGCTTGAGTGTTGGGTTTAATTCTCCTGTCATAACACAATAAGAATGGCTGGGGGGGCCTGCCTTTTACTACCCCCATCCTTCTGAGCCCATGATCAAAACACTTTTGATGTAGAGGGGGGTTTTTCTCATTCATTTCTATTATCACTGCCAGTCGAGATGGTGAGGAGAAAGGGAGTAGAATCAATCTCCACAGACCTCTGTTGCTTTCTCTTTAAGGAGGCATATGGTGATGGGAGCCAAATTTCATCTAGCTTTCTAAAAGGAAATACTGATTCTTTCGAGGGTGCTTACATGTTGCGTTGGTATTCAGAACACCTCGAGACCATTGCTTGAATATTTTAGTTTGCAGAACTGGCAGCAGGATTGAAATCATCAATTGCCTGTCAGAAATCTAGAGGTTTAAAGGTCTCTTGGTAAAATAACGGGAGACATTAATTTGGAGGGAAGGTTTCACTAATTAGGTTTTTACTTATCCAGTGTTTGTATTGTGCTAACTTATATGGCATTGCTTTTTATTGTTTTGAGAATGGGATGTGGGGGGGATTCAACATAGCAAGATCTGTCGGCTGATTTTTCTGTTCTTTCATTCTGTTTGGGGAGTGCCGTTGCTGAGAGAAGGTTGTTTTCTACTGAGATGCAGAGGTAGGGTGAGGACACTCACAAGGAATACGGGGGTCATTCAGTAGTAGCCAGACACAGCTATGCGGAGTTTCTAGGGAGCTGGGCAGAGCATAGGTATCATATTTTTGGTTAGCTTGGCAACACTGCAAAGGTATTCTAGGTAAGCTGGGAAAGAAGGGTGGTTGTTTCCCTGAAATGATGGGGGATTCCCAGGAAAAGGAGACTGCCTGGAGTGCCCCATAAGGTCAGCAAAGACTCTAACCCCTGTCCTAATTAGTGAAGAGGTGAGAGGAGATGAACTCTGTGAACCCTGAAGGCATCTCTTGGGAAATAGCAAAGACTCAGCAGCAGCTGAAGGCCTGCGAGTAGGTCCTTGGCGTGGCCACTCCCTTGAGCTCTGAAAGGAGGGGCTGAGGAGAAGCCCCCCACTGTGCAGGTACATCTTACACAGGAACCTGAGGTGCAAGATTCACCACGGTACAAGGGACATTTGCTGCAGCTGAGTTTTAATGCATATTTCAATAATACACACATTATTAAGGATAATTTTCCTCACTAGCACTTTGAAGACCTACAAGCCTACAAGAAAGAACATTGAAAGGAATACATTGCTGTGGGTTATTTATTTTTTATTTTTAAACAGACAAACTTTAGCCTTCTTAAGAATCCATTGCACTGGAAGGAGTGTAACAGCAGAAACCTAGTTTTATACTTAAAACATTTTTAGGAGCAACTAATTCACAGAAATTTAATTGGGAATGGTTTTTAGCTTCCTCAGTCCACAAAAAAAAAAAAAAAAATTAAGTCAAGGAGAAGGATTTTTCTGTAAATAGCATTTTTTTCTTAATTGTGGCAATTTGATCATGCATTCAAGTGGGTGATTTCTAGTGATACTTTCTTTTCTTTCTACGTTTGTAACATTAGCAATTTTGAAGAGATACGTTGATTTGTACAAAAAGAAATGTAAAATAAAAATGTGGTTTTGGGAGGGGGGAATCTTTCAGTGGTTTCACGTTTTGATATCTTGTCTATATGCCTTTCTTGGTTGAGTCAGCAAAGAGAATCCGTTTTTCCCTTGACTCAGGCCTGATGCAGCCACAGGCCATCTGCGTGAAGCACAAAGAGCTTTTGGTGCTATTGTGAAATTTGATGTACGTAGAGAATTAAACAGTATTTTCTGTAAGGGGGTCTCTTTGTTTGATATGCCTGCTTCAGCCTTAACTCCATCACCATAAATACCATTACTTGTTTATCAGTGGGATCTGTCCCTTGGCATTTGGCCCTATCTAAGGCAGGAGCTCTAAACTCAGGTAAAGGGCCCAGTGCAGTCCTCCTGCATTCCGCAGAACCCCTTTAGTCTGAGCACCAGTCGCCTTTGCTTGGGTTCCTGTCTTTTCTGCAGTTCTTCCCTGTTCATAAAGGTTGAAAGGCTCAGCTCATGACTGTTAAGAGCTTTGAGCTATCATATGCTGGTACTTCGTTTCATTTCGTTTCGTTTTTTGGCTTCACCCACCGCTGTAATGTGGCCCCCGAGAGCGTCTCTGAAATGGAATTTGGCCGTCAGTCTGAAAAAGATTCAGCATCTCTGATTTTTTTTCCCAAAAGGCTCCCAGAATGGCATGCAAAGATCAGAAATCAGAAGCTTGCTCTCTGCAGTTTTCCTTCTCATGAGAGAATATTGGCTGTGGTCTAGTGCTGAATGTGCTGGACTAGGACTCGGGAGGTCTGAGTTCTAGCCCCCTCAACCATGAAGCCGAGTGGTGACTTTGTGCCAGCAGAGGCATGCAGGGTTGTGGTTGGGTGGCTAAAATGGAGAGGAGGAGAATCTTGTAAGCTGCTTTGGCTTCCTTGCCAGAGGGAGAAAAGTTGGGCTATAAATGCAATATAATGACTAAGATGAAACTGGGACTGTCCCTGACTCCTACTAATTTGGAATGTCTCTGCTTAGCAATCAGGTCCAAACTATGCTTACCTCTGCTTACCATCAGGTCCAAACTATGCATTACAAGAGATGTGTTGCATCCCCTGCCCTCTCCCTCCCCAGGTTTTGTTGCCTGACATGCCATGGTCTATATTCTCAGCGGACCTGCTTATGGATTGAAAAGTGATTCAAGGTACAGAATATGCTCCTCAGCCGTGTTTTTATCACAGCTGCCCATAAATAACAGCATTTATATTGCATTGCATAGTCCAGAGTGATTCGTGTACATTATCTAAATAACCCTTGTAACAGTTTGATAATACAGACAGAAACGATGGCCGTATGTTGAAGCAAGAGTCTGAAATGGGAGTGTTGACAACACTAGACAAGCTTCCTCTGAATGTTCGAAAACACCAAGATAAGCTGGCGCATGTTGACCGTTGTCTAAGACGGTTGTCCTGACAGCACTGCAGAGGTCACTGGATTATTTGGGGTCTTGGTGTCCAAATTCTGTGATCTCAGCACCAGGCCTCTGAAGGCTGTGCTCCTGCCATGCTCTCCGTGCAGCCAAGAGCTGTGCCGGCTGCCGCCTTGCACTGCATGGGGTTGCGACTGGGTGTCAGAGGAGGAAAGCAGGATGGGCAGGGTGGGAGAGGAAGAGCCTGGGGCTGAGACCTGATGTGGATTCTTACGGATGCCCCAATGCCTCAGCTCCCTTTCTTTTCCCTGGCACTTTATCTAGATGGCTGAAAAAAACCTTCAGGGTGGCAGGCTGACTAGCTCACCTGTTTCTCTGCTTGTCTAGTATGCTCTTCAGGTGCTACTTCGGGATGGGCCACAGTTCCAGATGGCTCTTTAAAGTGGAATTGGATAACCCTTCAGAAACAGGACACCTTCAGACAGAAAGCCATCCTCCAGCAGCCTTTCAAATACCAGTCATCCATTAAAGAGGATGGATGGTGGCCCTCCACATCGTCTCTGTGTGGTGCAGAAGCATGAGAAAAGTTTCTGATCTGTGGGTAAAAGGAAAGGACCAGGAGGGGGTTGAGGGGCTATAGCGGCAGTGAATAAGCAGCTGCTCGCTCTGCTATGCTGTGAAGGTTATTGGCTGAAGGTACCTAAGGTTTAGGTGACTGACACCCGTGGGCAGTGCAGTCCAGGCAGACAAGCATTGTGTGCGTGGCCAACAATTTTGCACTTGCCTGGCAGACCTCAGTGCTTCAGCAAACAGCTGAAGAGATCTCACAGGCCTGAAGTCTGCAATCAGAAATATTGTCCCCTCCAGCCACTGGGTTATAGTCTGTGGCTGCAGTCCTGCAGGTGCTCACGTAGGAGGAAGTTCTATGGAATAGGTTGGGCCTTATTTCTGAATCAACGGGCAGGTTTGTTCTGAATGTTTTTAGCTGCTGGGTAGATTTCCTAAGTGTAGAGCATTGTTTCCTAATTAGCTTTTTCAGAAAAAAAAACTGAACAATCAGATAACTACCTATTCTCTCTCTTCTCAGTGTACTTAAAAAAGAAACCCCCTCTGCTTGCTCTCTCTTCCCCATTCATTCATTACAAGTTACTGTTTGTGGTGGTCCTTTAAAGGTGTAATCCTTTGTATGTTTAGACAGAAAAACAGTCTAGTGCAATTCCAACCAGCTTGGTTGGCTGAGGATTGCTGGAAGATGAAAGATTCGTTGTTGTTTACATATGCACCAAATTGCACTGTAGGGACAACCTTCTCTTTCTCCATTATCGTATACACAAGATAAAAACCTTAATGATGTACATGGATTTTCTGTAGTAGGCAATTTGAAACAAGACAGGGCTGAAAAAGGAAAGATATTTTTAAAGGATCTTGGGTGCCTACATTTATTACAAGTTCAGTTTATTGTGCTACATATAGGTATGTTACTCCTTAAAATGGGGACTAAAAATGAGACCTTTTTATTGCTTTAGTTTTGGTGTGTACATAACATGGTGTATACACACAATAACATTTCATTAACAATGTAATACAATTACCCTGTTGCCTGTCTCTCTACACCTTCTGAGCAGAACATGAACAGGAGTTCACATGGTACCTCCAGCACATTCTGGACCAAGAAAAACTACATCTCCCAGCATGCTCCAGGCTCACTGATTTAAGCTACAGTCCCCTTTACCTGTCACAGCTTGTAGCTCTATCTCTGTTTTCTCCAGCTGCAGAGACAGGCAGATCGCATCAGCCAGCCTTGAAACAATAGCAAGGACTGGGGGGCTCACCAGGGGAGGATTGGGTGAATGCATGGTCATATCAGCCTTGATAAGCTACTAAACAGCCATATCTGCAAGCCAACCTGTCCTGTTGTAATGAACATGGTCTAGGAAATTTCCAGGGGTAAATAACCCTCCAATTCAAGAAAATGACCTGCTTGCCTAATGCTGTGGTTTGCATTAATTCCACATTCAATGCTGAAGAAAGCACCAAATCTGCCAGGGTTGCTCAACAAAGTGGCACCCGGCGGGACCAGGAAAACCATCAGGGAATGACCAGGGCCACCTGAGCTCTGTGAAGTGGGTTGGACTTCATAGCCTAGGGGAAAAAAAGCCAAGGAGAAGCAATGAACCCCTTGGCCCAGGCACTGCTGAGCTGCGTCACACCGCACCCTTGCACTTCAAATGGAAAGCCATTCAAGAGCTGGAAAAATGGAAAGCCATTCAAAAGGACAACACTGAAGCCACACCAGATCCTAGTGCTACTCCTGAAGCTCTTCAGAAGTTGCCCTTTCGGAGATCTGAGAGTGAAGCTCAGAAATGGTACGCGCTGTCCAGGTAAGGTTCCAGGTGGGCAAGCTGTGGATATGCTTTCAAGGCAGCAGAAGTGTAAATGTGTAATGACAAGACAAGGTCTTCTAAAGCATGGGTCATTAACTTGCAACTCGATTGCAGCCTGATCAAAAGGTCGTAACAGCAGCACTTTCACTAAATAGCAAAAATGAAGTAAAACGTGTGTCCCAAAACACGTCTGGATTAAAAGTAGGCTCCAGTTCTGAAAAGTATTAAAATTACTGTCTAAGCTTTCTATATAATATGACTTTGAGGCCTTCACAGTATTTCTTTCAATATCACTTCCCAAATGAGAAAAATGGCTCCCAGGCAGAAACCTATCTTGAAACAGTGTCTTTACAGCCAAGCACTCTATCCCCTTATTTTAAGATGTTGAGTGGGAAGTGAACAATGGTTGCTTGGTGGCAAAAACCATTTTGGATATGACAAGAGGTGCCTCCCTGTTTGTGAGCAGTCCAAAATCTGGCAGGGCCTCTAAGCCTGGACCTGGGGCCCAGTGGCTGGGATGGCTGTTTCCAATGCTAGCTCCAAATTAAGCTTGCAGATCTGTACAGTCCTGCCAGTCTCAGCTGAACCATATAATCACTGGAGGTTATATTCCATATTTTATCAGTCACTGTCCACACACTGCCTCTCTGTTGCCCACCACTAGGGTCACAGCTCTGCTTTTGCGGGGAAAATGCAAAATGTTGACTGCTTTGATCAGTACCACTTCGTTTGCATGGGATCCTTGAGAAATGGCATAGCCTGCTCCTTGGAGACTGTCAGGACTTGGAGAACAGAAAATACGGAGGTGCTTTGGGGATTTTCTTCCCCTTCTGACTGCAAATGAAGGTATCCAGAATAGACCTTGGAAGTTCTCCACAATGTTCCCATGCAGAGAAGAACGGAACAATTTCATCCATCCCCTGGTTTAGAGGATGTGCACCCAGTAACGGGACAGGAAGGACAAATGTCCTTACATAGCAAGGAGGGTTAGTACTTCTTAGAGAACATAAAGCCTCTCGGCTTTTTAATCAGTGGTGGAAAGGCTATTTATTTTTAGCATTCATTCAATGAATCATGCTGTTCAATCAAAAAGTTCCCAGAGCAGCTTACCGAAATCAATAATGTGGCACTCCCCCCTCGAGCCGAGATTTACAATCAGAAAGGCGCAAGAGGCCAGGAGAGGAACTGGGGCGGGGGGGGAGCAGCGTGATGGTGGCAGTGAATTCAGCTACCCAGACGATGGGAAGGCGTACTCCGGGATCCATGCTCCTCAGGTCTGTGCTGCATCTGCAGACCTGGCATGTTCTTCCTTTTAGACCACCGCGGGAGGAAGAAACAGCCGTACATAAATCCTCCCACAAGGTGGACTAGCACGCAGAGTGAATGTGGAAAGGGGCTTTTGGGCACCAATTCTTAGATTCAGATATTAGGGCAATCTGGAGTCCTCCAGATGCGTTGGACAACTCTCATAACAGCAACCTGGTGAGGTGGGTTAGGCTCAGAGTGGCTGGCCAAAGCCACCCAGCACAGTTCTTGAACAAATGGGGGCTAGAACCCAGGTCCCCAGTATAGCCTGCCACACCACACCAGCCCGTTTCCCAATTCAAGCCTCTGGAGGTTGAATTAAACCTGGGGATGAATCCTCTCTCAAAGCCATCTCATTTTACTCATCCTTAGGAGAGCCTTTGCTTCCCAATGGCCCACTGCCTCAACAGAGCTCCTTCAGCGATTCGGGATGCCAACAGGGATGGTGCAGGATGGGAGAATCAGCAGCAACGGGTGGTACAGATGCTCTTGATACTGCATGTGGAAAAATCCATGTGCTGCTTTAAATTTCTCCACTAGCCTGTTTTCTGTTTTTATTGCAAAGATGAAAGGCTGTGTTGATTCTCTAAGCCTGGAGTTCCAGTAAGGCTAGATCATTATTTTTCTTATAACTTATCCTTAGCACAATCCATCTTGGCCTATTGTCCAAGAAGAGACTTTGAACTGGGGAGGCAGATTATATCAGAGCTATTCCTCATGGATGGGGTAGTGATGGAAATGAGTTCATCATCCGTAACTTTCTCTGCTTTTAGCTCAGAGGCATTCTGCCTCTACGAAGCCCAAATGCTTCTCTCGGGTTCAGCGGTCCCGGAGCCAGGGCTTGCAGGGCAGCCAACTTCAGCGGCCACCCTCCAGAGGCTTCCCTGGCCCCTCTGAGCTTGGCCATAGTTCCCACAGTGGCTGGGAACTACGAAATTGTGAAAAAAATTGTGAGAATTGTGAAAAATCTTTCACAATTTCAATTTATGCCTTGTTGACAGTAAAGTTCTGTAATTCTTCTGCAGTTAGGATTTTTCTTCATGTTCAGCGGCAGTTCTGCTTTTCTACTTTTACTAGCGGCAGTTCTGCTTTTCTACTTTTACTTTCATCAATTGTTTCAATTCATGTTTCCTTCTGCCACTAATAAGGTATCATCTGCATATCTTAACCTACTGATGTGTCTTCCACCAATTTTCACTCCTCCTTCCTCTGATCCTAATCAAGCTTTCCTTACATATGGATTGAACAGATAAAAAGATGAATATGCCCTTGTCTGATGCCTTTGCCTATAGGAAACCAATCCGGCTCTCCATAGGCTGTTTGTTCTACATTTAACTTCTCCACAATACAAGTTACACATCAGAACAATCCAATGCTGAGGCACACCTCCTTTCTTTCATGACCTTTCATAGCTTTTCCTGACCAACACAGTCAAAGGCTCAGTTGCAGTGCATAAAGTGTAGCCAGACCTTCTTCTGAAATTCTTCAATGCACTTCAGTAGCCAATGTATACAGATCTCAAGTGCCTCTTCCTTTTCTGAGCCAGTCTGAATGCCGGGCATTTCTCACTCCATATAGGGTAATGTCCTTTGTTGCAACACTTGGAGCATCTATCTGCTCGCATGAGAAACTGGAGCAATAGTCCTATTGTCACTGCACTCTTTTGCATATCCTTTTTGGGGACTGGAATTTATCTTGAATCTTTCCAGACCATTGTGTTGTTTTCCATTTTTGTTGGCATATTCTTCTTAGGATTTGGAACGGTTCAGACTCCGCAGCTTGGAATAGTTCTATTGGTATCCTTTGCTCTGGGTGGTTTATTCCAGGCTCCTTCAAAGAAGTATCCTATCAAGAAGAGCCTACAATATTAAAAAGAAAAGTGGAAGATGCACTGAAAATACTTGGCGATCAGGGTTCTAGTCCGCACTTGGCCATGAAGTTCATTTGGGCCAGTCTCTGACTCTCATCTAATCCACCTCATGGGATTGTTGTAGAGATAAAAGGGAGAGGAGGAGGAAGATTGTGTAAGCTGCCTTGCTTCCCTTGAAAGGACAACAAAGGAAAGATACACATACAATAAGTATATAGAACTGGAGTTGCCAATGCCTGAAAAAGAGGGACCCCCCACAGATTTGGGGAGGCCCACAAAAGACCCCTTTTCTACATCAGCACTCTGCCCAGATTGCAACCCTCTCCCCTTTCCCACAATGCCCAGAACACTTGCACCACCCTGATCTGAAGCATTATGGGAAGTCAAGTTGGTGCCCTGCTCACCCATCCGCATGCCTGCTTGGAGTATCCGGTGCTGAGACAGGGCTTCACCCTGAACCCCGTTCAGCAACAACAGCCTACACTGAGAATTCTGAGGGTCCAAAGCAAGGATCCCAGCTCCAGCAGACCTACCGATATTGTGGCGTGTGCGTTTGGACCTTTGCCTGAAGAAAAGCAGCCCTGGAATACACATCCTCTGCTGCCACATCTTCAGAAGGCCCACCTGCCACTCCGGCTGTCCCTTCTAGGCTGCCTGGAATCAAGGTCTTTCTCCCAGGCTAATGAATCCTGCAGGAGTGGCTCTCCCTTGGCCGCCACCCCCTCCCCTGATCTTCTGGTTTTTTGTGGGGATAGGATCAAGGGTGGGTTGGTGAGCTCCCGAGAGGAGGATAGATCATCTGGAGGATAGATGCTCTCTCCTTCCCCTCCGACTGGGTCTCCCAGTCTGATGAGGGGCAAAGAGTATGAAGTCGCTGTCACTTCGGGGTCCCTCCGATCACTGTATTTGCAGGTAAGTGTGGAATTCACCCCCCCCGCCCCGCCCCGGGAATGCTGTCTTAAAGGCTATTGTAGCGGAGATGTACCTAGATGAGAGCAGCCTTTCCTACCTAGCCTGGTGCCCTCCCAGTGTTCTGGATGACAACTCCCATCATTCCTGACCACCGGCCTGATGTCTGGGGCTGATGGGAATGGAAGTCCAAAATATCTGGAAGGCACCAAGTTGGTAAGGGTTGGATTTTTGGCCCATGTCATCTGGTGCATTAAATGGCAAATATATAAATATGTGTATGTGGGATCTAGACGCAGACAGAAGGGTGAGGGGTGATGAATGTTAATGCAAAAAGCCCAAGAATGCCAGGGATTGGTGCCCAGTTATTGTGCAAAGTCCGATGCAAACGGGATTGCCTGTGCCTCCAGCTGAGTTCTGATCCCCAATTACCTTGCCTCAAACACGGCATTTGATGGGGCATCCAAACATTGCCTTCCATGCAGAACCCTCTGATATTTATTACCAGGAATATATATATGTGTGTGTGTGTTAAGAAGGAACAGATGGAATTGCTAAAAAGAACCTGTTAATTGGTAGCACAAAAATGAATGAATAAATAATTAAAACCTAGAAGCATTTCCCCAATGAGAAAAGTAAAAAAGACGAGGAGAGGAGAGGAGAGGAGAGGAGAGGAGAGGAGAGGAGAGGAGAGGAGAGGAGAGGAGCATGCGAGGCTCTGCCCACTGAAAGCTGTGTGTATCACAACTCTGAACATGCAGGTCACAAGTCCTCCTCATCCAAGCTGGCAGGGCTGGTGCCAAGGATAAACATGGCTGGGCTCACACCCTAGCAGGGACCCAGTGGCAAGAGGCTCCTGAACTTTCTCCTCCTCTTCACCAGTGCAGGCTGCTTCTTCACCTACTTCTTGCTCTGCTGCCGGGTAGGCGCAGTGATGGGAAAGCAGATAAGGAGCAAGAGCATTGGGTGACAGGTGGTGCTGAGTGACGGCCAGGGAAAGAGCGACCGGTTAAGGGTGACTTGCCCAAGGGCCCTCCAGACTTGGAGCCAGCTCCTCCTCCTCCCCAGCTTTTCATAATTCCTTGCCCGATAAAGAGATCTGGAGATCTTGAAAGCTTCCACATTTCTGTGATCATTCAGTTAGCCTAATAAAAGTATTATTATGAATTCTGGAACAAGACTCCACCTGTTGAGTCTCTCTCTCTTTTTTCCCTTTGCTGTGACAGCTTCACACAGATGGAAGATTTAGCACAACGACCATTCACAAAGAGCAGTTGGAAGAGGCAACAACAACCGCGGACTAGCTCGCTCGAGGAAAGCCTTGCCGAGCCAGTTTTGCAATGGCAAAGCAGCCTTGTTAAAAATAGCGCTTCGGTTGCATGCGCCGTGTGTCCTGCTGTTCGTAAGTCAACATGTGGGGTGGGACAACCCTGCTTAAGCCAGACCACAAGTTTCCTCTTCTCTGCCCTCCTCACTTTGTGGTCTTATTTGCCCAGATTAGCAGAGAGACACCGTCCCCGGCCAACCGCAGCGCTGCCATCTGCCTCTCCTGCCCGCTCACTGGCTGCTTGAGAGGCGCTCTAAGGCAAGGTGCAAAGACGAGCACCTCTCATTGGCAGATTTCCCTGATTCAGGCTGAAGGAGGCTGTTGCTGGGCAAAGCACGGGGGGGGGGATGGTGTGTCCCCCCCACTGCTGTTTGCTGGACTTTGCTGCATGGAACTCTTCACATTGCAAAGCAAATATGACTATCTGATGCTCTTGCCCAGATGCTAAGCCCCCTCTCAGGCTGAAATGAATTCAAAGCTGAAACCGCACCATGAGGACGTGTTTGTTTTAAACTGGATTTAAAAGAAAATAACACCTGGTTTAAAAAAACCCAAACCAGACCGTGGCACTTCAGGAGAGGTGTGGGCCAGCTCCCCCATGTTTATAGGGAAGTAAATCCGGTTTGCTTTATACGGTGGGGCTTACGTTCAAGTCAACTTGTGCATCTTTGCTGCCTGACCTAGCCATACTCACACACAAGAATAGCAGACAATCCTGGGGAAAGTGAAGTATGGGCTATTCCTGAAAAACTCCAGAGGAAAATATGTGACTGTACACCACAAAGAAGAGCGGAGATAACAGAATGATTTCCTTGTTTGCAGTCCTTGCTGGGGTGGCAGGAACTATCCGGTTTAGACTACTGCAATTTGCTTTGCTTGGGGTGCCCTTAAAGAGAGTCCAGGAACTATAGTTTGTGCAAAATGCAGCAGCCGGATTGCTGTGCGCATGTTGTTGACCATATTACACTGATCCTGCTCAGCCACATCTGCTTCCAATTTGTTTCTGGATGCATTTGAAGCTGTTGGTCCTTACCTATAAAGCTGCCGACTGCTTGGGGAGAAGCAGCCTGAAAGATCTGACTTTGCAGTCCATTTGATGTTTCCTCATTATCTGATTTAGAGCCTCACACCAGGTCACTCAGATCAGAACACAGAACAAGATCTTTTCTGTGGTAACTTGCCAACTGGGGAACTCCTTTCCTAGGAGGATTAGACCGGCTCCAACATTATTCATTTTGAGGCATGCCAATAAAACTCAGTCTTTGAATGCTTTTAAAAGTTACCAACTCATCTTTCTGTTTCGAAAGATGTCTGTCCTTTGTTTATATGTTATTGTTTTAAAATTTTTCATAGAATCAGAGTTGCAAGCCTCTGAAGAAAGCATCTGGTCCAGCTCCAGTGCAGAGCGCAGCTACAGCATCCCTGACAGATGGGCCATCCCTCCTGTGCTTAAATACCCCCGCCACTGCCTCCTGGGGCAATCTGTTGCCCTCGCCTCTGTTAGAATGCTTGTCCTAACGGCTAGCCAAAATTGCTTCCTTGCACTTTCTTGGAGTTGGTTCCAATTCTGCTTTTGAGCACAACAAGGAACAATCTTTCATCTTCTGCAGGCCAGCCTTGCAGATATCTGAAGATAGTTCTCCTCTCTCCTCTAAATCACCCCTTCTCTGGGCTAAACTTACCCAGCTATTTCAACCATTGCTCACTGGGCTGGCTTACCCGACTCTCTCACCGTCCTGATTGTTCTTCTCTGGATATGCTCCAACTTGTCCATGTCCTCCTTCAAATGTTTGTTGCCTTGAGGGCCACTGTTTGGCCAAAAGATGACTCAGAAATAGTTTTATTAGTGAAGCAACATTGTTTATGAGTAGACTTAGAAGTGCCTTTTCAGCCTTGTTTACCTTGATGGCAAATATAGGATTTTGGATCAGTGTTTTGAGCCTTCAAGGAAGAAATATTATTTGAATAGTGCTAATCTTCCCTGCTTCCTTGTTGTTTTTCATCCACTGCAGTTGTTTTGCACATTCCAGAAACCGGAGCGCCACTTGCTCAGTCTGTGTTTGCTTAACTCATCTCAGAAAATCAACAGAAGAATAGACACCTATGTTGTTCCTTACTCACAGAAAATTTCTGTTCCCGGCTTAGTCATACCAGTGAAATATGGGAAGACAATCAGCTCCTGATGTTTAAAGCAGACACTGTCCATAGCCCTAACGGCAGTTGTAGCTGAGCCAGAATAGTTGGAGATCAGTCCTTTGCCTAGTTATGCAGGAGTAAGTCTTACTGTGTTCAGTGGAGCCTGCAGCTACCACCATTAATTTATTTAACTGCCCCACTGCCCAAAATTTCTCAGTAGTGTATAACAATGCATAAAAACAGTACCATTAAACATAATAAACATAAGATCTACCAAAGAAACTTTAACAAATTAAAAATGGCTAAAAATATATACAGTGAAGAACAACCCTGTTAATTAAAAACACCTGGGAGAGGTAAATCCCTAAGCCCATGGGTGACCAAGCATGCATTTAAAGGTTTCCTCATGAAGGCCTTCTTTACCCAGCACCACAAAGATGACAGGCAGGCCACAGTGGGAAGGTCATTTCACAGTTGTGGGGCCACCACAGAGAAAGCCCTTCTTGCCGCCCTTGTAGCCTCCCTTGGAGTCAGCCCTCGGAGAAAAGCGCCAGATGCTGAGCATGGTGTCGAAGCAGACCGCTGTTGGGAGAGGTGCTCTGGCAAGTATTGTGGTCCCAGGCCAGGCCAGGCTTCCTTAGTGCATACAGTGACAATCTTACATATACACTGACTTAGGGATCACTCCCATCAAATTCGGAGGGACTTAAGTGCTGCGTAATACAGACACTGTAGCATGAACTCAATGGAACTTAAACATTGAATAGTATTGTAGTTATTGTTGCAAAGCACCCAGACAGCTTCAGAAATAGGGCAGTATAGAAAATGATGATGATGAAGATTCCTAGGCTCAGCCAGTGCAAGTTAAGACTTAAGACATCAGACTACCAGGACAGCAATCATGCCTTCAAAACCCAGGGACTACTGGAATACAATGATCTTTGCAGTGCATGGAATGCCTGCAGGGTGGGAGCCACATGAGTCTTCAGGCTCAAGGAGTTTCCACCATCTGGGTGCTATCAGTCTCGAATGTGGGGCACAAAGCAAAGCCTCTGTTAAAGATCTCAGCAAGTGAGTGGATTTGTGCAAAACAAAGGCAGCCCATAAGAGGCCCGGGATCTCAGGATCCAAGGCAGATCGGACAACAACGGAATAATGTGGTCTCCTATAATGAACGTCCAGACCAGAGGTAGTTCACAAGGGCAGCCCTACACAGAATGTGTGAGTGCAGTAGTCAGGCCCGGATGTGGCCAAGGCACGGGTAGCAATGACAGGTCAAATAATCCGGTTTAGGCACAAATCCTTCACCAGGTTGTACATCAGTCCACTTCGACCACACTCTTAAAACCACATCTTTTGGTTTGCATCGTCTCTGTCTGAGAGCCTTTCTCTCTAGAGTGAATACATTAACCCCTTGATTTCTTTTGTGTAACCATAAATAGGATTGTGCCCATAAGGTTGTTTTTGTGATTCAGTGATGGCTTGCACTGTGCTAGTGGAATTAAAGTTCTTTGTATCTTAGCTACTCAGAATACCTACATTATAAAAATTTCTGGCTGCTTGAAACTAAGCGAAATGAATGCTCTCCTTGAGTCACTAAGGGTATTAGTGCAATTCTATGCACTTCTAGTCTGTAGGCACCACTGAACTGAAAAAGGGATCCTTCTAGTAATATGAATAGGACTGTGCTGTTCATTAGGTAACCAGCAGTGCTTCTATTTTAAATGAGGTTCCATATCATAAATTTCACCTTGACTGTCTTTAAAATCCCTACAGAATTGGGGAAAAAACAATTTAAAACATTTTGCTTTGCTTCAAATGCTATTTTAATCCTTGTTTCCCAGATTTTGAACCTGGTACAAATGACGCAGAGATGTCAGCGTATCCATTGCTTGGGTCAGTGGCAAGAATGTTTTGCTTCTGTGTTCTCAGAAGCAAGACATTTTATTTCAGTGACATTTACTTCCAAATATATTTGGGGTTACATTTCCTTCCCTCTTCAGATAACTTGAGGAGACTGGCCGTATGAAGCTGTGTGTGTTTACTTAGAAGTAAACTCCATTGCTTCTCAAGGAAATGTCTCTAAGATTGGGAATAAATCTATTGAAAATATACTGGGACACACTTCTGAACAGACATGTATAAGGCTGCACTGTTGAAAAAGGAACGGCTGTTACAGGAGAGTAGGTAGGTCTACCCTGAACTAATCTCATGGAGTTCATGGGATTGCAGTCTTAATGGAATAATTTAAATTTGTGTAAATGCGTACTTTACCAGTTTCGTACGATCTCTCAGCAGGCTTAATGCAAAGGGCTCGGTGATAGATTGATAAATAGATCGACAGGTAGAAGTGAATAAGGTTCTAATTCTAAACACAGTGAATATCACAAAGGACAGAAACTGTCCTTTAGGGCAGTGGAACTTACTCCCAAGTAAACAAGTACAGGATTGACCTGCACAGGTCTATTTACAAAGCCGTTTGGCAATACTTCGCAAGGTTGAAATCCTATGCATGTATACTTGGGGGTAATTCCCACTGACGTAAATGGGCCTTACAGCCAAGTAAATATGTACAGGATTGGCTCCACACTTACAAACTAAGATCGCAATCCTATACAGACTTACGTGGGAGCCGTCCCATTACAGTCAATGGGACTTCCTCCTGAGTAGAGAGGGCACGTTTGCGCTGTAAATGGTGCTGTTTTCCAGCCCCTTCGAAGTGATCCTTAAAAGAGGGACCGAGCTGACCTCATGCCGCGGTCGAAGCGGGCCCGCTGAGATCCCTCCACCGCGGCTGCACGAATTGGGCGCTTTCCAAAGAGGCCAGGGGTCCGCCTCCTTGACAGAGGCAACAAGCCACCCCATTTTCCACCCCTTTCCCGGGGAACGAGGAGACAAACAACCTCTGCGGACACTACATTTCCCATGATCCCAAGCCCGCCCGTCGTCTCCTCGTTGGTGCAGATGGGTGGGAGGGCGATGACTCAGGCCGGGGAGGCCCCGCCTGCTCCGACGTGATTGGCTACGCGCGGGGCGCACGCCTGCTCCGGATTCGTCGACACCGCCCTCCCCGTGCCATCAGTATGAAACCAGCAGCTGTTCGGAGGCTGGTCCGCCCGATTGGTTTGCTTCCATGTAATGCTCCGGGGAGCAGCCGCTTGCAGGACAGCTCGGCTCCGGCGCGCAGGAGGCGGCTCGCGCGTCCCAGAACCCGATGCGCGCCGGCGTCCCGGAGTGCGGCCGCTGTCGGGCGTTCTGCCGCGGAACCCTCGGGGCGCCCGGCGTGCCCGGGAGCTGCTCCCCCGGCCCGGTCGCTCGACTCCTCCGCGCCGCGATCCTCCTCAGGAGCCCAAACTCTCCCGAACTTCGCGGGGGGACGGAGGAGAACGCGCGGGTTCTGCTCGCCTGCTTCGCCCCAGCCCCGGGCAACCCGCGGCGGCAGCAGCATGATCGTCTCCGACCCCGAGAGCTGCGACCCTTCCGGAGTGCAAGGCTACTCGCCCTGCGGGAGCTGCGGAACACTGAGGAGGAAAGAGGTAACGCGAACCGGGGCCGTTCTGCACGAGGCGATTTTGCGGGGTCGTGTGAGCGTGCAGGTACGCGTGTGCGTGCGCGGCGCGGAGGGACCGCTCCGTGGGCTTCAGCGCGTGTCACTCCGAGCCGGTCGGTGCCGCTTGGTGTTCTTTTTCTGTCCTTTGCCATTTTAGGGGAGATGAAGAGGAGGGGGGCAGCGGTGGGGTTGCAGCAGAGTTGCGCAAAGGGTGGTTGTTATGATGATCTGAGGAGGACACGGGTGAGGAATCTCGTTGCATCAGCCGGAGCCAGCGCGCAGTTGGTCTGAAAACAAAAACCGGGGAGGGGGCGGAGGGGGGGCGAAACGTTGGCAGCAGCTCGGCGACTACGTCCGGGCGCTCCTGCAGCGGGAGAACATGACGCAACGGGGCAGGAGTGTTGCCCCCGGGCGAGAGCGGAGCGCCGTCTCTCCTCCGACGGTAGCGCAGCGGTTAGCGGCCGGCTTTGCGGCCAGAGAGCCCTCTCGGTCGCCCCGGCAAAGCCCGCGCCTTCTGCCGCCCGCGAGGCGAATTGTCCCGACCGTGCGCGCACTCTCCCCGCTGCCCTCTCGTTAAAGACCCGCGCGACGTGCGGCAGGCGGGCGGACGGGCTGGATTTGCACCGCTTTACGTGCTCGTCGTCTGGAAAGGACCAGACGGGCCACCGCGCCAGTTCCCGTTTTGCCTCGCGTTCCGGGGCTCGGCCGTACATGTGCAGGCTTGCCCGGCGCAGAATTGTCCGTTCCTCCAAGCCGGCGCCCTCCGGGTTGTAGTCCCGTATCGCCTGCAGGGCGCCGGCTTGGGAAGGAGGCTAAGTGGGCTCCTCCTTGGAGGTCGGCAGGGGGGACTTTTAAGGTCAGTGCTGGCACTTATCAGAGTTTGAGTCCTAGAGGCCCGAAGGCCCCAGGTCCTGGGGAAATTAACATCCCTGCAAAAGGACGCCCTGTTCGGGTGGCTTAGGATTTCATGGACTCCATCACAAGCATGGGACCGCAGCTATGCACGGCTGCATGGACCGCCCCATACACGTAGCAGGGCGCAGCGCTTTCATCCAGGCGTGGGCATCGTTCTCTGAAGGTGGGGCACCTTGTCCCCCCCCCCTCTTCTGGACAAGACTTTCTGCGACTTTCCCCCTCTCTTCTGGACAAGAGCAGACCACCCAAGATGGTTTGCCCCAGCGGCCTTGGGGTTTTTCCACTGATACGGCTGGCGACCCTGTTGGATCCTGGTCCTTATCTGGACGGTTGGCACAATTGTTCCTGAGTGTCCTTTCCTGAGCTTGGACTACTCCAGGTACACCTGGAGTTAAGATCAGTGAGAAAATAGAAGACAGAGTGGAATAGAGATGGAAAAAAACTAAGCTGGGATACCTAAAAGAATGCCTGTCTCCATATATCCCTATCAGACCATTCAGGTCATCAATGGAGGCCTTTGCCTTTGGAATGCTCTTCCAAGGGAGGTGCAACTGTTGGTGATTATAGAAATAAAATTAATCATATTAATGATAATAGTGAGACAAAGTTTGGCCACATTTCTTTTGCCGAGAGGGACTTTGTGTTGAATTTTATGATCCTCAAACTGACCTGTGAAAGATCCATTTGGGAAAATATACCTTGATTATTTCAATGCATTGTAAAAGATCTAAACAGAAGAGTGCAAAAGACACCCCCCCATCCCAGCTTTAATGTACGCTTATGGGCCAGTGGAGAGAATACGTCTTTTGCCAAAGTGGAACATTCAAAGGGAATTAATCCAGCCCATTTGGACCATTCATTGACCCTTGGTTTACCTACCTCACAGGGTTGTTGTGAGGACAAAAGCCAGTGAGAGCCAGTGTGGTGTAGTGGTTAAGAGCATGGGACTGGGACTCAGACGGTCCGGGTTCGAGTCCCCACTCAGCCATGGAGCCAACTGGGTGACTTTGGGCCAGTCACAGGCTCTCAGCCCAACCTACCTCACAGGGTTGTTGTTGTGGGGATAAGATGGAGGAGGAGAATGATGTAAGCTGCCTTGAGCCCTTTGTAGGAAAAAGGCAGGAAGATAAATAGAAAAATAAATAAATAAAATGTAGGAGAGGATAGTGTAAGCCACCCACCTTGGGTTCCTTGCAAGAGGGCTAAAGGCAAGATATAATAAGAAACTTAATATGACCCTAGTAAAACCTGAACATTTTATAATTGCGTCTTTTACTTGCCAGAGTGGGGACCCTCCATCAGTTATGCAGCTGCTTCTGCAGATGATGTCTTCATTCCTGCTCTTCATTCCATGCAATTTTAGCTATTTTTACTGGAATAGGAAAGAATGGGATTATTACATATTTTCCCCTTTAAAACTGCTACAAATATGCCATGAGCTGTCCCAATCCCTTCTTGAATTTGTAATTTATCACTACCCTGGTGGTGCAACACAATGCTCACCAACCGTTTTTTTCAGCAGTTGATCAGTTGCTTAGTTTAGAAAAAAAAAGTTCAGTCCAGGCTCTCAACTGTTTGTTGAAATAAATTTTTGAAGTGTTTATCATTATTTTGTTTTTTAAAAAGATAAAAAACTGAACTTGTGTGACAAATGTTTCTGGGAAAAGGTTTCATGCTGCTGGTGCCACCACTGAGAATTCCTTGACTTTCATCCCCTCTTGGAATGGTGCCTTTTCTCCTGATCTTAGTACATAAGAGAGATGGCAGCAAGGTAATGTAGCATTAAGTGCTCCCAGAGGGTTCTTGGGCCCCGATTGGCTGCATATTGAGGCCCTGAGCATCTCTTTCAATACAGCATCGCAATATTCATGTCTAACTTGTCTGGATGGTATGACATATCTTGAACAATGAACGAAAAAAGGGGTGGTTTGTATTATGGGCTACACTGTACAGTGTAGAAGAGGATGGGTTTCTGTCCTGAAGAACTTACCATCTAAAACTTGCAGCAGGAGAAACAACAGAGGCAGGAGAGAGGGTAGTGGGAGAGCAAAACAGGGAAACACCACGTGCTTTGGTTGCATGTGCTTAGTCTGGGTTTTCGGCCAAGTTAACACATGGAATGAGGGGGTTTTGCCAAGGGCTTCCTGGAGGAGGTGGCTGCTATAGTGGGAATTCAGGGGCGTAAGAAAGGTGTCACCATACAATTGTCATGGGAGGCTGTTCCCACCATAGGGAGTTTGTTTTGTCAGTTACAGCACTCATTCTGCTCAAATTGAGTATGGCTGCATTGCTTTCCTGGTCTTCAGGAGAGGCCTTAATTTTTCCAATTTGCAAATAGCTTAGTGGACTTTTCTCCTTGCATAAAGCTGTTTTCAGATAACCTTTTAAGTCTAGTAATCGCCATTTCAACATCAGACTGCTTGTTTTTGCAGTTTTGCATTTCACCTTGATTAAGCATTGCTTAAGCCATGCTATTTAACTCTTCCCCACCTCCACCCCCATGGTTAAAGATGGAGGAAAATTAAGATGAGCTGAGAAGAAAACTTAGGGACTAGTAATGGAGCACCATGGGCTGAGTGCAGAAGGTTAAAAGCAGAATCTTAGCCACTTCTGATGTGACTTCAGTGATGCTGGTGTGCCTCTTTATAGTAGTTCCAAGAAGCTTTTCAGAGATCTTGTAATATTAGGGTAGGAACACTTCAAACGTTACAAATCTGCTTTGTTGTTGTTAGAACTTCCAAGAGTCCCCAGCCAGAACCTGGCACAAAAGACCAGAATGCTTCGAATCCAAGAACTGAGCACAAGAATTACTTTAATGCCCCTGAAGTGGATGGAGCTCACAGTCTTCAGTCCAAAACTCAATGCTGAGTCGCTCCTTTCGCCCAGTTTTCTTCTTTTGCGCACTATCATTCAGTGCAAGTTGGGGCTCCTTTTGTTGCTGCTGCTGTTAATCAATAGGGCTTCAAAAAACTTTTGTCGATTTGTTGGAAGCTTCTGCTTACTCTTGTTGTCGCTAGTGCAGGGCAGCCAGTAAAGGCCTCTTAGGTGAGAAACAAAGTTGGTGTGGAATGAAATCAGTGCCTGAAAGCACTTGATCGAACAAAAAAGCAAACTGTTTATGCATTTCTTAAAACAGGTGAGGAATCTGCATCTACCTGGATGTTGCTGAACTTCACACCTGATGAACGGTCGTGCTGGTTCAGCCATGCTGACAGTTTCTGGAGTCCAGCCACATCTGGAACACCACCATATTTGCTAGGAATATTGGAAAGCCACACTGCATTCACATGAGTTCTGTTGTTTATGAATCCAGCCTGCAGATTCCTTCATGGACTAGTACTTTTCTGAGTTGTACAGATTCTGCAGACTTGCAGATTGATTTTTTTTTCAGTTTGGGTAGGTGGGGATTTGCACAGATGTGCATTACTGCAAATAGAGCAAAATTCTTATCTAAACAAGTTTGATTCTATTCACAAGAGGACAGACACCTGAGAGTCCCTGAAACAGAGACAGGACCAATGTGACCACCTCCACACATTTCTACCTGCCACTGTCTTAAATGGAAGAAGAACGTGGTAGAAAATAAAATTGGAAAAAAGCAAAAAAATCAAAATAGTTCCGTGCTGCTTACAGCAGATAAACGTATACAGATGGTCTTGGAGGAGATGGTCAGGCCAAACATATATCTACCTTTGGAAAGTGGGGAGAAACAGAGAGTGAATTAAGATGGGATGGGATGAAAGGGCCGAAATACAAAAACTTCTGCCAATCACCAAGCCTTCGGAAAGACATTTCAGTCTTTTAAAATGGGGTGAGGGAGACAGCACACAAGCCAGGAAGCCCCCAAACCACTAGTGAGGAAGGGGAAAGGTGATGCTCCTGTGGATGCCCCAGAGGACTGGATTTGACCGTTCGCCTGATGTTGCTCACCCTGCAGTAGGCAGAATCAGTG
This sequence comes from Varanus komodoensis, assembly GCF_004798865.1. Lineage (NCBI taxonomy): Eukaryota > Metazoa > Chordata > Lepidosauria > Squamata > Varanidae > Varanus > Varanus komodoensis. Next base: position 5,683,175 of record NW_025335759.1, read on the forward strand.
GCCCATCTCCAGTTCATTTAAACTCTCTCAATAGAACAGAGATATCTCTTTCGATCACACATTTAAGAATTCTCTGCAGAGCAGAGTGATGGCATTCCACACACGAGGCATTTCTTAATCTTAAAGGATCTTAACATTAGTTATTTAATCTTGCAAAGGGGCACTGGCTGCCTTCAGGGCGTAGGAAAGGGAGCAACTGCAGAAATGAAACTGTTGGAGAAAGGAAGAAGCTTCTGTGAGCGTAGCGAGGGATGGCTGGGGATGTTGGAACTTGTAGTCTAGCCCATCTTGCTTGCAGTTGTCTGCTTTGATCCCCAAACTGGTTTGCAGAAGACATTTTCAGTGGCAGGAAAACGATGCTGCCCTAGGCTCAAATATTTATTTAAAAAACTCTGACAAAGAAGCCAAAACTGGTAGGTCCTTGCAGTTTTATATGGGGAAAGGCAATTGTGAGCTGAAGCTTGTTTCTGCCTCTGAGGCCATATGCATTTACTCATCGGTAGGTCCCCAGAAGTTCAACAGGTGTGGACAGTGTTGTGGACCCAAAGTCCGACCCACTAGAAGCTTTTAAAACTCAGCTGATTATTTTTGCCCTTTCCAGAATTGTTGCTTCTAAAGAATGTTACCGCTTACCATGTTGTTGCCGCCTACCAACCAAGTCTGCAAAAAGAAACAGCTCACAAATGTTTAGTGTTTATTTCCACTTCTGTGCCAAGCCGTAACCCAGGCATTCTCTAGGCGGCTTACAAATGCTGAAGGCAGCCTATAAAGACTGCTGCAGGGCTGCAGTTGCCTGCATGGATGAGGGTTAATCCCACATCACGCCAAGGTTCTCAGCAGCTTCACTGGCTCCCAGATGGGCCTGGTTCACCAAGTGCTGGTCCTTGACCTTTATAGCTCTCTGGGTCCTGGCTGCTTCTTCCATGGGGGCCTTGTCCTATACATTAAGATGAGACTGCTCGGTATTCCCACGCAGCCTGAAACACAGACATAGAAACACTGACCCTTCTCAGAGGTGAGGCTGGCTCTGTGGAACCTCCTTCCAGGGATACAGAGCTGCTTCCCTGGCCATGAGCTAGATGGCTTTCAAACAGATTCATTGTGAGTGAGGCAGTCTTCTCAGCTGCTGCTGGGCACAGCGACTGTGACCTCTTGGTCAGCCTTCTCTGAGATGTGCCGAACGACTTCCCATTAGCCCCAACCAGCAGGGCTGTACCCCAAGACATCTGGGGCGTCCCACCCCTGCTCTGGGTTCAGGGGCACTCTGCTACTGAACGCCAGTTGCTGAGGGGCAGGAATGTTGCTGTTGTGATTTGCTTGTGGGCAACTCTGGAGGCCCCTGGTTGGCTCCTGTGGGAAACCAGGATGCTGAGCTAGGTGTCTGCCTTCTCTCCTGATGCACCTTGGTACCAGTAGGGCGTCTGTCAGAGACCTTGAGGGATGGCTTCACATCTAATGTTGCGTTGTAAGGCAGCTACCTTCAATCTGGCACCTCCCAGATTCCTTGGACTACAAGCCCCATCATTCTGAGCCAGCAGGCCCATTGTCCCTGCTGGCTGAGGATGAGGGAGTTGTGGCATTCCAGGCATCTGGGAGACAGTAGGCTGGGAAAGGCTGCTGTGGGGTATTTAGGCTTGCATGCCTTGTTTTAACACTGCCTCCTTGTATGTTTTTCTTCGATTTTATTGGAAAGGTAGAATCTGAACATTGGGATAAGTGCAATGCAGCTTCCTTGGTGGATGGGAAGAGCTGGCTCAAGCTGCTCGCTCCAGCAGGTTGACAGGGAGAAAGAAGCCTTTGGCCCCTGCGCATTTCTGACAGTGTAATAACCTTGTTTTTGCAGCGGAGTGGCTTGTAATTTCCCTAACCTCTCCTGACTTGCTTATCAGGTATGCTCCTGCCAAGTCCTGACTAAGCGTGAGCTGGTCAGCTGCAGTGTCACTCTACCTACAATGCGCTGGCTCCGGTTTGCTCGCCAGGGTGCCCAGTGCTGGCTCTTTCGGGGCGGGGCTGGGGCAGACCGAGCGAGCGGCTTCCCATGCTCAAATCCGCAAGCTCAGGAGCCGGGCGTCCAGGCTGTGGCATGCCCTGTGGCATTAGACATAAATGAATCAGCCGCCCTCTGCCTCAGCATAGATAGTGTAGCCAGAGGAGGATGCAGTGGAGGTTAATTAGTTTTAATAAGCCTTAATTATTACTGAGATGTATTTTCATACACCTAACTAGCTTCCTTAGGCACTTTGCTGAGCAGTTTCCATATTAGAGTTGTCCTTGACTGTACCAGGTCAACATTTATGTGCTTCTTAAAAAGTTTACAGCTAGATATTTTAATATCTTAAATGAAGGAGGAAGAGATTCATTTGCCAGTTTTCCAGCTTATTTTGAATTTATACTTTACCTCCCCGCCCCCTCCCAAGGAACCTAAGGCAGCTTACACAATGGTTTCCCCTCCATTTAAAGCTTGCAGCAACCCTGGAGAGTCAGTGAGTGCCCCAAAATGAACTTCAAGAACAAGTAGGGACTAGAACCTGAATTTCCCCAGGCCCTAGTTCAGCACTCTGTATACCACCCCACACCTGAATTCTTTGGTCTCCCGGGTGTCAGCACCAAATTCTTAGAAGCCCACAAAGCCAGATACTTGGAGATTTTTCCTGGCCTCAGATATAAGAAAAAGATGGATTTCCCTCCACTGCCCACGAGAAAGAATAGACTGAGGAGCCATCTGTAATGTGAATTTAAGCTAGGATTGTATTAAAGCTCATAGGAAAATATCAGCTTTATATAATGGATGGATCCTTTTCTTCACCTTGTCCCAAAGTGCGCACACACTTGTGTGTTCTGCAAATGGGAAGATAATAGAAAGGCAAAGTAAAGCTATACTGAAGGAGCCATCCTTCTCTGGCGAAGTGAAAGGTTCTGTCCCAGCCCCTCCAGGTAGGGCTGGGAGAAACTTCTTCCTGAAACTCTGGGGAGTCACTTCCACTCCATGTGGATCAGGTTTCTCTAGCCTGGCACTCCCAGTGCCTTAGACGTGAGCTTCCAGAAGCCCTAGCAGCATGGCCAATGTTCAGGAACGCTAGGAGCAGAGATCCAAAATACTTGGAAATCTACTTTCTGCTTAACCCTGGTTTAAGCAGTACCTGCCTAGGTGGACCAATGGCATGATTTGGTTTAGTGTGTTCCTGGGGAGTAATACTTGAATAACTTGCATCTGGAGCAAATTCCAGACTGGTGGCCCAGCTGTGCCCCTAACTGGGCAGGGAGAACCTGGTTTCAGCAGCCTCTGCTTTACTGGAGTATAAGTTAGATTACCTCAATGCACTCTGCCTGGGGTTGCCCTTGAAGACAGTTTAAAAGGTGGTTATTTTATTGGGTCCTGGCATGTTATCACTAATTGTTTTTAGTGGTTTTAAACTACTTGTGCATCCAGATGTTAGATGATATTTTTATTCTGTTGTTCTAAGGGGGAGAGGGTTCATTTTTTGTGACCTGCTCACAGAGCCTTGTCTGTTGGGTGATATGGAAAGGGGATTTAAAAAGTTGAGTTGTGAACTTAGAAGAAGGAAACGTGAAGGATAAGATGGTCAGAACAATGGGCAAGGAAGAAAAAAATTAGCAGAATTAAGAACACACATCTTTGCTGTACAAAGTGCTTTACATTTGGTTTGATTTTTAAATTAATATATGCATCCTCAAGAAAATTGTAAGCATTGTACTTTTTTCAAATGCTGGCTGGAGTGAGTTGGAAGTTGCAGACCATTCTCTGACTAAACAAGCATAGGATTGCACCCTGAGAGATGCTATTCAGGTTAGCCTCTCTCCTTCCACCCTTTATTAATATTAGATATTTATCAAGCCTGTGTCAATGGCCTTGGAACCTACAGGCCAGGTTCCAAGCTGACTGAGTAGGGTTTGCTTCTTCGTGGAAAAGGTGGGCTTGTTAGGCTTTGGGGTTGTACCAGTGGAAGACAGTCCAGGCAAATCTTCACCTCCCCCTGCCCTGGGCCTTCACAAGCGGAGCTTTCTCTTTTTGGGATAACTATCTGGTCCTACTGATTCTCTTGCATTCTACTCATTGCCTGTGCATGCATGTTTCAACAGTTTTTTCCCTCTTGGTACAAACAGGTTGCCTCACAGAGGGCCGGTCTGTGACATGAGGCATCTGTGGGCGGCCGCTGTCCTATTAAAAGATAGAATGTGTTACAATAGGGTGCTCAGCAGCTGGTGAAGCTGGGAAATGATTGGATCAAGCCTGGTGTGTTGCCAGTGACAGACGGAGAGACAAACATAGAGGAGTCCTGAAGTCAAGGAAGGTCTGTCTGAGCTGCTGGTAGTGAGCATAACAGCTTGTTCTGCATTGCAGATGTGGGCAGCTGGCCTGCCTAGCCAGTGGGAATGGAAGTTGTGGTTCTCCAGAGGTTGGAGCTTACTAGCTGACCACCCTGGATTTCTGGTTTCTGAAAATTTGCCTCGTTGAGAGAAGGTTGATTTCTGCAGCTCATTGTCTGGTCAGCAACATGCTGATGGTTTTCATGGAGTCAGGAGCCTGTGAATGTTGGCTTGGCTTACTAGCCAATGATTATTGTGGTTGCCACCAATCTCCTTTCCATGTTCTCTGGCACAGAAGGTCACATCTCAGCCATACAGGGTGTGGAGAAGGCAGGAAATGGCTCAAGTCTTGCTTACTGTTTCTCACCTGCTCCCAATCAAAAGTGTAAGTAGAAATGAGACCTTCAGCACTTGTGGAACTCACCACTGGTGGGTAGATTTGCAGATGCCTCCTTTTATTTATTTATTATTTATTAAAACATTTTTATGCCGCCCCATTCGCCGAAGCCTCGGGGCGGCTTGCAATAATAAATTAAACTAACATTTTAAAATATATACATTAAAATACAAATATATAATATAAAACATACAATATAAAACAAGCCGCCCTGGCCAAATAAAATTCAATAATATTAACATTTAAAAAACTGCTTAAATAAAAAGGTCTTTGCCTGGCGCCGAAGTTATAATTTTAGTTTTTAGTTATAATTTAGTTATAATTCTTATTATATAATTATAATTTAGTTATAATTTTAGCTATAATTCTTCAAGGTGTACAACTTCCATCATTGCCCCCTACAGTCTTTGCTGGCTAGGGTCAGGGTTCAGGTGATGGGAATCATAGGCCAGTGCCTCTGGAAGGCTCCGAGCTTCTAAAATTGCACTTACGTTCAATCATGTTTACATTGAGAAGAGCGTCTATGGCACCATGTTTCCATATGCTTATCTGGACAGAAGGTATGCAGCACAGGATGTAGTGGTTAGGGTGTTGGTCTAAGACTTGGGGGATCTGGGTTCTAGTCCCCACTCAACACTGGGGGACTTTGATTCTCTGCCTAACCTACCTCACAGGTTGTGTGAGGTTAGAAGGGCAAGGTGGTTGACCACAGAAGCCTCCTTGGGTTCCTTGCAGAGCAAAGGCAAAGTTAAATAACTAAACGGATGCATAGCCTCGTAGGCGGCTTCATTTGTGGTCTTCAAGAGGGAGAGAATCTTGTCTGTGATCGTTGCACTGTCCAACATTAATTAATTTCTGACCCACCCTTTGTCTCTCTTAGACCAAGGTTGCTTCGACAGCATTTCTAGGCAGCGCATACGCGCACATGCACACTTGTGGATGAGAACAAATATGTAGACTTGTGGCATTTGCGTTTCTTTTCACTGGCAGAGTGAAAGTTTCAAATCACTTTGCAGATCAATCAGGTCTGCAGGGACCTGTGTTGTCCAATGCTGTGATGATGTTTACTTTTACATTGTAAACTTTATAACCCAGTTCTGTGTTTTCCAAACACTAATTAATTTGCTGTCTTGCAAGCCCTAGACTTATTTCCCTGTTTCGCAATGGCCAAGGGTTGCTAGCAACTGACTCATCCAGGGTTGGTAACTGCCATGTTTTTCCCTGGATGTAAAAAAGTTCTGTGCAGAGAAGACAAGGATGTCACACCTGAAATCACAACTGAAAGAAGAACATATGGCCACCTTTAAAACTGAGAAGTGGAGAGTTTTAATTAGAATGAGAAATTGAGTATCTTGTCCTTTGAAAATACATGGACTGCCTTCTCCAGCATGGTGCTTGTAGGATGATTTGGACTGCAACTCCAGTTAAGACCAACTGGCACGAGCAATTGTGAAAAATGATGGGAACTATAGTCCAAGTATCTGGAGGGTGCTAGGTTGTGGAAGGGCAGTATGCAGTGAGGCCAGACAGTTGTCTAACACTGACGGTTTCTGCTTAAGCAATGTGTTTGTGTATTTCCTGACACTTGCAAAACTGCACCCTTAGGGTTGTACTCTTGGAGACTGCTAGAATGGTTTCTGCGAAGGAGGTGGGAGAGAAACAATAGATTCACAGTATGCTAAACCTTGTTTATTCCTTCCTTATAGACTAATGTTCAAGTTTGCAGTTTGCCACAGTCTAAACTTTTGTTTTGCAATCTTGGCCCTTGAAGTCCTGGGCCACCCTAAGCCATTGATTGTGGTGACAGTAGTGTTTTAGATTGATTGATTGCAGCATTAATATGGAATAATCGCATCTGATTAAACAGTGGGAATGTACTATAATCTTGTATTCGTTTTCTGTGTCCTGAATTCTCCAGTTATCTTCATTGGGATGTCCCCAAATTCTAAGACAACAAAAAGAGATAAATGACCACCCAATCCACTTTCTGCACGCCACAAATAATTCTGTACATCTCTAGTATGTCTCCCCTTGTTTAATATGTGAAGGATCGTACCCTAATAGTACAATCATGATCTCTTAGTTCATTGCAGGCCTCAGTGTACTTATAGACCAGATAATTTAAACAGCTTATTTATCCCTGTACACCTTTGAAAAGCTTTGGAAGCAGGGTAGTTGGAGAATGTGAAAGAGTAAATTGTGGGGATTGACGTTAGAAAGGTGAATTACACATATGTAACCAGTGTGGACGGATGACGGTTATTCCATCTAGAATAGCGGAGAACAAAAGGATACAATTTTAAGGACACATGTGCCCTTTAGATTCTGAGGCATCTGCTGAATTTGCATCCCATATCTTAACACTGACAGGGTTCATATCCTATGATAGCCCACAAGGTTGTATCTGGGTTAAAACATGGACTTTCACTGAAATGTGGCTTATTGTATTGTCTGAACCTTGCTGAGCTCACAAGCCATGGTTGCTAATGTTAAACGACCCATGAAGAGAAGCCATGGTTTGTCAGTGGTTGTAAACTGTGAGTTGTTTGCTATGATTTGTGTTTTTGGTTGGGTTCAGAAACATGACAAGCCACAGTTCCACAACAGCCCATGCTCCAGAGACAACCAATACTCAGGGGCTGAGTGTGGTTATCATGTTGTTGGAACTCAGTTGCTATCTTCCACTGTTCAGCTCCACTGCAGCACACTTGAGCAGGCAGCTGGAACCTTCAGTCCAAGGAAGTTAGAAACATAGAAACAGAGCGAGTCAGAAGGGGCCTCCGGGGCCATCTAGTCTGACCTCCGGCACCAGCCGGCTCCGCTCACAACATGCCCACCATGTGCATGTCCAGCCTATCTTTGAACACCCTCACCGATGGGGCCTCAACCACCTCCCGTGGAAGCCCATTCCACACCCTCAGGGTCCCGACTGTCAAGAAGTGCTTCCTGGCATCCAAATGGAACCTTGGCTCCCTGAGCTTTGCTCCGTTGGAGCGTGTCCTGCCTTCCTCTGCAGGGGAGAACAGGTCTCTCCCCACCTCTGTGTGACATTCCCTCACATACCTGTATGTGGCCAACAGATCCCCTCTGAGTCTCCTCTTCTCCAGGCTGAAGAGACCCAGTTCCCTCAGTCTCGCCTCATACGGCATCCCCTGCAAACCGGCCACCAACCTTGTGGCCCTACGCTGCACTCACTCCAACCTGGCTACATCCTTTCTGTAATGAGGGGCCCAAAACTGAGCACAATACTCCAGTTGCGGGCGCAGCCTGACCCTGGAGGTGCCTTGGGTTTCTTGGGGGGAGGGGCTTGACCCCTAAGCCCCACCCACTAGAGGCATCTGTGCAGAGAGATGGTCAAACATTGTCTCACATGCATGCAGAGCCAAGCATTCTCTTCCTCGTTAGATGGCGATTTTAATGTGGAGGGAATTTCTAGAAGTCCAAATGAGGAGGGGTAATAGATAATGGGCAAGAAGGTATATCATTGGCTGTAAATGTGGCAGTTTATAGCAAACCTTTTAGCTGCCTCCTTGGGAATTCCAGCCATTGCAAAATAACATGGACTCGAAATCTCACTGTGCTCTTTGCTCTGATTGGCTACCGCTAATATCTGGTGACAAAAGAATACAGTTTAACTCGCTATAAAGTTTAACTAGCTGTTTGGCAACAGGAAATAACTACCCCAGGCTTTGCAATGGACCTTCTATCTTACTTGTTTTATCAAACCTTCCTCTCTCTGTCTCCCTCCCTCTCTCTGGGGATGGAAAAAACCCCGCAGAGTCAGCAGATTTGGAGAGCTTTATTTTCCAGTTGAGTTAGGCTTGCTAGATTAGTGGCAGGTGGAGAGAAGGAAAGTGGCAAAGGTCAGTCCTCCAGTGAGTTTTGCCTGCACCCCTCGAGGTGGGCTCTTGGCTTGTGGCCCCTTTTTAAAAGTCTTCCAAGAGCCAGCCATGTTGCCCTTGGTCAAATAAGGTCGGTTTACCTGAACCGTTTAGCTAGCTGCTGGAGTGGAGATGTGGGAGAACTTTTAAAAATGCCTGGATATTTTTTGCATTAATAAAGCGGCATCTGTTGAAGCCCTCATTAGGGAATCAACAGAATAAATAGTCCCAACTCTACCTGTCCAGGTGTACAGGTTTTTTCTCATGTAGGCAAGGGAAACTTCTGGTTGATTTGCAGTAGATGGTTTCAGTAAAGTTTCTGGGTCACAACTGTTTTTACATTAGCAATTGTTAAACAATTGACTGTTTTCTTCTTTGTTTAACACTGTTTTTAGATGGAGGTCTTTCTCTGTGTGTTGCATGTTTAGATTTTTGCATATATTGGTATTTATAATACATTTTTCAGGTTTCTAGTTTTTGTAAACAACCCAGAGAGCTTTGGCTATTGGACAGTATAGAAATGCAAGAAATAAGAAGAAATAATAGTGAAATAATTCCCTTCCTACTCCCATAGCAAAGGAACAACCTTTTGGTACTAATACCAGCATGCGGGGAAAAAACCATAATCCTGCAGGCCTATTAACTTTGCATACTATTGTTAGATCTAATTAAGTTTTTAAAAAATCCATGCCAGCAAAAATTAGGAAGCCGCAGTTGCTGGGTGCACTGAGGTGATGCTCGTTCTGGAATTGCTGTATGAGCAAAAACACGCCCATATGATGAAAGGGCTAGTCTGGCACTGCAGTTCAGAATACAAGTGTGAGCCAAGAGGTTTCCAGTTCAGACTTCGGCTCTGCCACAGGTGAACTTGGGCGGCCTTGGTAGATTTCCTGTTGTCACCTTCAAGGCCTCCATCTGGAATATGTCAAGGAATCCCAAGCCAGACTGCAGGTTGTTTTACAGATTATTGGGACAATGTAAGTGAAGCATTTTTAACTTTTGGGTGACCTGGCTTGCAGATAGTGACAACCTGGAGTACAGTTTGAGTCATGTATTATTGTTATGTGAAAACTTGAACTCTTGGCTGCTTGTGGCAAACAACCCAGAATTAAACCATAGCTCAGGGTTTGTACATGGCAACCGCTCATAGTTCATGACAACCCATACCCTGAGTTGCTGTTATATGAGATCAAGGGCTGTGTGTGCAAAATGCTATATAAATATGTACATCCAGTGCTATATCATAGTGCAGGCATTTATCATGACATCCCATAGCTACAGTCCCTTGGGTGATCCTGAACATTCAGGTAACTTTGTTGATCCACACCAATAAACCAGTTCTAGCAGTTTTCACCTCCACCAGGAATGTAAAGGTAATATGTCATTATTGCCCATTCAGAATCAAGACATTTAAATCCTTTAAAATACAGCAAGGAGCTAGCATTGCATTGCAAGCTCACAGTGATACATTTTTCTAGGGGGAAATCCATTTTCGCCCTGCCATGGTGAGGGTCATTGCCTATCTCAGAGGGGTCAAATAATTCCAAAGGTGGTAGCAGATGGTTTGATCATCCTTCCTAATGAGAAAATCCCATTGTTTTGAACCTGTGAGTCCCGCTTCCACTGCACCACTTGAATGCTGATTAGCCCCACTGAAAAGTGAGTTATGTGCCTCTCAGTGCGGTCCTGCTGCCCTGAGCATTGGACGCCCCATAAAATAGCCATCTCGTGGTTTTCCAGGTGCCTTCAGAGTTCAGTATGCCATTGGGTATGTCCTCAGCCTCCCTGTGCTCAGAAGGAACATGGGTTGTAATGCGGCACTCACCAGGTTTGAAAGTTGTGCTGGCCAGTGGTGAGCCAGCAGGTGGGATAGTGGTAACTTTTGAGGTGTGGATGCTGGCCATGGCAGTCCCCAAGGAGAATCCAAACATCATAAATGAATCAGATGATTCAGGCAGCTCTGTTGAGCCATAGCAACAAATCAGTTCTAGGAATTTCCATCTCTACCCAGAGCAGGTGTTTTTTTACAGCTAATTGCTTGTTCGAGGCCAAGCGGTTCAAATACTTTACATTACAACGAGGAACATTTTGCAGTTGCTGGGTACATTCATTTCCTACCAGCCTTGGTGAGGATTGCAGCTAAGCTCCGAGGGACATGGTTTTCCGAGACTGGCTAAGCAATGCTGTCAGCTCCCTTCCAAATAAAAACTGAAATATCAGCACAACCACAGTTTGGGGGCCTTCAGTTCCCCCAGCAGCCAAAAACCATGCCTGACAACAGCAACCCACAGCATAAGCCAGTGCCCCCTTCTCCCGTGCACCATAAATAAATGGCTGTCTATGCCTGGTTTGGGTTTCCGTTCGCCTTGTGGATCCGAGGAGCAGACAACAGCACGGCTCTGAGACGGAGGCCAATTTTATGCCTCTCCCAGGCTCCACTCCTGCCTTCGAGAGCCATAGATCCCTGGCACCATCACCTTGGGCAGTACAATGGAAAGAACCCCGAAGAGGGTGCGGCAGTAGCTAGTTTGGGTTGGCTTCTTCAGTAAAATCCCCTGAAGTAACCAGCTTAAAAGGACTGCGCAGAAATGGCAAATGCTGAGCCAGCAAACCGCATCTTGGATCTTTCCTTTCTCTTTCTCTTTCCCAGTCATGGAGTTCAGCAAGTGGCTCCTAAGCTCAGCAGTCTGGCTCGTCCTTCAGCCTGGGGTTCTTTTCCTTGGCACCGCCGTCTGTGGAATAAGAAGGAAGAAACTAGGTTAAGGAACGCTTCCTTCCAGCCACGGGGCGGGTGGAGGTGCAAAATTTGAAGCAGGGTAGCTGCTCTGACGGGGCAAGCCCGACTCCTGCTGCAAAGTGCCATCTCTCCCTGTGCCAGGCTGTGCTGTAGTATTTCAAGCGCTAGGAGCTGCTTGGCCGTACAGCAGGACGTGGCAGGGGACAGCCAGACTACTCATCCTTCGAGATCTTGGGACTCCGTGTGGGTGGGCTGTGGGGACACTCGCCTGCGGCCCTCCTCCCCTCCAGGTGCATTGCTGCAAGGAGCACTGGAGTGGGTGGTAAAACCCGGAGCTTTGCACTGGCCTAACCAGTTCTGGCCAGGTGTGTCTGTCGCAGTCCCTTTGGGGCTGTCACTGCAAGTAGTTTTGCTGCTGGGGGCGATGAGAGGCTGCATTGAATGATGATAGCTAATGATCTCCTTGCGGGGTGGCTGGGGGGGCAGGGAAAGTTTCCCTTTGAAGTCGTGACTGTGGTGGGCACGTCCCTGATGGGAATGTTTAATAAGGTCTGTTTCCTTCCTTCCCAGAACAGAGGGATAAAAATCCCCCGGCAGCTGCGAAGAGGCCCGAGTTCGTTCATCCCAGTGGAGGAGGTAAGAGGCTCTCTCTGAAACATCCCTCTTGTCTTCCTCTTTCTCTTCTCCTTCAAAGCAGGTTTGTGCTTTCTAAACCCCCAGCTTAGAACGGGTGACATGCAGGCAGCCTGTGGGAGACCTGTCGTCCTTTGTACACCAGGGGGCGGAAGAAGTAGTCACGACCACTTTACATTCTGTTCATTTCAATAGGCCTACTCTGTATAGGATTATCAGTGGGTCCTTTTCATGGAAATGATGCAGAGAAAGCATCTTCTGAACCTGGTGCAGTCTGCCTTGTATCTCAAGCAACGAGCTGGATGCTTTAAATAAAGTTTAAATTAATTTTATGTTAAATAACAAATGAGACCTGCCACAACATTCTGTCACTGCCTGTGGCCGGGAGTGTCCCTTCTCATGGTGCCAGTTAGTCTGGTGTCTGTCCAATGTTTTGGATTACAACATTGCTGCTTTTTGGGGATGATGGGAATTGAACTCTTGACACACCTGGGCCCTGGGGTGGGAGGGCTAGCTTAGTGCATAACGTCTGCTGCACTGAAGAGCAGCCTTCCTCAGTCTGGAGCCTTCCAGCTGTGTTGGACTACATTTCCCATCACTCCTGCCAGTCCTGCCTATTGGCTTTGCTGGCTGGGTCTGACAGGAATTTCATTCCAACACATCCAGAGGGTGCCAGATTGGTGAAGACTGCTGTCAGTTCTCTCAGCCCTTGTCCTGAGCTGAGATGATCACGGGAGATCCGCCGGGTGGGTTGAGGAGTGCGTGGTGCCTGCTGCCTTGAAGGAGGTGTTGGTGTGACCCCCTCCCAGAAAAGATGCTCCTTAGATTGAGAGATTTATTCCAACTGTCATGACAAATTGCCCCCCCCCCCTTCAGTAAGGTGCTGAAGAGTGTTGGCATCCCAGTCACAGGAACCCTTGAAAGAAACTGATGGTCCAGATCCATTCTGCTCGGGATTCCAGCCCAGTCTGGGGCTGGAGCTGGCCTTGATCACCCCGATGGATGCCCTTCCTTGGGAGATGGGCTGGGGGATTTGGGGCAAGGTATCACCATTATGCTCTGTTTCTCTATGACATCTGAACAAGGAAAAGCTGTGTGTGTTCTGAGCCGGTGCTTGGATGCAGTGATGGGCCAGAGGAGGGCTAATAAACTGAACCTGGATCCTCTGTGGGCAGTTTGCAGATTCAGGAATCCGGGGGGGGGGGTTGCTTGTTCTGGGTGGGGTTGCACTCCCTCTGAAGGGGCAAGTCTGTAGATTGGACTCACCCTTGTCCCTGGGAGGTCATGTGATCTCGCTGCCCATTACCAACTCTAGTTGACATGCTGACATGCATTGCTTAATGGGGATCATGTAGCCACTGGTATCTTCACAATTTAGACCCCTGCGAGGAGACTCCCATTAGACGTCTGACCTTGTTTCTTGGTTTGGAAGCTGCAGAGGCTACAGAAAGCAACTGGTCCTTGAAGCTGGTGTTTCATATGGAAACATTTCATCCATATGAACTTTTTAAACCTGTCTAAATTGATTACTACTTAGTTTATTTTAAAAGATTTTTAACACATTAAATCTATCATTGTTGGAGGTCATTTTGCTTGTATTTGGAGCTGGGAAGCACCCACGCTTGCAGAGTATGCTCAGACTGGCTTGGGTTCCCCATATATTTACTTCTGCAACCCTTGGGGTTCCCTCGAACCTGTTAAGTTCTCCCTCTTGTCAGTCGGTGGTATCATTTAGGCTACATCAGTATCAACACTTAGGAATAGGGGTTCTCTGCAAATATATAGAATTAGCTGTTTCCTTTGTGCCTGTGCAGAAGAGCATTGCTTCAAGGCAATATTTCTGAGGCGTCCCCCCTGCCACGCTTTAACCTTGTGGGGGCAAGAGCTCCCTCCCTTCTACCTTCCACTGTGGTCCTTGGAGAACCTGTTCCTACTTGGCAATGGTTTCTTGCCTCATGTGGTGGAGAACGCGTCTGCTTGTTTTCTTCCTTCGGTGCTGTTGCAGTACAGCAATGCAGTGGGCTAGCCTGGGACGCCTCTGAGGTGTTCGTTCAGCACCCTCGTCCTCTGTATTTTGGGGCAGGCAGGCAGCCAGCCAGCCTGCCAGTTTTGCGGCTGAGCATTGCTTAACCCGGGCATGCGGGACGGCGTTTGCTGTTTGCTGATAGCTGCATTCGAGTCCTTGGCTTCCCCTTTTCTCTCCCTCCCTCCTCGTGTGAAGGCAATGACACATATGTGAGCATTGCCCTGCGGTGTCGTCACCTCCTTATTTATCAGGCAACCTTCCCGCCCTGCGTACGCAGACACCAGTTTTGGAGAGCCGCGTCCACAACGTCTCCGGCTCCTGGCAGCTGTTTTTCAAGCCCCGGAGGGTCCCGTCGAGCAGTGTAACTAATCCAGCTTTGTCGCTTTTTGGCTTGCTGGCTCCACCGTTCCTGCTTTCCTCTTCTGAGCCGGGTATTTGCCTCCTTCCTCTTTCTCTGACCAGAAAACTCCTCTACCTCTTTTCCCGGGTGCCCTGCTCAGCCCTTGCCTATTAAGCTGCGCAGATGCTGTTTGTGTGTGCTCCTGGACAGCTCTCTGTGTTGTGTGTTTTGTGTATTCCTTCTTTGTGTGTTGAGGTGCTGGCTGGGTGGATGTTTTCTGCTTCCAGAAGATTTTTTTCTGCCCCTAGAAACACAGCACCATGTTTTTGAAATTCTCTAGCAGAGGAATAAGCGTTTGGTGGGGGAGAGCAGGGAGGAGTGTGAAGGGCTGGATCCAGCGGTGGGGAGCATCTGTGTGTTTGTCCTGGAACTTGAGCACACAGATATGCCCAATTGCATCAGCTAGTTGAGCCCCTTTTGTTGCTATGGGAAATTGATCCACTTTCGGGTTTTGTCTCGTTTCGTGTTGGAGGCTGTGGATACCCTAACACTGGTTGGGGGTGGGGAGGGGGCAAAAGGAAGATCTGGCTTTAGGAGCAGAACTTTTATTGTGTGTTTTGCAGGGCATCTGCAAGGATGTTGAACTCTCAGTTGTTTAGCAATCTCAACAAAACAATAACCCCCAAAATAACAGTAACCAGAAGTAGATCAGTTTCCCAAGAAGTGGAGTAGATTTTTGTATCAGGATCAGCTCTGTGCTTTTCTAGCCCTCCAAGCAAAATCCTGGGCTCAAGATTTTCAAATGCTACATTTTCAGCTTTTGCACCAGGCTTGGGTTGGTCCTTCTTGGAGTTCTAGGAAAAAACATCCTACAGCTCCAGAGTCATCCCACCTCTCCTATGGGAGCAGAGAGAATTGTGATTGCCCCATTTTTAATGGGGGAAATAGAAATAAGGTTTCGGACTCTCGCCTTCACTACCAGAGCTTGCCTATGCTGGTCAGGAAGTTGTAATATTTTCTGAATGGTATCTCAGATTCTGCCTCTCAGTCCTAAAGCTTTTCATAGAATTACTGTTTTCAGGGTTCCTTAAATTAAACTGTAAGGGTTAAATTGGCAGCGAGACAATTTCAGCCTTGCAGAATTAGCTTTGTGTGTTTTTTTAACTAGGACCCACTGATGTCGTGTGCATTGTATTGGTGCAAGCAGATATGTTCAGGACCATGGTTTCCCTGAGCACATGCTAAGCTCAGGGATTTCTGGTCAGCGCTGGTACTATGCTCTGAAGTCCTTTCACAAGAAAATCCCCATATCCCAAGCCTTCAGAAACCTCATTTAGGGAGGAAAGGGGTTTTAGTTGTTGCTATTCTTGGTATATATGGAGTCAGAAACCCTTGCTGGTCTGATCTGCCAACAGAGCTTGATCTCCCTGTTTGCCAGCCATGAGTTAAATTCATGCATTCATACTGAATTTTCTGTGAACTGGTATTTGGGCAGGTCTCTGCTCTGCATGCACCTTGGAGATGAAATGGCCTGCAATGGCAAGTTAGGGTGGTGTGAGCTTTCTGTAACAGGAAGAGCCTCTTTCATCAGATGCATCTGGATGACTCTCACAGTCCTGTGCGTTTTTCTCTTTTTTCTTTTAAACCGATGGGGAGAAAGAAAAGTAGCTGTGAAAGCACACATAACAGCAATAAAATGCAACTCTTCCTTAATTCATTTTGGAGACTTCAAATGCACTTACTCTCTGTTTTTATGAAGCATCAAAGGACAGCTTTAACTAGTGTGCTGCTTTCCTGCTTCTGCCATGTTTGCACTGCTGAGATTTTAATTTTAAATCTTTCTGAGCTCATCAAGGATCTTTTGGCAAACAAAACTCTCCCCCCAAATCCTTGACTCATGCCCCCATTTGTGTTGTTGTTGTTGTTACATTTATATCCACCTGTTTTCCATCTGAGGAAGCCAAGGCAGCTCACACAGCTCCACTTTATCCTCACAACAACCCTGCGAGGTAGCATAGGCTAAGAGTGAGTGGCTGACCCAAAGTCACCCAGGAAGGCCAAGCGGGGACTAGAACCCCCATCTCCCACATCGCCAGTGTAACACTACGCTGGCTCACAATAGAGAAGCCATGGTGAAGTCTACCATACAGGGTTAGTTTTGTAAAGATAACAGCCATTGACTGTTCCAGAAGTGCTGCACAGACCCTGAGCCCCCCCTCTTTTAATTTATTGCAGATCCTCCAAGAAGGAGTAGAGAGTGCCCAGCGGCGCCTCTTCATTGACGCCTTTGTTTCAACGGGCAGGGTGGACAACATAACCATGGTGATGGGCCTGCATCCGGAGTACTTGACAAGCTTTTGGAAGACTCAATATCTGCTGCTTCGGATGGACGGACCTCTGCCATATCATAAGCGCCACTACATTGCAATCATGGTGAGTGAAAGGGTAGACTCCAAAGAGACTTATTTTTCCTCATCCCTCCCCACCCCTCTTTCCTTGTGTGTTATAACTTTTTTTGGCTTGTATGCTTGCAGATAGGGACTCTCTTCCTGAACTGAATGGGTTAACTATTTAACTGAGTTGTGTAGTGGGCTAAAATACATACCTAAGGTAAAATAAAATAAAGTCTGTCTTAATCTAACTTAAGACCAGGGTTGTTGCAAGATCAACTGGTTGAGAGAGAGAACCAGATATACTGCACTAAGTCCTTGGAGGAACATCTGAATGTGGAAAATATTGTCCTATACGAGAGATCCCCTTTGGAGATGTTTTTCTCCATGAGAATTCAGACCACAGGTCTGACTTGAAATGAGGCTATTTCCGCATGTTTTCGTTGTTTCTGGACTGAAGCACTGCCCAGAGAGCATCTATGAGGGAAACCCTTTATTTGTATGTATGTATGTATGTAAGTAAGTAAGTAAAACTTTTCCAGACCATCCCTTGCTGAAGTCTCGGGTCAGTTTAACAATACAACAGTGTAAAATAAATCACAGCATCCTAAAAATCCCAGTGGACGATAAAAAACGATCCGAGGGCCGCGTCTGTTTTCGAACCGCTGTGCTGCGTGGGAGTCCCCAGCAGCCTGCCCTTGGGGTTTCTCGCTGTCTGGGCCTCCCGCCCTCACTCCACTTCCCATCTCCGCAGGCTGCTGCTCGACACCAGTGTTCCTATCTGGTCAGCTTCCACATGGGGGAATTCCTGCAGGTGGGAGGGAATCCGGAGTGGCTGGGCGGCCTGCAGTACGCGCCGCAGAAGCTGAGGAACCTCAACGAGATCAACAAGATCCTGGCCCACCGGCCCTGGCTCATCACGAAGGAGCACATTGAGGTGAGTGCCGGTTTTGGAAGGTCTTAGAGGAAAGGGCCAGTCAGACCAGCATCCCCGGCATGTTTCTGCTTAACTTTCTTCCTACCAGAAGCAAAGCTTTAGGAGAGACCCTTCGATCTTTTAGAACAGGGTGGGGGAAACGGGGCAGAGGCTTAGCAATCCCCACAGGTTAGTGGCTGGGAATACAGGGGTGGAGCCAGGAGAAGGGGGTGTGGCCATCTGGGGAGCCCCAGCAGGCCCCATTTAACCCATGGGCCTCATGTTGAGCAGCACAGAGCAAGGGGAGCGGAGCTAGCGAGCCTCCCGTGGCGATTTGGGAAGCAACAACATCACAAAAGACGGTGCAGTGCAGTGCAGTGCAGGGAAGAAGCGGGGTCAGTGGCCTGGAATAATGGGAGATGTAGTCCAGCAGCATCTGGAGGGCCAGTGGAACCCTTCCACTGGCCACACCGCTGGAGTGTTGGCAGGTTGGGGCCAGGAAGGGCTTTCCTCAAATCCCACCTGAGTTGTGGGGGTCACCAGTTGATCTTAGCCAGATCTGCTCTCCCAGGGGGTCACCCAGAGCAACTTCGAGGGGCGTGCAGGGAATGTAAATGTGAGAAATGAATGCTGACTTAGGCAAGCACATCTGAGCCACGTCTTATGGGAGCAGATGGGCGGGAGATGGGGCAATTCTCTTTCTACCCACTGATCTCAACAGGAAATCCTTGGGGTCTTGGTTTGCAGGCACTCCTGAAAACGGGTGAGAACAGCTGGTCCCTGGCGGAACTCATCCAAGCTCTGGTGCTCCTCACACACTACCACTCGCTGGCTTCCTTCGTCTTTGGCTGCGGCATCAACCTGGAAACCGACCAGGAAGGGGGCCACGCCTTCCGGCCCCCTTCGCCACGCAGTTGCGATAGCAGTCCCAGCTCCGAGGATGGGGTGAACAATTCCAGTGTACGTTGTGGAACAGGGGTGGGGAGGTGCCCCCTTTTTAATGTGTTGGGGTGTTAAAGGCCCAGTAAAACTGCCTCGGTACATTGGAAGCCTATGCATGGGATATTTATGGCCGGGAGTTATGTTTTTGGATTCCCACACCTGTCAGAAACAATCGGAGTGGCCGAAAAACTGGGAGTTGTATTTTCCACAGCTTTTCCACCCTGACATAGGAACAGCAGAGTCTCTTTTTTAACTATGACCAAATATCTGTGCAGCCTCTTTTGGCTTTGCAGAAGAAATAATCTCTCTCCTCATAGACCCTTGGCACGGTCACCAGGCCAACTGTGCCCAACCTGACAACTCTCACTATGCTTGTGCATTGGCCACGCCAGCTGGGGACTCTTGCAATTGCAGTGAGACACATCTGGAGGAAGCCAAGTTGGGGAAGGCTGGGCAAACGTGAAAACATTCCTTGGAAGCGTAATCCTTCATCTACTAGCCGAATTGGCACTCCAGAATCTGGGCTGCACAGGAAGAATTATTTTAGCTCTTCCCAGGCCTCTGCATCGAAGCCAAGCGTGCAGATCATTTAAACTAGCTTTGCCTATGGTTTGTTCTTGTTGCTATTGCTTTTCATCTGGGCTCCATTGTGCAAAATGCCAGGACCTGATGCAGATATTACTGTTATTAATTATTAATTTCTATATTGCCCCGCAGCCGAAGTTCTCTGGGCAGTTCACAAGAAATGCCCACCGTAACACAAGATCATTAAAACATAATGTAACATCTCTAGAATATGACAACAATTTAAACAGTTATAATGTTTACAGTAAGATTCTGGACTGGGTAGAAACAATAAGCATGGGTGCCCCATTGTTTGCATCAAATGCCTAGGAGCAGAGGACCATCTTAACTTGGCTTCAAGAAGACAGTGCTGGCACCTGATGAACTTTGGAGGAGGGAGTGTTTTGGTACTGGTGTAACTGTAGATAAAAATGTGAAGGCATATGGGGACAAGAGGAAAGCTCAGAGGGAAGAAAACTG
Organism: Varanus komodoensis; assembly: GCF_004798865.1. Classification (NCBI taxonomy): domain Eukaryota; kingdom Metazoa; phylum Chordata; class Lepidosauria; order Squamata; family Varanidae; genus Varanus; species Varanus komodoensis. The sequence continues at coordinate 5,702,810 of NW_025335759.1, forward strand.
GTTTTTTTTCCTTCTAAAAAATATTAGGAAAACAAAAGGCATATTTTTCCATTCCTCCTCCAGCACGCTATTTTTCCCGACCTCAAGGCAGGTGGGGACATGAAACTATGCATGGTGTGACCATCTCCTGCCAGTGTTTCCTAAACTAACCCTTCTTTGTCGGCACTTTCTCAGGGCACGGATGCTATGGAGGATGTGGAGATGCTGATGGAGAGGATGAAGCTGCTGCAGGAGTGCCAGTTGGAGGAGGAAGGGGTCACCCAGGAGGAGATGGAGACCCACTTTGAGATGGAAAAAAGGGAGAGCCTGCTTGTCACCCCCTTGGGTAGGCAGGAGAGTGGTCCTGGCTGGGTTTAGAGTTGTGACAGCAGAGATTTTCTGGGGACCCTGCACTGCTGGGATTGGGGCGTGAGGGGAATCTGGTGGATGGTAAAATCCAGTGGGTCTTCTTGGCTTGGCACTGCGGAATCCGTTTGGGCAACCCTGTGCTGGCAGTGACTTGATCTGATACAACATAAGCCGGTGGAGGGGAAGGGCCTATGTACACCTGCAGTCATGCAGGGGACGATCGCAGGGGTCTCCTGTCAAAATGCTGCACCTGGACTTGAACCGAACGAGACATTGATCCTGCTTTGCGCAAATTGCAACAAGAGACCTTGGCTCCAAGCAGTTCTTGGCTCCAAGTGTGTGCAAATCTTTTGAGCAATTTCATACAAGCCAAAACCGCTGCCCCTGACTCAGCCTGCCTTTGGCCATCGGGTCAGAAATGTGTCAAAAGTCCGTCAAGCTCAAACAGAACAACTTTTTCAGTGCTGCATATCCTGAGCTTCCCCGGTGGCTGTGCAAACATGTGGCATGGAGACCTGTGGATGGGCAGGGTGTTTGAGTGGAAAAGTGGAACCAGGAGGAAGGTGTAATGCTTAAGCCTCATGTCTACCTGCAGCTTCTTGGCTCTAGTTTGCTTCCCCAGCCCTGCAAGGCTGCGATGGAGGGTTGGGTGCAGGAAGAGAATGACGAAAGGCAAGGAAAGGTTAAGCGTTGTTGCTTCTCCACTCAGAAACCCGTCCTCACACTTGCCTTTTTAAAAGTAGGTTATCAAGTTTCTGTCAACAGGTTTGCACCTAATGTGTTGTTAGGCCTATGAAGCTAGGAAATGCGGGGTTGTCTGCTACAGAAGACAACAGTATGTGCCCCAGAGGAGAATTGCAGTGCTATTCCTGTTTCCTCCTGGCCAAGTACTTTTCCTTATAAGAAGCATACATTGGAAAAATATGTCAACTTTCTATTATACATCTCTCTTCCTTTTGAAAGCTTTTAGGCCCCATATCACCATTCTATTTCAATATAGTCACGCCAGAGCTTAGAGAGATGCGTGCAAACAGGGACAAGGTGCACTGAATTGTGGTGCCCAGGAATCCACCCCTGCGCTTTGGCTGAAACCTGCTGGGTTGTATTGTCTGGACCGACAAACTAGGATTAACATTTTGAAAGAGAACAAAAGCCAAGAAATGAGCAGTGGTCAGGAGGGCTGCTCCTCTGTGGAGCCCGGAGGGCTGAATTTGCCCCGGCCTTCAGTTCTTCGTGATGTGTCGACACCGCCAGTGACACAATTCTGTGAATGACATAGTTTAGTTGTATTCAATACCTTCTCTGGTTGAAGGCCGTGTACTTGCTGGAGAGGAATGAATGGGGCGGGGGCGGGGGTGGGTGGAAGGCAGTCCACAATTTTTGTTCTTCTCAACTGCATCGCTGCTTCTGTCTTTAGTAGATATTGCTGAACACTCCCTGCCCCCCAACGTCCTGTGCTTTGTGGAGGATCCAGAATTTGGATACAAAGATTTCACTCGGAGAGGAGAACAGACGCCCCCAACCTTCCGAGCTCAGGTATTTTGTTGGTACACATTCAAGATCTGTGCTTTGCGTGTACAGTCATAGCCTCTGCCAAAACAGAACGAGCATAGAAATCAACCAGCACTGAATCCTCCAAAGCATAATATAAATTCTTTCTCTAAATTCTGCTGGTTGCATGTTACAAACCTTTGCTCATTTGGTGTGCTTTTAGTCCAGGAGTTCTCCAAGCTGTGTCCATCCATCAGTTCTTTCTGTCTTCCATTGTGAACGGTGCTCTGAGGCATTCTTGTAGATACACGTGCCCAAGAGTTGCACGTTTCTGTTTCCAAAAAGTATCTTCAGCAGGGGCTGATACCGATAACAAATGTTTGCTTATCTTGAAAGAACTGTGTTTATCTTGACTGCACCATGAGTGGGTGGCTGAATCTTTGCTCTGAATCCTTTGCATGGTTTTGGAGGAGGTCTCCAAGGAAGCAAATGGCCTGGTACACATAGCTTATCCATCAGTTGCCCACTGCTTGGGCTCCCTGTGCTGTACCTTCCGGAAGGCTGGGTTGGGGCATTCTGTCCCCGCTTCCATGGAGCAACCAGCGCCTCTGGACTGTGTGTTACCAGATCAAACTGCCCTGTCAGGACTAGATCATGGCATCCTTTACCTGGAACCCATTTCTGATTTGTGCCAGCCTTTCTTAACCTGGGAACATGATGGGCAAGGTGGTGGTCCAGAAAATCTTTTCTCCAAGTGGTTATTTTTGGGGCCAGAAGTGAAGAGGGAGTCCTCTAAAGCTGCGGTTTAGCTATGTACTGCATAGTCTGCTACAAGTAGGTTTATCCTCATCCTCAGATTACATTTCTATTCCACCTTTTTGTCTCTTGCAAGGAACCCAAGGTGTCTTAAACAGCTCCATTTTATCCTCACAACAACAACCCTGTAAGGTAGGCTGGGCTGAGGGCGAGTGCCTGGCCCAGTGTCACCAGATAAGCTTCATGGCCAAATGGGGACTAGAACCCAGCCCTCCCAGGTCCAGCACTCCGGCCACCCCCCCACCCCAGTTCTGGCTTAGCAACTCTAGAGTTACTATAGAATGCAGAGATGCTTGAGTTCTTAAGTACCACCTGTAGGAGGGTTCCAATATATTAATTTTGCAAGCGGGGCACTCTGGAGATAGATACACTCCTGCAGTTGGCCACAATATTGATAAGTACATTTAATACCTGTGCACCCTGCTTTTCTAAAGCTCTGCTTTAGGCTAATGCATGTGCCAATAGTGGACATCTTACCTTGCACTATCACCCGGTTGGTGCTACCAGCGAAGCTGTTATTTCTCCCCACAGGACTACACCTGGGAAGACCATGGTTACTCCCTCATTAACCGCTTGTATCCTGATGTGGGGCAATTGCTGGATGAGAAGTTCCAGGTGGTTTACAACCTGACGTATAACACCATAGCCATGCACAGTGGGGTGGACACATCCATGCTCCGGAGAGCCATCTGGAACTACGTTCACTGTGTCTTTGGCATTCGGTAGGTTCTTTGCACCCCTTTTTCCTCCTCCCCTGCCTGGTAAACTGTGCTATGAGTTCCTTCCATGCAGCTTTCACTGCATTTTCATTTCTGTACTGCCCCACAGCCCAGGCTTTCTCAGTGGCTTACAGTGATCCAAAACCACGGTTAAATGTGAAGCTTTTGTTCAGTCAAGTTTCCCGATGCATTTCCAAATTTGCCTCTTCCCCACCACACATTACAATAATTGCCAGAGAGAGATGTTGGCAACTTGAGTGTACTGCCACACAATTTATGGGGTCACAGAGAGTCACATATGTGCTTTAACCGCTTCTCCTCATGGAGAGGCAGAGATCCAAAACTTAGACGTGACAGTCCAGTGAGCAGAGCCCAAGAAACTTCATTGGTGTGAAGCTTTGCTGGAAGCATTTGGAAGGCCTCGCACAGGTGTTGTTAGGTTTGCCAGTGTTGACATACCAGTGTGGAGCAGTCCCTTGCCAGCAAATGAGCCGCTGCCTCAGTTTATGGAGCCAGTGTAACCACTGACTACGTATCACTGAGCTCACCCCTGCGTTCCCGTGAGACCTGGCCCATGGGAGGAGAGACGGCATCTTCTGCCGGTTGGCTGCTGTTGTGTGTTTTCTCCTAAACACTCCTGGCCATTCCCTCTCTCCCTCCCTCCCTCTCTATGGTATGGGGCTGAGCTCATTCACCTAAAGTTCAGTTTACCCCCAAAACTGTGTCCAGGGTGTTCCTTTGATCCGGTCTTTTGGCATGAATGATCTTCTGCCTTCTTTCATACCATGATTTCATTGGCCTCTTATTTCTGAGAGAGAAAAACACTGACCCAGTTCTTAGGTAGAGCTGAGCAGCAGTGGAGCAGGCCATGGTCTTCCTAGAAGCCTTTCTCACACTCACACCCCCCAAGGTGATTGAGCATTAAATTAATATGCACAACACTTTAAAAGAAGCTACAGCAGTTATCTGTTTGAGTGCAGCCATGGCATAAAGCAGCTAAATAACAGCATGAACTATTTGACTGATGTATTAACAGCCCTTCATAAGCCATCAAATGCCTGGAAACGAGAAGTCTTAATTTGGCACTGAAGAGATAATCATGTTGAGGCAGGGGGCGGGGGGCTTTACTGGGAAATGTACTCCATAATTGGGGTGGGGGACATCACCCTGGAGTTAATGCTGCAGCAGTGAGGCCCAGGTTTGCCTCTTCCCTCCTTCCCTTGCAGGCTTTGCTTAATGAGTTGAGTTGTTTCCTGTCTCAGGAGTAACAACTGAACTGTGGCTGGCTGTTGCTTGCGAATGGCAAGCCATGGCAGGCCCGATTACTGCATGTGAAACAATTTACACAGAGCCGTTGTCCTTTTAAGCTAGTTGCTGGGCTTCGAACAGAAGTGTGTGTGTGAGAGAGAGAAAGAGCCAGAGACAGAGAGCACAAACCTGCTGCAAGTTTTTTGGCAAGACAAGTTGGGATGAGGCGCTGGCACGTGGAGGACCTTGCCAAACCAGCGTGATAAAAGGACTGAGTCATCTAATTTATGGACAGGTCAGATGATAGGCACCCTTTAAATAAGCTGGAGGATGTGTCCTTCAGGATTCGCCATGTGAACGGAAGGAGTCATTTGAAGGATGAGTGATCGGGCTGCCGGCTTGATGGGGCAGAAGAAGTTGATGGTGGGGATCACACAGCACGGCAACCCCTAACCCATGTTCAGGGGTTGCGTGTGGCTTGTCCTTGAACTGCAGGTCGTCGTGTTGCCTGAGACGACAAGCCATGGGTCCTCACCATCAGTTGCCCATGGTTAGCACAGCCGGGGTCCAGCAACACGATACCCCTGTTTCAGTGACAACCTACACTCAACCCATATTCAACCTGAATATGGGTTATTGTGTTGTCTGAACCCAGACTTTATCTCCTAGGAGGACCCACGGCGCAGTGGGAAGGCACATCTTTTGTGTGTGGAAGTCCCAGATTTGTGTTTCTGCCATCCAGTAGTTGGCTCAAGGAGGCTTCCTCACCCAAGAGCATCTGGGTGCCCTCCAGATGTTTTGGACGGCGGCTCCCAGCCCCAGCCAGGGTGGCCAAGAGTGATGGGTTGTGGGAGTTGTTGTTCCACTCCGTCTAGTCTTTGACTGACATGGTAAATCCTTCTTCTGCTTTTCAGGTACGACGACTATGATTACCGGGAAGTAAACCAGCTTTTGGAGCGCAGTCTGAAAATCTACATCAAAACTGTAGCCTGCTACCCAGAGAAAACCACCAAGCGAATGTACACTCACTTCTGGAGACATTTCAAGCATTCTGAGAAGGTAAAGAGTGCGTGTTTGTGTAGGTCGAGGAGCAGGGCGTTTTCTGCTGTCCTTTCGTTGGGGCCTGGAAGGCTGTGCTTTGACAGGCAGGCGCAGGGTCTCCACAGTGCCTGCAGGACCCCTCTTGGGTGCTGATCCAGCTCTTGACTGTTGTTTGGCGTTTCTCTTTAATCACACTTTTTAAAACTGGGGGGCAGGCGTGCTGCCAAGTCAGGTGCTACCTTCCAGCACCACCTTTACTTGAATTCAGCAGAGTGCTTTTGTGTTCTGGAGCTCAGGCACCCCTCAGGGCCAGTCCTTCTGGGAAGTGGCTGTTTTGTGACTGGCCATGAGCACCACAATAGGCATTTCATGAATAGGCAGCCTGCCAATGGCAGCCATTTTGAGAGAGTGCCCACGGCTCCCCCTCAAGATTCCGAACGTGTCCCAAACCCAGAAGGGCCGGGGACACTTGGTATGACTGCACTGTCATATGCTGTCCAGAGGAGTTTCCAATTGTCTCTTTATATTTTCTTTTCCTTTTGGAATGTGACCTTCTCCTGTTTTGTATTTTACATAGTAGAACCTACTTATTTCCCCAGTGCAGACCTACTGTGCCTGAGAATTGTGTGTGTGTGTGTGTTACTGATGGCTTACATTAGTACATATAAGTGTGCAAGATTTGGTTCTCAAGATACAAAGCACCAGGCTAGATGCATTTTATATCTCCCAAAAACATACTTGCCTTCTAAGTGGCCTGGATAATTTATAGATGTCTTTTTAGCCTGCTTTCCAAAAATTCCAGGGTGCTGTGAAGCTTGGGCAGGAACCTGTGCAGTAGCCCAGTGAAGTGAGTTCAGCCAAGGTATAAGGCCGGCCCAAGGACACCTGGTGGGCTGTGTCACTGAGGGAGAATTGGGTCTCCTTCCTGATTAATCCGGTGCATCGGCTGTTCTACCAAACTGCCTCTTGCTGCAATTTTTTTTTCCTGGTAGGCAAAGAGTGAAAAAGAATTCTAAATACCCACAGTAAAGACCTGACAGGAAAATAAAAGGATGCCCCATGGCAGCCGGGGCTGGTTGGGGCGCCACCCGTGAAGGCCCCTGCAGCTGCCCGCCAATGCCCCCTCTTCACACCTGGGCTGAGAAGAGCCTTGCTTTGCCCTGGGCGATCCCATGCCCCCTCCCATTCTAAAGAGTCCCTCCTTCTTTTCCAGGTGCATGTCAACCTGCTTCTCCTGGAGGCCCGCATGCAGGCCGCACTCCTCTATGCGCTGCGGGCCATCACTCGCTACATGACCTGATGGAGCACTGCTCCCCTCATCCCGGAAGGGATGGACGCACTGATGGGGAGCCCTGTGCTAAAGACTCCTTCCTGGAATGCATAGTCAAAGCATTGTTACCTCATCCCTACCTGTGGCTTTCCGGAGAGGTGTGTGCACGTGCGTGTGTTTTGAAGGTGTTCTGAGCACCTCCTGCCAAGAGTCAAATTAAGAGATGGAGTGGAGGAACGGGTGAAAACAAAGCTGTCCTGTTTTGGTCAAGCCAGGCCTTCTCTCCCGAGACTCTGGAGCCGTCCTTGGCTTGCTGAGTGGCTTCTTGGCTCTGCTGCTGCTGAGCCCAAAGTTTGAGTGATGACGCCGAGCCCGCTAGCCTCCTGCCCGGAAGACTTGTTTTGCCCAGACTGATGTCTCTTCATAGGCCTGGCTGGAGCTGAAATCTGTGACGTTTGGCTCCCAGCTACCTCCCCCCCCCAAAAAAAACAACAACAACAACAACAAAACCCTCTGGTGATTCAGTGCAATGATTTTGGTTCTCGTGGCTGCAAACTTTGCCGCCGCCCGCCCAGCTCGATCAAGCGAAGAGGGAGACCTCCCAGCTGGGATATGGCGCTGCTCTTTCTCCGTGGCCTCTGCCTGCTGTCGGATGTTGAATGTAGGACTTTGAATGTCTGAGCAGATCACCCTGTCTCTCTTTTTTAAAGGAGTTTAAAGTGACTGGTTAACAAGACTCAGGAAGGCGATGCGCAGGGGACTAGATGGAAGCCGAGACAAACCTCTCTGCCATGGTGATTGGCAACGACACTACATTTCTTGCTGCTCCCCTTCATACCGGAGGCAGCTGCACTCCAGATTCTCTCTCTGCTTCACGGACAGGCACAGGACTCTCCCGACCTCTGAGAGCAGCTGGTTTATGGAAGTCGAAGTGGACGGAGAGGAGAGGCTTGTGGGAATGCCTGGTGGATTATCCTCCAGGAAGTGGGAGAAAGGCCTCTCCAGGCAAGGGGTGCCAGGTGAACCCAGTGTGGACCACACAGGACTCTTGTTTTGGGCCAGAATGGAAGGGACAGGGTGCCTGTCCCCTGATGGGGAAGAGTGTGCGTGTGACTGCCTCGCACGTCCCAGCATTTGCTCTTGTTCAAATGTTTGAGCCGCCAACATTGTGAAGCTGTTGCCTTCTCTATGTCCTGACCCTGCCGCTCAAAAAGCCTCAATTGTTACCTTGGGATCATTTCCCTCCTTCTCTGCGAAGCTTATCTGCTTTTTTGTTTTTCATTGGGCAATAATATTGCCCAACTAAAATAATATTGCCACCTAGCTGACCTAGAGTTGGGGATTAAATAGAAATTCTCAGAAGAACTTGGCCTGATCTCTTCATGGGATGGCACGAGGCTATAGATTTGTGAGGCATCCGGTGGCCTGGAGCACTTGAAAGTGCAAGTCTGAGAGGTGCCATTTGGAAAAAACCCTACACACACACACACACACACACACTTCCCCTGCAATTAGAAAACTAGGATGAAGGGAGCTGGTTCGGCTAAATCTTCCTTTTCTGATGTGCTAGATTTTTACTTAGTGGGTGCATGCCAAAGCAGGATCCTGTGCCAGAAGGCAGCCATAGCACAGTCCATTCTGTTGCCTCATTCTGCCTGTGAAGAGCAGACCCTCATCTGTGGCCTCAGGAGTCCTCTAGAAGGCCGGGCTCGGCCACTGGGGCGTTGAGAAGACACAGGCAGGCAGCCTCCATCTTCCCTCCCAGGATTCCATTCCCATCTCAGGCAAAGAAGTTCTTCAGGTCAGAACTGTCCACATTCTTCACCTGCCTTAACTGGTTTCCCTGATCCTTGATAAGAAGAGAATATGGAAATCATGACACTGAAAAAAAATGAAGGGATGGCTTGAAAGAACAGCCACAAGGCTGCTACTGTTGGGTCCTTCCAGCATCTTCTCCTTGATCAACCCCATGGCTCCCCCTTTCTATTTCAAGAACGAGCTAAGCGTCTATCATTTCAACAGACAGGAGAGAGCATAGCAGGACAACATCTCCCATTGTTCCGGGTGACTAGCCGTCCTGTGAGGCTGCTGGGGTTTGGAACCCAGCAACTTTGTCCTTTCACATTTACCATCTTCACATTTACCTCTTAAATTGTTCGTGCCTAACTCTGGTTTTTGGCATGCAATCTCTTCTCTCTCTCTTTGAGGTATTGATTCCTCTTTAAAAAAATATCTAGGGATTAAAATCTCCATCAGAGGAGTACTAAGTACTGAACAGGCAAACAAGCTAGACCTCAGCCTGTCCCCATGTGTGGGCCACTCAGCAAGATCTAGCTGAGATCCGTACCGATGAAGCTGGGTTCTGAGAAAATGTGACTCCTTCCGGGCATTTCTGAAATAGTGGAAAGACGTCTTTTGAAGCAAACTGCTTGGGTTGCAGGAGCTGCGTTTAACCATTGCAGGCATGGGCAGCAGTGGTGGAGGCTAAGCGCGTTAGGGATTAGGGGAAGCCAGTGCTTCCTCGTTCAGCTTTTCCTCAGTGTAGGATGACGTTAGGTTAGAGCTCTGTTACTTCTGAGGCTGGATGGGGCTCTACAGCATGAGTGAGCATGAGGTCTTTCATGCAGTAGCTGCCCAAAGCGTTGGCAGTGTCTGCTGAGGATTGGTCCAAACCTTAGGCAGAACTGACAATGCTGGAAATCCAGTTTACTCAGGAAAAAACTAAAGCAGCCCTTGCCAGCCCAAGAAATGGTACCCAAGCTGCTGGAGTCCTTTCCACAATATGTGGAATTAATCTGTCTACCAAACACCACTGCTTGCAGTAGCCTTTGGTACAGAACCTTGGTTTCTTCCCTTTAGAAATGCTGGTTGGGGTATAGAGTTAATCATTATTTTTGGTGTTTGCTCACATATTGTGTGTGTGTGTGTGTGTGTGTTTCTGCCATACACTCTCGACTGCTGGAATCAAGATTTGCCTGACTCTGTAAATGCCTTGAGAAATGAGATGGTTTTGATTTGACTGAAACTTTGTACTCTCTTCAGTTGGGGTAGGGGAAAATCAACCCAAAAGGCAGGCTGTATGTATTGCTTCATGTATTCTGCTCCACGACACTGTACACAATTGCTGTGTGGCAGATCCTGAGGCCTTTCTATAGGCTTGGCTTGCAAGAAGCTCAACATCCAGGCCTCATGTTGCGAGACCTGAAGGTCGTGTTGTTTCCCATCACTTCTCACCGGGGGACCCCTTGGAAGCAGCATTCCTAGAGTTGCCCCCCCCCCACACACACACACAGAGCGTGATTGCTTGCGCCCTTTGCTCACGGCAGTATTGCACAACCAGGTGGTGAACGCACTGTGAAATTCAAAGCTAACTTGTCTCTCATGACGTGATGGAGCTGAGCTGGCCTCGACTCTTAAGCTGGTTTTGATACCTTCCTTTATTTCTGTCCTCTTTCTGCCTTTACAGGCTGACATATTCTTCCCTCTTCCCTTCAAATAGTGTTAAAGCAAACGAAAAACCCTGGCCTGCCTCTGTCCCCATCCAGATGTTCGGTTTTCTCCGCCATCATAGACTTTGCTCACTGCCCTGTTTGACGTTGAAAAGGACTGGGGGCGTCTAGTTGGGGGTGACGGGGTGGGTGGTGGGTGGGAGAGCAGAGCGTCTGTAGGTGGAGTCTGCATTTCCTCCTCCTGCAGGTCTCTGTGAAATGACCCTTGCTGGATCTCTTTGCCATCTGGTATCCTTTTTTTCCGTATCCCCCTTTGCTCTCCTTTCCTGGAGTCAGTCAGTCATACAGACCTAACAGCCTCGGCTACATTTCGCTCCCTGTGTTGTGTCGCTGTTTTTCAATGTTTTACTCTTGACTCTGCCAATGTTGTGACTTTGCTACCAAGTCCAGGGGGACAGGGGAGAAATAAAGTTGCCTTTTTGTTTTTCAAAGATCTCTCTTAGCTTCATTCTTTACCATGTGAGCTTACCTTTGGAACAGTTTAAAGGAGGGGAAAAGCTAGATTTAAGGGCATGAGGACTGCTTTAGGATGGGTCAGATCGGGGCTTGTCAAGTTCAGGGATCTATTTAGCATGGCAGTCATGTTTCTCCCTCTCTGTATTGCAGTGGTTCAGCTGAGTTTTATCTCCATCACAACCCTGCTGGGTAAGTTTAGATGGGTAGCTTTAGCCCACCTGTGCCTGCTCAGAGCTGCTGTACCTGCTTCAGTCCATGCCCTATTTCTGTCCTGCATCTTGCCCTTGTTTGAGGAGGAGGAGGTGAGGCAAGACAAGTTGCAATTCTACACACAGGAATAAAGGGAGAGTCCTGCTGGAGCAGGCCAAAAGCCTTCTCGCTAGTCTATGTCTGACTTTGTAAACTATTGATAAAACTACAGTTAGGGCCTTTGCACCCTAAAAACAGGAATATGAATCAGGGCTGACCTGATGAAAAAAGGACTAGCAGCCTTAAGCACTTAAGAGACCAGATTTCCCTTAGTTGGCATCCTCCAAGAGTCTGCAGAAAACAACTCCCATCATCCCCAATTGTGCTGCCTTGTGGCTGATGGGGCCTGTAGTCCAATGCATCTAAAGGGCACCGAATTGTGAAAGACTGGCTTACAGTATGATTGGATGGCAGAGCCATTTTGCTAGTTCTTCGCTTTCAGTAACTCAAAATCTGCTCTGGGTGGTATCTGAATTTTGTCACATTCTCAGCCCACTGCACGTACATTTTCTTGGAATGTTGGGTAATCAAGGGCCCGTGGCAGGGGGCGGGGGGTGCCCTCTTTTAAAGAGGGCAGTCCTCTACTGAAGGGCCAACCAGTCCAATTATGGTTTTCAGGTAAAGAACCACAATGAGCCTCTGGACAGCAGACTGAACAGGTAGGCAGAAAGGTCACCTGGCTGCAAAGTTCACTCTCTGGTGAGAAGGAGAGTGTTCCTAGTTAAATATAATATTTATTTCTGAAGTGTCATCTTTACTTCTAAATGGCCATCCCCTTTTCCCCTTGGGGCACTTCTGCTTTTTGGGGCCTGCAGTTGCTTTAGGGCCAGTCCCAATTTTGCATACCTGGATCACAAAACTGCTCAACATCTCCACCTGCTCTAGAAGGATGCTGATGTCTTGAGCGGAATCCGGTTTTGGAGGCAGCTGTACTTCCTCACGAGTTGGAATACTTGCAAAGCCAAAAGGCTGTTGGTGGAAGAGTCATTTGCCTTTGGGAAGCTGCCATTGCTGGCGTGTGTGTAGGGTGGGGGGGTGTCTGTTTTCCAGCAGCCTGATTCTAGAAATGGCAGCTTGCCTTGACTGGGGCTGGAAGCAGCGGCTGATTATGGGAGCAGCGGTAGGTGCCTGCTTTCAAGGATTCTCCGCCTTCGTTTTCCTTGATTGTAGCAGTTGCTCAACACCCATTTTGCAAGTGCTCTGGGGATAATGGACTTTATCAGTGATGGGCAGCATAGGGAGGGGCAGAGGACGTGCTCTGAGTGGAACTGTGGCTGCCGAGTTGCAGATAAGAGCAACACTAAATTGATGTTAAGTACTTCATTTGTGGCACTTGGAAGAAAGACTGGATGAACTGCACTACCTGTTTCCACAAAGACACAACCACTGTGCAGAGGGGATCCCCTTCTACATCTCTGTGGTTTGAAAAGGAAGGGTAATAAACGCCTTTCTAAAAAATGTGATTGCCGAAGGTGCCATCCTCCCTTTAAAAGGCTAAACCATGGGGAAAATGCTCCAAACGGGCTGGCACATCAATTTCCATGCCCCAGATCCCGAGACAGTGACCTGGTTCTCCTGTAATGAAAAGCCACTTTGGGTGAATTTCTCGGTGCAGCTTCTTCGTGTGCAGGCTGTGACTATTTTGAGTGTTTGAGCGATGATGCAGGCACACCACAGCTGCTCGTGATGTGCAGATCTGGTCGGGATGGGTTGTTGGGATGGTAGATAAACTGCCCACAACTCTAAAACAGCCTGTGAGTTCCAGGTAGCATGTCAGCCACTACAACGGTTCCCCCTCACTTGGCCTGCATGCAGTGTGCCCTACGAATCCTTCGATCACGTGAAACAGGAAGGGCTTTCGGCTTGTGAGGCAGCGGAGGACAAATAAATGCAGGGCAGAGCACAGAGTGAAACCTTCAGAAGCGGGGCTGGTCCTACCATTTGGCAGGGTGAGGCAGCCACCTCAGGCGGCAGATGCTGGGAGGTGGCAGCGATGTGTTGGATGTGTAAGCTTTGTGAGTGCAGCCTAGGGAAAGGTTGCCCAGACGGCAGGCAACCGTGGCACATTTTTCAGGTTCTGCTTCCAACGTTTCCAGCTTTATACTAAAATACTAAGTTATGGTTATACCCTGAATGAAGTCACAGATCCATCCCATTACACACACACATCTTGGAAGATGCCCATCAGACGAGCACCAGAAGCTGGGGGGTTTTATGTGTTCTGCAATAGGCTGGCCTGCACTACTTTAAAAGCCGAAGGGCTTTTGCTTTTGTTTCTGTTTGAAGCATTTACTGGCGTCTACAGAGAGCTTTACAAAGTATAGCATAGATGGGCTGGAGGGAAAGCAGCACAGAAAATGCCGAGTTAGATGGCCCAGTGGCCTGACTGCTTCCTGTGTTTATAATCCAGCGTATCTCAGAACCACCTGCCTGCCTGCAATCGTTACTGGTGCGGCCAATCTTGCTGCAGGAGGAACAAGCGCTTTGCAAAGGAGCACGTCAGCCCAGCCCGGCCCTGGCAGAGCTTATCTCTCGCTTTCCCCCAGGGCCACGAATAAACAGTTGAATGCTTTAGATGAAATTCATCAGCACCAAAAAGCAAACTTTCGCACTGATAAGAGAAGCATGGTGTGGAGCGGGTCATCAGTGGGCTGGCACGTGAATGGTCCTCCACCTGATGTGACCGCGGTATCATAGTGACGTCTGTGTCAACCGGCAAGGACAACAAGCTGCAGATGGGGCATTCGTGGCACCTGAAGTGCTGGGGCAAGGTGGGGGCTGATGGGTTCTATGGGCTGAGTATTGTCAATGATTACATGCGCTAGCTGTGTAAGCCTCCGAAATTGCCGTTTGCTTGGGGAAAGCTTGCGGCTGCTTTTCTTTTCTTTTCTTCCCTTCCATTTTATTTGTGGCATGAAAGAAGGGATGGTTGTGGTCCTACTAGGAAAACGGTGCGTCTGTTATTGGAGGTAGCAAACCAAGATAACAGTCTGATGGTTCAGAGAAGAAACCATGGTTAGGCAAGGTGAAAGTGGGGGGGGGGGGCACCTATGTGCCTCCGAAAAGGAAGAGATGCATCATCAACAAATGGGATGAAACAGGAGTCAGATTTGCACGAAATCTGCATGCACCAACATATATGTAGGGACAGAAACTTGGAAATAATTGCAATAATTTAAATAGAAATGAAATTTACCCATACTGATGAGTCAGGTGGTATATCTATTTAAATAACAGAAATGATAATAGAAAATAATATGTGCCTCCCTATATATAAATAGATGTTTCATATATATAGACCATGGAGCTCTGTTTCCTCTACTTGCCCACTTTTCAAATAATGCATTTCCTTCTATTTTGAAAAAGTCATTGGCCTACAAATGATTCATAAACAGAGGGGATGAATGGGCAACAGGTAAACACCCTGGTCTTTCTTGTGTATTTGTGTGGATTTTTATCCTGCCCTTGCTCCAAGAATATTGGGGTGTTGGGAAGGCCAATCTCCCCCACCTTTTTTATCCTGAAAACTGCTGGTAAGGTAGGTGAGGCTAAGAAGGTATACATGACCCAAGGGCACCCATGAGCTTCATGGAAGAGCAGGGAGCTAAATCTGGGACATCATCCATCATCTGCAGTGCTCCAGTTTTCTCTTCTGAGAGCGAAATGTCACCCTTTTACATCAACTGAGCTATTTTCTGGTTTCTGGACCCAGCTGGCAAAAGGTCTAAGAATGTCCTTGTTCATTTTCAGGAGAGAATGGGAAGGGGTCTTATTCATTTATTGCTGCGGTTTATTAAAATCAAAACAGGAAAAAACCTTCCATATAAAAATCTATTTTTCACCTATTGTTCTTGGGCTAGCAGTGACTGAGCAAGAAAAGGCTCTCCGGGAACTTGTGGGCAGCGCGATGAAAATGTCACCCCAGGGCTCAGCTGTTGTGAAGAACGCCAACTCCACCCTAGACACAATTGGGAATGGAGGAGAAAATGGAGCTGCCAAAATCTCACTGCTTTTATGCAAATCTTTGGTGCGACCCTACTTGGAATGTTGTGTTCGGTTCTGGTCGCCTTACCTGAAAAAGGGCATTACTGAGTTGGGGGAAGTCCAGAGAAGGGCAAAAAAAGGACCCGGGGGCTGGAGCGGCTCCCCTGCGAGGAGTGGCCACAGCCGCTGCGTCTGTGCCGCTTAGGGCGATGCAGGGGAGACACGGTGGGGTGCTCAGAATCATGCACGGGGCCGAGAACGTCGAGAGGGAGGCGTCTTTCTCCTCTCCCGAACGCTCCAACCCGGAGTCCTTCCATGAAGCTGACTGGGGGGGAGTTTAGGACAGACGAAAGGAAGGACTTCTTCACACAGCGAATAGCTGACCTGCCTGAGAAGTTTTGAGGGACACCCTGGAATTAACAGTAAGGAGGAACGCCCCCTTGTTTTATGATGGCCACATGTCCCCTTTTAGCGAGCACACTTCTTTCTTTGTAGACCTGCCAAAGGGCCACTCTGCTTGAAGGGCCGTCCTTCCAGTTCAAAGATAAAGGACCGTTGCCCAACAGGGCAGTAGATTGTGCCAGGACAGTAGATCGGACAGGCAAGATCAAAGTTCATCTGTTCCCAGTCTTCGTCATGATGGAGAGGTTTATTGTACTTAGGGTTGTGCAAATGTCGTGCTCTCTTTGGCCCTCTTTTTCAGTGACACGCTTCCATGTTTCTGGTGATGCTGAGGGGGCCACCCTACCTTCCCCTCAGACAGAAGGCTCTCTTGGCCCAGCCTTGTTTTGTTTTGTTCTGTTCTGTTCGGCAGAGGTCTGCTTCTCGGAAGATGCTCCAGTTCTTGCCTGCCTCCAGATGGAAGGCCTCACCCCAAAACCACCTCGAACCACAGCTTAGCTGCAGCGTCAGAGTGCTTCCCCCACCCTCCGGTGCCTGCCGGGGTTCCATCTGCCACGCCGTGTTCGTCTCGTTGCTAAGACACGGCCACCGGCAGCGGGGATGCCTTGCGGCAGCGGGAGAGCAGGACCCGCTCCCTCCACTGCCTGCTTCGGGGAAGTGCGTGTTGCTTGTTTGTTCCACTCAAGGGAGCACAAGGCCCCCTTCCCTGCTCGTTTTCCTGCCTCCCAGTTGGCCGGGATGACAAACAGCTTAGAATGAAGGCCTGTTTGCCAAGGGTTATCTCCAGTGGGTTACTCATCGATCTTTAGGGACAGTCCCTGGCAAAGTGCAGGGCAGGTGTGTGAGAAACAGGAGGGGCAGGAAGCGGAGGATGGGATAAGCTGAGCTTTGTTCCAGGAATGTTGAAATTCTCTGCCTAGGCTGTCACCGCCTGCGGGGGCACCTGCTTTGCTTGCAAAAGTTCCCAGGTTCAGTTTTTGGTGTGTCTAGGTAGGGTTAGGGTCTGAAACCCCGCAGAACCTGTGCGGGTCAGTGGAGACCAACCTTCCCAACTTGGTGGCCTCCAGATACTTTGGATTTCAGTTCGTATCAGCCCCAGCCAGCACAGCCAATGGTCAAGAGTCCTGGGAGTTGTAAGCCAAAATTTCTGAAGTGGAGGAGTTAGGTATGGACTGCACTGGGCTAGGTGGGCCCTTGGTCTGAATCAGTGCAAGGAATATGGCTATTTTAATCTGTCATTTATTCAGAAACATGAGGACCAGAAACTTGCTTAATTTTCAGGAGGAGGACTGGTGCCAATGCAATGCTATGGCTGTTTGACTTCACCCACCACATGGCCAGAAATTAGTATCTAAGTGCAAAACCAGAAGTGTGGGAAGCAAAACTTGGAAAGAGGAGCATATTTTGTAAGACTGTGTAGGAATTCTTTAGTGCTTGGTGTTGAGCAGAACAGTTCTCTCAGATGGTTGACAACAGGTGAAACTTTGCTGTGGGTGACTCCCTGCCCCCATAGCGCCATCATTATCATTATCAATCACGTAACATTTATATCCCACCTTTTTTCTTCTTGCAAGGAACCCATGTTTGTAACACCCCTTTTCTCTGCTGTTGCTAACAGAGGGTTTGACTTTGTGCTTCATTCTGCATTTTTTGCTCTGCAAAAGACGGACCTGCACCATTTTTCAAGCCAGAGGGGCTTGTTTCTGTTTGTTTTAAGCACTAGCAGATCCCCTTCCAGATAAGCAAACCCCCAAACCTTCCAAGTGGACAACTTCCCAAAGCAGGCCATATAGTGTCGAGAAACAAGCAGGCAGGAGCTGTATTCATGGGAAACTCTTCAGTGGGGCCTTATCAATGGGGGCAGGAGTATGAGCAGGGTCAAGGGTGGGGTTCAGGCCACTGCCAAGGTCCATGTTCCAGCAGAGGACCCTGAACCGGCTCGTCCGCTTCACCCTTGCAGCCTCTTCCTCAGGTGCCTCTCTGGCCCAAGCAACCTGCATGGCGCCCACTCTCACCCCTGCCAAGTGAACAGGGGATGCAGATGGAAAAGCAGCCAGTCTTCCAGGCATTACCCCCTTTCATGGCTGGGAAGCCAACAGAAAAAAGGACATTTGGGTTCTCTTTCTCCTCCATTTCCATCTCAGCCATGAACTCTGTGCATGTTTCCCCCCTGTTTACTTCACTGCCATGAAATCTGTATAAATTTCCCATCCATTTACTTCCCAGCAATGAAATGTGTGTATATTTATCAGTAAAACTAAAGTAAACTAAAAATTTCCTGGGAAATTCATGCAGATTTCATGACTGGGACATACATGGAAAGGAAAGGTTTGTTGTATTTCCTCTGCATTTACTTCCTAGCCATGCAACTGTGTATATTTTTCTTCCATTTACTTCCCAGCCATAAAATGTATATATATTTTCCAGTAAAAAAAAAATGCAGACTTTGAGTCAGTTTAAAAATATTAAACCCTTACAGGCAGCAAACAGACTAACTCAACTAGGGTGCCCCTGCCATTGTAGCCCTAATCATTCCACATCTTTTATCCCAAATATTGCTGCTTGGCTTTGGCGGTCAAAAGGAGTATGACGCAAAAGGAAAAAATTATTGATGTCAAGCCGGAATGTAACACATGCAAAATGAGTTCTTTGTGGTAGGAAAATCCAGGCAACCAGGCCTGAAATCAGACTGAAAACGGTTCCTGCGAAGCAGTGGAGTGTTTTGAGTGTGTTGCAATTTTAGTAGTGGCATTTCTGCACTGGGTACATGGAAAGCTTGATGGCTATCTTTGCAGAAGCTGAGCTTGCCACGAAATGTCAGACACTTTGAAATGATTTGGTGCTGATGCCGATGCTGATTACCATCGGAACTGAAAGGTTTGGTCCTTCCCCTCTGGTGTGCAATTTAGAATGTCATCTAAATAGTTGCTATGCCCGCTTGGCAATGCACATTTCCTAACTGTTTGGGGACGCACAAGCAACAGATCCCATGACTGGCTGGATGGTCTGTTGGCGTGCACCCGCACCTATGTGCATGCCAAGCCCCTCCACTTTTGGAAAGACAGCGTGTCATATACAATTCTTGGCTCAGAGCAGCAGCACCTCTAAGAAACATCTTGCTCTTTCCTAGCAAGCTAACCAAGAATTCCCAGCAATTAAGGCAGACTGATATTTGCCCCCTGTAAGTGTAGGCTAGAATTCACCCGGTGGATGTCATAACAGCGTGCTTTGGTTTTCACATGTTGGTGTTGTTACAGAGATTGGATTTTTCCGATCCTCAGCCTCTCTCGTGTTTTCTTCAACAAACAGGAGAATAGTCCGTGTTTTAAAAGAAAGGTCACGTGTGGATATGTGATGGCATGCTAGGGTCCTGGCTGCAGTGGGAAGGAGAGATGCTGTATAAGATGCTCTCAGTGGGCCCCCGTAGCGCAAGTCAGGTTAGATACGCAGCCCAGGGGTTCCAAGTGAGCATCCAGAGAGCGGCAGGTGATCAAGCGGCGGCAAACACAACGGCATCATCTGCTGCTGTGGCCTGCTTTTGTCATCTGTTTTAAAAAAAACCTTTTGAACTTTTTTTAATTTTTCCGATATTTTTATGGCACTTTTATCATCTCTTGCTATAGCCTCTGCGTATCGCAATGAAGCTACGAGCTGTGCCGTGCAGGGGCACCCAAGACGGACAGGTCATAGCAGAGAGCTCTGACAAAAGGTGATCCACTGCAGAAGGAAATGGCAACCCACTCCAGTACCCTTGCCATGAAAACCCCGTGGACGGGACCAGAAGGCAAGGGGATATGACGCTGGAAGGGGAGCCCCTCCGGTCGGAAGGTGTCCAGTGTACTGCTGGGGAAGAGCAGAGGGCTAGGAGAAGGGGGTGGCAGAGGATGAGGTGGCTGGATGGGGTCCCTGGGGTGGGGGGTGTGGGCTTGGGTGGACTCCAGGGGATGGGGGAGGAAAGGAGAGCCTGGAGGAATGTTGTCCATGAGGTCGCGATGGGTCGGGCACGACTTTGCAAGTAAACAACAACAAAAAACCACCCAGACAACTCTGGCTGTGGGGAAGTATTGAAATGAAATGAAATGAAAAGAATTAAAAAGCATGGATGAGTGAGCATGAGCTCACTAGAAACAGGCAGACAGGTAGGTGCACATGTGGGATCAGGGAGCAGCTGGCCAGGCAGGTATATGGTACAGGTATTCTTGTATGACTTTTACTTAAAAAGAGGTGTGATCATGGTCTGCAACTTATTTCCCCCAAGATGTTTCACACCAGGGCAGAGAAACAAATTCTGTTTTCTTCCCATAGCCATGACAGTTTGTTGGCTTAAACAAGTTTAAAATGTGCAATCGCATGAGCTCAGAGTATTACCAGGATTAGCAAACAGGGGTTATTTGTTTTGTTGCTAAAAGAAAAACATCAGGAATGTAGAAGTGGTTGTAAAGCACGGAATGTGGGTGGGAGTGGAGAAGAGAAATCTTCACGGCGTCCTTCACAAGGGAAACAGCATCAGTGGCCATTTAAAGCCCCCCTCCCCTTTAAAGCCACTAAGTCGAAGATCTGAATGGCTCTAACTCCAGGGCTGGTCATGTGTTGGTGTAGCATAGTGGCTAAGGTCCTGAGCTAGGGAATCAAGAATTGCCAGTTCAAATCCCACCTCTGTCCTGAACTCACTAGATGATCTTAGGCAAGGCAAGGCATTGATGCAGCAGAGCAAGCCAGCAATCATGGTTTATGAACCCATGATGTCCACAAGCCGTGAAATGGTGCACACGTCCCTCTCTCTGGCGCTTTACTCCTCTCTTCATGTGCATGGGTAAAACAAACCAGGAAGCTGCAGTTAAGGACTGTTTCCCATTTTACCTGAACTCAGGACTGGTTCATTGCTCCCAGACAATCCAGGATTGAACCATAGTTTAAAGATGGCTTATGAATACTTGCTTGTTGACCCATACACACAAAGGAAAACATTAACAGGGGCAGTGCAGTATGAAACTGTTGATGCACATCATGATTTAATAAGCCAGGATTTGTGACTTTCTATGATGTGCAAATGGCTATCCAGCATCTGCAATGATGGGATAATCATACTGACTGACCTTACCAGGTAATTGTTAGAATTAAAATTAGAAAATGTGCACGAAGCCCTGGGAACACTGGAGATACCATACAGATATTAAGCATGATTATTCACCTACATTTTGTTTGTTTGCTAGATGTTGATTGCTAACGTACATGTTAAGGGCAGGGAGGTATACACAATAGGTAGGAACAGTGCTTTTTTTTGTAAGAAAAAAGGTGTCGGAACTCATGAAATTATTCACCTTTCGCACGTAGTCAATCACTGTACACACACCCACACACATCAGTTGTGTAACGAAACATAACGGTCACTGCCTGTAGTAAGCACTCAGCGCACAACCACACGACCAATCACAAGCCGAGCAGCACCACAAGCCGAGCAGTGCCATCACAAGCAGCATGGACGAAGCACGCACGCATCGGACTCGACACACAAGCAGCCCGCGTGCACCGTTTTAATAATTCTGCCGCCGACCTGCTACGCTCAACAGGGCGATTCAAATCCACGTGGACCAAACATCAAATTTTCAAATGTTACTTTTAAAACTTGGAAAATCTGTTGAAAAAAGGTGCCAGAACTCTGTTCTGGTGACAAAAAAAAAAAAGCACTGGGTAGGAATCATTAATAGGAATGAACTCATTTTTTAAAGAACAGTTAACGCAAGCAGCCAAAGTCACATCTTTCTCGCTTATTTGTGCTGCAGGACTCTTTGAAAACAATTTTTGCAGACGTGAGGCATTCTGAAATCCATGAAGCTGATAAGAATGTCCCTCCCCCTTCACTGATTGCAGGCTCCAAGGTGCTGTGGGAGACGATTCTCTTTTCTGGGTCAGAGAGGGGCAGGCAGCTCTCCTCAAGGACAAAGTCAGGGGAGTGGCAATTGCATCATTTGGCAACAGGGCCAGTCCAATCGCTCACAGGTTGGTGGTGTGGCTGGAGGTGGGAATGAGTCCCTGGAGGCAAAGGTGCTGCTCTCTCCCCACAGCTCTACTGATAGGAGGCTGGCAGCCGAATCTTACGGCCAACACTGGCAATGGGGCAGGCGAGATGACACACAGCTCGGTCCTAAGGTGACCATAATCATCTTTTGCAGAGAACTGTCCTGCACTTGGAAGGCTGTTCTGTTAAACTGCAGTTTAGAGGAAAAGGAGGACCATCAGAACTGTTGTCTATCGAGAATTAGCACCTGAGCAGCTGACAGGCAGATAGGCACACTGGTCCACAGTATTCCTATATTTGTATCTATGCTGGCACATTTGCAGATGGAGATTTTTATGCAAATCAGCGCCCTCTTTTGTTCTCGTTCTCTCTCTCTCTCTCTCTCTCTCTCTCTCTCTCTCTCTCTCTCTCTCTGATGTGTTTTGCTGGGAGGTTCTAAAGGGGCAACTACTACCAAGCTGTCTGGAGCGGATGGCTGTTGCGCCCCAAGGCTGCCACAGCCTTGAATTTAGGAGAACTGAGCAGGGCTGTCCAGGATAGGACATCCTGGTGGGTGCTCATCGAAGGGGTCCCCAAACCTTGAGATGACTTGACAACATAGCAGCAATACCTGTTTGATCAAATGTTTCTTCATTACCTGCTCAGTGAAAGAACAAGAACACCATCCATTTCCATCTTTGTGGTGCTCATCCTGATACAAGAATCGGGAACCTCTCTCAGGCTTAGAAACAGCTGGTTGGGGCATCTGTGGCCATGGGGATGTTGCAGCGAGTGGGGGGACATGGCAAGCAGCCCATGCTTGTCCCTTCACCCCCTCCCCAAACAGGACAGGCCCCAGATGGCTGCCCTTCCCTTTCTGTGAGCAGTAGCAGGTTGGACCATCCTCCTTCTGAATCTTCCTTCAAGCCTGGTAATAGGGCAGCATCCTCTCCTAAAACTGGTGTGTGTGGTGGGGTGGGGGAGATGATGGTAGGAGGGGGTCGAACCTCCCTCTCGCCTGGGACTCAGCGGGGTCCAGGTCTTCCTTGACATGGGTTGCTCATATATAAGCCGTCATGTGTCTCGAATCCAGACCATCGCATGGTTGTGAGAATTCAGCACTGTTCTTCAGGATGCACCTTCAAGGCGGCAGGGCACGATGTTATGACTCTTAGACAGAAACAGGCCCTGCAGCTCCCGGCTTCCCTCAGTCTGGTTCTGGAAGGGGCCATTTGGAACCCAGGGGAGGGCTTGACATGTTAACCCCAGGAAGGACCCCTGGGGAGCCATGGGGCTTTTTTCCTGTCTAAGCAAGCACAGGGTTGCCCCTCAGCCTGCTTTTCCACATGCAGATCCCTACTGCCTGCTCTGAGTCACGACTACCTGTCCCCACTCTATTGTTAAAAGCAATAGTGAGTGGTTCGAATCAGTGAGCTGACCCCGCTCTGCTCTAGGATCCTCCTGATTAAAATCCACATGGGGCCTGAAACACAAAGGAGTTGCCACTCCCTGCCTCTTAATGATGCCTCCGATATCAAATCTTGTTCACAGGATGCAATCTTCTTTTCTTTAAGAAAAGAAAATAACGCCATGTATTCAAATGGTTTTAGATAGCATTGGCTCAAGTCAACAAGAGAGTCCTTTTCACAAGGAAGAACACACCAGAGAGGTGATATGTTGATGTTTTCTTGCTCAGCAAACCATCTGGTATAGATATATGATGTCTCCTTTCCCTTCTGCCCAGTGAAGAATTTGCACTTACACACGCCTACACCAACAGAACTTAGTTGATGCACAGAGCAGACCATTTTTTTTACATGTTTCACACGGGTCTTTAGTTGGGACTGGAACAGAAAAAACTCTACACAGCTTATTTTGCTTGTGGTTTTCTGCCTCTTCTTCAGCTCCATATCATTTGGACAAATGGGGGAAAATATGTACATTTTTACCTTGGAAAAAGCAGTACTTTCTAGGTTCATGTCATCCTATGAGGAAAACTGTGCTAAGTCCAGCTATGAATTGATTCTGGATCTTGAAACTGCAGTGGACTTTCTAGATGGACAAAGATCACCAGGTGTAAAACAAACCAGCTCGTTCCCATCCTGCCACAGATAGAACAGCATCTGGTAGCTAAAAGATGGCCTACAATAACATATGTAAGCTGCTGACTTGTCCTGAAGCTACTGCTACAAGGGTCACTTTTAAAAACCATGGCTGCCAGGTCCGGATACCAAAAGCAAGAAAGAGCATGTGAACTTTCCTAAGTCAGAACTAGAGAAATAGGGCTTGCAACAAAATGTTGCAGTGTGCCAGCCAGCCAGCCAGCCAGCCACGAACCATTTCAGAAGACTCCATTCCAATCCATTCTTCCTGCCCTGCCCCACTGGATTCCTGTGTTGTTCTCTCCAAAACAGCCACTGCATTCTTGATCCTCACTGAGGACTAGGTCCACTGCTCCCTTTACAGACTGAGCCTGGGACTCTGTGCATGCAAAGCGTGTGATCTGCTGCTGAGCTATGACTCTTTCCCTAACTCTGTGTTTCACGTGGGAAATGTGCATCATTTGTATGGCATTGTGGAGGGTCTGTGGCAGAGAGACAGGCAGGAAAATGGTGATACCAGCTCTGGATGTTGGGAAAGATGCTCTGGGAGCCCCTCGGTTGAGTGCCGCTGCCTTCTTGGCACTGTCACTGTTTGCCTTCTCTGCATGGGCCGAGCCTGGCTTAATGCCCGGGAGGAAGGGCCAGAGAAGAGAGGGCTGGAGCCTCTTCTTGTTCCTGCGGTTCACTTTGTCAAAAAGCCAACAGACGGAAGGGAGAAGGTGCCACCCGGTGGATTATGGAAGCAAAATGTGGCCTGCAGCCACCTGCCCGAGAAGCAAGAGACAGCAAGGAGAGGACAGCTTGCTGTAAGTCATAACACAGGAAGCTAGGACGCTGCTTTAAGTGGAGCCATTCTGTCGGTCCATTTTGCTCAGGACTCCTAGTGGGCTTTCAGAGGAGAGGGCAGGGAGTGAAACTGGGAATGTTTGCATACAAAGCAGGTGCTCTGCCTTTCCCTAAAAAATAAAGTGAGGTTCCAGTCCTCATGGTCCTGAATAAAGGACTAATTTAAATAGGAATACAGGAAGCTGTCTGATACTTAGACCATGGGTCCACCAGACCTTCCCCAACCCAAAGGTCTGAAACCTAGCACAGCCAGTGCCAGTCAGTTTGCTAACTTGGTGTGCTCCAGATGTGTTGGACTACAACTCCCAGGATTCCTGACCATTGACCATGCTGCCTGGGGCTGATGGGAGTTGAAGTCCGAAGCATCTGGAGCACACCAAGTTAGCAAACTGACTGGCACTGGCTGTGCTAGGTTTCAGACAGCAATCATCCCCAGCAATGCCTAGAGTTGCCTGGCCACCTTTTGCACACAAAGACTGAAATACAGTCACCCTGGTTGCAAAAATGTGTGGTTTTGCTACTTGCCCAGAGGCTGCTGTTCCACTGCTGAAGTTGAGGAGGACTGGCCTTTTGAACTGCCTGGATGGAAACCAGCTGGAAGCTCTACGTAAACCAAGCTTTCTGAGGCAGGTTGCAGCTTATGTAATAAGCAAATTAACCCTGGTTCTGACTCAGCTATTTGTTGGAATTGCCTTGCAGCCTTTTGAAAACAGGATGACTTAATAGCCTTGCATGGTAATCTCCTTCAGTCAGCACTCAGTAATAGGTAGAGAAGCTTGGCAACCTCAGAGATGATGTCTTGACGCAAGACAGAATTTACCACAAGGTAGAATTAAGGTACCACAAAACACTTTGCTTATTTAGCCATTCTTGTGGCTTTGCCTAAGACAGTGGCCGCCTTTCCTGTACATCACTGTGGATAGACTTTAATCTAGTGGGATCTACTATATCCCTTGATAACCACCACCCAGATCGTAGTGCAAAGGACATACACTTAGAATTAAAGAATTCTGAGTGAAGGATTTTGTCTTAATTGCCTGAAATGAACTAAGCACCATCTTTCCATACAAAGATTTACTTCTGGTTACCCTGTCTCTCCCTTCCTTTTCATCATTTCAGTATAATTTGGAGGTTGGGAGAATCATTTTATTTTTAAAAACTTGGGAGTCATCAAACCCTTGCTGAAATCACCTAGAGATTTACAAGAGAAGTCTAATGTACCTTTTGGTTCACACCTGCTGCACAGCACAGCTTTGTTCAGCCCTCCCCACACCTCAGTTCCTAATTTTATTTTACATGCACTGCAGCCTGTGTACTCCCAAAGAATACATTTTACCCATTGCCTTTACAAACAGAACATACAAACATCTCTCTGCCCACCAAGATCAATGGCGTTGCTTGCAGAACCAGACATCGTCAGAGCCTTTATGGTTATATTTGTATGGACAGGATGCAGCACCATAAATTTATTGTGTATTTATTTGATTCCTAACCCGTCCCAGTAAGCCATACAGCTCTCTGAGCAGGCTACAACAACAATTTATACAAGCGTTTATATACCTCTTACTTAGCCGGAGGCTCTCCTAACCGTTACAGCAAAACACAACATGGATGTGGCTTGGAGCTCATTATTACTCTAAGAGTGCAATCCTAAAACGTTTAAACAGCAAAAAGGCTTGACAGCTTCCAGGATGCCCCAGCCGGCACAGCCTTTTTCTGTCTAAATTCATAGAATTATGCCTCAAGACCAGGTCATCTTAAGACAATCAGAGCAAAGCGTTTTGCTGATCAAGTCAAAATACAAATTTGCTCGCTCAGCCCCAGAAATGTTGTATTACAACTCCCACCATGGGTGGCTGGGGCATCCTGGGAGTTGTAGTCCAATCCATCTGCGGAGGGCACCAAGTTCAGGAAAGCCGACGCAGAAAACTCGTGCATTCTACGAGCATCTTGTCCGACCTTTTTGGTGGCGCGAAGATATAACGTCACGCAAAAACGTGACCCTCTAACAGCGGGGTTCCTTTACTGGAGAGCGTCATGGAAGCGTGAAACAAATAGGAATTTTCCGTACGGTGACGTCATAAAAAAGATGGCGGCGCCCAGTAGTTACATGCGCGGAATGCGCATGCGTTCTCTTCAAGCCAGGGAGAAGAAGCCGCTCGGCCCCAGTGAGTGGGTGTGGGTTGCAGGTAATGTGCATTTTCAGCTTCCTGGAGATGGTTTTCCCCGCTTTATATCTAGTGTATCTTTGCAGGCCGCACCCACATCCCCCCCACCCCGAAGTGGCCCGTGCAGCCGGAACGGAGAGGAGGATCGTGGCTAGCTGAAACGAATTAAGCGGCGGGCTTTGAGGCCTGTTCGGAGGCTTAGACGCACTCTTGTTGGTGTGTATAATATTCCTCGGCCTCGCCGATCCTCCGAGAAAAGCTGTATATTATAGGAGATGTAAACGCTGTCTTTTCTGCCCTCTTAACGTCTTCCATGAAAAGTGTGTTTTTGACAATTTTTTGTGGCTTCTGGTGTTGTAAAACAAGGAGTGCTTGGACCCATCCGTTTGAGCATTTTTACTTTGCACAGCATGATATGCACCTTAAATTTGGGCTTGCACTTAAAATCCTGTACGCATTTGCTTGGCAGTCAGTTTTACTCAGAAATTACAGGAGCTTTCTTGGGAACTGTGCATAAACATACATAAACTGCACCAGCTGGCTGCAATTCTAAGCATGCTTCCTGAGTGGAAGAGAATTCCACTGAAATAGCAGGAAAATACACTTGGTTAGGCGTGGCCCCCTTGTATATCATATGTGGATATCTTGGTTAGGCTGAGGTCTTGGTGATTATAGCAGCCTGTGGAAAAATAGCTAAAGATTCACAAGAATATAGCTCAGTAGGCCTGAGAGAAACTCAGTATCATTTTGGGCAGTTGGATTTCCACATTGCCTCCCCCCAGTCCCTGAGTTCCCTTGGCATATTCATATTTTATGAATGGGTTTCCTTTTGGGTGACTGCTAATTTTAAGTGGCACTTTTAGCTGGCTGAAAAAGATGCTTATCACTCTCTTGCTCAGAACGTCACTTGAGATACATAATTGGACTGCATGTGATATCTGTGTAGCAAATTCCACAATCCATATTGGTGTGGTGCAGTGGTTAAGAGCGTGGGACTGGGACTCAGGCAATCTGGGTTCTAGTCCCCGCTCAGCCATGGAGCCAACTGGCTGACTTTGGACCAGTCACAGACTCTCAGCCTGATGTACCTCACAGGGTTGTTGTGGGGATAAGATGGAGGAGGAGATGTAAGCTGCCTTGAGCCCTTTGTAGGAAAAAGGCAGGATATAAATCAAAAAATAAATAAAGAGGGGAATTATGCAAACAGTCTTGAGTTTCTTGGAAAGAAAAAAAGGCAAGAATTAAATACAACAAATAGTGTGATGTCTTTATTAGACCAACCATAAGATAACAAAATATCTGCTTATTCAGTTCTTTTGTCAGTTCAGGGTACTTGGCTGATGAATGGATTCAGAGATCTCAAAAGTTTGCATATTTTCTGTGGCATGTTGATTGGCCAAGTCAAAATTAATATACTAATGTGATTTTGGTGTCTTAGTAAAACAAGGATTGAGTTTGTAGATTCACTGAGACCCTAAATGCTGGGTAGAACTGGAAGAGAGGACAAAGTAGGTACCTTTATACAAAACTGTTGGAGGATTAAAATATGCCTACTTCTCCAACCACACCTGCCATGAAAGAATGCAACATCTGTGTATGTGCACAGACTTCATGTTGCTAAGGTACGGCAGAAAGCAATATGCATGAATGACCTTTAGCAAGATGGGGCTGGGAAGCTAGTTGCTTCTCTTGAAATGGTAGAAAGGAGGTTAATTCTATTCAGAGTTTATACATTTGCAGGATAAGTAGTAATTTGGCCTCTTGGACGGCCTTCCACTGAATTTAATTCTTCCTTTTCTCACCTGTAAAATGTGGTGCAGCAGATGTGCATTATTATACTTGTCATGAAGCCATGCTTTTTAAAGAGGAGAGAATGGTAATATTTTCTCCAGATTCATTGTCTCTTGGCTGACCTTTGCCAGGTATTATGCAAAGAGTGTAAAAGAAGAGGGGGGACAGCTGCTGGACTTGCTCAGTTTCAGGAACAATGTTTACTTGTTGTGCTTGAATGACTAGATTTTTTTCTTCACTGATCTTGCTACTTGTAGGAAGGCCCCACCATGGAGGCCCCTCCTGTCACTATGATGCCTGTCACTGGCGGTACGATTAACATGATGGAATATTTACTTCAAGGTAAGTCATCGGCAGTGAGGATTAGTATGACTTCCATCATATCTGAGTCATACAATATGACCTTCTACTGGAATATTCCTGGGTTCTTGAGAAATACAGGTGCATGCCTTTAATAGATGTTGTTGTTGTTAGTTGCGAAGTTGTGTCCAACCCATCGCAACCCCATGGACAACACTCCTCCAGGACTTCCTGTCCTCCACCATCCCCCGGAGTCCACCTAAGCTCACACCAACTGCTTCAGTGACTCCATTCAGCCACCTCATCCTCTGCCATCCCCTTCTTCTTTTGCCATCTATCGTTCCCAGCATTAGGCTCTTCTCCAGGGAGTCCTTCTTTCTCATTAGATGACCAAAGTATTTGAGTTTCATCTTCAGGATCTGGCCTTGTAAAGAGCAGCCAGGGTTGATCTCCTCTAGGACTGACAGGTTTGATGGCTTTGCTGTCCAAGGGACTCGCAGGAGTCTCCGTCAGCACCACAATTCAAAGGCCTCAATTCTTCACCGCTTAGCCTTCCTTATGGTCCAGTTTTCACAGCCATACATTGTAACTGGGAAAACCATAGCCTTGACTATACGCACTTTTGTTGGCAGGGTGATGTCTCTGCTTTTTAGTATGCTGTCTAGATTTGCCATGGCTTTCCTCCCCAGGAGCAAGCGTCTTTTAATTTCTTGGCTGCAGTCCCCATCTGTGGTGGTCTTGGAGCCCAGGAAAATAAAATCTGTCACTGCCTCCATTTCTTCCCCATCTATTTGCCAAGAAGTGAGAGGACTGGATGCCATGATCTTAGTTTCCTTAATGTTGAGTTTCAACCCAACTTTTGCGCTCTCCTCCTTCACCCGCATCAAGAGGCTCTTTAGTTCCTCTTCACTTTCTGCCATGAGAGTGGTATCATCTGCAAATCTGAGGTTGTTGATATTTCTCCCAGATGCTTTTTGAATGTCTCTAAGTAAGGGAGTCCACTCAAGCTCACATCGACTGCTTCAGTGACTCCATCAAGCCACCTCATCCTCTGCGGTGCCCTCCTTCTTTTGCCATCAGTAGTTCCCAGCATTAGGCTCTTCTCCAGGGAGTCCCTCCTTCTCATTAGGTGGTCAAAGTATTTGCGTTTCATCTTCAGGGTCTGGCCTTCCAAAGAGTAGTCAGGGTTGAATC
Source organism: Varanus komodoensis (assembly GCF_004798865.1). Lineage (NCBI taxonomy): Eukaryota > Metazoa > Chordata > Lepidosauria > Squamata > Varanidae > Varanus > Varanus komodoensis. The sequence continues at coordinate 5,732,742 of NW_025335759.1, forward strand.
TAAAAAAGAGGGCACTTCTAGGGCTCTTTCACACATTTCACAGTAGCGATCTCCAGGTTTGTCACAAGGATGTGGCAACAACAAATTGATCCTCTCTCTTTGAGTGTGTTTGGTGCAGTAGCAGTATCAGCAAACATCTGCTTCACATCCACATCTTTGTTTGGGAGACATACTTAAAAATACAATGTGCAAAAAGGTCCTGGGTACGAGGCACAACTTGTAGCGGTATCTTTTCTGGAGATCATTGTGGTCCTTTGTTCTCTGCACTGAAAGCCTTTTTGCAGTTTGCAGCACTTACTTGATTCATAACTTACACAAGACAAAAGGCTGGTTATGATGCTTGACAGTAATAAATCAACAGATGGACACAATTAGAGAAACAGACACATTAAACTTAGGGTCTCAGTTTCCCACGGTTTTCTTGAGGTTGATAGTGTGTTACTGGCCTGTTAGGGTAGGAAGATGCTTTTGCAGGTGTCAGTGAGGGTGGTCACCTGTTCACTCATGTAACTCATCTTGCCTTCCTGTCCAGGTAGTATTTTGGACCAGAGTCTGGAGAGCCTTCTTCATAGACTCCGTGGCTTGTGCGACAACATAGAACCTGAGACCTTTCTGGACCATGAGATGGTGTTTCTCCTGAAGGGCCAGCAGGCCAGCCCATTTGTCCTTCGCATACGACGTTCCATGGACAAGCCTGGCACTCCTTTGCACTTACGGTATCTTGGGCAGCCAGAAATGGGAGACAAAAACCGTCATGCCTTGGTTCGCAACTGTGTTGATATTGCTACCTCTGAGAACCTGACAGACTTTCTGGTAGAGATGGGCTTCCGCATGGACCATGAGTTTGTGGCCAAGGGGCATGTATTCCGCAAGGGCATTATGAAGATTGTGGTATACAAGGTCTACCGCATCCTGATGCCAGGAAATACTGATAACATTGAGCCGTTGTCTCTCTCCTACCTTGTGGAGCTCAGCATTGTAGCACCAGCGGGACAGGACATGGTTTCTGATGACATGAGGAGTTTTGCTGAGCAACTGAAGCCTTTAGTTCACTTAGAGAAAATTGATCCCAAAAGACTTGTGTAAGTGAGATGGCCTGCAGCTACGGCTGAATCCTTTGTCTTTCAGAGATGGAGGACATCAGACATTTTGACCAATACAGATAGGTTGATCTGGTTTTTACCTCCTTAAATAAACCCAAATTGGGGTAAGCTGCTTGGTCTTGCATTAATTCACAAAATAAGCGTGTTTTAGTGATTCCCAATAAAGAGGTGGCTATTCCTGTTGGTTCTGTTTTACTGAATTCTGGCGGTAGCTCATCTAGTTGGCAGATGGTTTTCAACAGCTCAGCTTAGCAGTGAAAGGCCATTAGATGCTGTCTAGACAAGCATAGGATTCATTGGAGTCCTGGCTCTTACCTTGGAAATGAGTTCCAAGGATGGGGCTGGGACTCTGGCCATGAAGTGTCCTTCCTCTGCCCTTGCAATTGGTGTAGTTCTCTCTGTGCTGGCTGTGACTTCTTTGGTGTCCTCTTTGACATCTCTGTTTCTTTGAGGAAAGGGCAGGAATGGAGACTTCAGCAGGAAATGCAGAATCCCAGCAGTGCCTCGGCTGGTTGGCTGGGAGCTGTAGGCTTTTCTCCTACTTAAACCTACATTGGGTTGCACCCTTAATATAGACTTGCAGTAAGAGGGAAAGGTCTATGAAGTGGGATCAAAGGGAAGGAAATCCACTGAAGTGGTTCATTCTTTGTGTGTTTGGGGAATGAAGAAGAAATATTACCTCCTTGATGCTCCCTTGGAGTGTCATCGGTTTAGATGTGTTTTATCCTCTCCTACTTAAATCTATAAAAACAGAATGAGAAACAGTAAGAGAGTGATCTGAAGACAACATATTAGCATGTCTAATACCAGTGAACACAGTCAGAGATAATTGTGGTTGAAAACATCTGGAAGGCACCATGTTGCATACCCTTGTATCAGCCTGAATGCGAGAGATGAATCATTCAAGAGTCAATGTCATTGGTCATTGATGGTTTTATGGTTTTAAGCTATAATAGGAATCATTACCTGCTCCCCAGTGCATTTATTTAGGAAGCAGAGTGGCCCAGAGTGACACCTGGCCAGTAAGGCACAGCAGAGGTAGCAGCTTCCTCCAGGTAATGAACAACACACACCACATTCCGATACTCCTACCTTTTCACAGGAGAACTGTGGAAATCTTTACACTTTCACCCTGCTGCATGTTGTTATGGGATGAGTCGTGATATCATGTCTTGAGGTGCTGCAAGTGTTGGTACAGAGGAACTTTAATGACAAATGACTCAAGCCAAGCTTCTTCCAGGTGCGCTTACAATCCAGCATGGCTAGTTGTGCACTTCAGGACTTCATAGGAACAGAATGTAAATTTGCCCGCAGCATCCTTTGTACCACGACGGGATTACGTTGCTCTCTTCTTATGTCACTGGCATGAGACTCACCCTCTCAGCTGGTTATTTCAGCACCATCTATTGTTGTTCCGCTAAATAGCTTCCATTGTTTTGATACTCATAAAATACTCACGTAATTGTAGTTAAGTGGGTGGTAAACAGTTAATGAAGTTGTGCCAAAAATAGCCCCACCTGTCTTCTAACTGTTAGCAAGTATTTCAAGCCTGGATGCAGATTCTAGTACCTGTCCATATGATAAAGCAGGGTGGCTGGCCTGTGGCCCATGGATGGCAGGTACCTTGGAAGACAAAAGCCTGAGAAATTACAAATGTATTCACTTTGTGCCAGGTGTTCACAAAGAGGTAGATGCCAAGCATGTTTTTCTGGAGAGAGCATTCTGAAGATGAGGACAATTCTTGAGGAAGCCCTTTCCCCAGTACTCAGCTCAGACATGGAAGCGGAACACAGAGAAGGGTCCAGATAGGTGACTTGACAGCAATCCATCTGTATACCACAACCATCGTCCAAGTGCCTCTTCTGAAGGAGGCTCAGAAAGTAGCAAGAAAGGGCAGGGCATTCTCAGTGGTGACTCCTGATTAAAATGCTGTTCTCACTGAGGCCTCCCTGAAACCAACATTTTCATCTTTTTTGTGCCAGAGTAAGACTTTGCTCTGTTCCCATTCATCTGATGATATGTGATGAAGCTTTGAATGTTAGATGCTTTATTTGGGTCCTGGTATTTTGTTTTAACTACTACTTTTTTGCTGGTTTTTGTTAAAAAAAATTAATTTCAGCATCTGTTGTATGTTGGGATTTAATTTTTGTGAAACACCCAGAGAAATTTTTGCTATTAGACAGAATAGAAAGTCGATGAGGAGATGAATCATGTCCAAGAATCTGTTGTGTAGAATTAAAATCATAAATCTACACTGAAAATGTTGCTTCAAACATGTAAGAACTTAGGAATACCTTTGCAGAATTGGTTACAAGGATGTCACAAGTGTGCGTTCAGAAATGTTTCTGCATTCCAGTGGCAGGTAAGTTTCGTAACATCAGTGTCCCATTCATGCCTTTTTGCCACCTTCACCATGAGTAGCAATCGTGAGAAGTCAATTATCCAATTCAGCCTGTATTGACCAAGAAGGCCAGGGAATGGGATGAAAAACAACCTCTCGTGACTAAGGCTGTTTCACAAATCTTTCATGACGTTGCAGTTGCAATTCTTTGCCCCTTTAGACAAAGCAATTATGATTACACGGTGGTTGTTTTGTAAGTTGGCTATTTAAGGCTTGCCAAAACTGATTTGCATAGAATTAGTGCATGCTAATGTGTGTATATAGCAAGGCAAATTTAGATGTCTTTGTAATGTGAACAGAAATGCACACAGCAGTGTGGCAAACTGATTAAGCAACCTGTGTGGTGATGCCTGGGCGCAACAGTTCTGCTGTGATTTGGACAGGCATCCCTTCAAACAGAGGACTGTCCTCTGAGAATGAGGAAATACGGCCACCCTAGCTCATGAATCACTTGTGGGAGCAGAGCTCAGTCATCTCAATCTTGTGTGCAGTCCCAGACCTGCTATCCAGCACTGTGCCAGGCTCTTGCCAAGTTCTTGCACTCCTACTTTAAACACCCAAGAACCGTGATGGGTTTTGTGAATGGGTTTGAGATCATGCTATGGGCTTAATATGAGCTGCTTCTGTCAGTAACCTAATACTTGTGAAGACACCCGGGCAAACAAATGCACCCTTCCTCAACTTTACCCAATGGGAGGACCTAGTTTGACACGTCTCGGCCCTTACAAAGTGAAAAACAAAATCAGAAGACAAAATCTCTCTTTGTAGCTACATTGCTCCATCAAAATGCCTCGAGCTTAATCTCACTTCTTGCCCATCCCCGTGTTCTGTTTCCATTGTTTGGTAGTTCTGTCGCAACCTCTTGCTCTTTAAATAACTTGAGTGCTTTCTTAAAACTGGGCTAAGCTGATGCTTAATACTACAACCTGGCAATAAAACCAGTTCCTATTATCTCCAGCCAGCAAGCCTATGCTGGGGCTGGTGGGAATAGCAGCCCAACACACTGGGAGAGCATCAGCTTGCCGGGGGAGGGGGGGTCTACACAATATTGCAGTACAACGGGTGCTGGCAAGCAGGTCAGCCCTGGTGTGTGTGTGTATGTGTGTGTGTGTAACTGGGGGGAGGGGAAGCTGGGTGATTTATATTGGCTCATATAGCTCAGATCTCAAATTTGCCCTGGCTCAGGTAAGCATGTTTTTCTGGCCCTGCTACCTGAGATCTGGCTTAACTGGAGATGCCAGAGACAGCCTGGCCCCAGCTGAGAGCCACAGTTTTACGGTAAGGCAGCCCGTTGGGACGGGGGGGGGGGTTAAAGGAAAACAGATGGAACATAAATACCGCTTGCCTAATTGTGCTTTATTTTTGTGGTGGTTGGGACGGCATTGGGGGGGGGGGGGGTAATCCTGCCTGCAAATTCTTCATTACAAGCAAGGTCATGTAAAAGGTCCCGGGTTCTGTCTGTCTCTGGCATCTCCAGGGGAGGCTGAAAAATTGCTGCTGCGAGTCGGTGCCATCAGTCCTGAGCCACAGGGATGGGTGTGACTTCATGTAAGGCAGCCTCTCAGGCAGAGGGTTTGCCGATCTCTCCAGGGAGGGGCCGTGGCTTTGGAAGGAGAGAAGCTTCTCTGTGCACAGAAGGCCTTACAGTTGCTCCCCGGCTAGGAAGGATGCCTTCCTGAAGCCTGGGAGAGCCCTGCAGGGTAGATAACCTTCCCCAGACATGTGCCTCCAATCCATCAGTGGCTTTCTGCGGGAGATTTCCTGCTGGTCTTGTGGGAGTGGGCATCCAACTCACCGCATATCAGCATAGGGGCTGGCTGTGCTCCACCACCTCTTCCTCAGTTGACATGTTCCTGGGGGGGGGGGGAGTGCGCTGGTGCCACCGGGGAGGCCAGAGAGGGGAACGATGGCTCAGCGGGAGCCACACTGTGCTAATGTTAGTATTTTGTTCTTTTGCTGGCATTTTTTGTTGCCCTGTTTCTGGTTGTTTTGCAGAATTTTCATCGTTTTGGTACTGTGGAAACTAATACTTGGAGTACTGTATTATGTGCATGGTGCTTTTTGTTTCTCCTTCAGTGGGCCCTGAGGTGGTTTTCCTGTTTTTACCGGTCCCCAGCTGTGGAAAGGTTGAAAACCACCGCTTTAGCCGTATTAGACTATGATCCCATCATCCACAGCCAGCACTGGCCGTGGCTGGTCAGGAGCAATGGGTGTTGTAGTCCAATGCATCTGGTGGGCCCCTGATTGAGGCAGTCCAGTGTAGACACTGCTGAGCACTTGGTGGGTGTCCCATGGGGAGCTGGCTGTGCGTACACAGGGGCCAGTCCTGGACTAGACGGTCCCTTGCCCTGACCGGCAGGGCTCTTCTTACGTTCTTGCGTACCAGGTGAAGCAATGGCCTGCCCGGTGGACAGCAGCTTCTAGGCTCCCATGACCTTATGCATCCAAAGCATGTTACCTGACAAAAACCCTTATAGAAGTAGGAGAAGAGAGATGTCAGGAAGAGCACCTCATTTCTGTAAGTCTGAGAACCAGTTTTTGAGGGTATGGATAACTTTCCTCAGAAAAAGTTTTCAGACCGGGTGATTGTACATGACAGACAAGGGAGTAACAGATGGCAAATGTAGACTCTGGCTCCATTGCAGTGCCTCTTTCAGTGATCCATTGCTCTGAGTAGACCTTTCACATCCCCTTATGGCAGGGAACCGGTGGTCTTCCAGAGGTGTTGCTCATGGTGCTGCAGGCCCAAATCGCTCACCTTTGTCAGCATTTCTTTCCCAGTTCTGCTGGCAAAGTATCTTGGAAGCCAGTTGTGCTTTGGCTATTGTGTAATACAATAGGTTTGTATGCCTGAAATGCAATACCAGGAAAAAGTATCATGGTATCTCAGATTAACAGAGCCACCTTCTGGATGTTGCCAGTAATGCCTCATGACCCTTTGAAGGAAGATTTTAACATCCTAAGAAAAGAACAGCCCTGCTGGATCAGACTGGAGGCCCATCTAGTCCATCACTCTGTCCACACAGTGGGAAACCAGCTGCCCACAGGATCCTCCAGCAGGACGGGTGCAAGGCCTCCCCCTGCCCAAGCTCCTCAGCAACTGGTGCATGCAGGCATGCCGCCTCTGGTGAAGGAGGGAGCACATAGCCAAGAAGCCTAGTAGCCACTGATAGCCTCCTCCTCCATGAATCTGTCCAAGCCCCTTTTAAAGCCACCAAGATTGGTGGCCATCACTACTTCCCATGGCAGTGAATTCCATGGTTTATACTTTGTGTGAAGAAGTACTTCCATGTGGGATGGAAACGCACGTTTGTCAGGAAGACCTGGGGACTTGTCAGGTCCGCTGTCTCCCTAGAGCACAGACTGGTGATATAACTGAGAAATGCATCCCACCGGCATGTATCCCTTCCTTCTTGACACTGCCAAGCGGAGATTTAAAGAAATTGCATCAGACTTTGAACTGTAGCGAGGAAAAGACGATCTTTGGGGCCCAGATAGTTTTCTGCAACTGGACAGTCATCTGAGAGGGATGGTTTAACTGGGAGACCTGCCCTGAGAAGGAGTTGGATGGCTCTCTGGCCCTTTCCAACTCTACTTTTCTATGATCTGTCTTAAACTTCCCACCAATCAGCTTCATGGGATGACCCCACATTTAAGTGTTACGGGACCCTCTCCACTTCCTCCGCACCATGCCTTAAACACCTCTATCACGTTTCCCCCTTTTTCTAAGCTTAACAGTCCCAGTTGCTGGAGCTCCCCCCCCCCCCATAGGGGAGTTGCTCAGACCCTTCCATCATTTTCAGCGTCATCAAAGTGGCTGTTGCCATTCTTAATGTTCTTAAGCCTCTCGATGTAAGACGATGCAAATTTCAGGATACACAGAACTCACCAGGTCTGTTGCAAAGCTTTCTGTGACCAGAAAAATTGCATAGGAAGGGTTCCTCAAAGTGAAAGGTGGATCTTCCTACTGAGCTGAGGACACTTGCTCTCTGTCCTGGATTATTATTATTTTATTATTATTATTTAAGGAACTTCTATGCCGCCCCATTCACCGAAGCCTCGGGGCGGCTCATGACATAAATAAACAACATCCTATAAAACAATATAATTTAACAGTATAAATTAAGTCGCCCTGGCCAAAGAATAAAATGAATAAATAATATTAACAATTAAAATAACGTTTGAATAAAAAGGTCTTTGCCTGGCACCAAAAAACAAATAACGACAGCGCCAGGCGGACCTCTCTGGGGAGCGCATTCCATAGATTGGGCGCCACCGCAGAGAAAGCCCTCCTCCGAGTACCTACCCTCCTAATGTCCTTCACGGAGGGTTCCCGGAGAAGGGCCTCTCCCGCTGATCTCAAGGGGTGGGAGGGCATATATGGACGCAAGTGCTCCTTCAGGTACCCAGGACCCAAGCCGTTTAGGGCTTTATAGGTCATCACCAACACCTTGAATTGGGCCCAGACTTTAATGGGAAGCCAGTGAAGCTGCATGCTGAGGCCAAACTGGGGACTTTCTGCATGGAAAGCACCTGCTTTACCCCTGACACAGGCCCCTGCAGCTGTTCATTTGTCCTTGGTATTTTAATTTTTATTTAGGTATGTATCCCCCCTAAATTCTCAGGCAGGATGGTCTGGAGTAGGTGCCTCACCAGATGTTGGGAGGCCATAGGATTGCGTCTTTCAGTTGCTGTTGCTTTACATATTGGGGCATGGTTGGCTGGGGGATCATGGGAACGGTAGTCCAACACATCTGTCAGGTGCCAGGCGGGGGAAGAGGATAGTAGGCTGTGGCCTGCTGAAGTTGGAGCCATCAGTGGTCTGTGACCTCTGCAGAACCAGGGCACGCTTAGCGTTTGGTGTTTTAGGGTCTTGTTTTCCTTTTTATCTCCCCCACAGGCACTATTAGCATCTCCTGGCCCTGTGCATTACAGCTCTCTGGACAACCTGCTGTGCAAATCAACAGCATTCTGTTCTGCATGAGCAAGGTCAAATGCTTTCCTGACTCCCAATTTTGCTAACAGCAGCAGGTTACTTATTGACTTTGTCCTCCAGCGAAAGGTCCTGAATTTTCACTGCTCCCATAGTTCACCTTTGTTAGTTTTCTGAAGCAGGGGGGTGGGGGGGAGCCAACTTTGTTGTTTTGGTTTTATTAAACGTCCTGCATGGGCAATGCAGCAGGGTAACAGCTTGGAGGGTATTTCTTGTGACACAGAAAAGAGATGAATGCCTCTTTTACAATGCCACTTGCCATCCTTGGTCTTTGGATTAGTTTATTATTAAGTCTCACCTTTCTTTCAGAAGACATTCACTGCGGCTTCCGAAATGGTAAAAGACTTTGGGACAAAAGTAAAACAGGGTTCACATGAAATTAGCAATGTTTGCTAATTTATATGAATTTCTGGTTTTGTGTGTAAATAAGCTGAGATAAATACCTGGGCATTAAAAGCGTTGCAGGATTATAATGGACAGTGATCTGAAGTTGAAGCAAGTACTCTCAGCATCTTTTGAAATATGAGTGAGCATCCAGCGTGTTAAAGGTTTGGTCCCTTCCCTTGCAGCTCACTTGAAGGGGAGAGAAGGAGGGGGCAGAAATGGAGAGAGTGGACACAGGTAGTGGAAAGAGAAAAAGGCAGCTTAGCCCCAAGTGATGCAGCTTTCGACAGGAAAATGGTTTCTCCACCTGTCTTAAGAGCCGTTTGGGACACAGCCCACTGGGTGACTGTGGGCTAGCCACAGACTTTCAGCCCAACCTCCCTCACAGGGTTGTTGTTGTTGTGAGGATAAGTTTGAGAGAAGAAGCAGACTTATGGGAGCTGCCTTGAGTTCCTTGGCAGGAAAAAAGGTGGGATATAAATATAATAATTTTTGGCATACTAATTGGGGAGGTTTAAACCATGCAACAAGCATGCTATGTGGGCATAAAGAGGGACATCTCTGCAGCTGTTTTGCATGGATCCACTGAGGAGCGTGTGCCTTTAAAAGGTGTGTGCAGTAATTTGCCAGCAGGGTCTCTGTCCCACTTACTGCCAGTCCCACAGGGCACCAGCCACCACTGGCAAGCTATTCAACATGCAATTATATAACTTTTCTTTCAATTTATTGACTTGTATAACAGCAGCTGTTTAAGGCAGGTTGGCAGCATGATCTCCATTCTGCTGATGGGGTGGGAAGTGGGTCTGAGCTTGAGAGAGTAGCTTTCTTAAGAATGCTTGGAGTTCAGTTCTATGTATTTTTACTAAGTATATAGTGTTCTCTTCTTAGAAAATGTAAGGCATAAGCAAAATTCCACTGGGAACTTTCAGATCGGTCAGTTTCTTACACACTGATCTTACCTGGGAGTAACCTCAATGGCGCTTACTTCTGAGTAAATATTCCTAGATTTGTCCAGTTGGCCACTATGAAAGTGTCAGGACTGATTTAGGCTACAATCTGTATGCTCTTACCTGGAAGTAAGTCCCTTTGGATTTAGTAGCACTTCCGAGTAGATATACACAGGAATCTGTGGTTAGAAATAGTGTTATTTAGCCAACCTGGTTTGCAGCCTAATATTTATTTTCAGAGAGAGAGAGAGCGAGCGCGCACGCGAGAGAGAAAATAAAAACCCTAAAGGCATGGTTGGTATGTGAGTCATACATTTTTTTAAGATTTGCAGTTGGCAAGGATTCCAAAGTATTCAAAGGAGAAAGTTCATTTGCAGAGTTGTGTTTTTATTTTTGTGGGTGAAGCAACTGTGAATCTCCTAAGTCAACCTGGATGGAAAATAGCTCACCTGCCGTTACTTCTTGGAGCATTCATGCCAAGGATTGTGCTGTGTAATTTAAGTCTAAAGTTCTAACCCTTGCAATAGTTTCAAAGGGAGAGAGATGCCCTTTGTCTCAGAATTTTACGGTCAGCTCGTAGCTCTTCCAAACTGCCATTCTTGGTATCTTTTAACATCACAGTTACTGATGAGGACAGAAGCTTAAGTGTTTAGCACTGCATATATGTTGAAATGACTTCGGTGTTTGTCTTTCTTATCACACACCTACGCACACATTTCAAATAACCAAGTACCAGTTGTTAGTAGTACAGGCTAAATTATCCTGAAAAGTGGAGGCTTCAGGGGTGATGCTAAGCATCAAAATTATCCAGGGGGGCTCAAGCCCACGGGACCAACCCCCACAAATTCCCATATCCTAATTAACATATGCTGGAAAGTGGGTGTCCCCCCTGTCTCTGCCCCTCTGTCTTTTAAGGATCCAGTTTCTTAAGGCCACTCCTATTTGTAAAAAGGGGTGCGTGGTTGGAGAGAAGAAGGCATTCGTTTTCAGAAAATAAACTTCAGGCAGAATGATTGAAGGAAGGATGAGCAGCAGGAAGTGAAACACTCGTGGGCGAATGGCCGGCTGGTCCAGGAGGCTCCTTTGCAGCAGAGATCAAGGCTCCCGTCCCTTTCTTTCGACACGTGCCCCTCGACAGCAGAGCGATGGGGCTCCAGCCCCCTAACATCGCTGCTGCCGCAGTAAATTTGTTGATAGCTCCGCCGTCAAGTCGACTCGATTTATGGCGACCTTATGAAAGGAACCCTCCCAAATGTCTTGCCCTTGACAGCCCCGCTCGGCTCTTCTGAATTCAGGGCTGTGGTTTCCTTTATGGAGCCCACCGATCGTGTGCCCATATGATAAACTTGCTCTGCTATTAATGTTAATATTATCTTTAAACACCTTAGAAGATTCTTGGTGGTCTTCACGCATGCTGATGATAGTTCTTATCAGCGACGAAATCAGGGAAGAGCTGTGCCTTATACTGGAACAGATCAATAGACAATCTCTCTCTCTCTTTTGTGTAAAGTCGGCCTCGTGCCGTCTTCGGCCAGCCCAACCTCCCTGCAAGGAGCGCCCCTCCCCCCGAAAAAAGGTTTCTTCCGTGCTCGGACAAGAAGGCGTCTCCCCGCTTGACCTCACCTGTCTTCAGCCCTTGGTCTCCCCCGGCCCACCTCCCGGTGGGGACTACAAGTCCCGTCATGCCGCGCGCGCCTACCCTCTCCCAAGAACGGGGCTTCCGGCGGTGACGGCGCGGGGACCTTCAGCCTCCGAGGGACTCACAAGCGGCGGCGGCGGCGGCGGGTGAAGTGAGCTGGAGGAAGGAGAGGAGGAAGGAAGGGAGAGGAGAAGAAGGAGAGGAGAGGGAGATCCAGCCAGCCAGCCAGCCAGCCAGCAGTCAGCCAGGTGAGGAGGTGCTGCTGTCTCCGCTCAGGTGTGCGAACAGCGAACAACTTTAGTCGATACTTACCTCTTGCTCTCCCCCCCCATGCAAACCGGGGGGGCTCTTGCAGACTCCCCCTGAAGTTCGGCTCCGTGGGGCACGCGCCCTCCCGAGCACGTACCTTTTCACCCTGCCCTCCTGTGCAGCTGCTTTCTCTCCACTTCCCTCTTCGAAGGTACTCCCCCTACCCCGACTTAATGCGCTTCCAGACTCTTTTCTCCACCAGGTGCTTCTCATCGCATTCTTTGGAGCCCCTTCCTTTAATCCCCTCTCTCAGCTCTGGGCCCCCTCCCATTGCTGTCCGTCCGTCTGTATTCTAAATGAGTTCAGCCCGGCCCCCGTTTTAAGGGCAGCATCTCGCTTCTGCGTCTCCTTGCCGTTAGGGGATCTACCCGCAATTGCCTCCTGCTTTTCTTTCGCCCCCCTCCCGTCCTCTTGACTTGGGCTGTAGTATTTTTTCAAGCATGCGGGTACCCTGCCTTCCCCCCAGGGTCTCTCCCTACAGGACTTTCCTGTTGAGCGGTCAGTAAAATATTAGACTCGAGAGTTGTGCTTGCTTGGATTTGCTTTCGGTATTGTGGATGTAACTCTGCAGACCTGCCTGTGCAGGAGGATGAGAAGCGAGCCGTTAAATTCTTGTTCAAAGTCCCCCAGTGAATCGCGTGTTGTGATGTGGTTGCTGTTCTGCGCTTCATAAATCAGCAATTGATGTAGCTGACTTGATTTTTAAAATATCTTTTTGAGTGGACCTGAGCATGTTTGTAGTTCCTAAAAAATGATGAGATGGGTGTTAAAGGAACAAGTGAAGGAACCTGTCTAAGACAAGTCTTTGGATTCTTTCTCTCCAATTACTTTAAGGAAGGAGATTAGCAGCTGCCCCAAGCCTTGGAAGAGGCACCACACGAATTTTAAAAGAAAATTCTTATAATGTTGGATCAGACTTGATTGCTCAGAATCTGTCATAAAACAATTAGCTAGTAAAAAGTTTGTTGTTGTCTAGTTATGTGAAAAACCAGTTGTGCAGTTGTATTATTGATCAGCAAGTTTTGGGAAAGCTGTTCTCTTGATTATGGGGTTTCCGTCAATGGTATTTTGGAAAGTCTAACCCCATCCACTTGTACAGCTTTCTTTGTCTGGCTGCATTTTATCTCCCTGTGTCTGCTTTTGCCTGGTTGTTCCCTAACCCAGATGTTGCCAGCCTGTCCAACTGCTTTGTTACCCAATAACCTGTCCAAACTTAGTTAAGATAACCCAGCCCACAACTGGGGCATTGCTGCTCTTACATCACTGTGGAGGAACTGTGCCTTCCAGTCATTTGCATCTAAGATTAGTTTCTTGAATCTTCTTCTCCGCTTGGGAAGTGTCCTCATTCTCCAAGTGCTGAATTAGGAAGAATATTCTAAATGTCTAAAGAAATAGGGCCACTTAAAGTGTGTTACTTGACATATCCTGAGTTAACTTTCTTCTTTTCCTTTATGTAGTATGCTTGGCTGTAAATTCTGCTAAAAACGTGTTATTGCTATTGACTTTCTTCATATTCCTCCTTTCTTTTCCTGATTATTTCACATCTCATCTGATTAACCCTTAATTCCCCGTCTCCCTGCCTGTTTCCTTCGAATGGAATTGTTGTACTGTTTTTGGTTGTGTCTGGGTGCCAGCTCTGTACTGCACTTGAAGTATCTCACACATAGAACGGGAGGAAAATGCTTTGCTGTTAGGAAGAATGAATACATGTCAAGAGCCTTCCTGAAAGTTCTCCCCCTCCCATCCCAGTCCTTCTGTGTTTTCAGCTTGTTGCCAAAATATGGGAAGTAAGTCCAAGTTGGGCTGATGGTTACAGTGTTACTGTTTATAATTTTGTGAAAAAGAAAGTAAATGTTTTCTATAAAATGAAGAGAATGCTTGTAAAATAAGTCAGATGAATTGCCCTGTGTTTTGAATATCAAGATTGTAAATAATTGTAGTGATTCTTCCATGTTAGCTTGATTCACTGTGGTTCTAACTAGTAAGACAAGTGTAGATCTTCAATTAGAATCCCACAGGAATCATTAAGTGAGAGTGTTGTTTGGTGCAGAGGAGCTGGGCTGCATATATTGTGAATTGATCTTTATTTCCAAGCCTTTCAGATTAGTAGTTTGTGATTACACAGTTTTTCTACTTTCTTCAATCAGCAGATAAATTAATCTGTACTTTAATTTGTAATCTTGGGAGGCAAATCGCTTCTAATGTGCTAAATATATGTCTTGATGGTATGCCACTGTTGTAGATTCCCCCATACTGACCTGGCTTTGCTGCAAGTTATGTTAAGGTATTAAGTGGTATTACTCAGATGCTATTAATTTGAAAGAAGTTCTTTGTTAAGTCTGCAGCAGCAAATACAATAAACTCTATAAATTTTTAGAGACATCTGATGTTTGGAGACATTCATCAGAAAAGTAGTCCAGGGCCCCACTGAAGAATGAGTGGGGGAACCCATGCTTTTGAAATCAATGAAGTAGTACATGTGACCATTTAAAAGGATTAAGATCAGTCTAGACTGTAAAATCAGTGAGTTGTATGGTTAGACCCTAGAATTATCTAAGTGCAAATTTATAGTGACAAGACTCAAAAGAATTCAACATTTTTCATAGTTGAGCTAAAATAAAGCTTCTGTGCCATCAATTTGTTCTTAACACAGTGTAGTTGATGCAAAGCAAAAGATAGCATAAACTTTATGAATCTAGGCAGCACAGAGTGATACAACTGCATCTTAGCCTGTAAATCACAGTAGTTTCCCTGTAAATCTTCAGGAAGTAGTAGCTCTTTAGTACAAAAAGCAGTGTGAGAGCCTGTACCACATATTTGTTTACTTGAAATCCTTACACACTTCCAAAATGAGCACACAGCAGCTTGCAAATGCTAATAAAACAAGCACAAAACCTTAAAATCACAAGAAAACAAGGTAATGTTCAACAATCATCTAACCTAAAAGTGCAAAACTAACATGGCAAACAAGAGTTCTTTTGCTCCTGTTGTGCTCACTCCCATTCTGTGTTAATATCATACTCTTATATAGACAACAGCTGTCCTGACAGAGTAGTTATTAGAGTGTTGGGTTTAGGAACCATAACTTGGGTTCAAATGCTACTCTTTGAAGCTTTCTTGTGAGACCAAAGTCCAGCCATGTTCTTTCAGCTGTTTTGTAGGGTGGTTGTGAGGACAGAATTGAGATGTAGGGAAGGAGACAAGTTCTCTCTGGCGGAAGCTTAGGATTAAAATGTGAAATACATAAATGTGACAGGGATAGCTCAACCACAGCCAAACACTCTGAACTACTGTTGACTTTACCTGGAGAGATCTCAGTGTGTACTTGATTATCTGGGTGAAATCTGTGGGACCTGAAGATGCTTAACTTTGGCTGAATCATGTCCTCAGGATTCCTCCCCTGCCCCAGTAGACATTAAATGTATTAGAGACTTAGATTCTCTCCTTCCCTTATAACAATGCATGCCATTCTTTTGTTGAATATATTTCAAGGCACATAGACGGCAGAATGTTCTGTGGCAGCAAGAGCTTGTGCAAAGAACTTTCTCCAATGTTTATTTTTAGCTGCTAATTAGGAGCACTCACTGATTCTGAGTCCTTTGTGATAAGAGGAGTTTTCTGGGTATTGCTGTACAATAGTGATAATAGTGGGGGTGACATGAATGACTCAAGCACTAAGCAGGTTCTTTTTTTCAAATGGGTTTTTGGCTTCCTCCCTCTCTAAAAGTTAATGGCAAAAAACCTCTTCTCTTTCCTACTGAGATGCTTGCCCAGATAATCCAGTCATCTGAAAAACCACAGTCCTAGCCTTGTTTGATCTCCTAGAGAAACCTTACTCAACCTGGCTCTGTCCAGATGTTTTGGACTTCTTCTCCCATCAGCCCATGCCACCAGAAATAATAGTCGGAAACATCTGGAGAGCACCAGGCTACTTCCTGAGTGCTGGAGAATTAAAAAAAAATGCAGATTCTGTATAGCAACTTGTCACTAGATTTCTTTCTTTCTCTTCATAATTTTGAAGGGTTTGGCTGTCCCTCTCGCATACCTGCCTACTGACAGAGAACTAGCAATCTGATATGTGTTTTGCATGCCCATATTGCACCTGTATTTGGAAAGCAAGATTTCCTTCCCTTACTGTCACTTTCCACCCCGAGATTTTGAAGCAGGAGGTTAGGGCCCAGGAAGCATTTTGTGTAAGTTTTCAGACTGGAGTCATGGTGCGGTGCTCCTCCCCTGTGAGAGCGATAGGTATACTTTCACTTAATCGTTAACTAACTGTGTGTAACTTAACGTCTAATTTCAAACTCAGTGCCTGGTAAGGGTTTGAAACCCAAAGGTGGAGCTGAATACAACCAACGCTCCTTTGTTCTTGTTGCTGCTGTTAAATTGAACAGTCTCTCTTAGTTTTGTGAATGATCTTTTGCTACTTCCATTCTGCCAAAGGGTTCTTCCTGAGGCACTCTTGGAAACCTGTAACAACCTCATGCATTCTTCCAGCAACAGTCAAGAGTTGCCTTGGGGGCTGCATCTGGACTGAAAGGCTATGCATACATGTGTTTACAAAAATAAAAAAAAGAAAATTCCATTTGCTTACCACATGGGAACTACATTTACCCTACTGCTGGTTTAAATCTAGAAGCGGTTTTGGTTTTATGTGTTTGTTGTGATAATTGCAAGATTGATTGGGGGAAGGTTTAGGACAGACAGGAGAAAGTACTTTTATACACAATGTATGGTTAAATTATGTACTGCCATGGGAAGTAGCAATAGCCACCAGTCTGGAAGGATTTAAAAAGGGATTGGACAGGTTTGTGGAAGACGAGAGTATCTGTGACTACTAGCATTGCTGGCTGTGTGCCAGCTCTTTCGCCAGAGGCGGCCTGTCTAAATACACCAGTTGATTAGGAGCTTGGGCAACTGGTTTGCCCCCGTGTCTCTGGAATGCTGGACTAGATGGACCTTCGGTCTTCTCCAGCAGGGCATTTTTCTATGTTAACTGCAGTAGAGTATTTGTATGCTCTGAGAGTCATTAGGGCAGGATACATTTTTGCTACTAACTGTCTCCATAGCTTAACTAAACTTATTGTTGCAGTGCCATTCTAATCTTGACCTTAAGTAGCCTTCCTCCATTCTTAAAGGTAAATTAGAGTGAATAACTCAAAGGCAGCCACCCCTGTCCCCAGTTTCAAGGTTATGGAAAAGAACTGTGGCCATTTCAAATAAGTTCTTTTGACTTGGAATGTAGTGTTGTAGTAATTTCAGGGTGATTAACTTTACCTTGACTTCAGCCTGGCTAGGGTATTCTGTCCTACTGTCCATACAGCCCTGCCCATACTATGCATAGAGGAAAGAGGTAGGGGAGTCGAAAGATTTTTGTGGAGCTGTGAACCAGGTTGCACACTGGTTTTACTTAGTTATTCATTTAATTTCTGTGCTGCCTGACAGACAAAGGTCTCTAGAAGGCTTGATGGTATGCATCAGTCTTATGCTCATGGCAGTGTGTTGGACCAGTGATCCTTCTAGCCAAACATTCACCTGGTTCACATTTAACAGTAACCCTGCGCATGAGTTTAGTCGGGGTTGTTTTGTTGAATTGTGTATTGTTGTTGAATCACAGGATGCCAATACATATGAACTCTCCTGTGTGATTTAAATATGGGTTATTAACTATAAACAACTGAGAGGCCACAACCCAACCACCAACCCAATGCCATGGGGTTTCTCCCTGGTTTGTTCATGGGTGGCAGCCCTTAGTTAAACCATAGTGCAGAGACTGCATGTGATAACACTCGATGCAATGATAGTCATAATGTGGTTTGTCGCTAGGTGCTAAGCGCACCTTTGTCTGATAGATCCTTTTCCAGACTTGAGAGTGTTTTTCAGTATCTGATATCTTTTAAATGGAGATGCCTGAGTATGTGCAAAGTACATGCTCTATCACTGAACTATAATCCTTAACCCCTTCTCCAATATTACTCACTTATTCTCACATTTATATCCCAACAACATACCACACGTGCCTCGGCTGTACGAGATGAAATAACATGATTTGAACAGAAGAATGCTTCAGAGCGGGCAGTGGCCCTTGACTCCTGTGCATGGAATAAATGCGAAGGATCAAGGCGTATTTGCTATTTATTAATATTCCCCTATCCCACTCAGGGGACTGCAGGTGGCTCAGTGGTTCAAACTGCTGTGCTGCTGGGCTGGTTGATCAAAAGGTCGCCGGTTCGAATCTGCACAATGGAGTGAGTTCCCGGTGCTCCGTCCCAGCTCCTGCCAGCCTTGCAGTTCGAAAGCATGCAAATGCAAGTAGATAAAAAGGAACCACTTCGGTGGGCAGGTAACAGCGTCCCGTGCACTTCGGTGTTTAGTCACGCCGGCCACATGGCCACGGAGACTGTCTGCGGACAAACACTGGCTCCCTCGGCCAGGAAACGGAGATGAGCACCGCCCCCGAGAGTCAGGCATGACTGGACTTCACGTCAAGGGGAAACCTTTACCTTTACCATTTATCCCACTCAAGTTTCTTTACAAATGAGATTAAAAGCAAAATCTTGATTTAAATATAAAACCACAGCAATAAAAGAAATAAATAGCACCAACCCATTAAAACCTGTTTCAGCAACAGATCAGTTTATATGGCGAAGGCCTGCCTGAGTGAAAAGGGCTTATGTTGTGAATAATAGTGTGGTGTCGGGCACAGATCTGATGCACACAAAGGGTAGGTGGAGTGATGGTATTGGATGCAGTCTTCCTGATGGTATCAGTACCTAGAACAATATGGCAAATGTGTGTGAGCACACACAATCTACATATTAATTGGAGTTGCAAAGGTCAACGTTCAAACAAACTTCCAGCTGCTTATCCTCTGAAGCATTCAATATGCATCTTCTGCTTCTGTGCTTTTAAAGATTGTCCTGGCCCTTATCCATTTTTTTCTGCTTGCATTATTTTCTCTATGGTCTCCTGTTCTCTTCAAGGATGACATTTCCACCCATTTTCAGTGGGGCTTCCCTCATGTGTAGGGAGCTCCTGTGCTGTATGGGCTTTGTGCTGCCACCTTGCAGAGTTTAACTTTTTGGGACACCCCTTTCTTAATTCCCGGTCTTCATCCTTTCTTGCAAACTGATGGGACTATGATTTTTTTCAAAAAAAAAAAAAATAGGCATGAGAAAATCTGTCGAGTTCAGTTTTGCTCAGGTTCTCATTTGTCCTACTGCTAGGCTTCCTTTTGTCCCACTTCCGTATTTTTTAATTGGATGGTAGTTTAGAAAATGGTTTTTCAAAACATTTATATGTTTGCAAACAATGTCCATTGAAATGGAACTTTCTCCCAAACATACACATTTTTGTATACATTGCTTCAAATGTGTTCAGTGCCTACATTTTTTGTAGGCAGTGTATCACAAACTATGGAAAGTAGAGATTTCATGGTCTACCCACTTTCTGATTCTTTTTTTAGCTGTGGGGAGTGTGAATTTTCTAGAATTGCCCTGACATGTGAACTGAACAGCCTTTCCTAGCCCTAAATTCCATCCAGTCTGTTTTCCACAGGTCTGGTTGCTAGCCTGTTATTTCTTGGCCACGCTGACATTTCCCTTGGATATCCCGAGGCGTGTGGCTAGGAGCTGCCATGAGCATTTCCCGCACTGAGGCATTGTGGGAAATTAGCACCATCGCTTTAAGCTGCCCAGGACTGACGATCACTGTTACCATCGCTGGATGGGGCTTTTGTGAGCCACGGATAGAAGAGGGGAGCCTGCCCATGTGACGGTGCTTCCTCCAGTTCTAGAGTTCTGGCTTGCAGCAGTGCAAGTGTTGGTATAGCGACAGGCCTTGAATTGTGAGGCTCTCCGTTGTGCAGACCTGAGGCCCTTGCGGTGGTGGAAGTGCTGCTGACTCTTGATGCCAGGAAGGCAGGAAAGATCTGATAAAGCATTTTTACAAATGTTGCTGTTCTTTTGTGCTCGTGCCATTGGTATGTGGATTATGCAATGCAATTTGCAGTTGCTTAATTAAGACTGGGCATGCTTGCATTATTATGAGCTAATTGAGCATGTCTTTCTGAAGGTCTTACAGAGCTTCCAGCAACAGAGGATGGTTCTGGGGAATATGGGATTCTGGTTGACTTGCCATCAGCCACGGACCGTCACCATTGTGTGTATGCATATGTCCCCCTTTCTTTATGCAGAGGGGTTTGTATAGAGAAGAGCAAATGCAAAGGAATCATGGCACTACTGTCTTGTCAGTGCCTTCCCGACTGTGTGTTCAGTGTTGTACTCGCCAAAATGAAAGTGCCTTGAGGGGAACAAGAAGTGGAAAGAATCCAGTGAGGGGGCCACCCCTCCCAACTCCTGTCCAAAAAATGGGTCTAAACGGGAATAGAACTAAGTTGACTGTACCCTCCTTTCTTCCCCATTTTTGGCCAAACCCACCTGGAAGGTGAAGGTCATTTTGCTGCAAAATTGAGTACGATTTGCTGCTGAAAGAGGTCAGAGCTGATTCACAAACCAGAACCCAAAGGAACCCATGTGCACTTGGTGCTCCAGTCACATTCTGTGGGGAGCTTGTACAGGTATGGCTTAACTGCAGATTGGAGGATGTCTCTGGATATACATAGCTGTATATTCAGAGGGAAGCAATGGTACTTCAGTTTGGATAGATGGATGGATCTGTCAAGCTTGATTTCACCCAGTGTCTCATTTTTTCACTCTTAGCGTGGTTCTAGCCTGTTCTGCATCCCTTTGCAGTGGGTTCCAAATAGCTGCAATTTTGCAAGCGTGTTCCACCTAAAACAACACTGTTCTGTGTGCACTCTTTTGCAGTGTATGCTTTTTTGACACGTTTTCTCTGTATTTGCAGGCCATATTGCAACATTCTGAAATGTCAGAATGTTGCAACATGCAGTGCCAGTTCCAGAATTTTGAGGGTCGTTGGCAAGACAGTGTGGTATAGTAGTTAAAAGTGCAGGACTGGGACTCAGGCGATCTGGGTTCTGGTCCCCACTCAGCCCCGTAGCCCACTGGGTGACTGTGGGCTAGCCACAGACTTTCAGCCCAACCTACCTCACAGGGTTGTTGTTGTGAGGATAAGTTTGAGAGAAGAAGCAGACTTATGGGAGCTGCCTTGAGTTCCTTGGCAGGAAAAACGGTGGGATAAAAATATAATAAATAAATTTTGGCATACTAATTGGGGAGGTTTAAACCATGCAGCAAGCAGGCTATATGGGCATAAAGAGGGACATCTCTGCAGCTGTTTTGCTTGGATCCACTGAGGAGCATGTGCCTTTAGTAGGTGTGTGAGAAGAGGAGAATTATGGAAGCTTCCTTGAGGTCTTGGAAGGAACCAAGGTGGGATATAAATATAATAAGTAAGTGGGACACCCTCAGTGGTCTCCCTCCCTCCCTGAGTCTCTCTTCCCACCACCATTGTCACAAGCTGCTGCTGCACCTCATCTTTCTCATCTCTGCTACCCCTTGCTGGACAGGGAGCGAGCCAGCGGCATTGGCATGTCCTGTCCCTTCTCCTCACTGCCCCTGTTGTCTGTGCCGGAGCAAGTGAAAGAGCAGGGTGCAATAATGAAAGCCAGGAACGGATCCAGGGGGCCTTGGCAGGGACTGCCTGCTGTGGGGTGGGCTCGGCTCGTGGCAAGTGGCCAAGCATGCCTCTCTATGGCACCCATTCTGGGCATCTAGCTGAGTTCTGGTTTGCGTGTAGTTTTGGGAAGCAGGCATTTTGTATGTCCTCATTAACATGTCAACTGGAATAATTTCTAACCCATCCTTAGTGGCAAGTGACTTCTGTTAGTTGCAAATTGCTGTAGTGGAAGCTATTGAGAGGCAAGTGACAGGCCATTCTTGTTCTAAATAGTATGGGATGGAAGCTTGTGTTGGGGTGGGGGAATAAATTCACAACACAAGCCCAACACTTGTTTGGAAACTCTTCTGGATAACTTTATAGATTGATTTTTCTGGGTTATTTTATATGTTATCTAGCTTAGAATTTAACATCTGTGATTAACTGGGGGAAAATATATTTTCTAATGGATTCAAGTCAGTTGTCACGTTGTGCTGTGGGTGCGTGCATGGAGCTGCTGTTACAGGCCAGGACTCATCCATGTATCTGTATATGCTATGGATACCCAATTAGAGCAGCTATACTAACTGCCTGAGAGAGGAGTCTGTGAGATAACTCTTAAGGCAGGTGCATTCCCTTTTTGCATCAATAGCATGCAACCTTCCCCTAGCAAACTGAAATTGCAGAAAGAGCCAGGAGGAAGTCAATAAACACCCACTGTTCACGCTTAGGAGTGCCAGCATGCGATCTGCGATCTTCAAGATGTGCTATCTGCACGTTTGTGGAACCTCTAAGCAGGACGATAGCTTTAAGCTTAATGTATTGGCTTTTGCTGAAAAACTTGTACCTTATTGCACGGCTGTGTGTTCTTTTTCTATAGAGAGGTGACTGAAATTAAGGAGGGAAGCTGCTGTTCCTTGTTGGTGGTTGAAAACATGAAAATACGTGGAAACCAAGTGTGGAAAAGGGATCTGCTATGGCTGTGCTGACTGATATTTGAAAAGAAACTGCAATTCATGAGCATTTGTATGGCTTTTGTGTGATTCGCACCTCATCTTTTTTGAGTTATGTACCAGATCATAGTGCGTGGGTGCAATTTTCATCATGTCCCACCACGCTACCGTCAGTTATGGAAGAAAGACCCAATGTCTCAGCCAGGCCAGCGTGTCTGCAGCCTGCACAAGGAAACACATTTTAAATAAATGCCAAATGAAGCCGATGTTTTAAAGAAATGTTTCTGAGCAGTGTGTGCACCATTAAATAAATCATAGTAAGTTTTCCATAGGGAATAAATAGTGTCCAATATATATAATCCTTGCTTTTATAGCAGCCACTTCAGCAGTAGAAATCTTTTGCTGAAAGGGAAACTGCAGCTGAGTTTCAATATTAGTTTTATTGTTAAAAAAAAACCCCATTTATATCTTGTCTTCTGCCTTTTATAACCCACAAAAAAATCTTAGTTAAAAAAATCAGTGCAAGAAATTAGACAGATAAACCCATTAGAATACAAGCAGTTTACTGAGCTGGAATACCCTTCCCTTCATGGTGCCCTCCAGATGTTTGGGCTGCAGGTTCCATCACCAGCATGGCTATTTTGCGGGGCACCAGCTGGGAAAGGCTTTCTTACAGCCACCATTGAATGCTTTATGGAAGAATAATGTATTTGCAACTTAGTGGAGGGCATTCCGCAGTTCTGCCTCGAATCAGATGTTGAAGGTTTCCAGGACAACCAGCTTGGGCGTCCCCAGCACCACCTCAGGCAAAAGTTAAGAAGAAAGAAACTGTGGGGTGAGTGGTGCACTAAGGGTGCCATCTTACACATGTTTAGACAGAAAAAAGCCCCAAAAGCCCCCCCAATTCCCTGGCCCATGTACATGCCAGGCCAGTGTGCTTATTCAGGATTGAATCATCAGCGGAGACCATTCGGCCATAACTGACTTGGTATTCAGCAGCAGGACTATAAAATCCAAAGGTGTCTGATATTCTGCTTTTTAACAGGAAGACCCTCTAAGATATTGTACAGCACTTGATTAGATCGTTTGATTTTCCAATGCAATATAAACAACAATTCCTTTCCCATGCCTGTTCTCTTTCCCTGCCCATTATGTTTCCCCCGTCTTCATATAGGTTTCGTGTATATAGGTAAAATCGCTAAGCGAAAATTGGATAAATTAAACATCAAACAAATATTAGACAAATGGACCATGTCATGCGCTGCTGGATCTTGGCGAGCTGCACTGATTTCCCTGTATTAATCAGAATGTATTTTCCTTTAGTTACTTAGGACAGCATGCCTTTCCTTGGGTAGCTAGAGATCTTGAATCCCAGTGTGCATGTTTAGGGTTTTATTTGCTTTCCAGTGCTGTTGAAAAATTTGCTTAGCCATTTGTGTGGCATTGCTAAACCTTGCATATGCCTTCTGCCGAGTTACATTTACCTGGAATGTAATCTGCCAAGGCATGGGAACCTTTTATGTTGATCCAATATGCACAGAATGGTGGCAACGTAGTTCTTGGGTTAAGTGGGCTAACCCATCCTGGTACGGCTTCTTTGGTTCGCAGCGCAGCAACCCTGTGGGTGAGCAATTGGAATCTGCCTATTCAGAATAGCAGTAGCATGGCAAATCGTGGGTGAATTAACTCACAGCTTGCCCTAGTTATGCGTGAGCGTGGCTTGCAACTTTTTTTAAGACAACATGTAGGAATAAAATTTTAAACTATAGGAGATCTAAGCTGGGGGAGTGACAGCAAGGATGGTTCACTTATAATGGTCTGACCTCCCTTACCATCACCTGCCCTGTCTATCTCCCACTGGCTTCTCTTTCTACCCCTTTGAGAGAAGCCTGTATTGCTGATTGAAATTCCTTCTTCAGAGGACCAGTACCAGCCTTGGCAGCAGATACTCTGCTTTGTGTAAAGAGCTTCACTTATTTTGTTCTGGTTTGCTGTGCTGTGTTGGCTGTTGGCTACACAGACATGGAGATGGTAAAAGTCCAGCAACAATATAAAATTTCCATGTGGTTTACAGATGGTATAAAAGGCAATCAGCAGTGGAAAAGCTTCATTTTGGCAACTGAATCACAGGTCACAGACAAAATGCACACCCCGAAGCCTTTGGGATAAATAAAGATGCATTACAATGCAGAGGGCCCAGAATCTGCCCGGAATTTATTAGTCATTATGCCTGGAAAATCATCCATCCATAATGCTTCCCGAAATCTAAAATAATCCTTTTCTTTCCTTCCCTCCGTTTGTAAAAATAAAATAAAACAAAATGAGAATGCCCTTGTGTAAGTAAAAGAGTGGCTTGCCATAAGCTTTTGATAGGTTCACATTTCCAATTTAGCAAATAAGTTATGGATTATTTCCTCCCTTTGAAGGATTTATTCTGATTTGGCAGTATTAGCAACAGAGAACTAAAAACCATTTTTGAAAATCTACTTTGCTGCAGCTGAGCCTCCAGGCTGCAAAGCTGTGGCGAGTTCTCTCTGCTTGCCTGACTTGGAACCATTCCATGGGGTGCTTTGCCTGCAGTAAAAGGGGCTTGTATGTTTGGAGATGAATTGTTTGCCTGATAAATTTGGGGGCACAAGGGTAAGATCCCCCTGTTTTC
Organism: Varanus komodoensis; assembly: GCF_004798865.1. Lineage (NCBI taxonomy): Eukaryota > Metazoa > Chordata > Lepidosauria > Squamata > Varanidae > Varanus > Varanus komodoensis. The sequence continues at coordinate 5,757,709 of NW_025335759.1, forward strand.
CAAGGCTTTTAATCCCTTTTAAAGGTATTTTAAAAATATTTTGGTGCCTTTTGTGCTTTATTTTCCTAGTTCCTGCAATATAATTTTATCTTTTATGTCTGACATCGTTGGAACAGGTTTATATTTTATTGTGATTGGATTTGGCCAGAGAAATTTATTTTATGAGGCATTCAATAAATAAATAGAAGTGTATCTGTAAAGTAAATGCTACGTTTTTAGCCCTCGACATGTCAAGAAGAGATTGGCAACCTATTTCAGTTCAAGGGCCAGACTGACTCTGGAAAAGACCATAAAGGGCTGTCTGTCTGTAGTGGTTGGGCTCATAACCTTGACATGCTTGTGCATGAATCTGCAGGAAGAGGGGCACAGAAGTGCAGGTACGCACAGACATGCATACAAGCTCAACACACATTGTGAAGTCTGCGTTGAGAATACTCAAGCGACATTCAAAGAATAGGAAGCAGAAGGACAAAAGGAAAGCCTGCTTTTTTCAATTTTCATGTGAAACCCATGGTATCTGTATGTTCCTCACTGAGGTTCTTACATTTTTCTACATGTTTCCAATGAGGTGTAAGATGCCAATCCAATATAGGGAGCATTTGCTGGCTTGTGGTGAGTACAGAACTGCATGTTGATAAAAACTTTGTTTATAGCAGACTAATATGTGCAAAGTAATTGGTATGCTCAAGCTCAGGGTATGTATGTCCTATGAGGAAATGTATTTGACTTCATAGATCAGCTTTGCTTTGTGCTGCCGTTCAGGACTGCTGTACGTTGGACTGTAGGCCTGCCCATATGTAGCCAAAGTACAGTAGCCTCGGTTTCTTCATCTTTGTTTTCAGGACAGGTTCTGGATTGATATGATCTAAGCCCCCCCCCCCCCCCCGTTTGTCTGGTGTATTCAGGAAGCTCTCCTCCAGCACCATGTTTCAAATACATCAGTTTTTTTCACTGCCTTGCTTTCACACCCATACATAATGACCAGGAATAAATAATATGAATGATCTTGGCCTTGGCCTCCTCTGAAACATCTGTGCACTTGATGGTTCCTTCTGGTTTCTTAGAATCATAAAATAGTAGAGCTGGAAGGCACCAGAGAGCCATTGGGTCCAACCCCCTGCTCAGAGCAAGACTCTAAGTTAAACCATTCCTCCCAGATGGCTGTGAAGTTTCACCTTGAATGCCCCTCGCATGGGAGATCCCACAACCTCCCCAGGTAATTGGTTCCAATGTCATACTGCTCTAACAGCGTCCCCACAGTCCATCAGGGAGCTGCCCAATCAAACCATGAAATCCGATTGTTTGTTTGTTTATTTATTTATTCAATTTATATCCTGCCTTTTTCCTTCAAAGAGCTCAAGGCAGCTTACATCTCCTCCTCCATCTTATCCCCACGACAACAACCCTGTGAGGTAGGTTGGGTGAGAGTCTGTGACTGGCCCAAAGTCACCCCGTTGGCTCCATGGCCAAGTGGGGACTCGAACGCAGGTCCTCTGAGTCCCAGTCCCATGCTCTTAACCACTGCACCACACTGGCTCTCTTAGTCTAGTAGAATTTGTTCTTGAGAAATCCATGTTGGCTTCTAGGAATTAGAAATGGCCTGTAGTTCCCAGGTTGTGGTTGTTGTTCTCCTCCTCCAGAAGTCACTGGGCACTTCTGAAGAAGCCTTTTTGTTGCTTTTAGCATCCCCCACTAACTTCACTTCATTCTTAGCTTTAGTCCTCTTGACACCCTTTGCAGCCCTGCCCACATTCTTCCTTGGTAGCCTGGCCTTCTTTCCCCTTCCTAGACATGCCCTTTTTGTTTTCTGATCATCTCTAAGCTGTTTTGAAGCTACATGGGCTACTTTTGTTGTCTTCTACTCTTTGTCTTTGTTGGAATTGTTTGTAAGTGTGCCTTCACTGCTGTCTTTCCAAGCCTCAGTCTTCTTTTAATTTCTTGAGTATAGCTTCCTTTGAATTGATGCTTGAGCTATAGAGGTGCCTTTCATTTGACCCGAGAGCCATTGTTTTGCACCTGACTCCACCTGACCTTGAAAGTGTCAAACAACAAAGTAAACCCCAACAACCCACCCACAATCAAGGAAACAGGTCAGAGTGGTGTGAAGTCAACAACCCACCTCAAGGTTTTCTGGGAACTGATTTCTAGTGGCATGATTGTTTCTGAACATGTATATGACATCATAGTCACCAAGCACATGATCTTGGGCATGTTTGGATGGAGAGAAGTCCTAACAACTTGCAAGATTACCCTGTCTCCTTTTCACAACAGCTCATTGGTGGGTGGTTGCGGTGGGCCAGTCTTTAATAGAAATCTTGTCCTGGCACTGCGGGTTGTTTGACCGCTGCCTGTTCAGGTGCACCTGTGTTGAAGGCAGCTGAATCATTCATTGGGAACACAAACTGTACGTTATTTCTATGGCAGCAGAAACTTTACCAAGAGGGTGAGGTCAATATTTCCGTGCAACATGTTTTGACGAGTGTGTGCGTAGTTTCATATTCAGTACTGATAAAGGAACCCTTGAACTCTCCCCTGCAATCATGGTGTGGAAGATATTTCAGGCATTCTTGTTTCCCTATTTCTGTATCATCCAACAATTTTTTCAAGTCAGTGGTTTGCTACTCTGGGAGCTTCCCTGAGAAGCACCGATGTGTACAGTGTTTTGCAGTTAAGGAAGTTCTGCTCCATAGCACAAGGAATTGGCAGTGGTCATTGAAAGTTGGAGCACTTTTTGGCAGCCTCAGAAGAGCTTTGCTGTGAAACAGTAAATTTATTCAGATTTCTTCTCTCCCTCTCTCTCTCTCTCTCTCTCTCGGTCCATTTCATTTGTGTTAGAGTGCAAGGGACTAAAGCACCAGCAAGCGGCGAGAGGTTGAATCTTGATCTGAACTGGTCTCTGGGAAATGGACAGGGTCATTCCAGCCTTCTCACAGATCACTCGCAAACTACAATTTTAAATATGCAACCTTTGTTATATCAGAATCCTAGAAAAGGAAAACTAATCTTAAAGGCATATAAACAGTTCATAATGGGATCTATCCCAGAATACTATGAAGACAAGAATGTTCTCCACACCGGAGCTACTGGCTTCATGGGAAATTTCTCTTGGAAACGCTGCTAAGTTCATGTCTAAAGGTAAAACCAGGCTAAGTGTTGCTGAGACATGAAGCAGGGGAAACATCTTAAGAACAAGTGGAATAAATGATAACAGCAGTCTTTGCGGGATTGAGAGGTGAACAGCCAGAATTTCAAGAAAAACTTACTGTAGTTGCTAGCGACCTTACGGAACTTGAAATGGCCCTTGGTGAGAAAGACGAGGAGCTTCTTATACAGTGCATTAACATTATATTCCATTGTGCTGATACTGTAAGGGAAATTCTGCTCAGTGTAATTACAACACCACAGCTACTCCTCTTGGTCCAGACAATAAAGAATTTAGATGTGTTCATCCATGTTTCAATGGCATTTTGCATACTGCAATTGAAAAAAACATTGAGGAAGTTGGCTTTTTTTGATCCTGAGAAATTAATAGATTGATCAGAGTGGATGGGGAATGGCCTGGTGAACAATATTATACCAAAACTATTAAGAGACAGTGCTAATACTTAAATGCATACAAAAGCCTTGTCAGAATACATTGTGCAACAAGAAGGTGCAAAACTAAATTTAGCCATTATAAGGCCATCAATTGTGGGTACCAGTCAGAAGAAATCTTTCCCCGGATGAACTGATAATTTTTATCTGCCTAGAGGCCTTTTTATTGCTGCAAGAAAAGGAATGGATTGAATGATACAATTACCCACCTGTGCATTTGCGGATCTTATTCCAATAGATGTAGTCATCAACTCGACCGTAGCTGCTGCTTGGTATTTGGGAGTTAATAAGCCAAGCAATATAATGGTATGATTAAAGATAGACAGCTCCAAGCCAGTATTTATTTAAGCTGTAAGAAACACCAGGAACAACAGGTTTAAGACATTATCAATAAAAATAATCGGACAGAGTGGGAGGGAAACAAAGCCAGAATTGCATTGGCTAATTATACTACAAGTCAGGCTGAATAAAAAGGTTTTTACTGGTACCAGGTAGATAGCAGAATCCGAACTAGGCAAGCCTCTGGAGAAAGCCTTCTTTGCTGTAACATCCTGGACTGGAAATGCTCTGTGTTTGAGGCCACCTTGCCTCACATGGTTCCGAAACAGGAGCACTTCCACCTTTTTGAGAGCTGTTGCATAGGATATCCTTCCTCGCTTCTCATCATCATTGACGCCAGCTCTGGTTGCTCCGCACCATCTTTACTGCCAATGTTCCCGCTTGCTTGCTTGATAGCCAGAGAACGGGTGAGTAAGCAGGCACTGGAATCTGTGGCTTCTCTTTCTCATTGCCACTGCTTTTGGGATCAGCATGAATGGCAAGGAAGAAGCAGACTGCCCTGGTGAAGAGGAGGCCAATTTTAGGGTCCATCTAAGTATGTGAGAGATGGACAACTTTTAAGTGCATTGGTCCCAAGCGATGGAGGGTTTTAAAGGCAAAACCGCTATGTGGGTGCCAAAGTTTCCGACTGAGTTTGCCCTCCAGAGTTTTCAAATGCACATGAGATTTTCCTCTCTATGCACTTACCTTGATTTCTCAGGTGCTGGGTAATAGCTCTGTGCTCTCACCTGATGCTCAGTTCGGCTCACTGTGTCTGCTGGGAATGGCCTGCCCAGTACAGTCCTTGCAGCCTCTTGACCTGGCATTGCTGTCCAGCATCAGGTTTAGAGCTGGGCCTAATAGGTGCCTTAAGGTCCCGCCCTTCTTAAGAGGCCCTTCGTGGAGGAGGCGTTCTATTTTCAGGTGCAGAGCTCAGCTTTTATGAGCGAAATCAGTCCTGGGATCACATGCTCGTTAAAGCACGTGTGCCGGACTGGAATGGTGCGATGTCTGTGCTGCGAGTGTGATATGGGAAGCAGGATGATGATGATGATGATGATGATGATGATGATGATGATGATGATGTAAGTATTTCTTTGAGATAAGGAAGACGCTTGGTACCACACTTTTGAGAGCCCTTGCTCTCAAATTATTTAAAACTTCTATAACATCTGTTCATTCTTTAAATAGCATCTTTTAAATGTGCTAGTTCATGGTTCAGCTATTAAGAATATATATATTTGGGATGATATTCCATGCTTGATGGAAAGTGTGCATGCTGTGATTGATGGGACGAAATTTGGGAGGTTTGTGCATTTAAGGAGGAGGTTGTGTAGTGGAAGCAATATTAAAATAATTAAATTAAAATATTAAAATAATGGCAATCCTGTTCAGAAGGCTGCTGTCTGAAGAGCTGAACTGAGCTAGGTCAGGGTCTGTTAACATTGGTAGCTTGTCCCTTTCGTATATTTCTTCCAAAAAACACCTGGAATTCAGTGCATGCAACTCCTCAGTTGCACTGTTGCATTTTGACGCATCTTAATGAAAATATGACAGCTTGGCAAAAAGCTGGTTGGCGGGCATGCTCAGGGAATGAGGGTTTGTTTTGTGCAGACCTGTCTAATTCTATTTTATGGAGCCTTGATGTAGATTTTCAATATTCTTGTTTCTTCCTCTAGTATCTTAAATACTTGGCCAATGGGAAACTTGACAACAGTTAGTAATGATGCTCAAAAGGGGTGGGATGTGACTGTCAATGCAAGATGCTCCTCAAATGCTTGAGATAGTGTTCTTTTGTTGTGCTTGGATCTTGCAGCTGTGAAATCTAAATGCAGGGGTAGCCACTGATTAATAGGGTGCCGGATGAAAGCGTCATAATCAAGCAGAGCTGTCTATTCAATAGCTCTGCTGTGGTTTTAATTTACAGAACAAAGGGAGCGTGTCCTATTCTTCATGCCATGTATGTTTTGCATTTGCTTGGGATGGGCAAGTTTTTCTAGTCTGCAACTCCCGTCACCCCTAGATATTGTCACCAGTCGTGAGGGATCGTGGAGCTGTGGGTCGAATCATCTTGAAGGACACGAGGTGGCCTTAAGGAAAGACTCAAGTCCTGTCCTCGCTCAAATACACACGTGTCCTGAATGTTGGATGTTCAACAGCTTGTCCTCTAATGGAGACAAGTGACCACATTTGAATAAGTCTGGTCTCCTAACCAGGAGCAGACTCGGCGCTCCTGTTCTTAGCTGGATTTTGGGATGACTGCCTAATTTTGACAACAGGTCCATATATCGGCTGTATATTGTTTTATGTTTGTATTCATTGTTCATTCGTTTTCGATTTGAATGTTCGTAAGCCGTCCTGAGATGCCACACATAGAGGACGGCATATAAAAGTTTTAAATACATGAATATATGCTTGACAGGTGGGGTGGGCAAGATTGAAGGGAGGAATATAGGGCGTTCTGCCACCACTAATACTTATAGTCAACCCACGGTGTTAACTGAGTGTGATCTTACCATCTTGGAGGGTCCCTTGGCTTTTATCTGCTTTTTGCAAAGTGGTGAAGTGCATGACTGCAGAAGTGACCGTAGCTGCATCGGCAGAGCAGAAGGGGAGCGGCAACAAGCTAGGAATTGAGGTGGCACCACAGCAGGCTATGCCGACTTGGAGAACTTTGCTGCAAGCAGCAGCTAATTCTCGATAAGGAGATCCTTGACCATAGCTGCTCCTATGAAAGAGATGTGCTGTATTGAGGTGGGGGAAGAGGACGTTTATGAGTATTGCACTATGTATTGTGAAGAACTGGAATCTTACCGGATTTTGGAACAGGTGTCGTTCAGTGGCAGAGCACATGCTGGGCATGTAGAAGCTCAGAAGTGCAGTTCCTCACATCTCCTATTAGTATTGGAAAAATTCCTTCCTGAAACCCTGGAGAGCAGCTGCCAGCCTGTGTTGACAGTACTGGCCTAGCTGGGCCAATTGGCCCATTCTGTATAAGGCAGTCGCCTAAATGTGTTTTCTTTTTAAAGCAAAATCCATTGGCAAGTGTTGAGACTGGGATACTGAATAAGCTGAAGGGAAGATTTCTTCCCACTTCCCACTACCTAATTAAAATAGATTTAATGTCAGTATTATTCAAAACAGGGAATTGCATTAAACATAAAATGTTTAATGCAAATAAAATGTTCAGCTGTGAGCAAAAGTAGAATATTACACATAAGAGGGAAAAGATAAGAATCAGGTTGTCATCTAGTAAGGCAACAGTATTGCAAGGAAGGGTTGGTATGTGTTATTCTGCATTATTAAGTGACGTGTATAATTGAGTGAGCTGGTACCTTGGCTTTTACATGTACCTTTGGAACATTTACGGCTGACTTCAAATGATGAGGTCTAAGTGAAAATGAGACTTGAATGGTTATCATATGTCTTTAGGCTTACGGAAGTGTGACTAAATAAAACCAGCCAAGTCCCAAGGACTAGCATACGTGGGTGTGGACACTAGATACGGTGCCTACGAATTAGTGCCTGAAAGCATGAGTGTAGAGTTTCAGTTGTGAGCAACTGTGGCGTAATTTTGCGTTCTGGTCTTGGGTACCCAAACCTGTTACGTTGCAGTCAGATGTAGCTTCGCATTTGTTCATGCTGTGTAATATGTTTCATTTGCCACAGTGACAGTGGTGCTCTCAAGTGCAGTTATGCCATGGCATCACAGATCCCTTAAGTCTTACGGGAGATGTTTGAGCTCACCGGTCAAGCCTGTAAGGCCCAGGAATGGACAAGCTTCCACTGTCATAATATTATGGACTACAGGTCCCATCATATTACTTCTGCACTGGCACACGCTGTAACCGGTCTATGTCAGGATATCTTTTATCATTTATTATTCCCAGCATCAGAGTCTTCTCCAATGAGTTGTTCCTTCTCATTAGGTGGCCATAGTATTTGAATTTCATATGGAGAAACCCATCGCTGCTAGGTAATTTTAGAGTAAGGTCTGATTTGGCCTTCAGAGTCTATCTTTCCATGTTTGCTTGCAAAAGCCAGCTAGACAGCCAGCCAGGATTACTTTGTGACTTTCAGCATAATTTACTGTCTTTGCCTTCAGTGTTATTTTTGAATTTTGACATAATACGGTGCCCAGTTGGACCTGGCAATGTAACCATTACTGGTTGTCACTATTTTATTTGTTTGAAGCATTTTTATTCTGCGATTCAACCAATAAATAAACAAATAAGCAAAATATAAAGATCCCTCCCTCAGAGCAACTTACAAAGATATGTAATCATAAAACAGTACCTTCCTACAGTCCTGCTTCCCCCTTTTGCCCTCCCCTAATCCTGATGGGATGAATTGCTGGCAGGGGACAATTAACTGAGGAAGGCGTATGTTGGCTTGGACAGCCTAGCCCCGGTTTCTTGCTGGAGAGTAACGTATCAGTCACCTTCCTTCCTGGTAGTGATTAGCAGTAAGAAGATCTTCCAGGAACCCTGGGCTGCTATATGGTTATCTAGAACAGTTGATGTGAAGTTACCAACTGGAAATATAAGTAGCCTTCTCCCGTTAGTCGCATGCATTGCACCAATGTGAACTGGCAGCAAAGTGAGATTGTTTGCTGTGGCAATCAGTTTTAGATTCAGTTCTGTTATCGATTTCTCTGTTTCCTGGGGAAGTTGCATAGTTTAATCAGGGCTGCAGGTGCAACTTGTGATCTGAATTCTTTCCCTTGTACTTTGCCAATAGTTGGCATATTTCAAGGTATGGGACTGTCACTAGATTAGATTAAGTTTTTCTGCTGTAGGATCTTGTATTTGAGTTACTTGCTGCCCTTTTGCCATTTTTTCACAGAAAGGCAAAGTACAAATAATTAAAATTGGGCAGGATTATTTCTGAACAAGATATCTCATGCAGGAGGAGGAATCTTCCGTCTTTGCCTTGCACAATGGACATATTGAAGCGAAAGCACAATACCTCTCCCTAACCTAAGGAGAATGGCAGTGATTCGAATTGTTGGCATGGAACCAAGGTCAGCCAGCACTTCTCATGCATGGGCCAAAGCAGGGCTTCGGCTCTTCAGATGCTGAGGACCAGGTTAGACAACAGTTTAATGTTTGTATTCTTATTTTTATAGAAAAATATATATGGTATGTGGGGTTGTAGTGAATGCTTTTGCCTTGTGCCTTGACTTTTGGGGGAAGAGTCCGCTAAGGTACAATTTCTCCCATTTGCAATAGTGGCAGTTTTTCTGTTGGGAAAAGTAACAGCTTTGGCCAGGGTTGGAAGTTTTTAGTAGGATCATAATGTAGACGGAATGGGCTAAATTCTACATGTCACAGTCCTGATTCTGACTGTCTCTTGCCTGCCTCCAACTTCTACAAGATAAGACACTTATGTCTTTTTTCATTTAGCCCAAAGTGAGCAAAATTAGTGCTGTTTGTAGAAAGGAAGAGACAAATGGAATCTAAAGAGTTCTGTCTGCCAGGCTACCCTGGATTGGATGGTGTGATTCAAGTGTTGGATGTGAGTGGTTGCTTTATCTACAGAGCAAAGATACTGCATATGGTAATAGTTCAGAAGCTTTAATGGGTGGAAGAGCTGACCACTTAAAATGTTGGGATGGAAGGACAGCAAGAAATCGGAACACATTACACCCGTTCGGTGCCAATTCACTGACTGCCTAGATACCTGAGAGCTCAGTTCAGAGTGCTTTTAAAGCCCTAAACGACTGGGAGCAGAGCATATAGATGGCAGTCTTCACCTATAGGACCCTACTTAGATGCTATTCACGTGCCCGCCTGCAAGATCAGGCCCTTCCCTGCGTTGATTCCTCAACCTCGGAGTGTCCATCCATGGAGCTGTCTCTCCTCCGCTATTCAATTGGTTCAACAAGCCTTCAAAAACCTTTCTGCTTCTGACTGTAAATGACTCAGGTATCTAAAGAACAGTCTTTTTGGCCTATCAGTTTTTTTCTTCTGGTGTTGCCTACATATTATTTTCTAGTATCTTATTTTTCTTGCGATGTACGATGCTTTGGGAGATTGTGACCGGAAAGAGCCATTTATATCTCCATTAAGTAATTAAGCATACATTAAGCACGTGTTTGCCCTTGGAGGCTTGGCAGTGCAAAGAATGGCTTCACTTTGATTAAGAATTAACATTCGTCAATAAAGCAAGCATGGGCCAGCTCTGCCGTTAGACGCTCGAGGCAGAGGGAGGTTGTAGGATGCTTCAAGGACAGGGCTGCATATGCCGTGTGTTGGGAAAGAGGGTGGCAGTTGTCCTTGGTGCTCATTCATGGGTCATGCCAATCTGGACTCTGCGTCAGAGAATGATGGGGAGGAGGTGGAGGGAGCTTGGGAATGTGGCGATCCAGACTTGGAGATGATAGAAGCACTGCTTATCGCAAGACCGCTCTCCCCAAGCTCTCCGGCAGGCTGTAAGAATAGCCAAGTGGCACAGGGGATGGGTGGGGGGGGGCATGGGAGAGGAGTCCCAGAGTCAGAGGAACCTGGTACGACTCTCGACCCCATGATGCAGCGTTGGCAAAGGAGAGCATACCAAGTAGGATATGTCTATCCGAGACATATAGAAAGGAGGTGGGGTCACCTTTCCAGCCTTACTGCTATTACACAGGGGTATGTGTATTTGCAAGTTATAAAGCACAGTAATGCAAGGGAGTCATGTTTTCTACATTCTAATAGCACCATTTTAGGGCCATTTTACTCTTATGGTAGAATGGTGCATGTGCTGCCTTTCCTGTACTCTGTGCCGATGTGTACATTTCACTTTACATGTTGGACTACACAACTGTAGGACACCAGACTGGAGAAGTCTGCCTTAGAATGTCACAGCACATTTGTTGGTTTTTAACCATTTGTTGTTTCAACTGCAAGATACTAGTATGGCTTCTTCTCTGAATTCAGCAGATTTGGCTCCAAAATTCGGGGGCAAGCCTCTTTTATTATTATTTACATATCATCTTTTTTCCTCTTCCAAGGAACCCAGAGTGGCTTACATGGCTCTCCTCCTCTCCATTTTATCTGCACCACAACCTTGAGAGGAAAGTAAGGATCACAGAGTGACTGATTCAGAGTCCATGTGCCCAGTGAACTTCATGGCTGAGTGGGACTAGAACCCAGAACTCCCAGTTTGCAGTCTAACTTGCTGATACACCATCCTAGCTTTAATTCTGTTCAGCTGATCCCAGCCTGCAGTTCCTCCTGTGGTACTTGAGGAGAGGAGGCCTGTATGTATGCCTGTTTGCGGGTTATGCAAGGGAATTTATAACCACCGGCTCATGTGCAAGCACATCGAACTTTCTGGTGGAGATTGTTGTGCAGGAAGCTAAAATCCAGGGTAATGTCCATATGCATTCTGTCTTGTTGCTGTCAACATCTTGAAGCATAAGCGAGAAGGAATGTGGCTGATTCACGGCATATTTGTTCTGAACAAGCGGTAACCTGCAGAGGCTTTGTCACTGGCGTACTAAAGAAGGTCACTTTCAGAGCATCTTAAATTGTTTTTTGAAAGGCAAAGTTATTTCTAAAAATTGTGACGTTGTGAATCATTAGCAGACTGACAAGAGAGCAGCACATACTCTACCTGTGTGTTTGCCTGTGCAAGTGTATTTATTCAGTTGGAACATTTTTATCCAGTCCTATACACAAAGTCTCAGGAGGGCTCCTGAAGAATTGCAGCTTAGCTGGCTGGGAAATTATGGGAGCTAGAATCTAACACCTCTAAAGGGCACCAGTTGGAGAAGGCTAGAACTATGCTTCGGATGTTAGATTAAGACCGATGAGACATGGGTTTAAAACCCTGTAGCTGTGAAGGTCTAGTAACATTCTGACATCTTTACAGAGTGAACCGTATGAAGTTATTATCTGGCTTTGCTAATATAAAGGCTGTTGTGCTTGTTTATACTGCAAGGATGGTGTGTGGCTTGGTGGTAGATCACTGGCTTTGCATGTAGAAGGTCCCAGGTTCAATTCCTGCTATCCTCAGGGAATGATGGAAAAACTGCTGCCTGAAACCATGAAGAGCTGCTACCAGTTAGCATTAATTCTTGGCTAGATGGGCCAGCGGCTTGGGTCCTGGTTACCTGAAGGAGCGCTTACATCCATATACGCCCGCCTGCCCCTTGAGATCTGCGGGAGAGGGCCTTCTCCGGGAACCCTCCGTGAAAGAAATTAGGAGGGTAGGGACTCGGAGGAGGGCTTTCTCTGCGGTGGCGCCCAATCTATGGAATGCGCTCCCCAGAGAGGTCCGCCTGGCGCCATCGTTATTTGTTTTTTGGCGCCAGGCGAAGACCTTTTTATTTAAATGTCATTTTAATTGTTAATATTATTTGCTTATTTTATCTGGCCAGAGTGACTTATTTTATATTGTTAATTTGTTTTATATTTTTAATGTATTATATTTTAATTTATGTTGTGAGCCGCCCCGAGGCTTCGGCGAACGGGGCGGCATAGAAATGTTTTAAATAAATAAATAAATTAGGCTGGTGCAGTAAAACAACTTCCTATGTATTCTTCTGCCCTCTGCCTGTCAAGAAGGTTGAGTGATTCACCCAAGGAAAAAGACAGATATTGCGGATGGCTAACAAGTTGGTATTCACAGAGAGGCACTTAGAATCACAGAATCATAAAACAGTAGAGTTGGAAGGGGCCAGAAGGCCATCAGGTCCAACCCCCTGCTTTTGTAGCACGCTAAGCTACACCATCCTGTTACTGATTCATTTGATTTCTGTACCATCCCATTAACCAAGACAGTTCTCTTGTTCATTACATTTCCATAATGTCTAATAACTGAAGCTCTCTGGGTGATTCACAAAGATTAAAACCTTAAATTAATCTCAATCACATTGCATTTATACCCTGCCTTTTTACAAGGCAGCTCCTCTTCATTTTATCTTCACAGCAACAACACTGTGAGGTAGGTTTGAGTGAGAGTTTGTGAGTGGTCCAAAGTCATCAACTGAACTTTAAGGCTGAAAGGGACTAGAACTCAGATCTCCGAAGTCTCAGTTCATCACTATAATCGCTATGCCATCTTATGTCGCATGTAAAGCCATGCACATTCAAATGTAAATATTGGACATAGAACGATATACATTTATCTAAAAACAACTCTAAATTAAAATTTAATGGCTAAGAATTAGCTGTCATTTCTTGGTCACAAAATCTTAGTTTTAACCTGATTTTGTAATCTCCATTGTTGTTAGTTTGTGTATTGATTGACACTGCTGGAGACCAAATCTTTGCTTTTCACAGGTTGTCACTCTTCTGTTATCCCCTGTCTTGGGACCAGTGGTAATTTTATAGCCCAGTGTGATGTCCACAGGATACCTTCCCTGTGTTCTGCCTCTTCCTCAAGATGAGGAAATGCTAGATGAGTGGGGTTTTGTTTGTTTGTTTGTTTTTAGTGTGTCCTAACTGAATTGTGCCACCCACTCCACCTGGCAATATAGTTTTCTGGGAGCCCACAAAATGATGCTCGGGGTAAAAAACAGCATTCATTTGTGAATGGTTTGCAAGGACACAAAATGCAGGCTCTGCATTCAAAATCTGTCTGCAGTTGGTTCTGGATTCTTCCTTGCACGAGGTCAACACACTTTTAGAGAGTTGCAGCATTATTAAATCTGTGCTTCTCTCTGTGCCTTATGTTCTCCAGAAGGTCTGGACTACAGCTCTAGCATCCCCGGACATTGCCCATGCCAGCTGGGGTGAAAGTGAGTCGATGCCCAAAACATTTGGAGGGCACCTGGTTGGAAAAACTGCTGTATGGTTTTTTCTTCCAAATTGGAGTCCAGTCTACAAAATCTAATGCATAAAGAATCCAGTAAGGTTTCTTTTACACCTTCCTTAATGCCGGTCTTTGCCAAATCGTTTCCTGAAACAAAGCAGTTTTATGCGGCGCCAAAGCTCTGGTTCATCTTGCCTAGTATAGTCTCCACTGGGTGGCGCATATCTATGTATAAATGTATGTACATATGTATGGGTACATATGTACCAATGTACTGTAAGTGTCCTGCCATCATACTGTGTAGTTGTTTTTCCATTGCAACAGAATATTTATTGGAAAAGACAAATCGACAGCATTTCTGCTCTCTGCTTTCACTAAAATAAGGGTACACTAATTATGGCCCGGGGGTCACAGGGAGCCCATTTAAGGCCTTAATTGAAGACACCCCTATTGGTCTCCTGACACCTCCCCTTCGCTGCTGAACCCCCTCCCCGCATGCCCCTTAAGGAAAGAAGAGGATCAGGATCATTGGGGGGGGGGGTGCATGCATATACGTGGGCTCTGGGCCAGCACTGCATGTTGCCCTCGGGTAGGAAAAGGTTGTGTATCCGTGCTCTAAAAGATGATTAAGAAAGCATTAACCCACTCAGCATATATTTTAAGTAGAGGTTCTCCTGTTCCACTTGACTGTTGGGCTTGCTATTGTTTAAAAGCCAGCTAAGCAATACAACAACACACGTGAAAATATATTAACTATTACTATTTAGATCTTTATTGAATCAGTTTACTTTCACTGGTTAGGTTATCTCAATATTTACGCTGTGTTTGGTTACTCCATTGGGATAGAGTATCCTTTGTTTTGCTTCTCGGAAGGAGCCCTTCCTGAAATCCTGGAGAACTGCTGCCAGTCAGTGTCAGCAAAATGGGCTAGATAGACCAGTGGTCTGACTCAGTATAAGTCTACTTCTTATAATCCTAAATGTGAATATAGGGCAAAAGTGGCAGACCTAAGGCAACTTCTTCGGGGCTGGTGTGGTATAATCTGACCGCTCTTCCTGCCAACTTCCGGGCTGCTGCATGATGCACCAGCTGTTGTTTCCAGATATTCTTCAAAGGCAGCCCCAAGTAAAGCTCATTATAGTAATCCAAACAGGAGTAGCAAGCGAATAGGCACCAGTGAAGGATGTGTGGCCAAAGTGCACCTCCAAAAACGCCCTGCACTAGCAGCACATACGCAGACAGCAGAAAGGCTCTTGCAGTGGTGACTACAGGTTATTTGGCTGTCAGCCTCCCTCAAAAGCGACCGTGATCTTGCCTTGGTTAGGTGGTGGAAACAGTGGTGGAGCTTGGCAGAGCATTCCACGGTTTGATCCTGTAGCTGAAAAGGTCCTCCTTGCGATCACAGGAACATGCAAAGTTGCCCATCCTGTGTCAGACCATTGGCCCATATATCCTGGTATGGTTTACACAGATTTGGGGCAGCTCTCCAAGGTTCCAGGCAGGTATCTTTCCAGATCCTATAGATTGCACTTTGAAGGCTGGTGCTGTGCCCCTGAGGCACAATCCCTGCTCTACTGCCTGCTAGAGAGAGAAGAGAAGTCCTTGCCATCTTTTCTAGAAAGGACGTTGGCATGTCAGCAAGACGTGGGACTGTTCTTGGGATTGTGTGAGCTTGCAGAAGGAGATCCAGTGTAGTGTTGTGGTTAACTTTGTGGGCATGTGACTCAGGCGATGTAGGTTCGAGTCCCTGCCCAGCCATGGAGCCCAAGTGGGTGACTTTGAGTGGTCACAGACTCCCAGCCCAACCTACTTCACAGGGCTGTCATTGTGGGATTACGACCACGAGCAGGAGAATGATGTCAGCTGCTCCGAATTCTTTAAAAAAGAAAAAGGTGGGATATAAATCTAATAATAAATTGATAACAAGGGACTCCAGTGCTAGCAATCAAAAGGCTTTGTACAATTACTGCATTCTTTTCCTTAACAGTTTTTTTTTCTTATAAGCAAAAAAGCAGAAGAAATGATTGGAAAACACGGGAGAATTACAAATAACAAAACATTGTTATCTAGGCCTTCTACAAAGCCAGTTTGCCCAATGAAAGCCATGTGTGGAAGCTCGCTTTGTTTTGCTGTGTGGTAGAATTCATGCATCTGGCTGGAGTTGTTTTTCTCTTGCTTTGTTGTTAAAGATTCTTATATTTCATAGTCTAGGCTTTGGTGCACTTTCTCCTTTCTCATTCTCCCTCTTTTCATTTTCAGGACTTACTCAGAAACTTAGGATGTCACAGGAAATGGAAGACAGCATTGGTAAGTGTGGTTGCTCAGAGTCACCATTTTCTACTACTTTTGCTCCTGATCATGCTAAATTCGAAGTGGAATTCTCAGAGTCTTTGGAACATTGGGCAGTTGAATGGTCAGATATTGTCAATTGGCTATCCACTGATTTAACTGCAGTGGAATATTCTCAAACATTTCCATGAAACTCATTGGAGAATTGGGTTAGAGTGGGAGGCAGGGAGACCTTGTTTCCCTCCAACCCTCTGGAAAATCTTCAAAGCCCTTCTCTGAGGTCGCTCATATCAGTTCAGAAAAGCAACTGGTACAGTTCTTTCCATGACAGCTACAACCGGGGGAATGGATCCCCAGCCATGAGGTGGGAATGATTTTCTGACCTTACAGCTGGGAATCGGAAAAACCTCCTGGCTGTCTAGACACTGTAATGGCCATAAAATTGCTTTATTTATCACTATTTCACAATCCATTCACAGATCATTCGCTAATTAGCAGAGGAATCAAACCTGTTGATGATTAAGTTATCTCTTTAGTGCTAGTAAAATTTGTATTAGTCATTTTGGATGATCTGACAATATTTCCAGGCATTTAGTGTTTCCGTTTTTGTTGCTTTAAAGTCGGTACTGTATTTTAAATTTTTGTACTGCTGCTATGTTTTTTGTTTTATATTGTAGTTTTAAGCTTTTATGTTTTATTGTGTTGTATTTTGCAGTTTTAATTGTTGTAAGCAGCTCTGATTGCTTTAGCTATTGAGCAGTATAGAAATGAAATTAATATTTGGCCGATGTTTGATCAGTCAAACTTGCATGGATGTATATTTTGGTAAGAGATGTCAAAGTGGAGCCCATGACCTGGAGTAGTTGTGGGATCTCTCCCTCACTTCTTCTTGTTGTTGTTAGTCGCGAAATTGTGTCCAACCCATCGGGACCCCATGGACAACATTCCTCCAGGCCTCCACCATCCCCTGGAGTGGAGGTGCC
Organism: Varanus komodoensis; assembly: GCF_004798865.1. Classification (NCBI taxonomy): domain Eukaryota; kingdom Metazoa; phylum Chordata; class Lepidosauria; order Squamata; family Varanidae; genus Varanus; species Varanus komodoensis. The sequence continues at coordinate 5,774,634 of NW_025335759.1, forward strand.
TATTTAACTATATGCAGAGCACATCATGAGAAAGGTGGAGCTAGATGAATCACCAGCTGGAATTAAGATTGCTGGGAGAAATATCAACATCCTCAGATATGCAGATGATGATACCGCTCTCATGGCAGAAGTGAAGAGGAACTAAAGAGCCTCTTGATGCGGGTGAAGGAGGAGAGCGCAAAAGTTGGGTTGAAACTCAACATTAAGAAAACTAAGATCATGACATCCAGTCCTCTCACTTCTTGGCAAATAGATGGGGAAGAAATGGAGGTAGTGACAGATTTTATTTTCCTGGACTCTAAGATCACTACAGATGGGAACTGCAGCCAAGAAATTAAAAGATGCTTTCTCCTGGGGAGGAAAGCTATGGCAAATCTAGATAGCATACTAAAAAGCAGAGACATCACCCTGCCAACAAAAGTGCGTATAGTCAAGGCTATGGTTTTCCCAGTTACAATGTATGGCTGTGAAAACTGGACCATAAGGAAGGCTAAGCAGTGAAGAATTGAGGCCTTTGAATTGTGGTGCTGGAGGAGACTCCTGCGAGTCCCTTGGACAGCAAGGCGATCAAACCGGTCAGTCCTAGAGATCAACCCTGGCTGCTCTTTAGAAGGCCAGATCCTGAAGATGAAACTCAAATACTTTGGTCACCTAATGAGAAGGAGGGACTCCCTGGAGAAGAGCCTAATGCTGGGAACAATAGATGGCAAAAGAAGAAGGGGGCAGCAGAGAATGAGGTGGCTGGATGGAGTCCCTGAAGCAGTTGGTGTGAGCTTAGGTGGACTCCCTTACTTAGAGACATTCAAAAAGCATCTGGACAGTCATCTGAATGAAACCGTGTAACTGAGTGTCCTGTGATAGCAGGCGGTTGGATCTGATGGCCTCCTGGCCCCTTAGGACTCTACTAGTCAGAAGGGGCCAGGACTCTATGCTTCATATATGTTAGATTTCCACCTGAATGAGTATTCGATGTAGAATAACTTTCTTCTTTGGCTTGAAAATAGGCTAGTATGTGATTATATGTGGACCAGACTTTTTCGGAAACCTCTAAGAAAAGCAGAAAACAAGTTACTTGGCCACAATGACTACCTTGTGGTGGGGCGGTCACAGCTCACTGGTGGTAGCACATGCTTTACATGTAGAAGATTCAATTTCCAGCCTCTTTAGTAGTAGGGAAAAAACTCCTGTCTAAAACCTGGGAGAGCATTTGCCAGTCAGTGTAGACCATATAAGCGAAGCAAATATTTTTTAACTTGGTGCCCTTCAGTTATTTTAAATTGCAGCCGCCAGAATCCCTAACCACTGGCCATGGTGCCTGAGAGGGCTGGGAGCTGGAATCCAGGTGGGCAGGTTTGCAAAAGCTGCTTCGTTACACAGGCTGATGGTCTCATAGTGTAAGTAGTTGTTCTGTGTTGCCAAAAATGGTCAAAGATTGATTAGAATTCAGAAGTACTTGCTCATTTATCTGCATGTGGTGTTATGCTGTGGATTGTGTGTGAAAGGAAAACCTAATATTTAACACTGAATTAAAACAGTGATCAGATCTGCTTAGTTGTCCAGATCAGAGTGGCTTCTTTTTAAGTGATAAGTTAACTAGCAAATGAGTAAACTTGCCCCGTTTCAGAGCTGCTAGATAGGGGCATGAATTGGTTTTTATAATTTATTTTTGCCAAAAGGCTTAACAATGCCTCCTAAAGCATTAAAATTAATCTATCTTTATTTATTTTTCAATTTATATCCTGCCTTTTCCTACAAAGGGCTCAAGTCAGCTTACATCTCCTCCATCTCATCCCCACTACGACAACCCTGTGAGGTAGGTTGGGCTGAGAGTCTGTGACTGGCCAGTTGGCTCCATGGTGGAACAGGGACTAGAACCCAGATCATCTGAGTCCCAGTCCCATGCTCTTAACCACTGCACCACATCTTTACTGCATAGAATGTCCTTTGCAAGTATCCTCCCTGCCCTTTTAGCTTCTGTGTCTAACTCAGCTTAGGCAAATTCATGTATGCCCACTAAGTGGTGTTGTGCAAGCTGAAGTCAGGATTTCTAGGACCGGCTGACACGCACAAGGCAACAAATCAATTCATCTCTGCATTGTGGTTACCACGGACTGCATATGCTGGCTTTCTTTACGCCTTCCCACTAAGTGACAAGTCAGACAGCTTATTTAAATTGAAGAGTTTGTGAGTTGGCATTTTAGCAAACATTTTTGCTCGCAGATTTGAAGAGCAGGGGTTGCTTTGTTGTAGTCCATTCAGAGACTTGGAAGCTGGGAGACACTGTTCTGTGATGCATTGTCTGAGTGCTCCTAATGGAAGAAATTTGTTACAGAAAGGCCAGCTTGGGACATGGCAGAAAAATGTCTCCTGGCCCCTAATGCCTTGGTTGGCATGGCTGCAGCTTCTTGTCAGTACTGAGCTGGTGTACTGAAATGCCTTTATGCTGGTATTCCCAATGACAGCAGAGCTTTTATTGTGTGTTATAACTGTTCCTTTAATTGAATGTTTCCCCCTTGACTTCAGATACGAGCCATACTACAGATAATTCAAATGATATAAGTCACCGTGCTTGCATAGGTTCCATCTCAAGAGATAGTTAAGATTCCACCAGGCCCTGCTAGTTTTCTGCCTTTGGGGTGCAGCAATCAGATGTACAAACTTGTACAGTCCAAGTTGAAATGCTTCCAAATTTTCATTCACACTCTTTTTTAAAACGATCCTGAAGTACCCAAGTTTGGCAGTTACTTTATTTCATTTCTATGCTGCTCAATAGCCAAAAGGTTCTGTGGATTGTTCACAAAGCTAAAAAGCACATATAACGAAAAATACAAATGAAACATAATAATCAAACAAATAAAATGAGGACAGGAGGCCCACAGTAACCAGATGCGTGTCATTGGTGTCCTGTTGGTGACACCTCAACCCATACCTCTAGAGAAACTCCCTGGGCGGTTTCACATAGATGTTGAATCGCATAGGGGATACAATAGAGCCCTCTGGCACCCCCTGGATAACTACTGTGGCACAGAGCAATAATGCCCCAGCACCTACTTCTGGAATCGGCCTGTCGAGTAGGAGCAGAGCCACTGCAGTGTAGGACTTTCTACTCCCAATCCGAACAGCCTGTCCAGAAAGATACTGTGGTTGATGACATTGAAAGACACAGAGAGGTCCATGGGAATCAACAGGGTTGCATTTGCTCTTTCTGGGCAAAGGTCATCCCACGGGGCGACCGAGGCAGTCTCCATTCCGAAGCCAGGACTTCAGTTTATAGAGGCAATTCTTAGAACATTTTATATGTTGTTCTTCCTTCCAAGTAACAATTAAGGACTCCTAAGCCATGTTCTCACTATATAATTGTGGTTGGTGTCCATGCCTTGCAGAGACTTGTGTGTAGCCACTCGACTGTCACCACAGAGGCTATGTATTTTAAGACGTTAATGCATAGGGCTGTCTGTGTGCCATCCTGATTCCAGAGAGAGTGTCCAAAATGCATGCATCTGTACCTTTTCATGTTATTCTGAGCCCATAATTCGGGCTTTGAAATAACAATATGCATGAGCCGTGTGTGCCATTTGCTTCTGCTTTCTGCCCTCTGCTTGTGCCAGCAGCTAACAATCCCAGGTGTGCATCATTTGTGTGTTAGGACTGGGGATTATGGTTTATTGCATTCAAACAAGTCAGGATTAGTAGGCTGGTGTTCAAAGGGACCAGTGCTTGCCTTACAGACCTGGCTCTTCTGGGTGAAGTAAACCATCCTCTTTGAGTTTGCTTGAGTGGGAGGAGAAGAGCAAAAGCAGACCGGCTTTGTACATTTCTATACAGATTCTGTGCACTGTGGCTTAATAGGTCGAGATTCCTATTTTAAAGTGAGATGCAACCTTGGCTGACAGAGCTAATCTTTACGTCTCTTTGTTGTGTGACTTGCCCTGTTGAGTCTGTCTTCCCTGACATTTGCTGCATTGTGTGCATTTCCCGGCCAGGGGAGTTGGCTGATTTCTGCCCTTTGCTGTTTGTTTATTCACAGCCTGCTCAGTGTGGAGAGAACTTTTTCTGTGGTCTTATGTGCTTTCTGAGTAACATCATTGTGCCCCTTTCTGGCTGCAGGGGGTTCCAAAGAAAATGATGCTTTCTTGCTCGAGATTAAGGAGAAGGTTTTGTTTGGTTGTCTCCACTAATTGTGAAACTATTGCTTCAGATTAATGTGGCTGTTAGCTAAAAACTGAAGCCCTGTAAGCTACAATTTCTTTGCCTTGGTGTTCTTATGAGAAGAATTAACTATTTGGGATGATCAACTCTAAAAGGGAGTGTGTGGGATCCATAGTGATCTCTCCAGACTGGGAGACTGGGCATCAAACCAGCAAATGCAGATCAAGTGTAAAGTGATGCATGTTGGGGCAACCCAACTTTGTCTATAAACTGATAGGATCTGAGCTGGTACTGACTGACCAAGAAAAGGACTTGGGGTTGTGGTGGACAGCTTGACGCAACTGCCAGTACAATGTGCAGCTGCTGTGAAAAAGGCAAATTTCGTGTTAGGCAAAAGTAGAAAAGGCATTGAAAATAAAACTGCCAGGATTATACTGCCTTTATAAAAATCTATGGCATGGCTGCACTTAGAACAGCGTAATTTATACTGCTACTGGTCACCCTACCTAAAAAAGAGTACTGTGGAGTTGGAAAAAGTGCAGAAATGTCAACGGCAATGATCAAGGAGATGCAGCAACTCCTTATGAGGAAAAGTTACAGCAGCTGGAATTGTTTATTTTAGAAAAGAAGCAAGCAAGGGGAGGCAAGATTGACATGGACAAAGTCATGCATGGTGTGGAGGAAGTGGATAGGAAAACATTGTTTTATAATACTGGAGTCTGGGATCATTTGATGAAGCTGATTAGTGGGAGATTCAGGAGGGACAGAAAAAAGCAGATGCTTCACGCAGCAGATGGTTACACTGTGGAATTCACTTCCACAAACTGTAGTGATGACCTCAAATCTGGATGGCTTAATAAAGTATAAGGATCAGGCTAGCAGGGCTACTAGTCCAGATGGCTGCAGGCTATCGGAGGCAGTATGCCTGTGTGCACCAGTTGCTGGGGAGGATGGGAAGGAGGGTGCTGCAGCACTCATGACGTGCTCGTGGGTTCACTGTGTGAAATGGATGGACCCTTGGTCTTAGGCTTTTCTTACTTTCTTAGGATGTTCCCTAAAAATGTTTTTATTTATTATTTGTTACATAACCAGTGGAGAGCCAGTGTGGTGCAGTGGTTAAGAGCACGGGACTGGGACTCAGGCGATCTGGGTTCGAGTCCCCGCTCAGCCATGGAGCCAACGGGGTGACTTTGGGCCAGTCACAGACTCTCAGCCCAACCTACCTCACAGGGTTGTTGCTGTGGGGATAAGATGGAGGAGGAGGAGAATGATGTAAGCTGCCTTGAGCCCTTTGTAGGAAAAAGGCAGGATATAAATCAGTAAATCAATAAATAAATTTCTATACTGCCTTACAGCTGAATCTTTCTGGATGGTTCAAAACAATAGAGCCACAAAATATAACATGATAAAGTATAATATAAACATTTGGAACTGTAGTACAAAATAAAGATAGCCAAATACAACTTAGTAGCAGTGTAAAGGTTTGCAATACAGTTACAGATTTAAAACTGAAACTAAGGCTCCAGTTCCTGGGAATGAAAGATATTCTCTAGCATTGAAAAGAGCACCATGTGGGTGTCAGGGGACCCCCTCTGGCAAGCTGAATCCAAAACTAGGGAGCTGCAACAGAAAAAGGTCCCCTTTTTAATAGTCACCCACCTCATTTCCTTTGGCTGGGGCTCCTGAAAAAAGATTCTTGAAAATCTTAGGGTCTTCGCAAGTGTATATTAATATGGTTTAGGTAGTCAATCCTCTTGTGGAGGATTCCTAATAGATGGCAGGGGTGGACACAGTGTGCCTTAGCAGGAATCCATATATATGGTTACATATCTATGAGTGAACACCTCATACAAGAAAAATAACTAGGGGAAGGCTATAGGGAGGCTGAGAGGAGGGTCACTGCCTCTTGGCCACACACAAATCAGACCTCTTGACCCCATAAAAACAGAGGGGAACTTCTTCTCTTGTAAAAACTGACTGGGAACTTCTTCTCTTGTAAAAACTGACTGGGAGTAGTTGCCTTGCCTGTCATATGTTACTGGAGCAGAACTGGGGCTTTATGCCATTTTGTTAAGCTGCCTCGAATGCCTAGCTATGGCCAAGTGGTGCCGTGTAGGGTTTTTGAAATAACTGGAATGCCATAAATAGGTTTGTTGTTGTCATGTGCAGCTTGCCTTTGGCAGAGGCCTTACCTGTGGCACCTACAAACAAAATTACTGCTGGCTTTAGTTCAGATTTCATTTCAGGTCAAGCTCTTGTATGCTTAATAACTCTTCAGTCAGAAAGTAGTTGCTCCAATCACACTTCTCTGTCTGACAGGCTCCACTTGGCACTGATATCCAGTATTTCTAGTTATTCCAGATAGATGCACTTCCTTCCTTGCTCTTGCCTTCTCCATTTGGGCTGTTCTGCTGCAGGAACGCTAGATGGGGCCTGCTCATAATCAGCTGCTCCAACTCTGAAGGGGGCAGTCCTGTACAATTCCCAGCATGCGCCAGCCAGCAACTGGAAGACGTAGGACATGCATAGGTTGTGCCACAATTCACACTATGCTCCTTTCCCAAGTCCTAAGATGCAATGTTAGGTTTCTTGTTAACTGAACACTAACTATTACTGCTTGTCAAAATGCGAATCTTCAGCCTTTCAGTGGTTGATCAAAATATTTAAATCTCTAGTATGTGACTAAAGCAATATTGCTAAAATCCAGTAATTTCCACAGTGAGAACATGGCAGGGTAGCATTAAAGCCAAGCTAATTATTTTTATTTGTTTGTTTATAAACTTATGATTCTCATTTTAAGCCAAACAGAGCCATCCAAGTTAACAGTTGCAACACTTGAAAAACCTTGCCTATTTCTCTCCCGTGCTTTGTATTATAAGTCCCAGAATTTCTGACCATTGACCATGATGACTGAGACTGATGGGAATTGCAGCGCAACACATCTGAAGGGCACTAGGTTGGGGAAAGCTGTCTTGTGCAGAGGAAGCAGAGCAATGTCCCAGTTATGTGTAAAGCATCACAAATGCAGAACTTGCAGCCTTGGTGAACTGTGCCGCAGCCTCCCCTACAAAGGCAAGGATGCAATGTTGCCGGAAATGCTGTTTGAACTACTGACTGAATTCAGCAGTGAGAATCTAAGCCAGATGTGTTAAGGGCTCCTATGGGCTGTTTTCCGAAGACATGCCTGCCTTCTTGCTGATAGCTTGCCTCTCCTGCAGTCCTGTATAATGCATAGTAGTAGAAGAAGCAGCAGCAGCAAATACAGCTGATATCGTGCTATTTATTTAAAACTTTTGTATACCATCCCCTACCAAATGGTCTCTGGATGGTCTTACAGTAAGACCGTCTTGTTGCTGTTTTGCTGCAGATAATTATATACCTTGATGCTTGGGTAGAGAGACAAGTTATTTCCACTAGAAAACTGATGGTTATTTATTCCATAGAAAGGAATAGAAATTTGACCTGAGGACACTGGACAAAGTAGCTCAGGGGTTTGCCTGATCTAGAACTTCTATTGCAATTTTGCATGTGGGTGTTGCAAGTCTGGTGTCTCAGTGAACTGAGTAGGTAACAAAAGTAATTTTTGTCTTGAATGCAAAATGTCTTGGTATAATCGACCTAGTTGCTGATTCTAGCAAACAGCCAAAACTCTGCAAGGCGAGGGAGGGAAATCTCCCACATGAAATATTAGCACAGTGGGCATTAATTGTACAATCCAGAGGTTTCATATGGTGCCATGTGGGGGCCTGTTTCTGTTAGGGCTAACATTATTTTGTGTTCTTTCCTTATTAAAATGGGATTGTTCCCATGCATGTAGTGCTATTAGCGCAATATGTTATTTGGGGTGGTTGTTTTGGCAGTTCCCAAACGAGGACCAAAATGCTTGCAGGACCTTCCTCCATCCCCATTCTGCAGTTACTTTTTCTGGGATGGTCATCACAGCAGAGGCAGCGTGTGGTGCTTGTGTACCTTTTGTTATGTGTCTTGGTTATGGTGCTCACAGAAAGGCAGTTGTGGATAGAGCCCTGGCTTGCATGTTCATAACTTTGGATTGTTCATTTCTTTAAATATATACTACACATTACCATTGGCATGCGCTAAATGACAGTCAATGGGATGAAATCAGTTCCAAATAAGAATCCTATTATGAGATGTTCTCCTGGCAGAAAATCAAGAACAGGTCCTTCCATCCTGGCTGATGATGAATGATAATGGAGAGAATTGTTTAGTTCCTCTCTCTGACATTTTGTCGAGTTGTAAGCTTTACCCATGCAAATACTTTTGCTGGCGGTCTTAAAGCCAGGGCACAACTTGTGCTCAGCAGCTGCTTCCACCAGCTGGATCCAGGGGGGAAATTGCTCTTCCAGCGTCCCTGTTGCCCACCTGTGCTGTATGCACCCATGTGGCTGCCTGTCCCACGTAAGTTCTATGCAATGGCTAACAAGGTGGAAAACACCATTTCAGGAAGAAAAATATCTCCTTTCCAATGAAAAGGGATCAAAGTTCAGCCTTCAGCTGTTTGCGATTCAGACAGATGGATACCATGATGCAACAAGGCAGATTCCAGGGTACACCAGCTCATGACAGCATTATGTGGTAAGCTAGGAGCGGAAGATCTGGCCCACTCTTTATTTGAATACAGGTTATGTCCATCTAATACAGGGGTCTCAAACTCAACTTACCTGGGGGCAGTCTGGGTGAGGCTGGGCCGCATCAAGTATTCCACCACCACGGTGGTGGTGGGCTGCTCATTCGGAGGCCGGCCCGGGCACCGCCGGCACTTGGAAGGCCGCAGGGCCCCTCTCCCATGCCCCGCCCGGCCCGGCAATTGGCCCGCGGGCCGCAAGTTTGAGACCCCAGGTCTAATATATATTATATAATCTACTGTTTCTTTGCTCTTGTATTTCTCTTGCTGGTAAGATTCGAGCCTTCTTAGCTCTTCTTACAATAATTTGAACCTAATCTGCTGAGCAGCATTGCTACTGTTGCTGCATTTCAGCCCACTCCAGTGGGGGGGGGGGGCACATGCCTTCCCTGGCTGCTCCCCCTGCTGAGCCCAATTGCCTTGCAAATTGAGGGAGTACCGAGGGGCCCCTATGACCTGTGAGCACTCCATCCCAAGCAAGCTAATTTTGACCGCCCGGATGCTCTTGTCGCTACTCTGACTGCCATTTTTAAAACGTTATTGTATTTTTTCCAGCATCACAGGGCAAGGGGAAAGGTACAGCCTGCCTGACCCCCGGACCACCCAAGGTTGCCCACCCCTGGCCTTTCCTCGTTGCTTGTCAGATCTGATGTGTGGCTACACTTGGTGCTTAAGAAAAAGTTACTGAATCAAAATTAACATTTGCAAAATCAGAATTAGGAAAGAATTTAGGATAGGCAGATACAATCAGCATGAGTCCTTATCTGCTCCCCCAGCCCTAGCCCTCATTCCTTGATAGGGGAAAATCTCTTATTGTTGGTTGCTTATTCAAAATAAATGCTTTTCCCCATTAGGACTGTAGGCAGTGCTTGGGGGAGGGGGGATTGCTGAGTGATTGCTGCTGAGGTGTTTCCTGCAGAGGCTTTTCTTGCTAATTTCTGCGTAGGCATGCTTCTCGTGCTAAACTTGAAGTAGACATACGCAGACTTAATATCTGGGGTGCCATTTGAAAGTGTTTCGGAGTAATTCATCCCTGCTGGCTTCTGAGTATATATGCGTAGGCTTGGCTTACTTCTAAGCAGAAGTAAGGAGAGCGTCGTGGCTTTATGCACAGGCCAGAATGGGCCCTTAAGATCTTTCCCAGATAGGAATTTGGTTCTTGGACTGAAAAAGATTGCCAGCCCTTCTTTTAAAGCTTGACTCATGCAGGCAACTGCAGGAATGGGAGTCATGTGAAAGAAAATAGTCACTTTGAGGCGCTTCCACATGGCAAGACGTTTGTGTGAAGGCTAATGGTTCCAGTGGTATTTTGATTGTACCACACTACCTAATGGGCCTGTCCCAGCTGACCCACACAGCACATCCCTGGGCATTCCGCCATATGTCCAGAACAGCCCCCAGCGGTAGACTCTGCCCTGCAACTGGCAGCAGGCATCAGCTTCCTACCCACAGGGTCAAAAGTCACCCTCTCCATCAAAGAGCTGGGGAAGCCACTGCAGAATCCTGTGAGCCTCGGGGACTTGGGACTGACTACCAGGAGGCCTGCAGGCACATCAGCTTCCTGGAGGTGCCAGCTGTCCACAAGGCCCTAATCTCTTTTCAGCCCTCCCCGCCTGGACAGTGTGTCCAGATCGCCATGGACAACACAATCGTGGTGTTTTCCATCAACAAGTAGGGAGGTGCACGGTCCACCCACTGACAAAGCTCACCATTGGAATTTGGGACTGGTGTATCAACAGGGACATAATAACCCTCCTGGCCATCCACATGGCAAGCAAGGGCAACACCCTGGCAGACACCCTCAGCGTCATGAGCATCAGTGTGCACAAGTGGCAGCCGAATGCAGCAACTCTCCATGACACGTGGGGCACACCCTCCGTAGATCTGTGCACCATGGCTGACAACTTGACATGCCTGAATTTCTGCTTGTGGATAAGATGAGGGACCAACGCCTTAGGAGATGCTTTTCTTCTCCGGTGGGCAGGAGGCCCTGTTCCACATTTCTCCTCCCTTCCTCCCGATCACGAGGGTGCTCTCAAAGATAAGGGGCCACCAGGAGGGTGGGAGGTGGTCCCTTTTCCTTTGTAGCTCTTCCTTGGCTGAGGTGAGTGAGCACCACGCCACTGAGATCTGAAATAAGATCAGAGGACATGCATGCAGACTGAAGATGCATTTCGGCCCAGAAAAATGCCACAAAAATGCATGTGACTGAAGCAAAGCAAGTCTGGACTTGGTCTGGAAGCTTGCCTGAAACCATGTGAGAAAGAGAACCTAATCCATTTGGGATATGTGGGCACAGTGGGAGATTTGAGAAACTACTGCAGTATTTGCCACAAAATGGTCCCCATGGAGGATGTGGCTAGTTATATAATGGCTGCTGTGGCAGCTGGCTAGTGAATTGAGAAAAAAATTCTCCACATCGCAGAGGGTGGGTCTGAAGTGGAAAGCTAGCTCACATATTTGACCCCACTGAAACGGAAGAATTTCTGGTTGCTACCTTATGCGTGCTCACATGGGGCTCGGTGGAAATTGCACCCGAATTGACCTAGATAGACTTGCTCTTCTCAGTCATAACTTTTCCTAGCCCCAAAGGAAAGCAAAATGCTTCCAGGCCTAAAGGGAAGGAAAAAACGGTTTCCTCGTGTCAACACGATGAACTTTGCTCTCTCCTCTGCCATTAGAGTCCCAACCTGGGAAGGTCGTGTGAATGGGTGAAGGGTCTGGAAAGGAAGAGAGAACAAAGCTTGAGGGCCTGGAGAAGGAAGAAGTGGTGAGAAAGGGGGGAAAGAGGAAAGAAAGGGAAGGAGCATGATAAAGCTGTATGAGGAGCGAGAAATAGCAGGTCTGACATCTGGGAGGAAAGGAGAAATGGCAGGGCAAGGAAGGCGAGGGAAGAGGAGGAATGAAGAAAGGGACAAGAGATGCTAGCTGTTGATACTAGACAGAGTGATGAGACCGAGACAAAAAGGTTTGTGTAGGATGAAGATGATTGGGTGGGGCCAGGAAACAGCTCTTCCTTTCTTCTGTGTTGATAACTGGCAGGTTCAGGAACAGGAATGGAAACTCGGCATCCTAACATTTTCCAAGGTTTTTTTTGAATAAAAACAATTTTGTTGAAGGCAGAGAGTGGAAAGCCTTGTGGGCACTTTGAAGTACCTACTGCTGCCCTGTTGGGGACACTCGATCTAAGCCAGTCTAAATCTTCATTTTATCTGTGTAACACTGGACACCAAGTGGCTTTAGCAACTGTATTGTTTAGAAACAAGTGGGAAAGCAATCTGAGAAATTCAGATAATGTAAGGCAGCTGTCCTGCTGGTGGGGTAATGGGGAACACTTTCATGTGGAAATAGATCTAAAAGGAGCACAGCATCCCACTCCCAGAAAGCAGCAGCCCCCGCAGCAGCCCCCACATTATGAACTTAACAATTAAATCTGGCAGATTCTCAGTGATGAACCAAAAGCCGGACCAAGTGAACTGCATGATGCCGAAGACCTGTTAAGCAATCCGTTTGTTACAGGGGATGTTGCCAGTCTAGCAAATTTGAGGAAGAAACATTTCCTAAATTATGCTGACCTGTTGAGAACATAGACCTGAAGTAAAGCTTGGGTCTTGCCAAGATAAAACCTTCCCTTTGAGGTTTGGCCATCCCTGGTATCCCAAGTGTGGGAGAAATCCCTTCCTGGTTCCACAGGGCCTTAAGAGGAGAGAGCTCAGTTACGGATCCCCTGGCCATATTCATTAAGTCTGCCTTAATGGACCTTAGCCTTGAAGCCAGGGCTGTTCCTTGCCCTTGATTATTCCAGCCTAAGGCAAGACACTTTCATTCCTTTTTTCTGTCAAAAAGATGAGTATACAGTAAGCCACCTTATCAGCAGAGGAGGAGTAAGGGGAGGGTCTGAAGAGAAACAAGATAAAACCGATTTGGGGGGGTATCTAAAAAGGACTGTGTGCATTGTGATGTAACAAGGCACTGGTAAGTCTTATTTAGCTGATCATGAATCATGATCTTGTTTCCAGATGAGTTTGGATGTGAGAGGGGTGATAGTGATACATATATTTTTAGAAATTGTACCCAGCCCTGGTGACCAAAGCAGCAAGCAATATAAAATAGAAAAGCTAATAATAATGTTGAGATTAGGAAGTAAAAAATAACCACTTAAAAATAGATAAGAGCCCGTAACAGATAAAATACCAAGCAAGTCAGCCAGAGCCATTTTGAAAATGCTCGCTGGAATAAATGTGTCTTAAAAGGTGCTAAAAACGAAGCATGGAGGACTGCAAGTGGATCTCTTGGGGCACAGTTTCAAAACTCTAGTGCACAGGATATGTTAAGATTATTATATCCTTCTGTTTTACGTGTGTAAAACAGCCTCTGACTTGTACAACTTTATTGCTTTGCACACAGAGCATCTACCTTACGATCTGTCAATCAGTTAAGAGACAAGGCTGCCCTTCCGATGCCCCCACCCTGGGAAGACAGGTGGATGCCTGCCTGGGTGAGGTTCGTTTCTGCAGAGGTGCTCCACTTGTGGAACTTCTTGTGAAAAGTATTCCTTTGTCCCCATCGTTACCCTTCTCAGTGGCTGTTCTGTTTGCCCAGACTGTTTAAACCGTCGTTTCTTTTAGCTGCTTATGTGTACTTGTGCTCTGCTTTGAAAACTACACGTTGACTAGATGCAGATCACAGCTCCCGGGATATCTGGCCACTGGCCCTGCTGGCTGGGACTGATAGAATATGTAGTCCCACACATCTGGATGGCACCAGGTTGGGGAAGGCTACCTTATGAGGAGGGATGTCATAATTCGGAAAGGACCATAGCTCTGGGGTAGAGAGCGCACATTTGGTGTGTAGAGAGGCCCCCAAGTTCAGTCCTGAATATTTCCAATTAAAAGCATCAAGGAGCAGGTACGGGGAGGGAGAGTCTGGCTGAGATGCTGGAGAGCCTCTGAGCCAGATGGCAAATATATTAAAATATCACAAGGCCATTTCCTATGTTCTTATCCTCATGTAGTACATGGGTGTGTGAGGATGTTAGGCAGACTTGGCCAAGGGCCTTTCTTTCGGGAAGCTTGTGATTCTGCGGTTTAGCTCTTTGTGGAGCTCTGCTGTACATTTGAGCAGGAGAGTGTCCTCACAGCCCTGTGGCAGCCTGAAGGGCCTTCTGTAGCAAATGCACTGCTGCTCCCGTTCTACAGGGTGCTGCACCTGTTGCCTGGCTGCCTGGCTGGCTGCCTGCCTATTTCTGACTGTGGCTGGGTGTAAATTTTAGTGTAGGAAAATCTGTGGGCAGAGGATCCCAGTCCAAAAATGGAATGCCCCTGCTGGATTCCAGCTCTTTGCCTTCAGTTCAGGGGAATGCAGAAAAAGAGAGCGCCTATCTAGAACACTGAAGTTAACTTTCATATTCCCTTCAACTACAGACCGGTAATAACTTCTGTTGCTTGCAAGCTGGGAGTAATCTAGAAAGCCCTGTAAAAGAGGGACAAAGCCCCCGTACCTACTACCCATTTGCTAACTCTAGTAAACCAAATGTATGAATTCTTGCAGAGCTGGTAAGTATGAGATAGAGAGGAGGGATTAGAGGAAAACCAGGTAGTACAGGAAGCGTGGAAGATCATATCTGGTGAAGGATAACATTTGTAGCAGCTGCTTCTTTCCCAATGCAGCGCTGCGCCTACCTGTTTTGGTCTCTGCTATTGTTCCTTGTGAGCTTCCTTTTATTCTTCAGAAGGGCCTTGACACTGTAAGCAGCTGTTACTTCTGTTGTCAAAAGGGCTGAGCCAACATGACTTCGGGCCTTTGTCCTCCTCCACATTTCCAGCATACTTGACAAACATCAGCAACGGGCTAGGCATCAGATTTCGCCATTAGGCTCTGGGGTTAATGCAAACAAGCGCAACCCTCTGGTCTTGTTTTACAAGGGTTTGGCCAGGAGACCTGCTCAGCATCTAAAGTCTGAATTCAAAGTTGTCATTTTAAGATCTCAGAGAATGCACCTGAAGATGTGAGGGGGCCACTGGGCTTGTTGTGCAGAGGTTGGGGAGCTGCCTCTTCACCATGGGTCCCATGCTGCAGGCCATTAAGGTATATTTGACCGGGCCTTTTTCCTAGTTCTGTTTGGATTTACATGGGGAGCAGTTTTGCTGCTATGTTTGTCATTCTCTTTAATGTTGTATAATGGTGTATTATTACTTTTTCGTTTTCAACTTTGGGAGTTACTTGGAAGACTTACAGGTGGACAAGCATCATACAGAATATTAAAGTAAATGTTTTGCAAGATTGCACATTGAGCCAATGTTTCTCAGATTTTGAGGACTTGGGAAAGGCTCTCCACCCCATTTCTAAACATGCTTGGCTTTCTTAGATCTTGCCCCCAGTGCTGTGGCAATTGCAGCTTGATTTTGTATGTTTAGCTGGGTGATAGTGCCAGAGAAGCATGGGGGCGAAGTGATCCCCACTCCTTCCTTTGTCATGACGATAGCAATTCACTGCGAATGGCATATGCCTGATTACGCAAGGTTCTTTCATGTAATTTCTTTATTTCTTTCCTGTGAAAGTAATGAAAGAGATGGGGGAGAGTCTCAGAAATCAGTTCAAATCAGATAGCACAGTGGGTGCTATCTCAGTGGGGTGGCAGTGAGGGGGGTCCATGGTGCTTTCTTAGCATGCTGCTTCAGCACCTCGCCAATATGTTGTGCAAGGGAAACTCCCTTAGAATAGATCAGATGCTTTTCCCATCCCTTGGTGAGTGTTGCCTATTCCAAACTTTTCCAACCTGGTGCCAAACAGATGTGTTGAGCTGCTGGGCTACAACTTCCATCAATGCAGCCTGGGTCATGAAGGCTGGGGATGAAGGGAATTGTGGTCCAACACATCTGAAGGGCCCTGGATTGGAGAAGGTTTATCTACTCTAGCTCCATGCCTTCCATACTCTCTAGGAGAAGTTTTCCTCCTGTCTCTTGCCACCTGACTTTTGTTGACTGTAGATACCGGCGGTTGTACCTGGGACCTTTTGCATACAGAACTTGTTCTCCATCACTGAGTAGCAGCTCCTCCCAAGTGAACATATTCTTTCCTTTGAGTATGTTGAACTTCTAATTGGTGCTTCAGTGATGGAGGGAAAGACTGTGGTGCAGGCGGCTTAGCAAAACTTCCAAGCTGCAGCCCCCGACTCCTCCCTCCCTCCCTCCCTCCCTCCCTCCCTCCCTCTCTCTCTCTCTCTCTCTCTCATAAGTTTTATTCTTAATAGATCTAACAAAAAGGAACTAAAAAGTCATCAATCATCAAAAACATCAGACCTACTGGGTCAGCCCCCCACATTTTTTCTTTTTACGTTAAACTATAAACATATTTAAATCTATGCATAGTCCCGTTTCTCTAGCCAATGACTCCTCCCTTTCTCAACAACAGCAGCTAAAGGGGCTGCCACAAAAGGTAACCCTGCCCCACATAATTCAAGCATTTGGCTCTCAGATGTGCCTGCATCTTGTCGCTGCCCAGCAGGATAAATGGATCTTTAGAGGAGGGGCTGTGGATATGTCTCGTGTGCCAAAGGTCTCCTGCCTCACATCTCCAGATAGGGATGGAAAACTTGATGTTTGAACCAAAAACTTTATGCTGCACAAGGGCAGCTTCCTGTGTTCTTGAAGATTGTTTTAATAGGTGTCCTGCCTTGCCTTCATCATTCCTTTATCTCATAACTTGGCTTGGCTTGCTTGGTTGCACGAGGCATGAAGGGACTGGAACCCAGCAGCTCCTTCCTCTGGCTTCTGCTCGTAAAGGTCCTGATTGTAGTTGTAGAGAAGAAGGCCATAATTTGTTGCTTTTAGTGGCAGGGGATAATTCCAACCCACAGCCTGAAAAGAATATCGAAGCCCCTTTGCTACCTGTTGCTGCTGGCAGAGATTGATGTCCCAAGGTCACATGACTGTCACATGACAGACGCACCTGGGGCCTGTCTGCAGTTACCGGGGTTGTTCATGTCCCCATGTGGCGTTACCAAGCGGAAAGCGTGTGTCCACCGGCATGGCAACTCTGGACACAAACAGGGTAACCCGATTGGCCCTGAAAAGGTGTGATTTAGTAGCGTTCATAATTCTTCAGCAGATGTTCTGCTGGGCTTGTTGTGACATGAACCGAAAGGCTGTAGAACTGGAAGGGTTTCTTCTGAGCTGCTCCTGTCTTTGGGCAAACATTTATTCATAAATTGTTACCAAGAGGTATCCTGGCGCAATGTGCAGGGGAGGTCAAACCTGTAATTATGTTCAGATTTGTGTTGGTATGGAAGCCTGCCATATAAAACATTGAGAGTGTCTGTGAGATATCAGTGAACTCCTGTGGAAGCCCAGAACCTTTAATGTTGAGAACAAGATGTGAAAAACATTTTTTAGTCCCCGCATTCCTCTCTTCAGAATGAAAAAGGTTTCACCAGTTTCTCTTTTGAAAAGTTCTTTTCAACCACTGGCTGTTGGTGGCCAAAGTCTTCCAAAAGTGATCAGCTGCTGAGCTTGTGTATGCTTTGCATTTTAACAAGTAGCTTTGTAGTCCCGGGAGAAAGTGAAACAGGGCATTTGCTTTCATGTGTTGGTGATTTCCCAAAAGCTGAACCAAAGAACTTTTATTCAATGTTACCTAGCTAAGCCAAAAGACCAAACAATGGTGGGATTCCCAAACTCTGATTCTGCTTGGATACAATGTAAATGAATTGAATATTAAGTGAAGGTTTGGGGTAGGATTCATATTGATATAGTCGAGATGCGTAAAGAAGCAGAGAGAAGCTTGGGGCAGATGTATGGTGGGATCCTTGAAACCCTTCTCCCTACTCTTCTTCCTCTGATAGGAATGGCTCCTGCCCTTTCCTGGTTGCAGCAGTGGTTTCAAATTGCAGGTGATGGATGAAAAGTAGTGGTTAAAATAGAAGCCTTGCTTCTTTATAAACTTGGAACTGAAACTATCTCTGATCCTGCTTTCAGTCCTCACTATTATTATTATCAGCAGCTGTGACAGTAATAATTAGTACTTACAAGAAATGTATCAAACAGACTCTTTGTGTGTCATACAGTTATTTTAAAATAAGACAATAAAAGAAGATGGAAGTACAAAAGCAAATGTAATTTTTTGGTAAAAATGACAAGCTAAGATCAGACAGTTAATAAAAGTGGAGTTAAAATAGCTAATGTGTCATGGGGATTAAATTAGCAAAGACATGGGATAACAAAGAACTCGTAACTTGGTGATGGAAAGAAAACCAAAATTGGGCACCAGGCCTAGTTCTCTGGGGAGGGCATTCTGCCCCTGGTTGGGGAGGGGCCACAGAGAAGACCCTCTTTCCAGCTGCCACACTTTGCAATGAGGAAACACTCAGGAGGACCTTGATGGGTGATGTGTAAGCATATGGGGACCGGGGAGACATTGCTTCCAAAGTTTTAATCCCTCCATCTTTTATCCTGTTTTTGTGTTTACAAAGTGTTGTGGATTCTCAGTAATTCCCCATCTTGGTGTGCCCTTTCTTGATCCTCAGTCCTGGATCCTCCAGTGTTATATGTTGCCTCCCAGAAGTTTTGCTCTTGACAACATGTCTTTGTACTTTCTGACTCACAAAATCTTGGGTGTGGTTCATCTAACTTCCTTGCTCCTTCCTTTAGGGAAGTCTTACTAGTTTCCTGCTTAGTAAGGGGCTGATTTCCTTTCAAAATCAAACCTTTACAAGCCATTTAAAAAATAGAATCAAAATGTGAAGTATTTGGAGGAAAGTGCAATCGGAGAAAGTACCTGGGGCACCTTCCAAGGTGGCCATCCGTAAACACCTGAATTCAAAGATTTATGGGCATTCATTGGAAGGCAGGAAGAACACAGCGGGTCGGCATCTGTGCTCCTCCTGCCCTACAAAACATTTAGATGTCAGTTTTAGCTGTCTAAAGGTTTGTCCCTTCCTTGTGAGAAAGAGAGGCTGAGATAATACTGGGATTTTTCAGAGAATGAGGGTGCCTCACTCCCCCCCTTCTTCCCACCCAGATCCCTTCCCGTGCTGGCTTCCATCTGCAGAACTCAGATGGCACAGAAAAGCCATACTAGCTGCAAGGGCAGAGGGAGGGCGCTCTGTGGTTCAAGTCTTGCTCTGCCCACAGAGTGTAGTTCCAGGACTGCAGCTGAGACTCCAACCTATCCTGGGGGCCCCAGACAGTACTGGGAAGCCATGGAATTGTGTCCTAAAGGTGAAATAGGAAGCAAGGAGAATCTCTGTCGTGATTTGGGGGTCAGGTGAGAAGACCCCCTACCCTGGGGGCCCCAGACAGTATTGGGAAGCCATGGGATTGTGTCCTAAAAGTGAAATAGGAAGCAAGGAGAATCTCTGTCGTGATTTGGGGGTCAGGTGAGAAGAAAAAGCAGGGGGAAAACAGATTGATGGGTTCCTTACATTCTCAGTCAGATTGCAATTTGAGAAAAATAGATCGTATATTTAGGGGATTAAAATCTGCATCAGATTTTAATTACTGGCATATTTGTTAAGACTGTCCTGGGAACAACTGCAGCTTGGACCCAGCAATTTTGTTGGGTTTTATTCCCCATCCCTAACCACGTGGTGTGTACGCATTCAGCCTGCCTTGGAGTAGTTGTGGTATCTTCATGTGACTGTCATTGCATATGGCTGACATATGTAAACCCTCTGAGCTTGCTTCAAGGTAGTGAAATTTGGGCACACGGGGCCTTACAGAAAGCGTGACAAGATGGTGTTTTCAAAATAAGTTAACCTGCAAGCAAAAGAATTTGCATGTACATCTGATGATACTCATTCTTGCAACTGTCATACGGTTTTGCAGAGCTGGTCTGAACAATCATTCTGGATGCTTCCATCCTGAGGCCTGAACTAAAGTGCCTAAATGACATCATTTTCTATATTTCAGCCTTGTGTAATTTCAAACGATCCTTTTAGTAACTGGGCTTTTCTCCAGCATATGACACTTTCTGCTTTTCTTTTCCACTTCTCTTTACCTTATGGCCTGGAATCTAGCTCAGTGTCTCTTTTGCCATGTTAGCTGAGAGCTTGCAGCGTCTCAATCTGGCATTCCTGGCGTTGTGAAGCTCACAAACACAGACAAAATATTTACCCATATCCTCTCTGGCATGAGTTGGTGGAAGGTACTGGCACTCCTGTTGTCTGCAGAGATAAAACATCTATTTTAAGGAGTTTGAGAAGCAAATGTCTGTGTTATAGAGCTGAGCACCTGCAAAAATGGGGAAAGTGTTTCTAAGTGAAGCAAGTTAGAATGGTTCATATTTACACCAAATGACTGCCTGATCATCTATCAATTATCTAGATACATTTTCTGGTTTATAGTGGTAAGGGGATCCTGAATGTGGAGATTTGCAGCTTTTGATTCATGAGATTTCTGGTATTACTATGCAAGTTTCTGGTATCACTATAAAAGGGAATATTTCCAATTCCACCTTTGATGCAAAAATATTAAAGGTCTTTCTTCAAATATTTGATAGATGCCTTTGCCAAATCTCAAGTTGCACTGCCCTTTTGATAAGCTGCTTTTTCTGAAAGGATCGTGTTACATTCTGGCTTTTGCAATGTGGATGTCTTTAAATGGAGA
Organism: Varanus komodoensis; assembly: GCF_004798865.1. Classification (NCBI taxonomy): domain Eukaryota; kingdom Metazoa; phylum Chordata; class Lepidosauria; order Squamata; family Varanidae; genus Varanus; species Varanus komodoensis. Next base: position 5,795,031 of record NW_025335759.1, read on the forward strand.
CTAATTAGATCTTTATATCTTTAGTTAATGGCATCCTGTTTCTTTGAAGTGGTGATAACACTGGGGGAGTGGAAGAAACAAGCAGAAATGATCTGTTGGTATAGTGTCTTTTGTGGGAAATAAGCAGAGCTCTACCTTTTCCCATGTTTTACATCACATATTCTTTATCAGAGTTTCATCAGCTACAGGTTGTGTTCATGTGCATTATGTAATAGAAACATGAAAAATAGCACTTAGTTCTGCAGCAACACAGAAAAATGAGCAGAACATCCAACATACCAGTTAACCGCAATCCCAAAGTAGGAGATCCCTCCCTCCCTCCGTGTGTGTGTGTGTGTGCGCGCGCGCGTGCGCGTGCATAACCTGATGAAACAGTGCAAAAGTATTTAAGAATGTTCAGAATGCTATTGCTCTTACCTCACCCCTCCTTTGCGCTTCCTCCAGGAATGTTTATAAATCCAAAACTGATTTATTTGTCTAAATGGTTTTATCTTTTTCCAGCGTGGATCTCCCTTTATCTAATCTGTGAGGTCCCTGTAGCTGAGACAGCTGTAAAGCAAGTGCCCGCTTTTGGTTAGGCAAAAATGGTCCTCCAGTACTCATTCTGCTATGGTTGATTTTTGGACCATGGATGCTGGAATCGCTGAAGATTAGGTGTTGCATTGGTGGACGGAAACCAGTTAAAATCCATATTGTAGAGCATAGCAAATACATCAGTTAGTATACTCGCCTACTGAGCTTCAAGCATTAAGCGTAATGCATGCAAGTGGAAAGTAAATCATTTTGAAGCAAAAAATCCCAACTCCATGTATTGGCTGATGGGATCTGAGCTGGCAGTTGGGGGATCTTGGGCTAGTGGTGGACAGCTCCACTAACATATCCGTCCATGCAGAGCTGTTGTGAAAAAGGCAAACTCCCTGCTAGGCATAATTAAGTATAGAATAGAAGGTAGAACTGTCAAAATCTTACTCTCCTTACACAAACAGGTGGTGTGACCACACTTAGAATACTGTGTTCAGCCCTGATCACCTTACCTGGAAAAAGACTTTATTGAATTTGAAAAAGTATGGAGAAAGACAGTGAAAATGACCAAGGAACTGGATCAACTCCTCCATGAGGAGTGACTACAACAACGGGGACTATTTAGCCTGGAAAAAATGTGCATAAGGGGTGATACGATGCATGGTGTGGAGAAAGTGGAGAGTGTAGCAAAGCTATGGAACATGCTGCCACATGGAACTTCCATGCACCATATGGAAGTGGTGGTGGCCACTAGTTTGAATTAATTTAAAGGGGGAGTGGGCAGATTCAGGATTTCTGCTTAGCCCAGTTCCACACTCATAGCTTTCTGTCCACATGTCGTGTAGTGATGGTGAAGCGCTCAAGGCAGGCAGCCAGAATAGGGGTCTTACAAGCATGCAAAACAGCGACAAGAGAGAAGGCACTTGTCTGTCGTGGAACAAAAGAAAGCTGAAATAACAGAAGAGGCATCGGAAAAATTCTTTTCTCAGTAAGTTCAAAGAAAAGGAACTCCTCCTTAGCAGGAAAGAGTTTTCTCCCCAGAATGAATTTTACAAAATAAGCGCTTTATTCAGGCTTCTCTTTTATTCTCATCAGAAGTTATGGGGCTGCTTTGCCATATACCATTTTCCCTAGCCTAGTGTGCTCCTCACGAGTTGCACTTCGGTTTCCAGTCAGCCCCAGCCAAGAGCTAGGAGAGCTGGGAGTTGTAGTCCAACTCACCTAGAGGGGACTAGATGGTGGGTGGTGGTGACTGCCTTGCATAATGACGGATATACGTGCTGATTGTCATAGACAGAGTCAGCTGGTGGTGTTTGCCTTTCCTTATCATGCTTGACTAGACTAATCTCACACAATTTGTTTTACAGGTATACCTTCATTATTCTTACCTTCTGGGTGAACCTGCTGTGATGCAGGAGATGAGGAGTAGCTGCTTCCATATTTCCCAGTTCCTGAATTATTGTAATAGCTGGACTTTGACCACTGAATCCCAACTCTGTGGACAAGGACCAACAATGCTAGCAGTAGCAGCACTGCACTGGCAGTTGTACTAGCAGCATTGCACTAGTGCAGATCAATGCGTGTACAACCTAACTAGTGCTCTGAGGGTAATGTGATGCTGTGGAAACTTGGCAGCATTGCCCTGGCAGTGCTAGTTACAATGTGCAAGCGTTGCTTTATGTAAGTGTGATATCACTAGTGCTGGGGTTCATCTGGAGCCTCTCCTATGATTGCACACGCATGGAAGCGTTCCTCTGGCAGACTTGGCGATCCTTGGCATAGCAGTAGCAAATATGTAGTGCCAACTGTCCTTACCTACAAGTAGGAAGAAAGATCTGCAGAGAACTGTAGCTGAAGTGATCTTGCCTGCACCGTGCTGTGTACAAATCACTCCTCAATATAGATTAATGTAGTACAAGCAAGAAGCTGAAACTCTGTCCAGAGAGATGTCCTTCCATTGTGATTGGTTGCTTTTTCAAAGGACAGGAGTGTGATGCATTTCCACTTAGTCACAGAATAAATTTCCATCCATGTTCATCTGCAAATGTCATGCTCCATCCTGGACAGGGAGTGTGGCCATAGTGTGGGTCTCTGCTGTGGGTTTTGTCTGGTTTCTTCACTCCTGTTTGATCTTGCCCTGATAACATAATGTTCTTTCCCCCTCTCTGTTTGTCACAGAAGGGAAGGCATTTAAGGTCTTCCTTGTGTTCTAGAATGGCACGGCTTTCATTGGGAAGGAAGTACGTCAAGCAGGGATCTGTATTATGTGCCTGTTTATTCCTGTTGTGTTGTCCTCAATTTCCTTCTTCTGAAGCTGGGATTGGGAACCAATCATTTGCTTTATAGGAGAAATACTGTGTGTTTCCATTTTGAACCTAGGAAGGCTTAGGTAAAGTAATGCAACAGAAATGGTAAAAATTGTAACAGATATAAGGAAGAGACTTAAGTTTCCAAGCATCTTGAAATATTCCCCAAAGGCTATAAAATAAGAGTGGAGCACTATGGCTGTCTAGGTATTATTGGACTACATTGCCCATCAGCTCCAACCATGCAGGCCAGTGGTCAGAGAGAGCTGGTGGTTTTACTGCGGCAGATCTGGCTGGCTGCATGCTCCCCACTGCCTCTCTGGAGTGTCAAAAGAAGGTGCTTGCTTATAGTGACCTGGTTCTAGGAGAACTATCCATGACCTTCATTGAGTGCAGCCTCTGGAATAGTGTCGTGGAAGAGCCTCTGGGATACTCTGGGTCCAGGTATGAACAGATGTCTTTAAAACGTGTAGCCTATCTTTTCCTTCAAGCATCATACAGGTAGCAAAATGTTACTCTTTCAGTCACCTTTAGAGCACCTTTTGTTGAGGGAGATTGTTATTGCAATATGGTGCAGAGAACACGACAGACCACCCTATAAATCAAAAGCGTGCGACCTGTTCCTCCTCCTGAATGCCTTCTCTTTTGATCAGCGTTCCTGCTTTCCCACTGCTCCTGCTGGTACAGCAATATTCCCCAGGATCTCAGGGTTGTCACCAAAACTGAAGAACAATACCTGTTGGAGCCACTGGGAAGGGAATCTCTCTTTCACCCACCTGTGTCCCAGAAGGAGGCAGTATAGCTGCTTCGAATGGAGCAAAGTCTGCGTTACACAGCAGAGCCTACTCAAATGCCCCAATATTCCTCCTTTTCCCGCCTGTCCCCTCTGAGGGAAGTTCAGATGATAACTAGGGAGAGGGTCTTATGATGGTGCCCTCTCCCATTATGAGGCACTTCGTCCACCCGTGTCCACCTGGCACCAACACCGTCATGTCTTCCTCTACTCACTGTTGGAGCCAAAAAGATCAGGCACCCCTGCTGTAAACCTCTGGCTTAGTTTTGATCCCAGCGTCTTCCTGATCAAAGTTCAGTGATCTCTTAGCGGCTCAGCAGGCCTTATTAATGTTTGTTCAGGGGATTCGAAAGTTGACCTTCTCTGCAGAGAAACCTGTTTTTGCTCTGCTGACTTGTATTGATCACAGTCAGCCTTGCTGCTCCTGTTGAAATATTCGTGCTTATCCTTCACACCTGGAGTTGAGTCGCATTATTTTAAGCTGCAAGCTATTTTAGGTAGTAATGGAAATTCTGTCCATTACTACCTAATTTCTTTGATTCCCAGAGTGTGGGGCTGTCGTTCTTTGTGAGACCTGGACATTTGGCTAGGGTGGTTTTTCCTTTGGCCACATACTGAGTTAAGTGGAAGCCCAGCTTCTATCCGAACTGCTTCACGTAGCAACAGATTGTGCAGTCTGTCCTGTGTTGCCATTGTGAATATTCAAATTAGTTGAGTGTGCAGAGGAGGAGTATGCTTTGGCTTGGCCCTCCCAGTGGAGGTGCTGGTGATGTGGATGGCCATGAGTGCCTTTTACCACTATGGTTGGGTTGTGAACTGTGCCCCTAGTTAGGGAAAGTAGGCATGGCCTTGGAATAGCCTTGGTAGTGAGTGCTCTGGTGGGTCATGCTCTGGGGTGCGTTATTGTAATGCGCTCTACATAGTCTGTTTGGAAACTGCGGTTGGTACGGAATGTTGATCAGAGAGCAGGTACGGTGGGCACATTAGACTCATTCTGTACCAGGTACATTAGTTGCCTCTTTGGTCTCAACTTACAGTGCCAGTTTTAACATTTAAAACCCCAAACCACTCTACCCCACCTTGGTGACTTCCAGATGTTTTAGACTTCAGCTCTTATCAGCCCTGACTGGCACGACTAATGTTGAAGGAAGCTGGAATATGTAGTCCAAAACATCTGGAAGGCAGCAGCTTGGAAAATGCTGCCCGAAACACTTAGGGTCATCAGACGGAGCCATCCAAATCTGCCTATGTATTAAGATCTCTGTCCAAATCTCTGCCCTCTGTTCCATCTCTGACATGTTCCATGTTGATGCTCAGTGCTAGGGGCACAGCATTTTTGGTGATGGCTGCACATTTATGGAATCGATTCCCCCTGGTTATCCACATGCTCTATCAGCAGAAACGTTCAGCGTTCGTTCTTTTCTCATTCTGCTTCTTACTAATTTATCTTGTTTGGATTAATTTATGTGGTTCATTTAAAAAAGAGCATGTGTATTTTAAAAATGGGTGATCTTACACTGTTTTGCGAGGGCTATTATGCACTGATATTTGGTTTAGAAATACTGTAGCAAATTCAGGTCTGTACCATGGAAAGCTCTGCATATTATTTTTTCGTCCCCCAGATGCTTTGGACTACAAGGACCATTGGCCTCAGCCAGCATAAGGGATTATGGAGGTTGTAGTCCAAGACATCTGAAGGGCACCCAACTGTCTACATCCATCTATTTCACATGTATCTTCATACAGCAACAGCAAAATCTTCATAGCACTTGATGCTACATCTTGCTGAGTGTTATCTGAGAATGGGCTATTAGACTTCATCAATTTACTGATCATTCATTGATTTTTTTTAAATCTATCATCCCTTTTGACTGAGGAAATAAGTTCCCTTAGACTCGTCCTTAAGCCAGAGGCTCTTATCTGTTGACTTGCAGAACCTGAAGCTTTGGCACCTTTGGACTTTGAGTCCTGGGTGATTGTGCATTAAAAGGTTTTCTCAGTGCTTCAGAGCAAACAACTTGGGCTCAAAGTGGAGCTTCTTGAAGAAGCAGAGTGGTTTGCTGCCCATGATTACATTTCTATGCATCGTGGACGTATGGCACAGCTGAAGCTGTCTTGAATAGTCGAGACTTTATCCATTTGCAAGGTTGAAAATGGAAGAAGGAAATGCAAACTCAGCAACTGGAAGATGTTCCAGGGTCAGATGAATGGGATCCCCCAGTTCGCTGATCTATCCTTTCCACATTGTATTCTATTTAATCCTGTGGCTGCATTAGAGCAATCCACAGAAATGTGAAGCTTTCTCCTGACACTTTGTTCAGTGTGTGTTCAGTGACCGATGTTCATACACCATTTACGTCAGTGTTTCAAAATGATAATAATCATCTGCCAGGTATCAGGAAAGCATCTGAATCTCATATATTACCCTAAGTTACGCAAGATCTTAAGAAATGTCAATTATTTTGATGTAACACATCACACACTGAATTCAAGAGTGAAACTGATCCTGCACTTAGCCCAATTAATTGTGTTCCAGTTTTGCAAGTTTATGGGCCCAGAAGGGTTATTATGTACAGCAAACTATGCAAATTAGGCCTGCCATTCAAGTTCATATTTCCATTATGCATGATGCTTATTAACCACTTCTAGAGTGTGCGTAAGAACTAAATGAATGAATAAAATGCCATTCTTGAAATAAACTTTTGATTACCACTCTGTGCAATCTAACTAAGAAAACCTTGATTTTAACATAATTTTTTAGTTATTAAACATATATAAGGAATGTAGAAGTGTCCATTGTTTGGGATCTGGAACATGCCACAACACACCTGCTATCTTGGTTGTGTATATGCGGATGGCAGGAACTGTACATCCTGATTCACATGTAACGACAACCCAGGTTGTGCATTGTTGCTGACTCACGGTTTGTTGTTACATGCAAATTGTGCACTATGGGTTAACTCTGGGTTGTTGTTAAGTATTAACCACTTAGGAAGTGGATCTGGGATTTGTTGGTGGGTTGTGAACTCTGTTCTGCCAATGGTTAATAATCCATAGTTAAACTGTAATGCAGGGGTCTCACATAATGACAAGTCCATGATTCAGCAACAGCTTGTAGTCAGTCCATATCCAGAGTTGTCATTACATGTGAAGCAGGTCTCTGGAAACCTTCATTTGGTGGATACCTTTATTAGGACCAAGCAAAATATCAGCAAATGTCTAGCCTGATGAAGAGTTCTGAGGAATTCAGAAGCTTGCACAGTGTGGAAGTTTGGTTGGCCCTAATAAAAGCATTGCCTAAATGTGGGTTTTGTTTTGTTTTCCTCGTGGGCCAGCATGGCTACCTTTGATTTTCTGTGTGCTTTATTTAATGGTAAACAGAGGCTTGAAGGCTGAGATGGGCACAACATATAGCTTCCCCACCCTCTTTTCCTAGAAGTGGTAAGAGGAATCTATGAACCTTGTTTTAAAATTGATATTGCTAAATTGCAGCCTTCTGCAGGGAACTACAGGCGGGAAAAGGAGGTAATAATGATGTAACAGACCGAAGATGGAAAAACTTGAATATACCCTCCTGCTGGAAGTAAATTATGTTGCTGTTGGATTTTCTCTCCTGGGTGGAAGAGATGCAATGTGAAAAACCATATACAACCATACTTTTGTACTCTGTGTTGATTAATCCAGAAGAACAAGCCACCTCTTTCTTCTCTCCTTGCTCTGTGCCAATGCAGACACTGCCACTCCTCTGTATTTTTACCACTCTTTCGGCCCTTGTGATCTGGGGTACAAGGGAGTTAGTGAAGAGTGTCAAGGGAGAACTAATCCACTTCAAGTGGTCTCCCATCCTTTTCTCAAGAAAAAACCAGGGAGCTCAGATTTCTTTTCAAAGGACAGCAATTCACAGGGGCTTGTTTATCAGCTGTCCAGCACTGGAAGCCTTCCGCACGCCCTCTCCCAGCCTTTTAAAAACTGCTTTTAAAAAGCAAGGAGGAGTTCTCTGATTTGGCTTCTCTGACTCAAAGGCTCCTCCCCGTTCCTGTGATCCAGCCCTAAACAGAGTACGCACTGTGGAATGACAGGCATTCTTCCTTGGAGGGAGCTGGCAAGGGAGCATACTTGAGAGAATCACACCGAGCGTCCCGGCTGCTGGGGGCACAGGAAATACAAGAGGGGCAGAGCATTGGCCAACCTCGCCGGGCGTTTCCTGACTTTGGGCCGCTCTTATTATCTGGAGCCTGGGGGACCAACAAACTTTTCTGGGAGTTGACCTGTCATCCTCTGAAAGCTCATGCCTCTCCTTGGAACAGGCTCTCCTTTTTTCGCTTTCTTTTTCTCGAGCATACCTTGAAGGATCTCATAATGGGGCAGACACGCTACTCCAGACCGGTAAATCCTGCTCCTGCAGGTGAGTAATGGAAGGGGTCTAAGTTGTGGCTGAAGGCAGGGCAGGAATGGCAGGTAAGACTGAAGTGTGTGTAAAAAGAGAAGGTGAGGATTGTGTAACCTGCGACACTCAGCTTGGAGGGGCTGCCAGTTCCTGCGAGTGCTGAGAGAGGATCGCTTTTGTAATCCTTTCTGAAAAGAGGGAAAAGAGGATGGCGAGATCCTTGGCTTGGAATGCACTTGACTGTGTAATGTGCTGCACATGGGTGATTTGGTACCTTTCTGATCTTGCTTATGGCTGCCAGAGTGGTCAGATGATGGGGAAAGCTGGCTTAAAAGACTTCAGCAGGAAGCACGGAGTCGTATATTGTGTGTTTGGCTGCGAGGAAAAGTTTCACTCTGAGGAGCAGGTGCTTGACGGGTTGCACCTCTCTCAATCGCAGCAAAGTTTAGCAAGGGATCTTAATATGTATAGGCACGCTCTGCTTGTTTGTGTTCTCATTGCATCTGCAGTCTCACGGTTTGCAAATAAAGGGCGTAGATGTAGTTGGAAGTGAGGGGAGGAGAACAGGATCGGAAATGAAACAGAGTGATCCATAGGGTTTGAGGGACCTGGGGCAGATACGATGTAGGGGCACCGGCAGGGCCCCCAAAGAGGACCCTATGTGTATGGGAGGCTCTGGTGAGCCATGTGGCGAGACCAGGGCAAGGGCCGACAGTATATGTGGGAGCCCTTGATTTGTGGGAACCTCAAGTAAGTTTGCCGCTCTCCCAGCTCTGGTGCCTAGTGGGAAAAGCACGTGACTTGGGATTGGGGCTGATTTCTGGTCTAAGAACTAGCGATCCACTTATGTGTTGTATCACTGTTCTTCCAGTGTTGCCAGCCATGTTGTTGTCTGTCCCACTGCAGTGGAAATGAGAACACACTTGGCGATTCTAGTGTATTAACTATGTTTATTCATTTATATCCTGCCATTTTTGCCAGAAAGCCCAAAGTGGAGCCCATGTTCCTCCTCCTGTCCCTTTCCCCACACAAAAACTCTGTGAAGTAGGGTAGGCTGCAAGTCAACAACTGACCCAAGGACACCCCAAGAGCTTCATCACTGAGGCGGGGGGGGGGGGACTTGAACTCAAGTTTCCTGAGTCCAACCACTCTGTAGTGGCAACCCCCTCCTGTAAGATACTGACAGTTACAACTTTCTGTGTACATGACAATTGCTTTTCCATAGCAGCTCCAACTCCAGTTATTAGATATTCCCTATTTTGATTCTGCTGACCTGATTTCACTCTGGTGAATGGGACTGGTTGTTGATAGGTTTAAAATATAATTGATGGTTTGTCTTGCATGAGTCATATGGCTTCTGCTATAAGCTGTCTTTTAAATTTCCTGCATGTACTGTCTCATTTTTAAGAAGTTTGCCCTCCTTCGGTTTTTTCTGGGAGGCAGTATGTTATACGGTCTCCAGCATGGTGACTGTAGTACTAGTAGCATCTCTATTTGCAAAGGTAGTAAGTAGTAAGATAAAGAGGAATCTAGTAGTATTTGAAAATACTACTATTTGTATGGCTATGTGGAATGGTACCTAGTCCCTGAAAGCTTAAGCCCAGCAGATCTCTCAGTCTTTGAAGTGCCATGAAACTCTTTCTCCCTTGTTTTGTGCTATTTGGTTTTGCTGAAACAGAAGAACATGGCTATGCAGCCTCAGTGGTTGTGTTTCTTACATCACATTGGGCTTTCATGGGCAACGCAACTCATCTGTACCCCTAATAAGCACCTATATGCAATATGCATATGCATCTTTTGCTGATATGGTCGACATAATATATAATGTTGGGAACAGCCATTCTAAATCCAAATGTTTAATATCTTGGAAAGGTATCTCTTGAACGCAGCTGAGATTTCTTGCCACAGGGACGGCATAGCAGTCCGCTTTCTTTGGCAGGGTGAACCAGGTACCCAGTTCCCAACCCCGAGGGAGATCTCATTGGAGAAGCGTGATTGGTACTTCAGTCAGCCTCACACTTACAAATGCCATGCAGGAGTCTGAGTTCCCAAAGAATCTTTAGATCCCACTACGAGCCTGGAGTGGCTCCTGACTCTTTTCCAATGTCCCAAGGCTCTGAAGAGCACCTGTGGCAATGAACCAGATGGGACACCCAGGGTTGTCATCAGAAGACCTTCTTCACTACCAGGAGATCCTTTTGTTGAGGGTTTATTCAGGGGTGAGGGTTGTGGGGAAGAGTTTACTTATGAACAGGCACCAGTTTAGGAAGGATTCCCCAGCTGTAGTCAGTGAAGGAGCAGATCCAGTTGCGACTGGTGATTCAGGGGACAGCAAGCCTGTAAGTCCTCCGTCTGAGACCTTTGCTGGGCTAAGAGCTTTTCTTGAGCTCTTCCAATGTATGCTCAGGACAGGAAGATGACCTTTTCCTATACATAAACTACCAGAATATAAACATTTGAGCAAACGTAACCTGAGTCAGTCTGGTGCTACCAGGGATGTATGGAAAGAATTTGGAATCAAATTAATTCTCTATTCTCGTTGTTGTTGTAAGATCTTCATTTTTGTTGGATAAGGGAGCAGGTCAAGAGAGCACTTACTGGGTTCCCTATCAAAGGAAGAGCCTTCTACATTGGTTTCCTGACTTCAGAGCATAATTGACAACTGTGGATTAAATTAGTGATTTCTCTCTCTCACTAGGTTGCTGTGTTCTGCTCAGAAAGCGGTGGGAGAGGAGGCAGAAAGTTGTCGACTTCAGTCTTCATTTTTCTGTTTCAGAATTGCATTAATAGTGGTAGTCGTAGATGGCGGTATAGTATGATCCCATTTTTTTCACTAGGAGCCAGAAGCCTTGTATTTTTATTTTTTTAAAAAGGAAAAATGTCTTGGGGAACGCATTTCCAAAACCTGTGGGCAGCTCTGGGTTTTTGCTTGCTTGCTATACAACTGCTGGATGGCTGTTTAGACTGTGTCAAGAAGTGTGCAAATATTACTTGAAAGGTTAAGCCAGGGTTAATGCCCAACTAGCAAACACCTGCCTGTCTTCAAGGATTTTTCCAGGTATTCAAGACGTATGATAATTGTTTATAAGCCGGTGTCTGGCCTGCGTTAAAAATGGATGGTATGGGTAGAGTCTGAAAGATGCAGGATGGGTGTAGTGTAGACAAGATGTCCAGCACATTCTTAAAGTATAATTTCATTGTCTAGAAACAGGGAGGCATTAGGGTGGTACATGCAAATGGCAGCAAGTATGAAAAACGGGAAAGGCTGTGTTCCTGCAAGTCGTTCATGCCTGAATTAAGTAGGTGTCTCAAACCAGGCTCCTCTTCCTCATATGGAAGTTTCAGTGTATGAATGAGAAACAGCCTATTGTCTTTCCTCAGAGCAGGTTTCCCACCTTGACGGTATGTATAAATTGGGGCTTCCTTACTGAAAGAGCAGATTAAGGCAGAGGAAAAAGCTCTCCTTTTTTTTGGCAGCAGGTCACAAACTCTAAATAATTGTCAAAGTATCACCTGGCTCAGATCGGATCAGTTGAGTCTCATTTTAGTTCAGTTTCACAACTAATTAGGGTGCAAAAACGGATGACTTTGTATTGGCAAAAATGCTGTATAGATCAGTGCAGAACTGGCACTGTGCTGTCACTGTACCCTTCTGCCTGGAATTGATGAACTGGAGTCGATTAATTGTTTGCTGCAAACAGTTGTTGATGGCTTCAGGTGAGAGATAACACAAGGATCGCTTTAAGGTGAAGCGTTGGCAAGCACTCCTTGTTCCTATTCCAGTGTCTGCTGGATCTCTGTTCTACGTAACAGGTTTTCACTGATAGCGCAATGAGTGATTGTTCGCTTCATGATCAGTTACTTGCCTGCTGAGCTGCTGTGATGTCACGCACCACTGGTGCAATGCAGCATACTCGAAATGGAGACCTAATTTTACTGTCTTGGCGCTAAACTGTCAAACAAATTCGCTATCGAGCAAATGTGCTTCCTCTTTTGTCGGCATCTATAGTGCTGCATCTTTAACATTTATTTTTCAGTCACTGGGAAATGTATAACCCTGATACACACAACTTGTGGCTTCTTAAAGGCAACTTGATGTAGAGGGGCATAGACTTTCATGGGTTACAGTCTGCTTTGCCCGATGCAGAAATTGTACCGGCACCTGGCTGTGCGTGTGTACATGCACACGTATGTAAGCATGTATCTGTCAGTTAGCCGAGGTTGTCTGCAAAGTAGTTGACTGGTATCCAAGGAGCTATAGGTCTTGCCTTAATACACATTTTTATCCCTCTGAGATACGTAACGGGAAGACATGATTCAAGCATGTCTTCAGCTGCTGCTGGACTGCAGCTCCCATTATCCCTGGACCACATAACTAATGGTGCAGTAATGATTGGAACTGCAGTCCAATAACATCTGGAATGCCGCATGTTCCCCACGTTCCTCATCCTGGAGTTAGAGAGAGTGTGTGTATTTTGGTTCATATAAAACAGTAATTTTATTTATTTATTTAACAGACTTATATGCTGCCCTATTTGCCTAAGCCTCGGGGCGGCTTACAAATAAATAAATATCATTAATACAATAAAATACAGTTGGAGACATCCTGGCCAAGGTTGTTAAAATCAATAAATAAAATCAACAATTAAAATGACGTTTGAATAAAAAGGTCTTGGCCTGGCACCGGAAAGCAAATAATGACGGCGCCAGGCGGACCTCTCTGGGGAGCGCATTCCACAGGTTGGGCGCCACCGCAGAGAAGGCCCTCCTCTGGGTATTCACCCTCCTAATGTCCTTCCCGGAGGGCTCCCGGAGAAGGGCCTCTGCCGCCGATCTCAAAGAGCGGGAGGGCACATATGGACGTAAGTGCCCCTTTAGGTAACCAGGACTCAAGCCGTTAAGGGCTTTGTAGGTGATAACCAACACCTTGAATTGGGCCCGGACTTCAATGGGGAGCCAGTAATAGGACACCCATGGACGTTTTGCCATTTTTATTTATTTAATTTTTTTAAATATTTTATTTATTGATTTTGGTTGGTCGGCTGGTAAGTGATTGTTATTATTATTATTATTATTATTATTAGTGATGGTGTGGGATGCACAGTCAAGTTCCCCGTGATCAGTGCTGCTGGGATACATGTCCGTCTGCAGGGCCAGGTCCTTGTCGTCCTGCCAAGCAGAACAACACCTTGGTATCACTGTGAAAGAGGGAGACAGAGCAACTATTTTCCTGGACCTCAGCTGGTGTGCTGGCTCTTTTTGGTGGCTGCAACCGCTTCACACCAGGATCGTTCCATTACTTCAGAGTGATTACATCACTGTACGTTTCCACTGCATTGCGTCTTTTGAACCATTAATTAATGGGATGCGCTCCATGTCTCCTTGCCTAGCAGTTGAAGGAAACTAAATACAGTAATTTGGGGAGGTAGTAAATGTCATTAGAAGAACATTGCTTGCTGTGAAAGTGGTGGGTGCAGACACCTTTCTCTAAATGAACAAATAGTACAACTGTTTTTAAAAAATAGTGCTTAGCAGGAGAGCTTTTTCAGCATTTTCCTAAAGAAGAGGAGATTATGGGAAAATGTATTACAGGTATTTGTTATGTTTATTTCTGTTGTTGCTCAAGTGTCCAGAAGTATGTTTTTCAATGAAATTTGAAGGAATTTTAGCTTTTCACTGATATGCTAGACATTATAGAGAGAGTATGGGCTCTTACTTTAATTTATCACATTCTGCCTTTTTTTATTATGGAATTACAGGTGAAAAACATGGGGCAGCCTTCCTTAAGCTGGTGCTGTCCGGGTGTGACCCCCATGCAGTTCCCATGGCCACACTGGCTAAGAATGATTGAAGTCGCATATGCCTATTCTGTGAGATGAAACTGATAGCTAAATGTACATATTCATTTATTGTCCTTTTCGGTAAATGCCTGTTTTATTAGGTTTCCAAGAACCTTACAGCTTTCTGGCACAAAAGGTCAGCCCTGTAATATTGTTGGATGGAATGATCACATTCTAGGTACAGTCTTCTGAAACTTTAACAGCAGGGGAAATATTGGAATATTTGTGGAAAGTGGCTGAAGAAGACTGATCTAGCCTCTGTAGTTGACTCCAGGGATCCATGTTAGTGTTACCCATTTTATGGCTGCCATTTTCTTGTGGGCGTGTGTTCCTACACCTTCGAACACGTATTTGATCTTGAGTTGCTTTTTGTGCCTTCAGTTTTTTAAATAGCATTAAATGCATACAAATAGCCTTAGGTTACACTCAGTGAGCCCACTGGTCCATCCAGCTGGATGCTGGACACTGACTGGCAGCAGCTCTCCAAGGATGTAAGCAGAGACCATCTGCCTTCAAAGCTTTTGCCTTGCCACTGAGCCGTGATGCCTCCTGCTTTCTCTTGGAATGAATGTGAATTTCTGCCTCTTTTTTTTAGTCTTCCTGAAAGCACTGCTTTGTGTATTCCTGTCCAGAACTTTTCCCAAGGTTGTGACTCAAAACAGGAAACTGTCACGGAACCCTTCCTTATGCAACAATTCTTAACCATTGCTGCACCGCTGCATTGAAAGGGGCTTTATGTTCAAGACACACTAATTTTTAAAAAGAGCCCAGAATCTAGGCTTAAACTGTTGATCCACAGCCTTTAAGCTTGTGCTTCATTGAAATGTTAGCCAAAAGGTAGTTTTGTTCATGTGGGATCTGAAGGGAACACCCTTTGTCCTCCCTGCACATGAATCATCTGTGAGTAACACAGTTACCTAAAATGCCTCACTCTTGGAGCATGTGAGTAGCAGCTAATCCACCCTCCAATTAAGCATGCAGAACCTACAGACAACCTACAGATGTTGCTTCATCGGCTAGGTTTTTCAGGGGCTTTTCTTTCCCTTTCCAACGTGACATGGAATGTTTCCTTGCAGAATGTGCTTCCCTTGAATGGACTTCAGGAACAGCCAAAGTAGTGAGAATATTTATGCTGTGCTGGTGCCAGGCTTCTGAGAGTCCTGCCTTCAGCAGGCCCGTTCGCTTGCTGCTGCAGGTTCCAGCGGCTGTTGGGGCTCCCCATCTTTCTCACCTGTGCTCCTACTTGGTAGGAAGAGGGCCCAGAGCAAGTTGGGAGTGGGCAGGTCACATCTCCTGACGCACTTTCTCACCACCTCCATGGTCTGAGCCAGAGCAAGAGGGGAAGGTGAGCAAGCGGGTGGCAAAGGAGGAACAAGCCCAGCAGGATATTGCCAGTCGGCCCCTGCTGGGCTGTGTGCCCGCAGCCGGTGTCCAGTCATGCCTGCACTTGATCCTGGCTGTGTGTTACTTTACTCAAATAAACATCGATTGTGTGTCCTGTGAACAGAGACAGACGAGCAGGCGTCCTGATGGGAGCGTTTGCACGGGCCACAACAGACGTGTCGTGGGAGATCCAGGAACAGATCTCCTGACTTTTTTCCCACTGAAGAGCAGCTGTTTGCATGTGTTGGATCAGGGCAGTGGACTTTCCCCCAAGCTGTTTTTCTGAAGTTGAGCTGCGTTCGCATGCTACTTTTCCACAGTGAATTGTGCCCAAAACAGGTCGCAATCAGCATCAACTTAACCAAATGCGATGTCGTATTGTGACAACAGTCTGTAAGAAAGCACAATCACGGTTTGAAATAAGGCAAAGTCTAACATTCAATAAACATGACATACATTCAAGATTGCAATGAAATAAGAAGTTAAAAGCAACGTCGACATTAGCAATATAAAACAAACAGCAGGGCTCATGGAGGCCTCATTGCACATGCTGGCCTTCTGCACTCTGCTTAAATATTATGTGAGCTTCCTAGAGCACCTTATGGCTACTGGGATGGCATACAAATCAAATAAATAATAAATGTATTGGCTCATTCATCCCAAGGAGACTAGCAGCAGTGGCTGCGGCACATGGTGAAGGAGAGAGAGTGGCCATGGTGTTCCAGTTATCAGCCCTGCTGAAGGAAAACCACATGCTGGGCATACGGTGCTGCCATCTTGAACATGTGACCTTCAGTCAGGCTACTCAGGGGTTTCTTTCTGGACCCGGACGCTGTGATTCAGTTTGCATGATCACTGCTACCCACCATGGTTTATTTAAGCCAGAGTAAGCCTCAGTGCGTGCTGGGCAGTTTTGGAATATTCAAGCCACGGCTGTGGCTTGTGGTGTCCTCTTGGCCATTGGGTTTGTGAGGGTTGTTTAACCCTCCTACAACCTGTATTTCCCCGGTGCAGGTGCCACAACAAGCTGTGCTTGTGGGCCAAATATTCAAAATGGCCAGCCACACATGCTGCAGTGTGCCATGATTTAAATAAGGCACATTGGGCTGTTTGATCATGTGGACAAGCTGCAAATAAATACCATAGATGATTTATTGTGAATTGACTTACCCACAGTATCTAGGATTGGACATGTCGGAGCGACTCCTGATTGGCCCAGTCAAAGGCTGCATATTTGAAATGAGACAGATATTTACCGCAGCAAATTGTGGATTAATTAATCCATGGTTGCCAACATTATGCATCCCTAACTCCTTGCAATCATCTCCTTGATGCTGAATGAGATTTTGTTCTTCTGTCCTTTTATTTTTTTTGAATGCCACCACTTCTTCCATTTTGTTTCTGGAAATAAACATTCCTGTTGAAATAAGTATTCATTAAACAGAGCTTGTATTTGAATTCATGTTGTCAATGTTTGCACTGCAGATAACTATTGGAGGGCAGAGGGCAGAGAGTTTGGAGGTGATTAATGCTGGAAGTACTTTTATTTCCTCAGTCACTTCCTTGTCATTCCAGAATATTTCAATGAAGGATCAGGCTTATGCAAGGGCATCTACCGGATTTTTGCTCTCTGCAGAACATGCTTGGGAAGTCTTGCTTAGTCACTTTATTCATGCTTGTGTCTCTCAGCCCCTCTCTGAACCATCTTATCTCATGTTGCTTCTTTCTCACCTGGGGTGGCCATTTGTGCAATGCCATAAAAGAGGACAAGAGGAAACTTTTTGCATAAAATGTGTACGTGCAAGTTGATATATGTTTATGAACATGTGGGAAGAATTAATCAGAGATCATAATGCACCATTCCCCTCTCCATGGAGGGGAAGTGTGTTCTAGCCCGTGTGCCTTGTCCAGTCTGCTGTTGAGGAGCTGCTGACAGGCAGCTTCAAGGCCAAGCTGCCCCTGCAGATGGTTCTTTCTCCTAAAATGGACTCGGACTGAATGGTCCTGCAGTTTGAGTACATCCTCTGGTAGCCCTTCAAACAGAGGGCTTCCTCTGCCAAAAGGACACCTGGGTGCCCTCTTCTCACCAGGGAGATGTGATCCTGGATCCCAGCATCTTTACTCCCCTCACCCCCAAATCTGGAACTTGAAAAAGCCCTGTTGGGCTTCCTGAAGGAGGTTGGCAGTGAGAATAAAAGGAAGAAACGTATTTCTTTCTTTAGCAGTTTTGGCATGCCGGGTGCTTTACAATCGCCATTGGTCTTGCAACAGTGCTTTGAAGTCAGGCTGAGAAGGGTAATTTGGTTTAAATGGGATTTTGAACCTTGATTTACAACAGCCAAACCCAGTATTGTTTCCATTGTACTGACACTATCCAGGCCAGTCACTTGAACAAACTAGCAGACTTTGTAACTTGAATAAGTTGGTGGTCCAGCATTTAGTGGTTCCTGAATAATTTTATAATAAAACACAATATGAGGAAATCAACAGGACTGTTATTGTAGGATTTCACAGGTTCTCTTCTGTTAATGGTTCCGGGCTCTTAATCCAGGTTTGGTTATGAGAATTATGGTTGTTGAACTCCTTACTGAAAACTCATATATCTTTTTCCTTTATCCCTGATTTTTGCAATGTTAAAAGAAAAAAAAAATGAGAAGACTGCTTCAAAAATCCACAGCGACAAAATTATAATAAGAGAAGTCTTGAAGGCTTACTTTAGGAAAAATGTTCCCCATATTCCTCAAAGGAATGCCTGAGTCATCTTAAGTGAGGAATTCTACAGAAATGGCCCCACAGGCTAAATACCCTGCTCCTGATGTTCCCAGATGATAATATAGGACTGCAGGATGTAAATCACACAGGTTAAGCTTAAATATAAAGGAATAAGAACAAGTAATTAGTAAATCCTTTCTTTACTCTTGTATGGATAAGATTTTTTTTTGGTTTGATTCTCTTTTGGCCATGCCTCTGCTTGGTGGCATCTTCTGAATTGTTCTCTGCAAACATTAAGGCACAGATGATCGTGTAATCTTCAGAATCAGGTGTTGTCCAGTAGCAATTGCTTCCGGAGATTGCATTTTACATATAATCACCTCTAGCAGTGAACTCAGGTGGTGAGTGAAAAGAGGCCTCGGAGAAGCAAGGAGGGGGTTCGGCATGATCAGGGGAACAACGACAGTTTGCAGAACTGGGGAGGCAGGGCATCTTAAAAAGAAAAAGTCCAGCCGACCAGATGAGCTGTGGAATGGTGTATACTGGCTGGCAATGGAAAGCTGGGATGTGTGATGCACATGTGTGGAATGACCTGTTGGAGTAGGGTGTGGGCGGGCGTGTGGAGCTTTAAACAGGAGCACCCTTATGGGAAGGCAAGAACACGTCTGACTATTATGTTGCAGGACCCACATGTTTAACGATTGCTATACCTAGAGAGCCATACACAGAGTTCCACGTGATCCTTGGGATTTGATAGCCCCTGATGGAGGAGCCTAAAACCAAGTTCTCCAGAAGGAGCATGCAGAGTTGTATCCAAGCTGAAAAGGACAGTAAGAAGTGCTGAAGGCGCAAGAGGGTGGATCTTAGAGGGTGCGGCAGGCATTCCCAGTGCGGCCTGCCTGGATGTCATGGCACCTCCGCATGGCTCCATGGCACCCCCAAAGGCCTGTCACATGTGGGGTGCGTGGGCACTCCGGTTTTTAAAATGTTTCGATTTTATTAGTTCTTAAAATATACGCATATTTCTTTGTATGAAACCCATACAACTTTCCGGCAATTATACAGAGTTTTCAACAAAAATGGTTAAATATCCAAATAAGTACCCATTTGAAGGTGCTGTCTCTGTGCCATCCGTGCTCCAATCGAAAGCATCCTGCGGTCCTCAGTCCACTGCAAGTGAGTGTTTACTCTTCCAAGGTAGTAACAGCAGACTTTGAGCTGGCTGTCAAAGGAGTATAAAGAAGTGTTAGTGTGCATTTGTTAATTTCTATGGAGTAGGCAAATAATTTAAAAGAGCACATTCATTAATGAATACCAGAGGCAGTTCTGTACGAAATTTATCTGTGTGCTTTCTTTTAAAAAAACGTCTGCTGGACATTGTCAAGACACAGGTTTAAAAGAAGCCTTTGCTGTATTGCATAGCTGGCAAGTGGCTGAATTAGGCAATAACTTATTCAAGAACCTTTACCATGTCCAATACACACGGTACAAATGCTTTTGCTGCCTCAGGTAGACAGACATAGCTATGGAAGGCAGCAGAGCACAGTCGCTTGGACATCTCTGATCAGGCACGTGGTGCTGATGCCTACAGCCGTTCCTCAGTTCCTAGATGTGCTCACAGGTCTGGTCCAAAAGGGTCAAGGGCCCCCTGCCTTACCGTATATAACTTGGAGCCAGGGAAGCTGAAGGATTATCTGTTTCTGTAGCACTCTGTGCTTTACATTTTCATCAGGTGCTTTGTTCTAGATGGCTTGCATTTGGAGGCCGGTGATGGGTGATGAAGAAGGCCACCTTGAGTGCCATTTTTTGGTAGAAAAGCAGGCTCAGATCAATAAGGCTCAACATGGGAGTTGTCTTGGTGGGGGTCCCCTGATTATGGAGTGTTCTCCCCGGGGATACTTCTCTGGCTCCCAGTTTATTCTCTCTTGGGTGTCAGGTGGTAGCAATGCTCTCCCCAGCATTTCAGGGATGGTATTTTAAAGAATTCCAAACTTGCATTTGCATTGTTTGTGGCTGTTGCTTGTTTTATAGCTGACTTCTAATGTTTATAAATTGCTGTTTGGTTTTTTTATATTACGTTTTAATTCACTAGACTTTAAATGGTGTTGCATGCTTTGGAAGGTTTCTCTTTAACTGAGAAACAGGATCAAAGTATATTAAAAATATTTTAAATACAAATAAAAAGTAAGCAATCTCTCTTTTTGTTGGCAAATCGAAGACCAGTGAAAAAGATTCTGATTCTGATTCATTCCTGTGCCTGAGGTGCTGCCTTGCCTCCAGCGGCTTTTTCCAGGATCCGTTCCCTACCCACAGTGAAGTGGTACAGCAACCCACTTGCTACAGAGGCTGCAGAAGATTTCAATTTCTGGTTTCCCTACTTCCATTTTTGATGGACATTTTTGGTGCTTAAATGGCAGGAGTATTTTCTCACAGATCCATACTTTCCCCTCCTGGGCTCTTTTCCTTTATGAAAATGTTTGAGGAATGCCAGAACAGTAGGTGGAGTAATAGCCTATTATTGTTGCTTTCCTGAGATTGTTACTGTTGGCCTAGAATACCTTCTTTTCTTTTAATAAGGAGGAAAAGCAAAATAGCAAAGCCTTCCTGATAGAGTAGATAATTTCAGCTGATTCTACTATGGATTGTATTGCAAATTTGTACAACAAAGTATTTTACATATGAGTGCTATAGATATCAGTAAAGGATTTCTTAACATATTCTACCGTCTGTCTCAGGCACAGGTTGGCCGTTATATTTGTTCCATTTATAGTTGTATAAATACAGTTATATTTCTTCCATTTCCCTAGCTGCTCTCGTTTGGCAATGTTTAGTTATGTGCAGGTGTCATCTTGCGTAGCTTTACATCTGTGCATTTTCTGCTTCTTAACTTAGGTCCCTATTAGCCATCGTCACTTGGAAGAATAGTCGGGGGACGGAAAGATGGGATTTGCAAATGTCAACTTGTGATTAAATCTCCTGTCCTCTGTTTCTCCGCAGCTGAGGAGGTGGATCAGCCATCCCTCGACACCGGAATGGGAGCTGATCTGGAATCTGGTGACACAACCCCTCCCTCCAAGAGAAAAAGCAAGTTTGCAGGTTTTGGCAAGATCTTTAAACCTTGGAAGTGGAGAAAAAAGAAAACCAGTAGCAAGTTTAAGGAGACTTCGGAAGGTAACCCTCTGGGATTCTGCCATCATTCTCTTCTTTCCACGCCCATGATGGTTTTTTGTTTTGGAATGGCATTGTTCTTGTCCGATTCCACCTTTCTTGCTGCTATAGTAAAGCTAGCCAAATTGGCACATCTCAAATCTGAATTAAAATAATGATGATTATTAATAGTATAATCTGTAATCATATATGGGAACAGCTGATTTCTGATCTTCTTCCATGCCTGACTCTCTAAACTTAATGAGTCATGGAAGACTAGTATGGATGTCTGCAGGCGTTGTGGGAGGCAGGGAATGGAAAGGACCGTTGGCCATCCCTCTGTTTGTAGAATGCTATGTACATTTCGCCGTTAGAGGCTGGTATTCTGTTTCCCTAGTGAAGCATGAGTTGGGGGTGGTGAACCTCTAGTATTTAAATAAGGTCAAAGAATTCATTTTAGCATTCATCCTAAAAAAGTCACTTGAAAGACCACTTAATGGTATCTTAATGGAGTATTTTGTCAGACCTCCGACTTGCCCTGTATTCTGAGTGTTGGTGTTTTTTTTCCCCCCAATTTAATGTCAGTTTTAGAACGAAAGATTTCAATGCGAAAGCCCAGAGAGGAACTCATTAAAAGAGGGGTTCTGTTGGAAGACCTTGAGCAGGGTGAGTTTACCCCTTGTCTTCCTCTGTGTACCCTCCATTGCCAATTCTGACTCTGATTAACTCCATCTTTGGTATTCCGTGCTTGTGTGCGTGCACACGTGTGTGTACATGCACACACACTATCTGCTCCACCTCTGCTTCCTCTCCCTTTGCTAAATGTGATTCTGTCCTTGTCTGCCCTCTGAACGTTTTTATGACGGGCTCCACACCTTCCTGGCAGCTGGAGGTAGGAAAGGCTGCTCAGTCTGTTTCCGTCCCTCCTTCCACCAAGACCCTGCACGGAACAATAGGTGGCACGCCGAAGACTTGCCAAACGTCACCTAGTGGTTTTGTAGCTGAGGTTTCAGCTTAGAGTGTCCCACAGACTAGGAAGCGTGGCACCTCGGTTGTAAACCATGTGTTTTGAATGTAGAAGGTGCTGAGTTTAATGCCCAACTTCACTAGGTGGGGCTGAGAAAGATCCTCTGAAACCCGGAAGAGCTGCTGAAAGTCAGTGTAGACCATAGTGCAGCATCTCTTTCAGCCCAAGGGCTAAATTCCATTTTGGAGAAGCTCTTAGGGGCCGCGTTTGAGTGCTGGAAGGGTCAAAATATTTAAAATACCAGCAGGTTTTAGCTTGAAACTCTTGCTGTCCGTCATGAAGCCTTAGGAAAGGCATGTCAAGAGCTTAGAATGAGGGAGAACCTGAGCATAAGCAGTGGAACCACCAAAGCCTGGAGAAAAGGAGTGGAGCAATGGCTGATGCTCTGGATTTGCCCTCTTAAGAGGTCCAAGGTTCTCCATCCCTGGTGCAGGCGACGCTGAGCAAGATGGTTCATTGCTCTGACTCAGCAAAGGCATCTTCCTGTGTTCTGAAGAAGATGTCCTTGACACTTGCCCCGCATTAACTGTGCAACACAGTTGTCCTGGTGGAAGATTTAATGGAGGCAGCACATTCTGTGTCAACTGGAGCAGAAGTGGCTTAGCTCCCCTGCTCCCCTTGGTATACCTAAGGACAGTGCAGCGAGGAAGCTACCTAGAGTCCTGTCATGGGAGTCCTATCATATTCCTATGCGCAGACTCTCATTTTTCATCTGTCTTCACATTTCCCCCCAAATGGGCACAGGCACATGTGTCCCAGTCCACACAGGGTCTCTGATGTCGCCCACTGCAGCCCTGCAGGAGACGTGCTGTGCTGCTGGCCAAGCTCACAGTCCTGTTTTTTCCCCCTCTAGCTGGGAACTGGACACCTCTGTCCTGTGCTAAGGGAAAGAGACATCCTGTTCTGAGATGCGTGGCATTTTGCAAGGAGCAAGTGGGACATATTTTGCACAGTTGGATAGCTCTCTTGAAGGGGGAGCCCCAGCCCCTGACCCTGCAGAGTACATAGCATCACAGCGAAGCCACACTGGCTTACAGGAAAACGTGGAAGAAGAAATCTTTCTCCTCAGGAATCCAGCAGGCTCTGAGCCCAGTTTGCCTCCCTCTCCTATTTTGTTGTTATTTATTTGAAAGATTTATATCCTGTCTCTGCCCGAAGCTTAGCTGCTGGCAGCACGAGGTTTCAGCCTCCAAGGTAGCTGATAAGTGAAAATAAATACATGATGACGACAGGAAGTGCCGGATGCCTAGCTTTGGCTGTTGCTGCCTGTCTCTTGTCTTAACTCAATCCAGAGATGGCTGATGGGGAATTAAAATAGTGCTGATATTACTGCATTTTGGATCTCGTCGCTTTGCTCCCTCCTTGCCCACAGATGCTCCCAAGCGCAAAAGTAGCAGGGGCACATGGAGAGCGAGCGTGGTATCGTGGCTCTAGCACTGGATTGGAACTTGGCAGACCTGGCTTCCAGTCCCTCCTCGGCCATAAGAAGCTAATCAGTCACTGACTCTCAGCTGCCTTGCGTTCCTTGGAAAAGGAAAAATGGTGGGGTGTAAATGTATTATTTAATTGTAAGCAGGAGTTGCAGAAGAGCAGTTTTCTGGATGCTTCGTAGTCTCTTAAGCTCTCTTCTGCAGACGCCTCCTGGCCATCCTGCTTGAGAAGGATGGTAAATAGAGTGGGGGGCTCACATTCTCAGTGAGCCTCTTTCTGCTGGGGGGGGGGCAGTGGGTAGGATAGCCATGGACCTCTTCAGTCCACAGAGCAGCGTGGCTGCTGCAACCCAGGAGGTGCCTCTTAGATGCTTTGCCTTGGCATAGATGCTTGGCATATTTTGCTGTATTAGGCAGGGGTGCTTCCTTGCTCCCACACACACAGAAATGTGCACACATGCATGCATGCACTCCTGGCGTTCTGCTTGCTAGTGCTAGCTAAGAAAACCTTCCCTTTATCTCTGATTTCCTGTGAGAGACTGGAGATGAGGGAAGCGATTCCCTTGCTAGTGCTGGATACTGAAATCCTGGCGCTTCTCTTGCTCATACTAGTAGGGAAGTCCTTTCCTTATCTTCGATCTCTGATGAAAGATCAGAGATACAGAAAGGGATTCCCGGGAGCACGGGATGTGCCAGGACTTCCATGCCCACTGCAGCAAGAGAATCCGTTTCCTTGGACTCCTGCACTGTGCAGGCAAGTGGACTTGAGAGCCTTATTGGCCACTTCCGACTTTCCAACTATTCTTTCCTTCCCACAGAGATTAGAAATAAGGGAGGGATCTCCTTGCCAGCACAGTGAACCCCAAGCAGTGCCTCTGTCATTTTTCTGGTGGCAGCAACTGCAGGGGGTCCGGTGGTGTGCCAGAAATGGCTTGGTGGGCACTCATCCAGTTTTCCTTCTGGAGGAAGAAAAGGCTTTTCTGAGGAAAGAGAGCAAGCCAAAAGCCTTCTCGTAGATCAGAGTGGGGTACCATCGGCGGTTGCCTGGCTAACAGGGCAAACTGTGGCTGCATCCAGACAGTTGGCTCTTAAGCACCCAGCAAAAGTGGCTCTTTCAGTATAAGCTACCGGAGGAATTGCCTGGACTTCCACACTGTCCTTCCAGGCAGTCAGTTGCGACTTTGGGGCTTAGAGGGCAGCTTGAACTGCTTCCTGCCTTGAGCTTATCTTCCGGTGTCTTTTCCGGGGCACTGCTGTACTCCTTTGTTCTAATCGCATTGGTTTTAATCTGCTAAGAACACATTAATTGGCTGTATCCTATCCTTAATGATAGTAATTTTCAAAAGTTCATGTTTTCTTGTTATCTCATCAGCTTTCAATTTTAGAACCCTTCACAAGCCATAGCCGCTTTTTCCTTTATTGGCAGGGTCCTCCATCAAAAGCTATTGCTTTTATATCTTGCCAAGATAATTGACTGAACTGTTGCCTTCATTTCCTCCTTAAACAGAAGCATGCTGACAAATTGGAAGCAGAAAAAAGTCGTGTAAAACAAAACTGTCTAAAACAACAACAGCAAAAAGCCTCAGAGCAGTATCTGACGAAAACGGTTGCTAGTGGAAATCGTGAATGTCTTTTGTTTGCAGGCTTGAACAATAGCATCTGATAGCTACATTATCAAAGAAAGATGAGCAAAAGCAAACCGTTTTTGAACATTTAGAATCTCTTGATCACTAGCACAGGGCTGGTTCTCCCATGAAGCAGGGCTGGGTGTCTGCCCCACGTGGTCGAGCAGGAGGGGCAGTGAATTGCGGGCTTCCCCACACCTGCAGGAGGATCCGCCATCTGGTGTGCTGCTCACCTTCGATCCACATTGCTTCTGTGCCTCCCACCATGCAGCCACCACCCCTTCACCACCCACAGATCCTCTCCCCATAGCACAAGGCATCCTCTTCCTCCACCGTCCTCTTCCTCCACCATGCCGGGATCCGAGAAGGGCCCTTTGCTGGGGCCCGGCTTGGTCTTGAGGAGCTGTGCGAGCCACTCTTCCGGCTGACACGGTGCTTCAAAGGGGTGAGTGGACTGGGTGGGAGCCAGGGAGGGAGGAGGAAGATGCACCTAGCATGCGGAGTGTGGGGGAAAGAAGGGGCATGGGAAAAGCGGAGACAAACGCAGGAGCAGGTGCCTTGGGGAAAGAGACGCAGTGGCAGCTGTGTCCAGAAGCAGCTTATATAGTCGCTTGTGCCAGCACTAGCAGTAACGGAAGTTGGTGTATTGAGCTAGTATTGTTTACCCAAAGGAAAAATGGTACATCAGAGCTGAAGCAGCTTGGATGTCAGTCTAGATTTGGTTTTTTCAGGGGGTTGCTGTGAGTGAGGCTGGAGCGAGTGTGTTGGTTCCTGCCATCAGGTTGCTTTTATTGAACACAGGATGAGCCAAGCCACCTAGGGGAGCCTGGTTCCTGGCTGGTGAGGTGCGATGGGCAAACCGAGACTCCTGGGTTGTTGGAGGAGAGACAAGCCAGAGTTTTCCTGGGTTGTGTTGTTTCTCCTGCTTAGAGTAGGATAGTGAGAGCTAGCAAGTTTGCTTGTGCCTGCTTGGTTCACTACAACTCAGGGTTCTAAAAGCAATACCCAGCCTGAGTTGTGGGGTGGTCTGAATTGGGCCATTGAGCCAAGAGGCAAACCAAAGGTCGCAGTGAATACAGAAATGGGTCTCTTGATAACTCGGGTTGGTCCTGTCATGGTTTGGCAGCTAAGGAAACAAGAGATCCCCTCAGTACAAGGAGTTAAACACAAATCTAGGAGAGTATAGTGCATTATTTACTTAGATGTTTATATTGCTTCCTAGCAATGCTGTTTGCAGACTAATTTGATTAAGGCATCATGTTAAGAGGTCCTTTAACAAAGGCTCCCCTTTCACGTGCACGTGTCCAGCAGTGTTGGGAGAGCTGTGTGGTGCCAGGGAGTGTTGTGTGAACAATGCCATGTACCTAGTCAACAGTTTGAGCAAACTGATTTCCCTCAAAGAATACATATTTATATCTGGTTTGTTAAATGTATGTCTTTCATTTTCTTTCAAAAAGCTCAAAGCAGGGTAGGTGATCTTCCTCCTTCTCTCCATTTTCCTTCACAACAACTCTGTGGGGTAGGTTAGGCTGAGAGTCAGTGATTGGTCCAAAGTCGCCCTGGGCGCTTCATGGCCAATTGGTGACTTGAATCTGTGTCTCCTGTGCCCTAGTCTTGCAATATGCCATGGGGCTCTCGCAAGATGGCAACCTCCAAATAACTTTACTTCAATACTTTATGGATGACCTTTTGTGACTGTAGGCTCAATTTTTGACAGCCTTGGGAAAGATCTTGGTTTACTTCTAAATAAATGTTTAGTATTTTAGACTGCAGTTGAACCATCCTGCCATATTCATTTGATTTTTCCTGGACTTGAAAAGGTCTCTGATGTGTAGCTCAATAGAACGACAGATTTCATTATCACTGAATCTACACAAGGCTTATAACATGTTATATTTTAATCCCTTGTACGCCATTATTTTCTTATGGAGTGCTCACACTTCTTCACACCCAATAGATTGTTTGCGTTTACACAGTTTTAGTACCCTCCAGAGCCTCTACTGTGTTTCGGAGGTACTTTCGCACTGTTTTTCAGTACGAGGATAACCCGTTGCCTTTTAGCTATCATGCTAAAACAAGCCTATGCATTTTGGCACAGCTGACCTTGCATTTGTGTAATAGAACATACAGGAATGCAGAGAAAGAAAACCCCTGCAAAGGAGACACTCCTTCTGCTCCAAAGGAAACAACATTCCCAGGTTAAGCGCCTCATGTAGAGAAGCCCTTGGTGTCACGATCCCCCTCCATGATCCTTTTCTATAGATTTAATAAAGAAATCTATAGCAGTGGTTTCTTCATCTCTCAGACTGGAGCTTCCAATATTAGGAGAAAGGCCTTCAACTGCAGACGTACTGCTTTGCTTGGCAGGCCTGCTGTTTTGTGGTTCTACCTCTCTCCAGCTCCTCCTTCTTGACCACTTTTCCAACTTGCTGTTCAGGTTTGTGCTTCAGCTGACATGTTCTTATTTCGTTCTCTCTCCCTCACGTCCAACACAAACAGAAGGAGAAGAGTCAGACAAATCCAGCCACACTACCTTGAAAAATGGGCACACTGTCCCCATCGACTGCTCTGGGATCGGCAACCTTGAACACCAGGAGGAAGAGACTGAGAAGGGGTCAAGACTTAATCCTGAGCCTGTGGATGAGCCGAAGAAATGGCAAGGTGAGAAACTGCGAGGCTTCCGGAGAAAGGCATTTCCTTAGCTAACACCAGTTTTGGGCTCTTCTGAAAGCATCTCCACGCAGGGGGATTTCCTCATACTAACACAAGTTACTCACACCTCTTCCAAATGTCCGGTCCCACCCAGTTTATCTTGTCCATCATCAGCCACACTGTCTCCTCCTGCCCACATGGTGCTGGTGAATACCAGCCTTCAACTTGAACTCTGCCTTGGGAATTGGCACACACCTCCTGTTCTCTCCTCTACCCAGTGACTGTCTGCAGAGACCGTCTGGGCAAGTTTCCCTGCTCTCAACCCCCCTCTGACTTCCCTGGAAAATGATTCAAGGAAAATCATGAACCTTTCAAAACAAGGAACTATGGAGCAACTTGCCTTCCTGACTCTACGAAGCCGTTTTGCAACCCTTCCCATTCCAGACCCAGAACTTTTAGTAGATATAAGGAGTTATCTTAATACACTCTGCAAGTGCAGCCGTTTATTTATTTCAGAGGGAAGGACCCTCGTCAGCAGGACACGTGTTCTGCCTACAGAAGGGCCCAGATTCAGTCTCGGGCATCTCCAGGTAGGGCTGGCAAAACACCTGCCTGGAACTCCAGAGAGCTGCTCCCAGTCCATATCAATAATATTGGGCTAGACTGGAGTGGAAAACATGTGGCTCTCTTCACCTTCTGCTGCCGGCCCTGCTGCCCCTGAATTTGGGTGGAATTTTCCCCTGGAAAAGATGGCAGTTGGACTGCTTACCCAGAGTCAAAAGGACTGCATTTAGATTGCTTGCATAGCTGCTTTGTAGCTACTTCAGACACAACGACAAACACACACACACCTACCCTCTGTTGGGAGCCAAGGTTCCTCCTTCAGACAAAGGCCAGCCACAGTCCATGTTCCTTACAAACTAGTACAAAGTCGCCCAGACCAAACCTCTGAGCATGCACAGAGTGGTTTATTGAACTCAGTCTAGTGATAAGTTCCACAGACTCTCCTTATGAATGTGCCTGAGCCTGCAGAAGAGGCTCTCTGAAGACAGCCCTGCCTCCTTTCTACACCCTGCTCATCTAACTGGGCCTCTGCTGCCTCCTTGCCATGGGTTCTGCTTAGAGGAAGGGAACTGGTCTGTGTCTGGGAGCTCCTGGTCCCTGGTGCCTCCTCCCACTACCTGTATGTCCATTCCCAGGATCTGATACACACAAAAAGGGACACAGGAAAGTACTTCCAAAAGTATTCGGCTCACTTAATGATGCAAGAATTTCGTGCATGGGTGGACAACTTCTGGGGTTCCAGGAACCAGTTCCCCCTTCTTAGAATTTACCGGTGGTTGCATCCCGTCACCACGATTGCTGTGAGATCATTGCCATGCCAGCAAAATTTGGTGGTGTGGCAAAGTGCTACGTTTTTCCTTTGGAAAATGTACTCTTTGAGTGCTGTTTCTGTGCCACCGAGTTCAAATCAGGGGTGGGGGGCTGGCAGGAGGGGCTGTGAAGAAGGCTGGGTGGGCCATCCACCTTTGGCATCTTGTCCACCCTTGATCTGGTTGAAGTTTCTTCTCGTACGTGATAGCCTTTTCCAGGCATGTCCATAATGCTGTTTTCTTCCCATGCTTGTTCACAGGGACACCAAGCAGCCATCCCAATTCGGAAGGGGAGCCTCATGCTCCAAAGCAGCCTTTGCTTCCTCCAAAACGGCCTTTGTCATCCTCTTCTCAGGAGACGAGTGACATGCAGGCAAGGGGCAGTGTCCCTGCCAGCAGCGCTGCAAGGACTGTGCCTTCCTCCACAGCTGCAGCCACCGTTAGTGCATCAAAGGGGGTCAGTTCGGCCACTGCCCCCTCCCCAGCCCCAAGGACTGTGCCCTCAGCGCTCTCAAGTGCTCACACTACTGCTAACCTGAATGCTACCAATGTGACGTCTGCCAAGCAACCCCCTGTCCCTCCCCCCAAGCCGGTGACTAGGAATAGCAATCCCTTAATAGGTACGTAACTCTTATTTGTATATACATCGTGTCTTTGATTCTTTCTTTAATTGATGTGGATTGGAAAGAAAGCCTGAAGGAATGTTCACAAATGATCAAAAAATGGCTCGATCAAGCCTTCACTTTTTAAAAACGTTTCCACTAGTTGATGTGCATCAGTTCTGCTAATTTATAAGCATCTGCCCATCTGCTGCTTCTGTTATTAGAAATGAAGTGATCACAAACTCTGTGGGCGTGACAGAATATTGCAGGGTAATGGGCTTCAGCTCATCGAAAAAGTACATCAGTAAATACATTCCACATACCATTTGAGGACGTTTTGGATCAATGCAAACTTAGTTTTTGGTGTGCTATAGATTCTGTTACAGTAATTACATTCTGTCACACACACACACACACACACACACACACACACACACACACACACACTGCTAGTGTGTTCCTAACATCACATGTGAAAATATTCCAAGTGTCAAGTTTCTTAGCTGAATTCTCTTGGATTGTGGCCCAGTGTAGGTCTCTTAAATATATTAAGGTGAAATAATATGCAAGTTTATACAGCAAAAAGCCCAACTCATTGTGGTGCACGGTGAGTTACAGGCTTTTTTGTTTTTGCCTAACTTGCATAGGATCCCAGGCATAGGGGCACATTCCAGTGGACGGGTTCTAGAAAGAGCAATCTTCTTGCAAGGTTTTTCCCCCTCCTTGGACATGTCACAATGCAAAGATCTGTGTTTGGCCACAGACCTCCTCTTCGTCTCCCGAAGAAAAAGGTGTCTCACTTTCATGTTGCAAGGTACATGGTGGACACGGTCATTGATTGCAAGAAGCAGCTTTTCACCTTGCAAAATGTTAAAGCGAAGAGTGTCATTTGGCTTGCTGGCCAAGTACAATTTGAGTTTCTAGTACTGATAGCCAGTTGGACAAAGAATGAGAATCCTAGTGCTTAACTTGTGTCTTGCTTGGGGCCTCTGTAATAATTTTAATCAGCTTATAAAATTATACTGTGTCCTCATAATAATTACTTCCTCAGTTACATCATACTTAATATAATAGCCAAATTAGACAATGTAAGCCCATCCTGCTTTATCAAGTGTGCATGTGTGATTTGGAAGTGAAACTACATTTTCCATTAAGCAACAGATCCCTATTCTGAAGATCGCACTAATTTAAATCTCCTTTGTGAGCCATCCAGATTGGCTGCTGGAAGAGTAGAAACGAAGCAACAGTGGCAACAATAATAGCATTGGAAAATAGGATTACACTGTTAATTGTTTTGTCAATGAAGAATATTTTGTGCTCTTAACAACTGGTATATGTAACACAGTTGTTACATGGTATAACAGCAAACCTATTTTAGCTAATGAGGACACACTCAACTGGGAGCTGTGGTCTAATTTCATATTTGGGTATGATACAGATGTACAAATGCTTGTTTGTTATACTCACTCATTACATTTTTAAGTGTGCCACAAGATGCTTTAAGTACCCTTAGAAGATGTGGCGTGTAAAGCAAGTGTCCCTGATTTTGGGTACTGTGTGATCTTTGTTTTTAGTTTATATCCACCCCCTCCCTGGCCCACTTTTCATTACATGAAAAGGTAGACTCTTCAGTTGGCCAGTTAGATCTGACTGCGCTGCGGTGATGTCTCTTTAACCACATTTTCCTGAGCTTAATAATTTGAAGAAGCGGTTCAGGGAAAAGATGTCTCAGTCTCTCAAGGCTGACCTTGCTCAAGTTCTACGTTTTGCACCATTCGGCTTGTTCTGCCCCAGCGCTATGTGAGGGCCTCTCTCCTAACTTTTACACATACTTTGGCAAGCCTTTTTCAAACTGTGTGTGATCTTGCGCATCTTTTTCAGATGTGGCACATCTGAAAACTTTCACTTTCTGTCCGGTTAAGGGTTTTCTTTCTGTCGCAGCTACCGGGTGAGAAGGTTGGCCAGGTTGCTGTCTCTTATCTCACTTCAGCAGCAGTACGAAAGAAGCTGCTCTCCTGCTCTACTTGAAAATGGGGCACTCGGGGGCGGGGGGAGGAAATGGAAACAGGCTGTAGGAAGCGTTGCCTGTGGCACTTGTGGCCCTGGCCATGTGTAAGGAAGAGCCTTCGTGACACTTGTGGTTCGAGGGTGTGGGGAGAAGGGAGTAAAATGTATGTGGGTCTTGCTAACCTGCTAAGAATGTGCAGTGGGAGCGTGAGGCAGATCTTGCAGTCGCCCTCAGAACACACATTGCAAGGTCTAGTGTGTGTGTGTGTGTTTCTGAACCAAGGAGGCAATGACAGCAGCGGGTTCTACTCTGTCAAATTTGCAGGACCTTATGGATGATCACATCTGGGGTGGAGGACACAAATCTGAAGGAGCAAGAAAGACTCTGAGAAGAGAGCAGCCAGGATAGAGAGAGAATGGGCATGTGTGTGTGTGTGTGTGTGTTTTACAAGGAGGAATGGTGTTAAAATAAAACTGGAGTGATCAGAACAGATTAATACGTCAAGAGTCATGTTTATATTGGCTGATCTCATGAAGGGATTTAAATACTGCCTTTCAAGCCAGATTGCTCCCACAAGGTGCTGTATGAAAAAAAATAACCTTGCTCAACACACATAATATATTTATTTTTCGATTTATATCCTGCCTTTTTCCTACAAAGGGCTCAAGGCAGCTTACATCATTCTCCTCCTCCTCCATCTTATCCCCACAACAACAACCCTGTGAGGTGGGTTGGGCTGAGAGTCTGTGACTGGCCCAAAGTCACCCAGTTGGCTCCATGGCTGAGCGGGGACTAAAACCCAGGTCGTGTGAGTCCCAGTCCCAGGCTCTAATCCACTGCACCACACTGGCTCTCATATATAAAGCCATCAGACCATTTGTTTCTTCTAGGGAAGGGCAGTCCATGAATGCGGGACACCACTAAAATGCTATCTCAGGTTCTGTCTCCATAAAATGAAGAATGGAGGATTGGCGTGGGTGGTGAATGCAAGTTGCTTGGCAGAGGACCAAACCACTCCAGTTTGTGGTTCAGAACATTGATTGCTTTCTTGACACGTTGCTATCAGTGCTCCAATACCAGATATTGACTGAGATGTCGGGCTCTTGGAGCCTACAGAAACTGTCCAATGGAAGCTAGAACCTTGTTTGAGCTGCTTCGCTCTGGCTGCAAAACAGCTTTTTGTTGAAGTTTGGCCCACAAGAGAGTCAGAAGAACTGATCCTGCACACCCTGAGAATGAATCGCATCCATCCCTTCCCCGTACTTGTATTTAATGTCCAACAACAAGCACTGGTAGAAAGGATAAGATAATAGAAAAGTTTGCAAGACTGTATGAAGATAGAAAGTGAGAGGGGCAGGAAGAAAACTGTGGCAGATGACAACATGCTTGTCTGACATCTGTGCTGAACTAGAAAGTTTCGTTCTCACTGCCTTGGCACTGATTCTCTCATCTCCTGCTTGTGGGTTCTTGTGGGAAGCCAGCTGGGCACTGTGTGAAGAGCATGCTGGATCAGATGGGCCCTTGGCCCTGATCCAACAGTGCTCGTCTTGGATTCTGATGATCGTGTTGTGATTACGCAGATCTCTCTCTTGTGGAATAATGGGCAGGAATCCAGTGCTGAGTGCAACCTGAAAATGCCCCTTTTCATGGCGGCCTTTGCCAAGTTGTGTGAGGTAGGGAACTGAGGTGCAGGAGATGTGATATCACAGGGTTATTTCATGACATCAGGTGTTTGAACTCAAATCCAAATCCATATGACTCCCGCTGTCCTTCACTCTCAGCCATAGTAGCTGGAGCTGATGGGAGCTGTAAGCCAAAACCACTTGCAGGCCCCATGTGACTCACCCCTCTTTTGGGGTAAAATCTTCACAAGCTGAATTAATACCTACAATATGTCAGAAAATGAAGCCAGTAAAGGAACAGTTAAAATAGCAACAGCTAAAAAACATGGAGCCAAGCAAAGTCATTAGGTAGAAGTTGGGCAGGAATTTTTTAAACTTCTAACAATCTGCTTCTGTCCTTTGGACTGTGCCGGCCCTCTGGCCTGTTTCTGCGCATGATCTGGAGGGGTCTGGATGTCCTTCTTTATGGTCTCTGTGCATCACACACATGAGCTGTGCACATGCAAGGAGCCTGTTTGGGAAGATTCCATAGCTAAGATTTTACTTGGTGGGAACCCCTCCTCTCCCTGCCCTGGCGTGGAGGGTTCCCGTCTGCTCCTTAGTAGTTCTCTGACCACCATTGTAGGTGCACCAGGAAGTCCCTCCTCTGCTCTCTGCAGTTACCCACTTTCCTCTGATGGTTTTCCTCCTTTTTCGTCTAGCCCCTGCTGAAGAATCTCTTTTCTCTTTCCCTTTCCCAGGTTTGTCTAATTCCCTCATTCCTGAAAGAAATTCTTCAAAAATGTATCTGCTGTCTCCTCTTTGTCCTTACCTGCTTGCTCCCCATCTCCAGCTTCCCTGCCCCATGATCGCGCTCAAAGCTCCCCTGAGGAATTGTTGCAGCTGTGGCAGCTGATGGCCACTCTCTTTGTTCCTTCTGCTTGCGGGAGAGCCCTGACCTGCTGCGACGGCCAGGCTTTCACCAAACAGAGGAGAAATCACGGGCCGACTGCCTGAAAGCCAGGCTGTGGAGCAGGGACCTCCATGGGGCGCAGCCCACAGCCAGCCAAATGCACCACCACCCTGGAGGCCCTGGCGTCCTCCTTCGCACTACCCGCTGCGACTGTAGGGCCTGCCACAAGCACTCCACCAACCGAGGGACCCGCACTGAGGCCCCATTTGCTCAGACCTTTCCTTTCTCCAGGCACTAGAACTGGCAACCCTCCGCTTCCTTTTCGTAGATGCGCATTCTAACAATATGTAACCGCACTTTGTCTGTCTGTCTTTGCTTTCCAGCTGAATTGTCTCAAGCTATCAACAGCGGCACGGCTCTGTCAAAGCCCTCTCCGCCTTTGCCTCCTAAAAGAGGTGTCCCATTAAATGCGCCTTCATCCCTCGAATCGGCCACGACGCCCAGGTCACCCATGGACAAGATCATGTCGTCATCCTACCCGTCCTCAGTCCCGGCGCACGCGATGCCATCCCACCCGCCACCCTCCTCGTCGCCCCCTCCGCTCTGCCACGTGGCTCCAGAGCCCCCCCACAGCCTGCTTCCTACCCCCATCCAAGGGATGCAGGCGCCTCTTCCCACAGAACTGCGGGTGGAAGCGCAACAGGAAGGACTTCCCCTGCCGGATGCAGCCCGGAGGATGGCCGAGCAGGGGCCGCTCCGGCTCCCCCAGCTCCCCCTGCACATCCGCATCCAGCAGGCGCTGACGAGCCCCCTGCCGGTCACCCCGCCGGCTGATGGCTCGCACAGGGCCCACTCGCTGCTCTTTGAGAGCGACGCCTCCTACGAAGAGAATGGGGCGCTGGGCCGCACACGGTCGCTGCCGGTTACCATTGAGCTGCTGAAAGTGTGAGTTCCTTTGCGGGGTGTTGTCGGTGGTGACCTGCGTGCAGGTCAGCTCAGTTTCTCTTTTGGTACCAGCATATTTTAGCTGGTTTTAGAGATTGGCTCTCTCTCTTTC
Source organism: Varanus komodoensis (assembly GCF_004798865.1). Classification (NCBI taxonomy): domain Eukaryota; kingdom Metazoa; phylum Chordata; class Lepidosauria; order Squamata; family Varanidae; genus Varanus; species Varanus komodoensis. The sequence continues at coordinate 5,830,409 of NW_025335759.1, forward strand.
GAAAGTTAAACTGGGGGAAGCCTGGTGAAGGTACTGAGCCGCTGACCTGTGCAAAAACCTGGCTGATTCTTCTCCAGTTGCTCACATGTGCACAGCAGAAGTCCTAATGCACCACCTGGATTTCTTGGGAATCGTACAGGAAAAGGACTCTTTGCTGGCAATGTCCCTTGAGTATTTAGTCTCCCAAGGAGTTTCATACACTGTATTTTACTACTTAGTAAAAATCGGCTTTCTCAACCCTGAAAATGGAGCTTGGCAACCTTTAAAACAAGTGCAAGAACCACAGGCTCGGGGGTTAAGTCTAGCCCACCCGGGGCCCAATTTGGCCCCCCAAGAGTCCCCAGATGGCTCCTCTCCTTTCCCCAACCCACAATTATTTCATGATTTCTTGGTGATTTTATGCAGTCCTTGCCCCCGCAATCTTAAAGCTTGGACCACTTCTTTTTTAAGCCTTAGTTAAGAACTGTAACGTGCTGGTACTTCTGTCCCAAAATCCTTTTGCCTAACCCTAACTCCCCTCCCAAGAGCTTTTCATCGGGACCAACTCTTTGGACTGAAGGAGGATAAACAGCCCTACTAGATAAAGTATGCAAAATAAGCACATTTGCTTTCCCCCAGTTTGCATGGTTCTGCTTTTGCTAGCCATGGTGCAGGGTTGGGAAACAGAAACAGAGCGAGTCAGAAGGGGCCTCCTGGGCCATCTAGTCTGATCCCCGGCTCCAGCTGGCTCCGCTCACGACATGCCCACCATGTGGATGTCCAGCCTATCCTTGAACACCCGCACCAATGGGGCCTCAACGACCTCTTGTGGAAGCCCATTCCACACCCTCGGGGTCCTGACTGTCAGGAAGTGCTTCCTGGCATCCAAATGGAACCTTGGCTCCCTGAGCTTTGCTCTGTTGGAGCGCATTCTGCCTTCCTCTGCAGGGGAGAACAGGTCTCTACCCACCTCCATGTGACATCTCCTCACATCTCTTTAATTAGTCTCTTTCATTGTGCAGTTTCACAGCCCTGGGAGATGCTTAGGAAAGGGACTTCTCCCACCTGGTATCCTTCAGAAGTACATGATCACTACACCCCATGAACTTAGCCAATAGTCTAAAAGGGCATATCTTCCAAAACTTTGGTAAAGATACTCTTTGGGGACCCTGGATGAAGAGGGAAGTGTTCTAACTTGCAGCCCAGTCCTCTGATGCTGCAACTTAGACGGCCTTTAACAGGGGTGGCTGAGGAGCAGCCAGATCTGGCGTTGTACAGTGCTCCAGTTTTTGAGCCATCATACAGGCAGCAATTACAGATGGAGGCACCCACCTCTGCAGGGTATTTGGGGGCTGCTTCTTTCTGAGCCCCTCAGTGCTGCACCCAGTGTGCAGGCGGGAGGTGCGCTTGTTACGTCCCGGGGGCCAAAGGGCTGCCTGACATGCACGTAACTCTTCCCTGAGAAACACAGAAACTGCGCGATTCAGAAGGGGCCTCCTGGGCCATCTAGTCTGACCTCCGGCACCAGCCGGCTCCGCTCACGACATGCCCACCATGTGCACGTCCAGCCTATCCTTGAACACCCGCACCAATGGGGCCTCAACGACCTCTCGTGGAAGCCCCTTCCACACCCTCAGGGTCCTGACTGTCAGGAAGTGCTTCCTGGCATCCAAACGAAACCTTGGCTCCCTGAGCTTTGCTCTGTTGGAGCACGTTCTGCCTGAAACAGGGAAATGGAGATCCTGCTTCCGCTCCGGCTCCTTCCACTGCACTGGGATTCCACCTAGAACTGTGTTGTTCGTAAGCCGAGAACCTGAAGGCTTCAGTTTCAAACTGTTGACTTCTGTGTCTGCTGTCAGTTTATCTGCTTGTTCAGCGCCCATCGCAAAACAGCTCTGGACAGCTCTGCTGATCAGCATTGTTCCCCAGGAGAGCTCCTTACGAATCCTTCCCTCTACAAATGAAGGGCGGTTAAGGGTACGATCCTATGCCTTTTTTGCTAAAAAAAGGCCTGCAGCTCCCAGCATGGCCCCACACCCCCTTCTTCCTGTCCAAGCAGGCACAGAATTGCACCCTTAACCCGATTAAAAATAAATAACTGTATACCTTCTTGTTAGTCCAGACGATGATGAAGAGGAAGAGGATGGCCAAGGAGATGTGCATCATTCCTATCCCCATGTTTACACTGGAGAGGCCCCAAGCACTACGATCATTCCCAGCATCATCCTGCAGACTGTGCAGGATGAAGAGGAGGGACCAAGTGACTCAGACTCGGAGGGACCCATTCTGTACAGGGAGGAGGAAGAGGAGGAGGATGAAGACGAAAGCCATAACAGTAAGTCTCCTCCTATCCCGGGCAAGCTTTCTCAGTGCATCGGGGCTGTGGAACCACTGCCTCGTGGGCCACATCCGCCTCACTCGGGGTCCCAGACTGGCCCTTAGGGATCCCCAGTTGGCTTGCCCCGCTTTCCTCTGACTGCCAATGGTTTACCAGCGTTGTGCAGTTTTTCCCCCATTCCACAGATTTGGAAATGCCTCTCCTAATGCTCCGTTGCTGGCAGTGAGAGCTAACCCATAATCTGGCCAGGGCGGCTTATTTTATATTGTATATTGTATTATATTGTGTATGTGTGTGTGTATATATATTAAATTATTATTATTATTATTATTATTATTATTATTATTATTATTATTATTATAACACACACACACACACACACACATATATATATATATATTAATTTTTATTTATGTGTTGTAAGCCACCCCGAGGCTTCGGTGAATGGGGCGGCATAAAAATGTCTTAATAAATAAATAAATAATGGTGGCACTTTTGTTATTTTGGCCACATCCCATGTTGCTGTTGGCCCCACCTAGCTCTGGAATGCAGTCACTGCCAACATCCCTGAAACTGGATTCTGCCCTGGGGCTGAACGAGGCTTGATTCATGCAGATGTGCCTTCGCTGCCTAGGCACTTTCCTCCTGCTTTCTGCCTTAACACTCTGTAGATATTTGACATCCGTGTGATCTGAAGCGGTGGGGAAGAGCTGGCAGAGAGGTAGCATGTTTAGTAACGTCCGCGCGTTCTTTCTTTCCAAAGCTGCACTAGCCAATAAAGTCAAGAGGAAAGATACTCTCGCCATGAAGCTGGGCAACATTGCTCCCCGGCCGGAGCTACCGGAAGAGAACATGTTTCCTCGGAAGAGCAAGGAAGAGTGGAATGAAATCCGGCAACAGATAGGAACCACACTGATCAGGTAAGGGCGGCAGAAGAAAAGCTGCAGTTTGCTCAGCTTGGGATTGTATTGTCTGAGAAATATCCCAGGGAAACGTGGGCGCTAAGTGCAGCCATTTAACTTGCTTGGTCCTGGATGGCCTTATAGGCACAGCAGGTGTAAGGGCCCTGCCCATCTGAGTTGCAAGCATTGGACACACTGGGGCACTGCCTGGCTCCCTTAAAAAGGAAAAACCATTTGGAGATGACCCTACATGCATTACATGCCTACTGCTTTGAGACTTGTTTTGGTGTGAAGGATGGAGAAAGCTGTGGCTTTCCCTGCATCCTAAAAGTGACACGTTTTCCTCTTTCTTTTCAAATAGGCGATTAAGTCAGAGGCCAACAGCAGAAGAACTGGAGCAAAGGAATATACTTCAGCGTGAGTCACAGCCATGTGCAGCTTTGTGAACATGCATATGCTAAACCATCAACGCCAGCCTTCCCCAGCCTCGTGTCCTTCAGATGTTCTACACTCCAGCACCTGTGTTGACTAGGAAGGTTGGGAATGTAGTCCAGTCCGTGGGGAAGGCACCGGCTTGGGGAAGGCTGGCCCACACCTCCTTTATCATCCTGCTCTAGCTGCAAAGCATTTGCTTTGGTCCCAGAACAGAAGCTCTACCTGCTGTGCAGCATTCCTGCCGTCCTGTCATTTGCATGGGAAGTTTCATTTAAATTCCCAGGGAGCTGCAGCAGGTAATCTGGACTGAAGCGAATGAACAGGCTTTGCCACTGCAGTGGCAGCAGCAGCTTTATTTATTTATTCCATCTTTCTGACACCCAATAGCCAAGGCTTTATCCTTTGCTGGGAGGAGTCAGAGGACAGTGTTTAAAACACTTCTGCTGTGCGTGGGAGGAACTGCACCTCCAAACAAAGTTTTTCTTCTGCTTCCGAGAGAATGGCAGCAGGCAGAGGAAAGAAATGTATCTTTGCAGGAAAGGAGTCCTCCTTGTTTTGGAGTTGTTTAGTTTTGACAACGAGGTAAGCCTCAGAATCGGGCTGGTGAGTCAAAGGAACAGCTGTGTCTAAGAGTTCCAGTATGCGGTGGAAGGATTCTTGTTTTTCCCCTGACTGCTTCTCCTTGCACGTCATGACTTTCTACTTCTAATAAGGAGGGGTTATCTGGCTGGGGTGTAAACCAGGAGCGGGAGTAGCAGCCTCTGTAAAGGAGGCACCATTAGGCCAAGCCTGGGAAAATTTAACCTGGGCCCAGTTGATGGTAACAAGTATAGGCCAGAAGCCCACCTTCCCTTCTGCCTGAGCCAGTCAACTTCAGACAATGCAATGAAATGGATCATTGAGACCCTTTGCGACTGGGCTTCCAGCCTGGCTTTGGAATGGAATCTGCCTTAGTCCCCTTGTGAGGTGACCTTGGCCAAGAGGGGGAAAGAGGCCCCGCTGCTGCTGCTGGGCTTCTCAGGGGCTTTCAGTACCGTCGCCCGTGGTATCCTATCCTTCTGGAGGCGTCGCCTGGGTCGGGAGCTGGCGGTGCTGCGCTACACTGGATCCCCTCCTGCCCGGATTCCAGAAGGTGGTGCCGGGGGGGTTGCTCTGTGTCTCGGAAGCCTTGCTGTGGGATTCCGCTAGGATCTTGCTCCCCACGCCCTTCAACAGCCATACAAATCCACAGGGGACGTTATCCTGAGGGGTAGGCCGAGGCCTCCTCAGTGCACAGATGGCAGCCCGCTGTGTCTCCTTCCTCTTGTCGCCCAGGCTGGATTGACGGTCGCTGCTTTGAATCAGGACCTGCACACAGCAATGGACTGAAGCAGGGCCAATGCACTGAAGCTCAGTACAGGCAGCGGAATCGTTAGTGGCACGTCACCTGCCTGGAAGAGTGATGCTCAACCTGTCCTAGAGGATCGAGGTCCTCCTGGAGCCACCCCTGCCATTAGAGGCCTCCGTGGCACCGAAAACCTTTGATTGGCTTAGGCTGATAGAACAACTCCATCCCTATCCGGACAGGGTTAGCCTAGCTAAGGTTACCCATGTTCTGGTAGCCTCTTGGCAGGATTACCGCAATGTGCTACCAGCTTTGAAAATGGTCCTGGGCTCTCGGGTGGTCCAAAGCAGGGGCAGCAACACTGCAAACAGGGACTGCCCAGTGGGACTGAATGAGGCCAGTTCTCTGCCTTCTGCCCTGGCTGCCATGCCTGGGCCTAATTCGAAGTGTGGCATTACCGTGCAGACCACAAAATGGCTTCTGGCGAGGTTCTTCCGTCTTATGCAGAAGACCCGAAGATCCTTCTCAGCAGCCCTTCTCTGGGAAGTAAAGTCGGTGGCTAGGAGCAAGGACCCTTGTGGTGGAACAAGCTTCCCGGAGAAGCTTGCCTGGCACCTACATAGTACTCTTTCTGGTGGCAGGTGAAGACTTTATTTTTCTGAGAATTCTCATCTTTCTAGTATAGAAACATAGAAACAGAGCAAGTCAGAAGGGGTCTCCCGGGCCATCTAGTCTGACCCCCCAGCTCCAGCTGGTTCTGCTTTGTTAAATCTTTTGCAGCAGTTTAACTGTTTGTGCTGGGCTAGGTTTTAGTCTGGATTTTTCTTCTGTACTGTAGTCTTACACCTTTATAGTGTATTTTAACATTGTACTTTCTGACTTTAATTGTTCTGCATTGTATTTTATTTGTACAATATTGCCCCCAATTCCTAATAATCCTTCCCAAAAGACAGTTCAATCAATGTGTGTCTAAATGTGTGTAGCATTAATAAGCTGTATCCTAGTAAATGACTTGTTCATTTATCCACTGTCAACTCTTTTGAGAGTAAGCAGGCATTGTAAGCACTAAACCGTTTTTCTTTTTCTTCTTGGCAGCCAAAAATGAGGCCGACCGGCAGGCTGAAAAGCGGGAAATTAAACGAAGGCTCACCAGAAAGGTACTGGAAATACTGAGCGTTTTGTTCTGATCTTCCAGAGCTCTTCGTGGGAGGGACCCATTGAGGCATGTGCTGTGTGGGTGGGATGCTGTAAGGGCTGTTCTGGTGCTCCGTCCACGGATATGGTGGCGACCGCTTTGGTATCTGGTATGGCTCTGTTCAGCAGCATGTGCAGTGCTCTGCTTAACTCTTCACAAAGTCCTAGCTGGAAAGCAGGATGGAGTAAACAGAGAGATGCATGTTGTCACGACTGGCTGGATACATCCCGGGCACTGAAAAAGGGCCTTGTGCAGTGTATGCCCAGTGCAGCGTGTGCACCAGCCTTTCCCAGCCTGGAAAGGATGTGTTGGACAACCACTCCCATAATCTCCCAGTTGGCTGGGGATTTTGGATGGTATAGTCTAGTACATCAGCTTGGGCACTATGGATGTATTTATTTATTTAAAACTTTTGTAGACTGTCCCATTATCGAAGTCTCGGGACAGTTTAACAATACAAAATGTTAGAAAAGAAAAAAAATATTAGGGGGTGGGAGGCGTATAGGGAAAAAGACGTTCCTTCAGGTATCCTGGTCCCAAGCCATTTAGTGCTTTATAGGTCAATACCAGCACCTTAAATGGAGCGCAGGCTTCAATCGGCAGCCGGTGCAGCTGGTGGAGGACCGGCATTATGTGAGAATAGGTTGCACTGTCCTATGTCGCTGCCCTGGACGTGTGACATCATAGTGGAGGAAGAAGCGTTTGCCTTGCTTAACAGAGCACATGAACGGCTGCTTAAGACCGACTCTCTCTCTCGCGTTGCCTTTCAGCTTAGTCAAAGGCCTACTGTGGCTGAACTGCAAGCAAGAAAGATCCTGAGGTTTAATGAATATGTGGAGGTGACAGATGCTCAGGACTATGACAGGCGAGCTGACAAGCCGTGGACAAAATTAACTCCTGCTGACAAGGTGGGCGGAAGATGCTTGCAGCCTGGCCTGTCCTCCTGTGATCCTACCCCCGCGCAACCCTGCCTCTGCCCCTTGCTCCACCAGCATCTGAAGGTTTCCTGCTCCCTCCAGCTCCTCACACTTTTTCTTCCTTGCTGCCCCTTGTGCCTCCCACATCCTTTAGGACTCACTTGCCACCCTGTGGGTCCATAGTGCAGCCTCTTGGACTACAGCTCTCATCAGTCTGAGACTGCACGAGCAGTGTCAGCAATCCTGGGAAGTGTAGTCCGGAACATCTGGTGGGCACCATATTGGGGAAGACTGCCTTCATCGCTAATGTCACAACAGCCCAAGCATGTGTGACTGGAGTAAACACACCTGCCCGCAGCAGCCTCCGTCTCCCTTCCCTTCGTCAGATCCTGGACCAGCTCTCCCCAGTGCTCCAGACGTGTTGGGTGCAACTCCCAACTTCCTGGCGAATCAGCAGATCTGAAGGGCACCAGGCAGGTTTAGTTAGAAGCTTCCCCATGTGGGACTCGGTGCTTCTTGTGCTTTGCAAAATACCACATGTCCCAAAGGGGTTAAAGAAACAAATCATACACTGAGGAGAACCGTGTGTGTGCTTTGAGGGAGAAGTTCAAAGGGGTCTTTTTCTCTTGCTCCCTATCATTGCCTGAATTGTGAGGAGCAGTTCTCTGCCCCCGCCCCTTCCCCTTGCTGCATCTCCAGGCTCCTGCAGTGCCTTCCATTGGTATATCCATCCAGTCAACCACCAAGTCTGCTTGCTTGAAACTTGCTCAGCTGACCAAGGGCAACCAAATCCTGTAACACCTGCAAAAACCCTGAATGTCATCTAGCAGAGAGACAGACTTCTCTCCCAAATTCACAGAGCTGGATGGGTAGAGCAGACTGAAATTCTCCCCAGCCCACAGTGAGTCATGAAGCTGGGCGCACATCCAGCACTTCCCGCCAGCTGCTTCCCCCTCCTGCACCAAGGGGGCCCTTCTGAACACCAGCCCAGACTCCTTGCTTGCTCGCTTTTGCTTCTGGTGACAGATCAGAGAGTGCCCAAAGAGGAAATGCTGCACAATGGCCGAAGAGGGTGGCTCCGAGGGAGGTGAAGAGGGGCGGTGCGGCAGAGATGTGCCTGGAGCAGGATGGCATCGGGAACCTGAGCGCTTGACAGCACTGCACAGACCTGGGACTGGGCCTGCATGGGGCGGGGGCCAGCTTGGGGGGTTTTGCTGACGGGATTTCTCTGCTCCTTCCCTACAGGCCGCCATCCGGAAGGAGCTGAATGAGTTCAAAAGCTCTGAGATGGAAGTCCACGAAGAGAGCAAGCGGTTCACACGGTATGTTCCCAGGGAGCCCAAATGGATTCCTTCTGTCCGTCTTCACCGCAGCGGATGAGGAGTGCTGGACAGCTTGACGAAAGCATCGGCCCGGCGATACTTTCTCAGCTGCTGTGAAGAAGGCACACTCCATGCTAGGCCTAATTGGGAATGGAATAGAAAACAGAGTTGCCCCAGGGATCTTCCGCATCCGATATGTATTTCTACCCTTGACTCATGGCCTGTGGGTTGAGCGTTCTAGCTAGTGGCAGCTGATGTTTTGCCAGGCCTTTGGCTTTTAAAATTTCTTTGCCATTTTGCTGTTTGCAGAATGATCTCTCCCTATGTTGAGGGGAGATTTTTTTTGAGGGGGGATTTTACTGTATATTACTTTGAGGTCCCTGACGGAGCAGAAAAAGCTGTATAAATACTTCTAATAAAGAGAAAAAGAGATATCTGACCCCATGGCTGTGCCCCGAGAACAATGTGATTTCCTCGATTTCTCTCGCAGGTATCATCGGCCGTGAATTCTTCTAAACAAAATCAACATGCCTGAGGTGGAGAGGATTTGCCATATCTGCCATTTCCTTCTCCTGTGCTGAAGAGGAACCTTGAGGCTCGCCTAAGATTTTGCCTTCATAACATATCCAGGAAATGACTTCCTTCTCCAAGGAGTGGAAAAGCACAGGGACGAACCTTGTGGAAAAGTAGCATTTCATTGGAAAGCGTTTGTCTGGAGTGCCATCAGATCCGAACGGGGGTAAAACAGACAGCACAATACCTCAGACGGCAGAGCAATACCCCGGCTTGCCTGTACACAGCTCGCCTGGCTCATCCTCGCTGTGGGCAGCTCCAGCACCTAGATGAATAATGGCCCATTTCTTCCTGCTCTTTGTAAATAGTATGTTTGGATCTGTTTAATATCCCTGCTTCAAGGAAGAAAGGTTCTGTAAGAGCAGGCTTTGGAGCCAGTGAGCAGGAAGTTCAGGTCTGTGTGTGTGAGCATCTGTCTGTTTGCACAGAAGAAACATAAGCATTTACTCTCCTAGTAGGAAACTGACACATTACAGAAGCCTTTCTATTTTATTTGTCTTTTTGATGTACTTAATATGCAGAATCACTACTGACCAATTTTTTATTGTCCTGCAGACGAATTGAACTGTTCTTTAATGGCATATGCTGAATCTTTAGGGAAGGGAGAACATTTTTTGATTTTGTTTTACAGTGAACAGCAACAGCTCCCCAAACTTGCCGTAAAGAGACCTCATTTTTTGTGTGTACGTGTGTGTGTGCACACGGGGCATATTTAGAGCCTGTTTAACAGGAACTGCAAAGCCTGAAATGAATTGTCTTAAGGAAGCAGTGGTGTGGAATATATTGTATTTTTTTAATCATGGCTTCCTCTTTTTAAAAAAACACAAATATTTCTAAAACTAGAGTGGAACTCGCCTTTTTTTAGTCATGTAGCAAAACTTGCTGAAAGTTTTACATTAAATATGCTTGAAAAGGACTTAAACCTGACTTTTAAAAAAAGAAGGAAAAGAAGATGAGATATGTGACGTCCCTTTCTCAGCTCAGAATAGTATAACCAGTCACGGGTGGTGTGTGACCCTTGGGTGAGAGGAGGGGAGGAGATGATAGAAATGGAGGCATGAGATGCGTTGGAAGAGGACGTTCTGAGTGTGACCACAGGTCTGGCTGTCTGTCACCTTTGTCACAAAAGGTCGCACCTGTAAATGCAGCATCACCGGTGAACGCTGTGCTGCTTCACAACACCCAGCATTTGAGAAAGGGGCCTACTGTGCGGCCCTCCCATTGTTTAAGCTTCTGGCAAGAAGGGTGTCCAGATGCAGGGCTCTTGCGTCTTGAACGGTTGTGTGAGAGGAGGCATTTCGGCAGGCACGGGTGGCAGCTAGACGCCTCGGCGGTTCGCCTCCCCTTGTGGCAGACGTGCCACTGATTTTACCAGGGACTGGCATCTGGCATAATCTGAATTCTACCCACTGTTACTTCCACACACACAGGCAGGCAAGCAGCATGTTGTTGCTGGCATTCTCTTCTCTGCCCAGCTTTGCTTCTGGTCGTCTCAGCAGGAAGTCCAGGGAAGGAAGGCATGGAAGACTCAGCCACTGCCTTCGTGTCTCCCTGCTCTCATTCCACCCTGCCCTAACGGCATTTCGTGAGCTTTTTCCCTAATGCAGCCCTTTCCTTGTGCTTGGGCTTTGTCTCAGGCAGGATGTTTTCCATGGGGTGGGGGGTGGGGGTCCGGCTTCGGCCTTCCAGTAGCAATTCCTTATAAAGGTGCAGGGAGAGATGCGGTCATTGTGGGAAAGGGGTGGGTGCCAGTGCACTCTCCCTTTGAACTGTTTTTTCATGGTGTATAAAATTTCTGTAGAGGAAATCATTGCATTGTATATCTGTCTTCCTACTGACAAGATTTTATGGAATAAATTTTTTTTAGAAAAGAGTTTTCTCTTAGTCTCTCCACTCCTCTGCCTCCCTCCCTGACTGACACAACTGCTGGTTACTTGCCCCTTCTGTGCATCCTTTTCCAGGTGAAAAAGGGCTTGCTTTTGCTGAAGAATAACAATTCAAGGTACAGATAGACTTGTCAGGAAATGGGAGGAAGTGGAGGGTGCTTGGGCCATGGACTCGGCTCCACTTCCACCCACTTTTGGCATATGTGAATCTTCCAAATCAAATACAGAAACTCTCTTCCTGATCATGTCTCATATTTGAACATCTCTCATGTCTCATATCTGAGCAGACATTCATTTGTACTTTGTTAAAAATAAATTTCTCCTACCCAGTTAACAAGGACCACTTGTAATCAAAAATTCCTGAAATTTCAGCATCCTTTAGCACTCTGTTTTGTGTGTGCTTGCGTGTATGAAACAGTTGATGAAGTAATGCGATTTTTAAAAAAATCACACAAACTTGCTTTGAAAGAGTGCCTGCAGCATGAGACAAGAGGACTGCAGTTTGAGTTCTGAGTAAAGGTACTTACAGCCTGGGCTGTAAATTTCACTTTACCTAAGAATACCAGGGCTCTAGTTAAATTTACAACATCCTCTCATCAGAAAACCTAACCTAGTCAGTTTCACAACCCAGCTAGCAAACTTGCTGGCTTGCTGAGTGAGTCAGAGTACATTGGTGTCCTGCACCAGTAGGGGGGTTAGACTTGATGGCCTTCATGGCCTCTTCCAACTTTAGTATTCTATGATTCTCTGTTTTCCATGCAGTTGATTAAGTGCAAGAAGCACTATTGATATAGGGTGTGAAATCTCAGACTTGAACACTGCCTACCATAAAAAATAGCATTTGAAATGGGGATTTATTATAGGATTCATGAATTTCATGGCCTGAGAAGGGGGCCAACAAAGACCTATTAAAATGTATCAAGATCAAGAAATAATAAAAGCCATAAGCCGCACAAAACTGGAATAGTTTGGTCATAGGGTGCGAAATGGGAAAGACAGAGGTTGCAACTGGCTGTCCATGGTGAAAAGTATAGGAAGAACTTGTTTAGAGACGCTACTTATGTACGGGAGGAACGAGAAGAAGCTATCAGCCACTTTGGGCAGCAGATGGCGCCCTTGTGCCGATTGACCACTTCTCGTCTTGAAATCCCGTCCTGCCGGCTCTGCTCTCATGCCGCTCTTCTTCCCCGCCTCTACGCATGTGCGCCACCAAGAGGAAGGATTTAGTCATCCTGAACTCAAACCTTTAGGTTCCCAAATGCGGCAAACATCATCCTCCATGTGCGGGCAAAAGCGGTGGCTGCATATGAATAAACGAGAAATTGAAAGAAGAAAATGCAGATAGAGACTTCACTCTTATGCTTTCAAATAATCATGACTCATGCATAGCAAATGTAGGAAAGTGCTAGCCTTTTCTGTGCGTTTCTGAGTTATTCCTACGCTTACGTTCGTTCGTACACTTGCCCCTCAGCATGGAACCGGAAGCGAAGGCTACGGAAAACTGTTTTTACTCCTCCCTCTTCTATAGAAATTATTTGGAGCATGCGCCTTGAAAGCCCCACGGCCGCAATATCCCGTCAGCACCTGCGTGGTATAAATTCCCGTGTCTTGCGCTCCAAGTCCTTTTCTGGCGCGTGGTGCGGAGGGTGAGTTGAGCTTGCTCGCGTGGCTGCATTCGGGGGCGGTGGTCAGTTTTGGAGAAAGTGGAAAGCGTGGTCCGGGAGGTTCATCCCGAAGCAGAAGTCTGTGCACCATGCCAAAGCAGAAAATATAGTGTTGCTGTCTAAATCCCATTTTGCTTTATTAACTCAATCAATTTCGCTTATTTTTTTAAAGCAACGTTGCATGGGGCAGGCATGCTTAGAGGCGTCTTTTCGTTGCAGTGAGTTAGTACGTTTTATGACGTCCCAGCCTGTTTGGGTGGTTCACGGCTCTTTCAAGTAAGCCGTTATGAAAGCCTGTGCAGTGGCTAGAGCGTTTGGCTGGAATTTCAGAGACCAAGGTTCTAGTCCCCACGCACTGGGCGACTTTGGGTCCGTCACGGACTTCATCTTAACTTGCCTCGCAGAGGATAAAGTTGGAGAGGTGGATTGTGTAAGCTGCCCTGGCTTCCTTGGAAGAAAAAACGAGATATAAATATAATGCAATCTCGTAAGAGTATAATTGGGCTTTTCTTTGCAGGACTTAACCTTTTTAATGTGATTTCTGATGGGCAGAAATTCAGCGCATGAGGATCAGATGTTTAGAGGGTTTACTTCATTCTACCCATTTTAAATGCCAAGTTCTGTAGCCAACTGTAGACCCACTTGATCGTTGCTCCATCTAACTCAGTTTTAGCTAGTATGCTAACCAGGATATCATGGGCACGTTGCAAAAAGTTTTGCTGTAGCCAAATTAGGTCACTCTAAGCCATGCATCTCCTGGTGGAGCATGAGTTGTGGCCCAAAACATATGGAGGGGAACGAAGTCTGGGAAGGCTGTTTGCTGGATGCATTATAGGAACCTAATAGGCACTTATGTTCTTTCAGTTGGGAAGCACTGAGGCCCTCATGCTGTTGAAGAGGTCAGCACATTTGAAGATGTCTTGTCTTTGGAATTGTCCAGGTATTGAACATTCCTTCCACCTTGTGGTGTTGTATGTTTGTCTGCCTTGAGCAGCTGTGCTCTTTGAAGAATACTGGGAATTCAGGCCAACATCTCTGGAGGGCTCCAGGTTGAGGAAAGCTGTTTGGGGGCAGCAGTTTCCTAGCCTCTAATTTGCAGGGTTCATCTTTTATTTTGTCCAGCAAGCCTATATCTGTTGATGCAACCTTATGCATGCTTCAGCAGAAAACAGGCCTACAATTCCCAGCATTCCCCAACCAGGTCTGCGTCCTGTCATCCAACGGGGATACCTGGAGAGGTCGCTCTCTCTCAGCTCTGTCCGTGTGGCGTATGGGAGCGCAGGCCGTCTGGGCTCTGTGGCGTATGGTCCCCTTCCACGCCGTTGGAGAGCGAGCCGGACCCCTCGTGGTCTGCAGCCTGCATATTCCTACTGCTTCTCTGAGTCTTTGGACAATGACTGAGGAGATAAACCATGCAGGAGACATGTCTTTGCTCAAGTCTTTCTTATTGTACATATTGCCTTGTGCTGGTGGAATCATAAAAAGTTGTCCATCCGGCACTTGTGAAACCTTTGGAAGCATGTCCAGCTGCCTTCCAAGCTCTATTTCCCCCTTCTTGAAGTCCTGAATGCAAGAACATTGCATCAATAGTTAACCCAGAACAAGCGTTCTGCCCCTTTTACTGTTCATATAGGTGAGACCTAGTGTTTGAATTGCTATATTTGAATAGAATTGAAGCATGGCATGGGGCAGGGGGAACCGCCTCTCTTGTAAGGAAAGGCCTTGTCACAATAGTGCAACGTTTCCAGCGTGGCAAAAGAGGATCTCTGGATGCAGCCCACCTTGGGAACGCTCCGGGCAGTTCCAGTATGAGAAGTGTTGTATTAATCCGTCGTGCGATGCTGTGCTTGCCTTCCAGTAGCTTTGAAAGTCCCCCAGCATGTGCGGTTGGAATGGCAGTATATTCCTGAAATAAGCGTGCGATGTTCCTGAAGTTCAAGGTATTTATGAGAGTACTTTCCCTATTCTCCTTGCATGTTCGATTTTGTTCAGAGCAGTTTGTGCTCTCTTTACTTTGAGGCCTTATTGAAAGCAAGCCTTCTGTTCTTGTATTGAGGCTAAACATGTTTCAAAGCATAAAATATGCCGACTCTGGAACCTGCGGGCATTGAGGCACATTCCTTCCACCCTGTGGTGTCGATTTTTTGTGTGTCTTGAACAGTTCAGACCAACACCCTTGAAGGGCACCCAGCTGAGGAAAGCTAATTTTAGAAAACAGTTTCCTGGCCCCTCCAATCTGCAGGTTTCCTCTTCTGTCCAGCAAGACTATCTGCTGATGCAGTCCTGTAGTCCTGCAGTTCCCAGCATTCCCCAACCAGGTCTGCGTCCTGTCATCCAACGGGGATACCTGGAGAGGTCGCTCTCTCTCAGCTCTGTCCGTGTGGCGTATGGGAGCGCAGGCCTTCTGGGCTCTGTGACGTATGGTCCCCTTCCACGCCGTTGGAGAGCGAGCCGGACCCCTCGTGGTCTGCAGCCTGCATATTCCTACTGCTTCTCTGAGTCTTTGGACAATGACTGAGGAGATAAACCATGCAGGAGACATTTTTGTGAACTTGAATTGGGACGTTGAATTAAAGTCTCTCTTATCTCGCTCTCTGTGTTCTTAGCCTTGGTATTTTTATTTGAGGAATAACATGAACACTGCATGGTCAGTCAGGTTACATAATTTTGGAAGAGTTAATGTTTTATTTGCTTTGGATTTTTGTTTTTTTGAGGTTTTTTTGTTTAAAGGAATCACTAGAATTGCTAATTCTTTCCTCTGCTTTTAGGCATTCATCCACACTGGAAAGTTCTCACAAAGTCCTGCCAGGTGCTTTCCCAAAAGCTCAAGCAGCCACAGAGGCAACAAGGACAGAACAGGTGAACAGCGGCAAAAGAAGGAGCACTCCCGTCCACCTCATGGTAGGGCAAGCACTGAAGTACTGCACCCTGAGAAAATTACTCCGAATGTTTGCTTCTCCCCACACTTTTAGGGTGCAGTTTCTTTTGATCCCATGCCCAGCAAATACTTGAAAAGAAATAGTTGAACAATTTTGTTTTGAGATTGTTTGAAGGAAATTAACATAGTGCTGTGACTTGTACTGCTTCCTTGAGTTTTCAAACCGTGACTTGAGTCGTTCAAGCAAAACTGGATTGCATTAGATAATAGATGCTGTGCTAATAAGAGTTGCAGCATTCTGACAACACACACACTTAGAAGCTGGGCATTAAAATTGGAGGTGTTCACTGCAGTGCCAGTGTGTTAATGTTGTGCTTTCCTAACATAAATGCTAGCTGTGCAGGCAGGGGCTTAACTTTGAGATCTCTCTCCCCCTCCCCCTCAATGCGCAAGGTTATCTGCTCTGATTTAGGACAGCTCCTGAATGTTTGGTAAAATTGAGGTTCTTGCTTCTTGCAAATGCATGTCTTATTTCTCTGAGGCGCAAATGAAAGCTAGTCTGTGTTGATTGTAGATGGAGGGAAAATGAACCAAAACATCCTGATTATATTTTTGTTCTTTATCAGGTCACTTAAAAGAAAAATGGAGACTTGGGAAGATGGTCAGAGGAAAACCAAGTTACAGCTGAGGTGCAGAATGAATGGTTCTAGCAGGAATGTAGCTAATTGCTGGCATTAATGAAAGAGAACTACATTAGTGCAAGACTGAACATTAAGTCTTTACCAGCTAAAAAGGAAAATGGTAATCTTGAATATTTTTCTGATGGAGCAAGTCTCACAGCAGCAGCCTGAGTGATGGAAACAAAGCAGTGAGATCTGTGATGTGCCATCAGTAGTGTGTGCTTTGCACATGCATTGAACAAAAGTTCTTTAGCATGGCGAGCAGGTTAGCAGGCAATGCAAAAACTACATCCTGAGATAGGAACAAAATTCTGCAGAATTTGACTACTGTGTCATAATTTGAAAGTTGCAAGAAACAATATGATTTCAGCCTTTGATTATACCTGATCATGTTAAGATTTAAGAGATAACATGAAAAATTCCAATAAAAATGTATTCTTCGAATGTTTGCTTTATGGTTGACTTGTGTCTCTGACTGCCTTGGGAATTGTCATTAGAGAATCTGGTACTAAGGTACAAGAATCTCTGGTGTACTCCAAAAAAGGTGTACAGTACCAGGTATCTAAAAGTAAGCTGCTATTGGCTAATAGAGCAGTTGGGAGGTTGCGCTAATTTTGGAGATTTGCTTTGACCTTTTAGGAGGTTTTGTGCTTCCAGAACACCCTCCAAAGCCTCTACCTAGTGTAGGGATAATTGTGCTGGCTGTGTGAGGTCAGAAGTTTGACCTTGGGGACTGGGGCTCAGGGCATGAGACGGGATGGAGACCAGTCCCACAGTAACCTAGCTGGTCCTTGGCCTTTCCTCACTCCGGAGGGCTTTGGTCAGACGTCCGAAATCGGCCGAACATGGGAGGTGCAGTGCTGCTCCTACCCTTGGGATGCGAGTAGGTCCCTGAGGTCAGGGACGCAGGTCAGCCTAATTCTAAAGCCAGTGGTTTGGTCCCTCTTGGTATGATTTGCGGTTAAGCTGGCTGGCTTGAGACCCAGGAAAGGAAGTTGGATTCAGTCTTCTGCTGGGTAAGTGGCTAGTTGCTGCTAATAGGGTTGCCTTTCCCCTGCCATTTTGCATGGTCATTTGAGGTGCTGCCCTCATCTGACTTAATCAAAAGTGCTTGAAAGCATGCGCTGCTAATTCAGTGCCTGGCAAGAGCACCCAGCCTAAACTTTCATCCTGGGCTGGCAGGCAGGCCTGCTGCTGGACGGGGCGAAGATTCTACCTGGCGCCCAGGGCTGGTGGGGAAGAAAACCCCTGACCCTTTAGCACCTCCGCCAGCTGCCCCTGCCCAACCACCTCCACTGCCTCCAGAAAACCATGGGTGCGGAGGGGAAGTGCCTGGCCTTTTCCCCCCAGCAGTTGCTCTTGAAGGGTTTATAACATTTCTATGCCACACCCATTGCTGAAGCCTTGGGGCGGCTCACAAAGAAAACAAAGCATAGAATAATATTAAAAATTAGGAGTTTCTCAATATAAAACCATTAAAGCACCGATTAACAAAATGTCGTTTAAATAAAAAGGTCTTGGCCTGGTGACAGCGCCAGGCGGACCTCTGGGGAGCGCATTCCATAGGTGGGGCACCACCGCAGCTTGTGAATCGTTTAAGGGGCAACCAGATACTGCAGGCTAATGGACGGCAGGCAGGGTAAAAGTACCATTGGAAGGAGAGAACATTGATAACACGCTTGCCTGGTGGTTCTGTCAACGGGTAAATTGGAGAGCAGTCTGAGCTACCCACAATCCCTTTGTAATGTAAGGTTGCCCTGTAATGAAACCAGTCATGGCTGGGAGAAGACCGTGATCCCAAGGGCAGAGACCTTCCCAGCTGCCAGTTGTGTTGAGCAGGTAGAGGAAAGGGTGAGGGGCTGCTGTGGCTGTGATCCCCTTGACCAGGTACTCTGATGGAGCTGAAGTGCATCCAGTCGGTGTCCAGAGACAGTCTGAGGAATTTGCTGGTGTATAGACCACCTTGTTGCCTAGCAGAATCTCTGGCCCAACCCTCTAGGAGTTGGTGTTGGCTTCTCCAGGGGGATTTCAATGTTGCTTTTGAGTCCAGTTCGCCTGGTGCTGCAGCCCGCCATGGGCCTGTCCCCATTCTCTGGACCCACACATACCGCTGGGCACACACTTGGTTTGCTCGGAACAGCTGGTTTTGAAGACTAAGTTTCTGCACTTGGTCTTGGTCAGATCATTACCTGGCCGAGACGAAGATCACAGCCCCTGTAGAAATGATACACCTATTAGAATGGTCTACCTCTGCAGCACTTGTCCATCCAAACGGTTTCCATTCAGCCCTAGGGGATCTCCGGCCAGTTTTCCAGTGGTCCTCTTGGGTCCGTAGTCACAAAATAGAATCGGGCATTGACTCGGGCCTTAGGCACAATTGCTCCTGGGTGTCCTCTGTCCATGTCCTCTGGCGTGCAGAGGACCTCTGACGCATGAAGCAGGAAGACCCGATGGCAGAAATCCAGGCTCTTCTCCAAGAAAACACTTGACAAGCCTCTTCACTCCCTCGGGGTGGTGATAAGAGCAGTGAAGGAGGGTTGCTTCTCTGCTCCTATTGCAAGCTGCAAACGCATCCCTTTAGGCAACTTTGTTCTGGGAAAGAATACTTGGAATAAAGCAATCTTGAGATTGGGCTGTTAGTGTGTTGTTCAGTTGCAAAGTCGTGTCCGACTCTCCACGATCCCATGGATGACGAGGGCACCGCTTTGACACAACTGCGGGGATTTTCCTACCCGGAAAGCTGATTTTTGTAAGTTTGCGGTCTATACCAGGGAAAGAGCAATCCTACACATCAGGAAGGAGGAATGTGAGACGAACTCCCACCAACCTTGGTCATGTTGGTTGGGTTTGGAGTCCAAAAGTATTTGAAGAGCTTGTCAGTCTAGGTCCCTGTGATACGCATTCACCACATCCAAATCAATGGGCAATGAGTGAGTAAACAGGATTCGCACCATTATCCTGCTTTGGAGGGAAAATCCCCAGCACTTCTCACGTTACCCTCAAAGCACAATAATCCTACATGGTTCTAGCCGGACGGAGGCTCCGCTGTGCTTTTTTCCAGGTAGTGGTGCTTAAGGATTCCAGTTTAGCACATTCGTTGCTATGTAAGGCGATTTCCTGGGCTAGATTTGAGCCTGCTGCATCAGATGCAAGGAAGCAATTACGGAAGTTATATATAATAATGCACGAATAAAACCCTATTGCTGGGCTACTGACGTTGGGAGCTGCGCGCGCCCGCGCGGGGGGGGGGTCCCTTCCTTTCCAGGTTAATTAGTAAGTCCAATAAAAAGGACACGTGTCCGTGTTGACCCTAAGGAAAATTCCCAAAGCCATATTGGTATATTATTTTTATTACGCCATCCGAAAGATCATCCCGTTCCCCCAAATGTGCAAGTTATCCAGATCTCTTCCATCAGCATGATATAAGAAGCAGTTGATAGCGGAAGGAAGGGGGAAAGCCCCCCACCCCCGCTGACTCGTTATTGTAGTGTGTGGGGGAGGGGAAAGTGAGCTCCTCCTCCTCCTCCTCCTCCTCTTTTCCTTCTGAGCTGCAGGCGGCGCTCCGGAGCAAATCTGCTTCCACCTCTTTTCCTAGCCAATGATATCCGCGCCGGGGAGGGAACCTTCGACGCGCATGCTCCTAAGGATCAGGACTCCTGGTGTTGTGTTGGGGGGTGGGGGGAGGTTACTGAGAGAAGACTTGCTAGACTCAGAAGTGGCGGAGCGGTGAATTGGCAAAGAACGAGGTGAGTCTCCTAGTGGCTGCGTGGAGGCGGGGCGTGTGGCCGGGAAGGCGATAGCCCTGGAGACTTCACCCACGGAATGGGGAAGCTGCGAGCTTTGTCCCCCCCCCCCCCGGCACCACGCCGCTGCCCCCTCTTCCCGCTGGGCTCTCGGATCGTTCCGCTAAGTTATCCAAGAAGGGCGCGCCCGGCCTCGGGCCCACGTGGCTTGGCGGAAGTCGGCGGTCCGAACGTTCCACGGATGGAACGCGAGGTAGCGAGCTCGCGTTCCAACGGGGCGGGCGGGCAGGCGGGAGGGGAGGGCGCGCGCTCCTAACGTTCCCCGGGAGCAGGAAGAGGAGCTCGCGGAGCCTCGCGCGGGTCCGGTGCCCGTCCAGCCGCTCGCTCTGCGGACGGGCCAGCGCGGGAAATTCAAACCCGGCTTGCTTCCTCGAGAGAGATGGGAAAGGGGAAAAGGAGGAGTGAAACATGTGCATGTGTGCGCGCTTCGCTCGCGGGATTGCATTTAACGTCGACCGTGCAGGGCTGGGGTTTTTCTTCTTTAATTTTAAAAGGTGAGGGAGGTGACAGTTTAACGGGTGATGCAGACAACGGGCAGTTCAACACGCCATCCTGTGCAGGTTTAGACAGAAAACGGAGGGTCTGCAACGTGCAGCCTTCTCCATCTAGGGGAAGGCTGCCCATTGTAGGACCTTTTTCTTGCCTGAACGCGGGTGCCTGAGCCAGTATGGCCGGTTGGGGCACTCTGGAAGTTGTAGGAGTTTTTCTTTCTCTAAACATGTACAAGATTGCAGCTGAAGAAACTTAATTATATTGTTAGGATGATCATGAAGATGCGTTGTCAAAATACTGATGGTAATTAATAGATGCTTTTCTCAAAAACCAAAAGGCTCAAGGTGACTTAGAACAGAACCAAAACATAGCGGAATAATACCGAAATACTTGTTCCAGAATAGATTCGTGAGTCTTTTGGATTCTGCAAAGTTCTTTGCTGTTTTTGCCACAATAAACCAACAAGACTACACTGTAGAAAGTGTTGCTTGGAAGTGTGTCCCATGGAGTTTGGTGGGACTTGCTTCCAGGTAAATGGGTGCCTAGGAGGTCCAGGGGTGCGTTTTCTCACCCATGCAGTGCAGTCCCATGCACATCTGCTTGGAAGTCTGTCCCATCTGGCATGATCAACTTACTGTGCAACTCAGGCCCTTCTTTCTCTGTTTCCTGGCAGGGCTGTGGTGCATCCAATGGCTGTGTGACAGGTGGAACTCCCGACAACTGTGCTGTTCGTTGGCTTACATGTTCCCCTGCCCCATATTTCGTCCCAATGCTGATTCCTTTGCGGAATGCGGTGATGCAAGTGGCCAGAGGATTTTTTTAGGTACTTCTGTGTGCATTACATTTTAGTTGCAAGATGTATTTGTTTGTTTGACTGCTGGCCTCTGAACGCTTCTCCTTCTGATCTCCCACACACATTATTTTTTGAGCTATTTGCTGGAGTTCCCAGTACAGAAACTTTCATGCAGTGATGCATGGCAGTGCCACAGCACCATCTCTCAGTGGCAGAAGCATGACCCAAATTGACCACATTGTATGTGTGACATCTCCTGATTAAGCTGGGAAACACCTCTTGCCTGAAACCTTGGAGAACCATTACACATCACAGGAGTCAATACTGAGCTAGGCCAGGGTCCTGAACCTTTCTGGATCAGTGAGCATATTTAGGAATTTGAGAAACTGCTGTGGCACCACCACAAGATGCATAACTGGTGGACTGATGCTTTGGCATCCACCTGTCACATACCTGGATCTTAGGCTGGGTCTTATTCAACAAGGCTGGCTGGCTGGCTGGCAGTGAAAGAGACTAATGTTGCTTTCATAAGGGATTGTCTCATTTGGCTAAATTCTGGCAGTGGTTCTTTTAAGCATATCTTTTCAGAACAGCCAGTGGTTGCTTCTTTTGGGGAGAAGCTTATTAAACGGATGTATTTCATATTAGAACAGTCTTTAATATTCACTAATGTACATACCCTTTCTATTTCATTAAGATTAGGAAAAGGGATTAAGAAAAGGAAGGGGAGATGGGTTTTCTGTACTCCTTTAACACTCTAAAGACTGTTCTTCCAACATTGGAAGTACAAATGTTCACCTGTAAAGCAATGGATGAAGGGCTATACCGTCCTTTTGTTGTAAGATGCTCCTCTTAGCTTCTGCAGAAATACCCTGCTAGTATGAATTAAAACCAAACAGGCAGCAGGATTAGTGGCATGCAGGAAAGATGCTTCCCTGCCCTTCCACATGGAGGGGATATTGCACCGAGCAGTGACTTGGGAGCATTGTTCAAAGCAGCCTGCTCCATCTTCATGCTGTCCAGAGAACAGGTCCTGGGGCCTGGGGTGGATGGGAGCTGTAGGCCAAGACAGTGCTACAGATTTAAACTGTTCTGATGCACACTTCTTATTCCAAGGGAGTTCTGAGTTTATAGTCCAGCAGCTGAAAATCTCTGAAAGAAGAATTCTCAGCAGTTCACCAAACTTAATTTCTCAGCCTTCTTTGCAGGAAGGTGCAGTAATTAAAGTGGCATTAAACCAGGACTGCAAAGCGTATGGTCTTAATCTGGCCTTACAGAAGTTATGCATTTGGCTTTGTGAAGCTTCCTTAGGTATTTCCATGGAGTGGGCTTAGCTTCCAGACCCCTTGAACCCAGGAGCCGTCTGCCCTGCATTAAACTGATGAAAATGGCATAAACTGGTGATGGAGATTTGACCCAAGGTAAACAAGAGTGCAGTTCATTTGGTTCTGTGAGGGGATCCATGCAAGTCTATCTGACATTCCCGCTCTTGCATCATTTGCAAAATGGAATCTGGTGCATCTCTGGTCCATTCTTATGAGATGGAGACTCTTCTTCTTCTGTAATTGAAAAAACAGGCTTTGAAAATGTGCTTGAAAATATTTATTCTTGGAGGCCCAGGAATTCCAGGCCACCCTGGAATAGGTATAGTTTTCTATTATCTATTTTGAATTATAGTTAAATCAAGAAGTGGTGGTCCATTTTATGTAATTATGCAAGCCAAGCAAAAGCTGTAAAAATAGTTTGCTTTGCACAACCCAGAATTTGGGGTGGGGCGGTTCCATCTTGACCAGCTTACAGCCTCCCGCCCCCAACATCACTGCATTTGGTATGAATGCAAAATGTCAGCAGACTTGTTTTCCTGCATTCTGCCAAGTAGATCAAGCAAAATTCTTGCTCCATTAGTTTTGATCTTTGCCCCCTCGTCACATTATTCACACATTATCCCCCTTCACTAAATTTGAAAGAAGTGTGCATCGAAGCACCTCTGAAGTACATGCATTGAAGCATTTTTCTGATACTGCTTGCCTGATTTTAAATTCCCTTTTAATATAGCAGTTGTCCTCTTGGCTTTCTCTGACTTTCTGAGGCGTAGCTGAACCACTGAGAGGACTGAACAGGTGGTCCTGGGGCAGGGAGTGCACTGTGTGTAATAATGCCCTTTTCTTTGTCAGGCACATGGCAAATGGTCAGGGGGAGATATGAAACAAGGGAGCCCTTTGACTTCTGAAATCTTTTCAGTTAGGGCCCAGTCATATGCATGGCTAGGTAAGAAGCTCCTCTAACTCCTAGAATTCTGTCTAGACATGGCTGGACGGGGTACAGTGGAAGCCGTAGGACTCTTTTCTGCCTGCCTGGGTTGCACTCTTTTTCTGGCTGGATGGAGAATGCTGGGAATTGCTGGACCTCTGCACTAGCTGGCTGGGGAATGTTGGAAGTCACCAGACTTTTCTTCTGTGAAACTTAGCCGTTGTGGCCACTCCATTGATGTCAATATGAGCTGGGGGCTCTTGGGGGAGCTGCCTTGGTCACGTGTTCTGATTCAGCAGGGTTCCTCACTCTGCTGCAGTTGAGGAACAGAAGGTGCTCTTGGATCGCAGAAACAGTTTGGTATACGAAGGGCTGGAAAAAAATAAAATGGAAAAAAGGAGGGACAGAGCAGGAAAAAAGTAACAATTCATTCCCTTGGGTTTCTTCCATGTGACTTTTTAAAAAAATGTTAGATTTTATTTTACTTTTTACCATGGGGTTTCTCCCTATTTTTACTCCAGGCCTTCATATTTCTAGCTACAGTCTAATTTTGCACCCCCTTTAACTTCTGGGAAGCCTCCCAGCAGGGAGAGAGGAGGAAAATCACCCCGCCATTGTAAATGGTACTCAGTGACTTTCTACTGCAGTCTTATGCAGACCAGTGTTTTCGCTGGGGATTCATCCACCTGCTTCTTTTCTCCTCCCCAGCTTTAAAGAAAAATGCCAAGAAAACGAGTGCTGGAAAAAGACGATGCTCTCAAAGTGAAGCGGACTAAAGGTGAGCTGGCACTTGGCCTTTTGCTCCAACATGCTATGGGCATTTTCTGGTTCCATCCACTTTGTATGTGTGTGTTTGAAATACCACTGGAGCTTTGATGTGCTGCTCTTGGTGCTTGTGAATCGAAGGTGTGTGTGATGGAC
This sequence comes from Varanus komodoensis, assembly GCF_004798865.1. NCBI lineage: Eukaryota > Metazoa > Chordata > Lepidosauria > Squamata > Varanidae > Varanus > Varanus komodoensis. The sequence continues at coordinate 5,854,761 of NW_025335759.1, forward strand.
CTGCGTGTATGAAGAAGGGTCTCATAGCATGTAAAGGAGCATCACTTTTCATTTTCCTTTCATGGTAAAGTGTGGGGACTGGATGGGGGTCATGACTTGTGGGTAACAAGGGGGCTGCACTGTCCAACCAGCAGCTTTTTTTTTTCCCTTGAAATTTGCTTAATGAAATAACTAAGTCATAAAGGAGGCATTTCAAATTTTAAATTGTATAAAAGCCAAGAAACTGACAAAGGATTGGCCATCAGGGGGAAGGGGATGAAGCCAGATAAGGGGGCATGGTCATTTGGGGAACTCTGAGGGCCAGATTTGGCTGTTTGGCCTGAGGTTCCCCAGCCTTGCTCTAAAAGCACCATGTACACTAATGATGAGACATACTTTATTGTTTGCATCATTAATCACTTTATTGTCTAGCGATCCAAAGTAGTTTTTCTCTCCATCCTGTCTTGGGCGGAGCATTCTGCGCATGGCTCATCCAAGCATTCCCCTTGAATTTGCAGGTGACTCAGAACTTTCTGAGTGACTCTTTAAGGAGGTATTTGCTTAAAAAGTTTGAATAGCACTTGGGTGTTTTCCAGCCCTGCCGTCTTACGATTTTGTTGTTGTGGTCTATTCATTTGGATTTCTAGGTGTTTAAAATCATGCTGATGCTGGCTTGCATTCTGCTTTGATTTCTCTTTTACAGAAATAGGCAGGATATAAGTTGTATCAGTGGGAAAAGTGACATTGAATTCAATGGCCTTGCAGCCACGGGGCTGTGCTGATTGAATGTCTCTTCCTCTTTCCAACCCCTTCCGCCTGTTCTCTTCCCAGTCAGCCATCACTCCCACCAAATAGAGTCTGGGCTGGTGTTGACGCTGGGGCAAGGTGATCTCGGGCAGCTGGGCCTTGGGCCGGACATCCTGGCACGGAAGAGGCCTGCCCTGGTGAAGCTCTCTGAGAAAATCATCCAGGCGGAGGCAGGAGGGGTCCACACCGTGTGCCTCAGTGAGACGGGCAAGGTGAGTCTGGAGGGACGGTCGCCATCCTCTTTCCAACCATCAGCTGCTGGCGTAGTTTGTCTGAGCCACCAGGCATTTTGCGGCAGGGACTTGTCACCCTCTGGAAGATGACAGATCCCATCATCCGCGGCCGTGGGCCATGCTGGGCTTGGGTTTAGGAAAGTTGTAGACCAGCACTTCTGCTTGCCTGCCCCTGCTTCAGAGTGTTGGACATACGGACATAGCCTACTTTGCTGTCTAAGTCACCATGTCAGTGGGAAGGGAAGTGGGGAAGAAGGGAAAGGGTAATCGAGGAGATAAGAGCTTATCTCCTTGATTTGAAGTATTTTTACGCTACTTCTCAGTCAGAAAGGCTGCCAAGGTTGCCAAAATATTGCAGTTAGGCTAGACAATCCCTCCATGCAGGCTTATGATCGGAAAAGATGCAATGCAGAAGGAAGGAGGGATGGGGAGGGAAGAGGGAAAAGAATAATTCAGCCGGAAGCCCCGCTTCCCCTCTCGTCTCCCTCTGCGCAGTCTGTTGGAATGGTTGCTGGTGTGATCCTGGACTGGGAGGGCGTTGAGACTGGCTGGCCTGGAGTTGACCTAAGGGATTTGTCCGTCTTGTGCCATTTGCAGCGGGATGGGGTGGGCAATTTGAACTGGACTGTTTGAACCTGCAAGCGGGGATCGTAGAATAGTAGAGTTGGAAGGGGCCACGAAGGCCATCAGGTCCAACCTTGTACTGTTGCAGGACACCAATTTATACCACTCAGATGGCTGTTCAGTTTCTTTCTGAGTGTCTCCAGTGTGGGAGAGCCCCCCACCCCTCTAGGCAGCTGGTTCCACTGTCGTATTGCTCTGACAGTGAGGAAGCTTTTCCTGATGTCCAGCCTGAATCTGGGTTATCGCAACTTGAATTGATTATTTGGTGTCTTGCACTGTGATATCAGCAAGAAGAGATCTTGACCTTCCCCTGTGTGACAGCGTTTGGGGTACTTATAGAGGGATACCATGCCCCCCCTCAGTCTTCTCAAGGCTGAACATGCCCAGTTCTCCCAGTTTCTCCTCATAGGGCAGTGTTTCCAAACCCTGGATCATTTTTGTTGCCCTCCTCTGGACCCTTCCTAATTTTACTGCATCAAAATGCCTCCTTGTTCTTTTTAAAGCCCCTGACCCTCCAAGTACAAATCGGGATGTGAAAAGTGCGCCAGGGGAAACCACCCCTGCCCAAAGCCCCGGGAGGCCCCAGGGCTGTGTGTGTGTCGGTGTGAACATGTGTGCATGCAGCCCCTCGTCACTTCTTGATGGGAACTCGCAGGCAAAAAGGGTGCGCAACCCTGGTCTAGATGAACATTTTGCCCTTGCTCTGATTTTCTGAGTGTGGGCCATTTAAAAGAAGCAAAACACCCTCAACTTTGGAAAGTACTGGAAATGTGATTTCCAGCCTCCCTCGGCCGCTCAGCCCCCCGCTTCCATCTGAAGTGGCCTCCTGCTTTTTAGTGCTTCATTGGGCTGGGTAGGGAGACGGCCTGCAATGACGTGCGACCGGTTCAGTGCATATTTCTGGAGAAAAGCATGTGGGGCGGCAGCCGTGGAGAGCCGGCAGCTGCTGTCTGGCTGGAGCAGGGGGGGCTGCAGCTGCTTTCGTGCTGGTGCCAGGCTGCCCCTTCTGTCCCTGTGCCGGGGCCTTGCCGCCCAAGTTGGCAGGGCTCCCGAGTCCCCCCCCCCCGGGTGGCTTCAGCTGGTGGGTGGCTCCGTCTCACAGGCCCAGAGCCCACCTAACCACTGTCCGTAGCCTGGGCTTGGTTTTTAACGCTTTGGGGTTGTTCGCCAGCAGCTGTGCATGCTCATGGCTCAGTCTTGTGCATGTGTAGATAGGAAAGCGGTGAGAAAGGAAAGGGGGGCGTTGTGGGGCTTGGTTGGGCCTAAACATGCACAAGCGTTCTCCCTTCACTTGCTCTCGAGGGCAGTGCCCTTAAGACGTGACAGGTAACTCAGGCGAAATGCGAGAAGGCAGCCAGCATAAAATTATGTAAGCAAATTACATCCGCTCAGAGAAGGACTCTTTTGCGAATGAAGGGGCAAGTCCATGGGAAGGGAGGTCCTCCGTTTTGGGGCCATCACTGAGAAGTCTCAGTCCGCTGGCATCCCCAACAGCTGCTTTCCTGCCTGTCTTGCTTTTCCCTCTAGGGCAGTTGTTCGACCATGCATTTTCCAGATGTTTTGGGCTACAGTTCCCACAATCGCTTACCCTTGGTTATGATGGCTGGGATGATGGGAGTTGTAGTCCAAGATATTTGGCGGGCTGGAACTTGCTCACTCCTGCTCTAAACAGATAGTGGTGGTAATGTCCTGCTTCTGTCCGAACTGCTTGTGGGCTTTGGTCCGTCTGTTGATTTCTTTCCCCAGGCTTCCCATTTCACAGTGTAGCTTGCTCTCTCCCTCCCTCCCCCCAGATCTACACCTTTGGGTGCAATGACGAGGGTGCCCTGGGAAGAGACACGTCAGAGGAGGGGTCTGACTCTGTGCCGGGGCTCGTTGATCTGAAGGAGAAGGTGGTGCAGGTGTCGGCCGGGGACAGCCACACGGCAGCCTTGACGGAGGATGGACGTGTTTTCATCTGGGGCGCTTTCCGGGTATGTGGTCCAGTTTTGCTTGAGGAGGGAGGTGCACTTTGGCTCTCTGTCCCTAGTAGCCCATTGGCCATGTACAAAATTGCACATGGTGTAAAGGAGGAGACCTTTTTCTCCTCCTCTTGCATCGCAATAAAACCAGGGCCAGGGCCATCCTTCGAAGCTGATTGTTAGGGGATTCCGGACCGATAAAGGCAAGGACTTCCTCAGACAACACGCAATTAAATGATGGAATTCCCCTCCGTGTGATGTACTGATGGCCATCCATCTGGATGGCTTAAAAGCGGGTTGAAGACATTGCTGGAGGAGGAGGAGGAGAGCAGTGGCTGCTAGCCCTGGGGCTGCCTGCACCCTCTGCTCTCAGAGCCGCGGTGGCTGTGTGCGCGAGCCGCAGGGGCAGAGGGCGCCTTGCTGCCGTGTGAACAGCACGCCGGGCTAGGTGGGCTCTTCCCGCACTCTTGCATTGCCTTCTCTTGTGCCTCTGCACACCTCAGGACGAGAACGGCGTCATCGGCTTGCTGGCGCCTACGAAGGGCCAAGAGCACCTGGAGTCCGCAAACGGTAGTGCTTTTCCGGTGGAGCTGCAGTTGGACGTGCCAGTTGTTAAAATTGCCTCAGGTGAGTGATGCAGGGCAGCTGAGTCCGAGGGCTCTCCTGTGGCCCTCTTAGCTCAGTCTTGTCCCTTGCAACCTTCCCCAACGTGGGGCCCTCTAAAAGTTCCGGACTGCTGCTCCCACCAGCTACGGCCAGCATGGCAAACGAACTGAAGATGGTTTGGGTTCTGTTGCAGCAGTGCTGGAGGACTGCAGGTAGGGAAGCAGTGGTTTACCTCAACCGGCAGCAATGTGCCAGGGGTCCAAGGAGGTGTCTTTTCCCCCTGCACTCGGGATTGGCAGGGATTGGACTGGGGGCTCTCTGAATGCGAAGCGTGTGATCTCCTACTGAGTTCTGGCCCTTCTTTCTGATCATGGAATGTTGTCTAGGTGTACACATGATTTCCATAAGGCACACCTGAGTGTATTAAATGGCAAGATCCTGCAATGGCTGAACGTTCCTTTCTTGGTGGCGGAAACAGTGCATGGGATGTGGAGGGTTCGCTGTGAAGCCATTCCTTGTGTGCTCTCCCTCGGGTCTGTGCTGCAGCGTGATGGCAACGGCGTTTTCTACTGCCCGTTCCCAAATTCAATTTCTGTTGTGGCTGCTCCTCCGTCTTCCCTCGCAAGCAACTACAACTGCACTTCAGAAGCCTAAATTCTTCCCTGAAACTTGCCAGTAGACAGACTTGCCCCAGAATGGAATCTCACAAGATGCGGGAGTGTGGAGAATAAACAGCGAAAGCAGACTCTTGAGCCTTCACTTTCTCTTCTCAGGTAGCCATCACTTAGCTTTAGTGTCCACGGCTGGCAGCCTTTACACCTGCGGTTGCGGAGACAACGGCCAGCTCGGACGTGTGCCCCAAGTCTTTGCGGTCAGAGGAGGAAGGAGAGGGCTGGGTGAGTGGCTCGGCGTGAGATCGGCTCAGCAGTGGCTCAGTGTTTGGGGCAAACGGGGCGGTGACTCCCTGCCTGTCCCTGGCCATCTCGTGGCAGAGAGGTCTCCCTGTGGCCGGCACCTTGACTGCCCTGCTTCCAAGTGCCACGGATGCTCTTCTCCTGCACCCCTCTGGAAATCTCAGTCAAATATCCAGCACTTGCTCTGTCCTCTTTCCCACCAGTGCCAGCGGGCGTCAGCCACCGCTGGAGCGGGTGGACATTGTTTTGGAGTGGGCTGTGGCAAAGATAAATGTGTTGGGGTGGGGTGCTTGGTTTACTGTGGCCTTCCTCCTTCCAGTGCTTCGGACTACCAGTCCCATCCTTCCCAGCATGCTGTGCTGGCTCCATTAGCTTCCACAGGCACTTTGGGGAGTGGGCGCGTGATTTCCTTCCAGGCTTCGAGGGCTCCACAAGGATGGTGGAAGTCCGCTTGGAACAAAACCGTGCATACAAGTGATCTTAAGGCAGCTGAGAGGAGGCTGGGCCCGGTCTTGGGCATGGGCTGCCTCTTGACTGCTTCGCGGTGAGGCCTTTTGTTTTGGAGGGTTTTTAACAAAACATCAGCTGAGCTTAAGGCTGTGCAGCAGAGGCTGGAGAATGTCTTTGAGCCTTAAGGACTAAATTCGGAGGTGTTCTGGAGGTGTTCTTGGGGGATGCATTCTAGTGATAGGCAGGGACGGAGGCAAAGGGAGCAAGACCAAAATAGCACCAAATTTTAGCTTAAATGCTCTTACTGACTGGCCCTTTGCCTCGGGAGAGACCCTTGGAAGCACCAGCACAAGAGCAGGAAATCCACCCGATGGACTGGCGTGGAGCCATCTGGGGAAACTTGAGGGCTGGATTTGATCCCTGAGTTGGAGATTCCCCATCCCCACTGCAAGGGATTACTCCTCTCCGGCTGGGACCAGTTGTCCCTAAACCCCTTCCCGTTCCCCCTCCAGAGCGACTGCTGCTTCCTCAGGCTGTCACCATCAAGCAGAGAGGCTGCAAGACCAAGGGGCAGATCCGGGACGTCTTCTGCGGCTCCTACTCAACCATTGCCATCACCCAGGAGGGCCACGTCATTGGATTCGGCCTTTCCAATTACTACCAGCTGGGTGAGTTGCAGCCTGTGCGTTGATGGGGCTTGGGAGGTGCCCAGTGCCCCCGTCATAGCTGGGGACTGAATTCCACTTTTGGCAAAAGCCTTGATGGCTGCATTCCGGTTTTCTGTTCTGTTCAGTCGCACAGTCGTGCCTGACCCATCACAACCCCACAGACAACATTCCTCCTGTCCTCCACCATCCCTCGGAGTCCACCCAGGCCCACACCCACTGCCCCAGTGACCCCATCCAGCCACCTCAACCTCTGCCACCCCCTTCTCCTTTTGCCTTCAATCCTTCCCAGCATCAGGCTCTTCTCCAGGGAGTCCTTCCTTCTCATTTGGTGGCCAAAGTATTTGAGTTCATCTTTAGCTTTTGACCTTTTAAAGAACAATCAGGACTGATGGGAGAAAACACTTCACAAGAAGAAAACCATCAAAGAAATGGTGTTCTGGGGATGATCCATTTGGTGAACTTGGAGGGCCAGAACATGATCCGTAGTGGGCTGGATTTGGCCCGTGGGCCTTGCGGTTCAGCACCCCATAAGAAGAGCTCTTCTCCAAGGAATGTGCTATTGCAAATTGGGGGAGTGAGTGAGGACGGCTGGGTGGCTTCTCTTTGGCCTTATAAAAAAAAGGTAGGGCAGGGGATTGGCTTTCACCCGCTGTTTTGTCCTGCAAGGAAACAAGAGACAGCATTCCCTGCTCCAGGTGGATCTAGGCCAGTCTTCCCCAACCCCTCCCTGTCGGAAGGCACATTGCACTACAGATCCCATCCTCCTGCCAGCATGGCCAGTGGTCTGGAGCGATGGGAGTTGCTGTGCAGCAACAGCTGGAGAGCGCCAGGTGGAGGATACCCTCCCCTGCTCTGCTTCCCTACACACCTTCTCTCAGTGGGACCTGCCGTGCTCCCAGCCCTGTACCCCTCAGCCGACGTGCATCCCCGCAAGGCCATTTCTGTGTAGTGTGTTCAAACGCCAGTGCTGCCCTGCGCATGAGCCCAAAGTTTACTCCTGGGGCTGGTTTTCGGTGCTGGCCTGGAAGGAGGGCTTCCTCTAGCAGCGTGCTTGTTTCCAGTGCTGGGCTCGGGAGAGGGGTGGCATGTCCTCTCCCTGCCATACCAGCTCCCTGTTCCTCTCCATCCATTGCTTTGTCTCCGGTGGTGAGCACTTAAACACGGCTGGACACTGAGAGCCAGCTGGGAGCCAGTGCCGTGGAGCGGGGATTCCGTTGGCCCGGGGAGCTGGGAGTGCCAGGTTCCAGGCCCCGCTCGGCCACAGTGGGTGACTTGGGTTTGGTCATCACTCCTCAGCCAAAGCTACTTCTCAGGGTGGTGTGAGAATAAAATGGAGAGGAGGAGGAGCGTGTGACCTGCCCTGGGTTCTTGCAAATGGGAGAAAGGTGGGGTTTGAATGTAATGCAGCAATGAATGTTGCCCTGGAATTTGCTAACAAAGAGTAATTTGTAAGTACCGGCTGCATCTCATTAACTTCATCGAACTTTGCTGCCTGCCTCGCTCTCACCCAGGCTCACAAGGAATCGACACTTACTATTCCCCAAAGATTTTGACTGCGTTCAGGAATTCCACCAGGTCCTGGGTTGGCTTCTCCGCTGGACAGCATCACACGGTGTGCCTGGACTCGGAAGGTGAGTCACTGTGGACTCTGCATCGCATTTGGCAGGCCAGGGAGATGCGTGTTCAGGCGGCTCTCCAGAGTGGGTGGACGGGGGCGGAGGAGCAGCAGCTCTGCCCTGGGTGCAGCTCTGGTATCAAGGGTGGCGTGCCTGAGCGGCTCCGACAGCCCACGCCCAGCAGGCTCCCACCGAGCAGAGCCCCCCGTTCCAGCCCCCAGTTGCTCACCTGCCAGTGGTGGTGGAGGGAATGCGAAGCAGGAGGTGTGAAGTCCTGCCTGCTCCCTGCCTGTCCTGCGAGTGAGTGGCAGGGAGGAGGAAGGAGCGGGAACCGCTGGGGGCCGGGGTGGTCAGGAGGGGTCCCTGTTGAAGATTCTGCAGGCACTGCTGAGCTGCGTCTGTGGAAATGTGGCCGGTGGATCAGTCAGGGCAGGCTGCTTTCACATGGGTGCTGAGGACCTTTCAGGTGGGCCATCCCTCCCTTGCGGCCTGGCTGCATTGCTCTGCTGCATCACTGGATTTTTCTTGGCCGTGGCCAGATTTCCCCTAACGGGGCAGTCTTTCAGCTCGTTCTCTCTCTCTCTCTCGCTCCCAATTTCAAACAGGAACAGTGTATAGTCTGGGCAGGGCCGACTATGGCATGTTGGGCCTGGGCAAAGGAGTCCAAGAGAAGAGCACGCCCACGGCCATCCCTGGGCTGCCCAGAGCATCTTCAGTGGCCTGCGGGGAGCGAGTTGGCTATGCGGTCACAGAAGATGGTGAGTCTGACAAAGCGCTCGGGCTCTGAGCCACTCAGTCTGTAGACTGTGTGGAAAGCGGCTCCGGCAGGCATGTTCCCACTGGAGAGTAGTAATGGCACGTCTTCAAAAAGTACACCCAGCTTCCTAGTTCTTAGACGATGAGGTGGATCTTGGGATGTGCGGGTTGCCGAGAGCTGTTGGCTCAGGTGTTTGAGCACCGGTGCGGATGCTCTCCAGTTCCCCCACCCCAGCAATCTGGCAAAATGGGCCTAGAGCAGGGGTCTCAAACCCGCAGCCCGCGGGCCAATTGCCGGGACGGGCGGCGCACGGGGGGGGGCCCTGCGGCCTTCAAAGCGCTGGCGGCACCCGGGCCGGATGCGGGATGAGCGGCCCAGCACCACCACTTGATGCGGCCCAGCCTCACCCAGACTCTACTTCCAGCGGCCCCCAGGTAAGCTGAGTTTGAGCCCCCTGGCCTAGAGCTCTCTGGGCAGTGTGAGCCACGTTCAGTTTTGGAAGAAAGTGGAATATGCTTCTGTTTTTAGAAAAGAAACAAACCTTGAATTGCTAGAGGTGTGTAGCTAGGGAACGGGATAATGTCATTAAAATCCAGCTTTCCAAAAATTCCGGCGGCATCTGGATGAGGTTATGGTACTCTGTTGGATTGGCGAACGGAGCATCTGGGGTTGTTTGAAATTTCTTGCCAGCTTGGCTGCTTCCATTGCCACTTTCACCAGCTCTTTAGCCTGGGAACATGTATGTATTTGTTACACGCACCTCTGTGTGCATGCACACCGTTCTCCCAAGGTGTCTTACGTGTTTTTCTTCCTTGGGAAATCATTGGAACAGACACCTTATTCCTCTCCAGGACCTGCTGGAATGTGGCCCCCTGAGAAATTCCCTGGCACTGAATTTGGCCCTTGGGCTGAATGAGGTTCAAAGCCATTGCCCTGCAGGACAAACCTCAAGTTGCTTGGTTTCTGCCTGGCCACAGTCATGAGGCTGAGCTCTTCGTATCGCCAACATGTATCCCATATTGTGCAGTGGATCATGAGAGATGCTGGCCGGCCAGAGCATTATTCCAGAGTTCTGTTTGGCCTTGCCACCTTTCCCTTCCTGTTTCCCAGGTCGAGCGTTTGCCTGGGGCATGGGGTCCAACCTGCAGCTTGCCACGGGGGACGAAGAGGATGCCTGGAGCCCTGTGCAGATGTCTGGGCAGCAGCTGGAAAACCGCAATGTTCTCTGTGTGACGGGTGGTGGGCAGCACACCGTCTTACTGGTGAAGGACCGGCAGAGTTGACGGACTCCTTGCAGCCCCCGCGAGAATCGTCCAGGCGTGCCAGCATTTCGAGTTCCCTGAAAGGGACTTGGAAGACTGGCTTCCGATGGCTTCCCGAGAAGGGGAAACTGTTCCGCCTGTATCTGTGGAGGAGAAAATTAGCTGATATAAAAATTACTCTCTCAGATGCTGGGATTTGTTTAAATTCAAAATGGCTTCCCTTGTGGCTCTCCAAAGATCGGTGGTTGGGAGGATACGGCCTTTATTTTTTTTAACTTTTTAGAATCAGTCGACAGATTTCTCTTTTAGAAACATGCCAGTGTCCATCTGCTTTGGCTTTTTATGGGCTCTTTTCCCAGCCTCGGCCCTCGATTCAGAATTGGCTTGTAGCATCAGGTCAGGGGCTTTTCTCTGCTAATCTTGCGACCTTTGTTCCCCCTTTCTCTTTTATGCTTTGTTTTTAAAGGTCTTTGCCCACTGAAAAAATCAGGCGGTTATCCCATCTCCAGCCCTCTGTTTCTCCTGGCTATTGAGAAAAGCATACGTTGCCTCCTCTTTTTAATGTAGGGTTTGGTGCTCATTTCTTTCTAAAGCTTCCAGCCATCCTGGCCAAACAGGATGGGGGATTCAGGAGCAGAGCGAGACGGGGGACTGTGTGTGCGTCCATCTCCACCAGGCTGCTCCCTGCGTAGGGCCTGAGCCTGGCTGGGGCCCACGCTTATTCAGTGTGGATGCCCTGGAGCATTCTTCCCCACTTGGTCCCCCATCCAGGTAGATCTGACCACAACTCCCATCTCTCAGCCCCAAAGACCTCGGGATAATGGAGGAGTCCAGCTTGGAAAGGCTGCCCTGGCTTCTGCTAGCAGCAGGGGGCAGTCTGTGTTCCAGAGAGGGTCGATTCCCCATCCTTTTAAGAATCCCAGATTCCTCAGGTGTAGCTTCCCTGATCAGGTTTGCTGGGGGCGGGTGGTGGCAGGGGGCGGGTTTGGGGCATCACTGCCTCTGCTGGCTTATTTTGGGAAGCCTTCAGAGGAAGGAGCGGAGGGCAAATCCCCCCCCCCCCCGGCAACGTTCTGTAGGTGGTCACATTAATGGGTGGCTGCAATCTTTGGGTTGAGTGGGAATATCGCCCTGACCGTCCAGGTTGCCATCTGTGTTAGCCTCCACCTGTCATGTGATGCCTTGGCCTAGGCAGGTGCCTGCTCCTGCCCCCCCCCCCCCAATATGACACCGCTGTCCACATCTGGCTCAGAGCCTGCTTTCCACTTGCAAAGCAACACTTCCACTCACAGTGATGGCGCTTGAGAACCTCGTGTGTCTAGCAGACCAACTTCAGAGTCTCTTTGTGGTTGCCACAGTGTCCCTTGGCTTGCCACTGTGATTGTCCCGCGCTCTTGACCAGGTAGAGGCAGCCTGGCTGGGACACTTCCTGTTTAAGACTGCACGCTTTTTAAGAAACTGGCTTCCATGGCTGCAGGTGTGGGGCAGGTTTGCGGACTTTCGCCCTCTGTAAAGCCGAGGGAGGAAGGCAAGCCTGAATGCGAGCCATGTGGTATCCAGCTTGCGACGGAGACGGTTGCGCCTCCTCTGATCTCCTGCAGCCACATTCGGAAGGATGGAAAAGTTTTGCGAAGGGCCACCGTGCAGAGAGCGTATAGTGAGGCACGGGGTGGAGGAGGTTGGAGAAGCAAGGAAAGTGAAGCAAAAACATGCTGGTGGTGTTCACTGAAGAGTTTCAAATCTGTAAAATTATAACGTTTGAAATAAATTGAGTTTTGATAGCTGCTGTGTGTTCATCTTCCACAGGCTGCCCTGTAGGCCAAGCTGGGGGGAAAGACGCATGTACCCCTCCAGGCTTTGGGCTGCAGTGGCTTTCTCTGCACTGCTTGGACTCCAGCTCCCAAGAGCCCCAGCCGCTGGCTTATGGGGAACTGTAGGCAATTCTCGTTTCCAAACCTGGGAGTGGGTGGTTTGCAGTGAAAAGAAGGGCCTTACTCAAAGACCATTGAGAAGGCTGGGCCGTCACACGGTTTTCCTCCTTTTTCCTTGCCACCCCCCCCCCAACCCTTTTTCTTCCTTGTAACACCCATTTACTGGTAGGACTCGGGCTAACGTTTAGTGGAGACGGGAGAAAGCATCGGTTGATGCAGCAGGCCCAGCAAGGTAGAACCAAAAAGGCTGCAGAAAGAACGGGCTGAGAAGTCTCCCCAGTGGTGGTGACCAGCAGCGTCTGTGCAATGTTTGTTTCCTTGCCTGAGCTCAGCACAGCCTGCACAAGCAACATGTGCACGCTAACAGTCGTGTTAGAAGAAGAAAAGGTGAGAGCGCTGGAGCATAAAAGAAGATGAGTTTTTAGAGTGTTGGACCTGCAACAGCTAAGAGTAGTGCAGAAGCTAGAGGTGCACCAGCAAGCTGAGGCAGAAGAAGACGATCCAGAGAGAAGGGAAAATGAAACTCCCTGGAAAAGGGTGGCAGGTGGAGAAGAGGCGCTGCACCAGTGGAAGCAGAGGCACTCTGGAGCTGCTTTCAGTGAACGTGGGGGTGAGACTGGACAGCAGCCTGGAGTGGAAGACCTGCCGGCCGTATCGTGGGACACTGAACAAGAGGCTTAAAGTCAACCACATAGTGGCAATGACACCAAGGCTTGCAAAGCAAGAAGAGAACAGTTAGGACATGCCCCCTTCAGCTGTAGCTCTCAGGAACACATGTTTTTCCAAGTAATGTCCTGCTACTGTTCCTGACAACTTTAAGCTAAAATATGTGGGCATCTCCTCTTCTTGGCCATGCCCCTTGAAACGTCAGTTCCATCCATTACTTGAATGTGCTTGGTCCCCAGCCGCTTCTTCAAACTGGAATTTGGTCTTCAGGGTGGAAGATCTTCAGCAGCCCATCTTAAGGAACTGCATCTAAGAAACCGAGGGGCCCTGAAGCAGCCCTTGGGCATCTCCAGTTTCTGGTCTGTCCCATCTGATTAGATTTATAGATTATAGATTTATATATTAATAGCATGAGTAGAGCCTTCCTGGATCACACTGGAGGTCCTTGACCAGCATTCTGCTCTCATCATGGCCAACCAGCTGCCCATGGGGAAACCACCAGCAGGATATGAGTACAAGAGCGCCCTCCTGTCCGTGTCCTCCAGCAGCTCGTGTTCACAGGCATCCTAACTTTAGGACTGGAGGAAGCATATAACCATCAAGGCCAAGTAGATATTGCTGGCCTCCGTGATTTTGCCCAATGTGCTTTTGGTGCCGTCCAGGTTGGTGACCATCACTACCTCTTGTGGAAATGGACTCCATAGTTTGATTATGCATTGTGTGAAAAAGTCCTTCTTTTATATGTCTGAAATCTCCCAACATGGGCTGGATCTACACACGCTTCACAGTAATAGGAAGATGGAACTCTGCTGGGGAAACTGATTCCTGAAGTAGATACATTACATGGACAATCTTCGGTAAAGTAAGGGTGGATTCTGCTTAAATGCAAAGGGATTATGCTTGTCCCTTAGGAGACACTAGCATATCTCCATGGTTTTATCCAATCCCCTTTTGGCGCTGACCAGATTGGTGGCCAGGGCTACCTCTTGTGGATATGAATTTCATCATTTATATGCTGTGTGAAGAAGACCTTCCTGTTATCTGTCCTGAATTGCCAACAAATCAACTATATAGGATGACTTTGGGGTTATAGAATGAGAGGAATGAAAATATCTTCCTGTATAGTTGGCAATTGCCTAATTTGTAGTCCGGAAGTTCCAAGTGAAATTGGGAATCAAAAATCAGTAAAATGGGCCTAGTGCTGGTTTTTGAAGGTCATTGGGAAAGACACCTCACCGGGCTTCCTCCCTCCTTGAGTCTCCATCTTCCCAGCACGCTGAGGAACTTGACTCTTGAATTCATTTTTTGTTTCATTAGAGCAGGCTTACTGATGCTTCTGTTCAGAATGGAATGTGCAGACGAATGCTCCAGCACCGACATCTTTAATGTGCAGAGTACTGCAATTCTCCATGCTGGGTTCTCTTTCACATTTATAAATTGTGTTGGCAAAACCTACACAGTGGTGTCAGCCAAGTCAAAGCACAAATAATAGAGCTTAACATTTTAAATTGGCTTCTTGTTTCTGCGCTTGCCCCGGTGCAACAAGACTAGCCACCAAAGTAATTTCACACTGCAGGGCATGCTACCGGGGGAGTGTGAGCAGCCAAGATTTCTTAAATTACTTTGATCATCTCATTTTAACACAAATTGAAATTGGGTGTTATCTGATGTGCAGGACCTACAGTTTACTGGCGCTGGAACTTTCTAACCCCACTGACTTAGCACTTCTCCAGTCAGTTGCATTCAGACAAGTGGGAGCTCTGGAACAACCAGGATGCACCGAGAGCTGCCTCCTGGGGCCAAAACGAATGCCCTTGCAGCCCGGTTCCACCCCCCCCACGCCCCGCCCTCACCAGAGAGGGGCAATTGCAGAGGCAAACTCCATTTTATGACATGATGGTAGTTCAATTTGGATGAGCCTAAAATGCAAAGCGCTCTCTGTGTGTGCATGTGCAAGCAAATAGCAGAGATCCTCAGATAGTGTTTAAATTTTATATTGATTTGATGCTCTACTTGGTACCTCTTTGCTGTATTTTCTTCTTTGAGTGAATTGTTTTAATTGTTTTGAGAGCTTCAGCTATTGAGTGGTATGTAAATGAAATGCACATGCGCACCCATAAAAATCCGGGGGAGGCAATTGTTCTCATGTCCCGTTTCGGATATGGCAGGTTCAAACCCAGAGCAGCGGCTGCAGGGCACGAAGATGGCGGTGAGCCGTCCGCTCCACAAGGGGAGTCGTGCCCACGGCCTCCCCTGCACCTGCTTCGCTCAAGGATCATGGAATCCAGGCTTAGCCACTGCATTGGTGGCAGCCACTCAAGAGAGGTGTAGGCAGTCCTACTACAGGTCGCATGAGCCACAGCCAGCATGGCAAATTGCAGGGATTATGAGGGCTGCAGCCCAAACCTTGGAGGATCTCTGGTCACCTCATCCTGACCAACAAGGCTCTTCCCGTGGTGCTGGTTATTTTGCGGGCAGCTGTGCAAGAGAGGTCCATGTAGGTTCCGTGGATGAGGGGCCCACCCACCCAAGAGCCTTTTGGGGGCCCCCACCGGCATGGGTGGGCCCCAGCTATGGACTTACCTGCTGGCTATGGAGACTGCCAGACCTCTGGAGCTTGCTCCCATGGTGCACAAGGCTGCATCTCCAATAGAAGCCTCTAATCGCAGGCTTCCGTATTGAACATGTGTTTGTATGTGCAGTGTGGGCGTGCGTGTGCATGCATGCAGCCAAATGCTCCTTGCCCAGCATCCAAAATACACAGCCCAGCTTCCAATTTATCAGGAACAGCTGAGAGTCAGTGACCTGACCAAAGGCACTAATGCTTGTTGGATTGTCTAGTGAGGGTTTCAGTGCGGGAGCAAAGAGGCTGGTGGGTGCTCAAGATGTCCTGTATTCTGGTCTCTCTGGGTCCCTCCCCTTCCCCCAGAATGCCCTTCTCTCCCCTTTCAAGGCCACTTTTCCAGCCTTGGAAAGGCAGCTGGCACACTTCTTTCCATGCAGGCGGAAAGGTGGAGGGGCCTGAGCTCAGAATTGCAGTGCCCCCTTGCAAGTGATCTGTGACCTTGTGGGGTGTACAGGTCCTGAGCTGTCCCCTGGGACACCTGTACACCCATATGAGGAACATAGGATTGCTCTCCTACTAGGCTTTTGACAACTCACATTGATAAAATGATTTTTCAAGGGTTTTTATAAAGTTTGATTTATATAGTTTGTCCTAATGCAAATATTCTTTATAAAAGATTGAATTCTTTTATATGAATTCGTGAGATAAGAATTTAATTTCATGGATCTCAACTGAGTCTTCCCAGTTCTACAGTTTATGTCTGAATTTTGTAGTTTTATGATCTCTCCACAAGATGGCAGCAACACCAAGTTAGAGGTATTTTTTTTGGATCAAATCAAAGCTTGTAAAAAGAAACTGATAAACCACAGACAAGAGAGGCTGATAGCAACAGGCTCCCAGTCTGGGTTTATTTACTGAGACCAATGCTCTGGGACCATGATTTGGAATTAGGAAGTGGCCAAGTTTGCAACTTTTTTAGTGCTGTTAAAAAGGAGATTTTGAGGAGTTCAGAAGAATGGGCATTAAAGTGGCACATATGGTCCAATGTAAGCAAGTATAAAATGATCCAGGATTGGGGGGAAAAATCCCAACTCTGAGTACCAGTTGATGAGATCTGAGCTAGCAGTGACTCACAAAGGAAGGGCATTTGGGGTTGCAGTTGTGGATGAAAATATTGACCCAGGCCTGACTTCCTAAGGCCCACTTGACTTCACATTCCAGGATGTCTGGCTCGAGGTCAGTGAACACGCCATCATGGTTATCAGGGACGTTAAGCTCTTTCTTGTATAGTTCTTCTGTGTAATCTTGCCACCTCTTCTTAATCTCTTCTGCCTCTGTTAGGTCCCTGCCATTTTGGTCCTTTATCATGCCCATCTTTGCATGAAATGTTCCCTTCATATTTCCAATTTTCTTGAAGAGATCTCTGGTCGTCCCTATTCTATTGTTTTCTTCTATTTCTTTGCACTGTTCATTTAAGAAGGCATTCTTATCTCTTCTAGCTATTCTCTGGAATTCTGCATTCAATTGTTTGTATCTTTCTCTTTCTCTTTCTCCCTTGCCTTTCACTTTCCTTCTTTCCTCAGCTATTTGTAAAGGTTCCTCAGACAGCCATTTTGCTTTCTTGCATTTCTTTTTCTTTGGGATGGTTTTAGTTGCTGCCTCTTGTACAATGTTGTGAACCTCCGTCCATAGTTCTTCAGGCACTCTGTCTATCAGATCTAATTCCATAAATCTATTTGTCACCTCGACTGTATATTCATCAGGGATATGGTTTAGGTCATACCTGAGTGGCCTAGTGCATTTCCCTACTTTCTTCAATTTAAGCCTACATTTTGCAACAAGAAGCTCATGATCTGAGCCACAGTCAGCTCCTGGTCTAGTTTTTACTGACTGTATAGAGCTTCTCCATCTTTGGCTGCAGAGCACATAGTCAATCTGATTTCTGTGTTGACCATCTGATGATGTCCATGTGTAGAGTCATCTCTTGGGTTTTTGGAAAAGAGTGTTTGCTATGACCATCATATTCTCTTGACAAAATTCTATCAACCTGTGCCCTGCTTCATTTTGTACTCCAAGGCCAAACTTGCCTTTTATTCCGGTTATCTTTTGGTTTCCTACTTTAGCATTCCAATCCCCCATGATGATAAGGACTGATGGGCAGATGAAAGATAGAAAAAAATGCTTTCTTTGCACATTCCTGGGGAGGATTTTATAGTTCTGGGATCGCTTTTGGGTTGTACTTTGGAGTATGTTTGTGAAGGCAGGCATGGAAAGAAAGGAAGAGGATTTGTTCAGGAGGAAACGCGTGCAAAGGGAAAGCACTGTGGCATTGTTGTAATTTCATGGGTTGGATTGGAATTTTGTAGATGTTGTAAGTAGAAAGTAAAGGCAAGTGAGCAGATGGATTGTGGAAATGAAAGAAAAGGAAGGAAAAGTGAAGCAAAGATGCAGAAAGGAACATGGTGCATGGTGCTTGGTGTGAGAGAATTTTAAGAGTTTTTGGTAAATGGTGATTTTGTACTTTTTCTACTAAAAAAAATGTAAGAAATGTGTAACTTTTGGAGTAAAGACAAGAAACAAATAAAAAAAGAGAGGAATAGTCTACCTTGCTAAGAGCACTCCCATTATTTAAAGAGACAGTAACTGCAGCCTCTTCTCTGGGTTTGTTCTGGCCAACTGAATTCAGGGGAATTTGTGCTGGAAAATTTGGATTTCTTGACTCTGTGGGCTTGGCTATTCCACAGAGCCAAGAAAAGGGGGGATGTTCTGGCAGGAAGATACCACCACTTTGTGAGTACTGCAGAAGCAGCACATACAAAGCCTCTGAGCATGTGCAGAGTTCAAAGTACTTTGGGAAGTTTGAACGGCTCTGCTTCCAGTCTCAGGTTCTAAAAATAAGTCCTTGAGTATCTAGAAAACTCTCAAAAGAAATCTTGGTGTCTTAAAATAAAAAAGTTGTGTAACTAAGGCAAGGCATTTGAGGTTCTTTGAGTGTTCAAAGCTTGTATTGCCTCAGGAAAAATTCTGCCTGGGAAGGATTGGGTTAAAACAAAGACCCTTAAGCACTCTCAGTGAGCTAGGGGATTTTTTTAAAGGAAGGGAATCCTTCCAAAAAGGCAATGTTGTGAGCATGTGTCTTAATGATTTGTGTCAGCCATCAAGAGTTTTCCCTCTCCAATAACTTCCATTTTCCTATGCAGCATGGATCTGGGTCTTGTGTGTGTGTGTATAAGTTCTGAATTCTGAGTATACCATCTTGTTATTGCTATGCTACAACTGTAGGATTGGGAGGGAGTGGATGGAACTCTGGGGCTGTGCATGTGTGCGCACATGCGCATGCAGTGGGAAGAGTTTCTTTTCCAATCTATGAGGCTACTTTTCCCTCTTGAGTTCAACAAAAAGTTTGCTTCCTTTTTCCCTTTTGCAATGTTGCCAAGTATTAATGATAATGATAGTGATATTGTTGTTACTGTTGTTACTGTTATTGATGGTGCTAAAAGAAAATTTTCCTTCCAGCAGCCTAATGTTTATTGGGGACTGAGCCCATTTGCCAGCCCAAGGATGTGGGCAGCTAAAATGGCAAGTTCTCAAAACTTTCCATGAACATAAGCACTCATATGTTCATCTAAATGTGCAAGCATTGATTGTTAGATGAAATGTGTGTGAGTTCAGGTTTGTTTGTGTTAACCATGGGTTGGTGCATTTTGTATCTATGTGGGAGAGTATCATCTCTGTAATAAGAAATTGTGAAACTGTTCTCATTGTCCAAAGTCCAGCAGAAAGCACATTTCTCTTTAGCCTAGGCAAGCAACAGGTTTGTGCAACACCAGTTCAACAAAGGATTTCTTTTGTGTGCATTTTGGCATTGATTTCAGCAACCCAAACATTTTTTTCTTGAGACTGTGCTAAAGAGACTCAAAAAGGGCATAGACTTTACATCTTGAGGTTTCTCTCCAAACTCATGCGGATCTCTCTGCCACTGCCTATAACCAGCTTCTGTGAAGAAATGTAAAAGCCTTTTTTTCCTCTTAAGTAACTTTTTTTTTCTTGAGCTGCACCTTTCCAGGAACCAAACAGCCACGCTGGCACCCCAGAAAAGAAAAAAGACTCCTTTTCTCTACAGCCCTGGAAGGAAAAGCCCTCCATGTCCCATGCTATGCATGACTCCTGTGTGCCTTTGCATTGTGGGGTCAAATCCTGTCTACCTTCTCAAAACCAAGCTGTCACTGTTTAAAATGGCATCTCCCCCACCACTCCTTTCTCTCACCTTTAGCTGTGGGCTACAGTAGACAGGCCATTCAGTCCAAATATACATTGTAAATAGTCATTGTTGGAATTCAGTTTACAAGGAAGTATCTTTTGATAGCCCAGAGGCTCCATGTGCCCTGGCCAATTCAGAATGTCTCTAGTCTAGATAAGAGTCTTGAGCTCATGCATAGTTTCTCAGTGGCTTGAATTTGCATGTCTGAGCAGACCTGGAGATGGGTTCAAGCTACTGAACTAAAGTGTCAATACAGGCAATTAGAAATACTGCGATCTCATTGTTCCTGTATGATTGATTGACATTCCTTTATCCGTTCTGTATGTGATGACCTCAGAATCTTATTGTAATCTCTGCATTCTGTCATCAGTTCCCCTGTACCTGTGTACCTATAAAATGCCCTGTAATGGTATTGAAGCTTTGCAGCAGAGTTCACCTCTGCCTGCCCGGTAATGCATGCATTATCGTGAGTGTACCCTGGGAACCTTGGGGTAAATACAATAAAACCTCAGGTGGTCTGGACGCTTGGTCTTTCCCACGAACCCGAGTTTTATTCCCTCTTCTCAAACTGAGATTCCGGGATTCTGACAACTGCTGTAATGTACTGTGCACAGTGCTGCCTTTAAGGATGGCTCAGGGACAGGGCCATCCCCTCCCATCACACTGCACCAACCACGTTGCTTGCCAGAATATTTCTGAGCCCGATCTAAAGTGCTGGTTTCAGTTCACAGATAGGCTGGACCCAACTTTGGTGGAGGATTGCTTTCTCCCATATCCTCTGCAGAGGCTGTTCTCACCTGCCCGGCACCATGGATGGTTGGTGTGGTGAGAGGGCTGTTCTCATCCAGAGAAAGGGCCTTTTCACTGGGGGCCCCACAGACCTGTAACCTGCCTCCATCAGGCATTTATCAGGCTTCTTCTCTGCAGGCCTTCAAGAAGGCTCCCAGCACCCACTTGCTTTTACTGGTCTTCCCATCCTCTGTGAGCAGCAGACTTTTATGGGTATCATCAGTCTTTTCCTAGTCTCTTGTTGAACATTCATTCATTCATTTTGTATTTGTTTTGGGGGCATATTTATCTCTTTCTATTTTGCACTTTGGGTGGATTTTGGTCTTCAAGGCAGCTTTAAAATCCTATCAACTAAATTTTCCCCTAGGCAAGAACACAGACAAGGTAGGGATGGCGCTTGAATTCCCGGTCCTCAATCCAGAGGGAAAGAATCCATGCGGAGCGTGTAGTGCTTTGCCAGCCAACTGAACTCGCCTCGAGCAGGTGCTCCATGGACCAGCGCGCCCCCCCCACCCCTCGCTCTGCACCTGCACTGACAACCTCGCCCTCGCTGGCTGAATGCCAGGCACCGTCTGCACAGGACGCTCTCCCACTCAGCTGCTGCACACGCAGAATTCACATTTGTCTTTTGAATAGCGGTCGGATGCTTCAGTTTCATAATGCTGTTCTAAATGAAACAGTTTAATTCATTTTTTTCTCCTCCTCCAGGGAGAGAATTATTTTCTCCCACCTCCTCCAGTTTGGTTTCTTTTGAGAGAGGAGGGAAAGCTGCACTTCCGGAAGCTGTGCCGGCTCCGCAGGCTGTTGGATGGAGGGGGACTATGGACCTCTGTTATAGAGGCAGCCCTCTACCAAAGGCCAACATGGTGTAAAGATAACCATTTAGACCTGTGGGGCATCCCGACTTGGTGCCTGCACCTGGTCAGGCTTCTCTGTGATGGTGAGATGTGTTGTTAACTTTCACAATAACAAACAGATCTTAAGTTGTTTCTGACATGGCGATCCTGTGAATGGAAGCCCTCCAAATTGTCCTATCCGTGGCAGCCCTGCCCAACTCTTGTCAAATTCCAGGCTGTGGCTTTCCTGAGGGAACTGGATCTTTTCAGCCTGGAGAAGAGATCCGAGGGGATCTGTTGGTGACCTATAGGTGTGTGAGGGGGTGGAGACCTGTTCTCCCCTGCAGAGAATGGAGCCAAACTCAGGGAACCAAGGTTCAATTTGGATGCCAGGAAGTGCTTCCTGACAGTTAGGACCCCAAGGATATGGAATGGGGTTCCATGGGAGGTGGTTGAGGCCCCACTGGTGAGGGTGTTCAAGGATAGGCTGGACATGCACATGGTGGGCATGTCGTGAGCGGAGCCGGCTGGAGCCGGGGATCAGACTAGATGGCCCGGGAGGCCCCTTCTGACTCACTCTGTTTCTGTTTCTTCTGCCTTTGACTTCCCCTAGCTTGATGGTCTTCCCCAGGGAGTTTTGCCCTCCTAGGAAGTGCCCCAAGCATGACAGCCTCAGCTTTGCCATTTTTGCTTCCAGGGAAAGTACATGATGCAGAAGTGCTGCCTTCCCCGCTCACACTCTCAGTACATCTGGATTTTGGCCGCACTGGTTGGGACGGATGAGAGCTGACGTCCAGGGCATCTGGTTGGGAGAGGCTGCCCTTGGATGCTGTTGCACTGGGGTGAGCTGTGATCAGTGTTCTGTCACATGACAGCCTGGAGCACATCAGGTGATGCCGAGAACCCTGCACCACCCAAATCCACCCAAGTGGCATTTTCTTTAATCTCAACCTGTTGCTGAGAGAGAAGTGAAGATATTGGCCACGCAGCTGCCTGTAATGCACACGCAAGAATGATGTGGGAGGCAACTCTTGATGCTTCATGCTCCAGTCATCTTGGGATGACTCTCTCCTGAGCCTTGCCAGCCCAGCTGGACCAAGCCAAGCTGTTTTGACTGCTTGCCAGAAGCCAAAGCCCCTCTGGTTTCCATCCTAAACTCAAGCTGAGCCTGGGAATTTGTGATGGCTTTTTCTCACCCAAAGCATCCAGTTGCCGGAGGGTAGAGGAAAGCATTGCAGTCCTGGGGCTGTTTCTTTCCCAGACCTCTTGATGCCCGGCCTCTGTAGCTGTCAGTGGCCAAGTCCATCAATGTCAGCATTGGATCAACTCCTTCATCTTAAGGGTGCTTTTAACCCTTTGCCCTCCCCTGTGTCTTCCAGATGTTTTGGATTTCAGCTTCTGTCAGCCCAACAAGTTTGGCTAGTGGTTTACAACACTGGGAGTTGCAGCCCAGTTGTGGGTGGGGATACCAGCTTGGGGAAAGGTGGCAATAGAAAGTATATCTGACCAATTATACTGCTCCATAGCAGTAGTAGGGTTGAGCAGAATCTCGGGAAGTTTGGGACTCAGGATCTCAAGCTTCTGCTCCCGGATTATTGACTCAGCATTGACTCAGGATCTCGAGCGTCTACATTCAAGATTGTCAGTCATGCCAGCAGGGCTGCTAGCAGCTAAACTTTTGATTTATATTTTCCAGATATTTCCAGATATGTTGATCTGGAAATTGACTTTCTGCCCACTCTGCTCTGCAAAAGCTCTTATGTACAGAACTAGCATAATAGCACCCATTTGTAAGCTCACTTTTACACTGCAGGTTTACTCTCTAAAAGGAGACAATGGAGAAAGGGATGGAGAGTAGGGAATTGGTGGGGAGCCACGAACTCTTTCTGCAGGGCTGGTGAAATGGCCTCACTTCCCCTTCCCATCTCCCTTTTTGCAGCCTGATGGAGTGGCATGCAGGGTTTTTTTTAAAGCTAATAGCATCTGTTGGGATTGCAGAGCAGTTGATCATCATCAAGATCACAGCAGGCAGGGAGGAGAAACCCGCATTCCTGCTGTGACCTTCCAGCAAATCTGTCCTCCGAAGCCACTGCTTGCATGGGAGGAAAGCCTGCATGGATGCCTGCTGCTAACTGTCGCAGCTCATAGAATCATTGTTCTGAATTGCCTTGGGGTGGTCCTTGGGAAACAAAGCACAGGAGTTGGTCTGTTGTATTGGTACATGTAATTGTGGATTCTCAGGTTATATTGAGGGATTGAACATCCAGGGCTTTAATTTAATTCAGCAGCCTGGTTAGCTATGTAAGAATTCATATCCCCAAGCAATTGGTTTCAGCCTATCCTATTGTGGCAGGTACCAGACGTTCCTATCCACCATAGTGCAAGAAAGATTTTCCCGGGGCCAACATACAAATCACACAAATAAAATGCATCGTGAATGCTTTGTTTGTGGGGGCAAGGATACATTATGCAAAGATATTGAGAACCCCTGCACAGCTCCCAGTTAGTTGAGGAGGAGGAGGCAGCTGGAAATGCAACTGACACGAGCGCCTGTGCCTGTTCCCAGCGTGCAGCAGAGGAGTCTGGTGAGGGCGAGGCAGCACAGGTTCTGCTCTTGGGGGCAGAACAGCCAGTGTCTTATTTCAGAACTGCCCTGGCTAGAGGACACAGGTCTTCATTCTCAGATTGAGAAGCTCAGTCCCCAGCAGAAATGCACCTCTCTCCCCCTGTGGAAGTCTCAGGCTACAAAATAAGGTAAGGACCCTTGAAGCATCCTGTCGATTTCTCCAGGAGAGGTGGATCTGGCCACACTGCAGGTCTTGTCAGCCTTCCTAATTCTGCAGTTGGCTTTGGCTCACTGCTAAGCCAACAGCCTTCTAGTTGGAGATAGTGCCAACCAGCGGCACCCATCTGGAGCTATCCAGGGTGCTACCTCATTCCTGCCTTGCTCTTGCGACTGGCTTTCCCTGTGGCCCTCGAGAAGCCACAGAAAAGGATAGCCATTGCACAAATGCTTGAACACACAGCATTTCAGTTCTGTGAAAAGACTAGTCCTCTCTTTCCCAGTCTGGTGTCCCAGTGGCCTTACAGGTTGGACTGGCTCGGAGTTGTATTCAATGCCCCTGGGTGGCATTAGGTGCATGAGTATTATTAATTATATTAATAATTAATAATGCTCAGTTAATTAATTAGTGTTTATTAATTATATTAATAAGCACTAATTATTATTAGTGCTTATTAATCTTATATATACTTTCTAAAAGATAGGCATGGACATAAGTAATAGCAGTTCTGATCAAGGTAATGTCCTGACCTCTTTCTTCTTTCTGTGATACCTGCACCCCTGTAACTGCTAGAGGTGCTCCTGTTTATTCTCTTTCTGCTCCTGTTAGAGACATTGTCATGGAATCCAGGTGGAAGTTGCAGGACCTCAGCGGCTCACTGCATCACCAGTGGCAGGGCAGGAGATACTCTCACTGCCCTGGACTGGCCTTCCTGGGGTTGTTGAGCTCAGCTGAAAGCTGCTAGGATGACCACGAGATAAAATGCCTGAGGAATGGTGGGGGCTTTTGTTAATGCTTATTTGTTAAAGATAAATAGTGCTGGACTCTAGAGAGCTGGGTTCTAGTCCCCACGTAGCCATGAAGCTCGCTGCGTGATTTTGGGCTGGTCACTGCCTCTGAGCCTAACCTACCTCACAGGGTTGTTGTTGGGAGGATGGAATGAGAGGAGGAGGCTGGTCCTTGATGGACCAGGACTATCTGTGATCCAGCATAAGGGTATTCGTCAAGGAACTTAGTCTTGTTTCTACAGCCTCTTGGGGCTATCAAGTCCTCTTGCAACCTGAGATGAAGCAGCCAAGGGTGCATCACCTGCCTCCAAGTCAAAGCATGTCGTGCCTCTGGTAGGTCAAGGTATGTTGGCTCATGTGCTAGAAAATCCTACGAATACTTCCCCCCTCTCCTTAGTAGTTAAACTAGGACAACTCTTCAAATAACTTGGCATACTCTGCACTTTTATGACACCCCAAATCATGAGTGGCCGGTTCATCACGCCCAGCGGCAGGCCTGGTTCTGGGTGCAGCATCTTAAAGCGGGGATGGGGAACCCCTTTCAGCCCAAGTGCTGAATCCAGCCCTTGAGGAGGCTTTTGGGGGCTGTGTCCTGGGCGAGGACAAAATCCCCCGAGAAGGAGCATCTTTTAGCTTAAAGTTCTTCTTGCCAGTAATTAAGCTTTTTCAATCTCTTAGAACAGGAAAAATGTGCAAAATTCAGGAAACCCACCAATTAATGGGCAGTTGTGGAAAGGAGGTGGGGCTGGAAAATGGAATTGTGGCCATCTGGAGAACCCCAAGGAGGTGGCTTTTGGAAGCTAGGTGGGCTGGTGCTTTCTAACTGGATTTGGCCTGCCAGTCTGAGGTTCTTTATCCCTACTGGGAAGAGACCAACGGACCTATTTAGTAGACTAGAGTCAACTCCCTTTGGGCAAAGGCCTTAAGGAAAGGCTGAGCCAGGAAATGAGCTGGAAGGGTTGTTTGTGTCCTCATCACGACAGCTTATGATTCTTTGGTCTTGTTGTCTTTGCTTTCCAAGATGACACAGACAAGAATGACAGAGAAAAGCAAACATTCAATAAGAAAGCTGAACAGCATTAGCATCAAAATTATAAGTGGCTTCTTTGTCATGTGTGCCTGCCCATTGTGAAGGCAGCTGCAGACTGACTGTGCCTGAGGATTCTCAGTGTTTCCCTCCTCCCGTCTCCAGCCCCAAACCCCATAATTTCATTTCTGACATGCCCGCCTTTGTGCATACACAATGGCTTTGTGTTCTGAATAACAAACAAGGGGTGGCTGGCACGTGACTCCAAAGAGGAGACAAAAGGACAGGTACCCAGGTGGAAAAGTCCTGGACTGTCTGCTACCCAGCTCTGCTCAAGCATCAGTGGGAGGCGTCCTTGGTCCTTTCCAACTGGGAGTTGGTTCTGGGTTCTACTGGCTTATATGGGACAAAGGACATGTGCCACATTTGGAGATCACATGGTGGCGAGGACAGAACCTGCCCTTCATCTGGGATAGGATGGTCTGATCCCACGGAGAGACACCCCTCAGATGGCCCTCAAATAACCCCAAGACATACCATCACAACCACACTTACTATGCTAGTATGGAAATAAGGAAAAGTGCAAACGGAACACCCACACTGCTGTGATTCAGTTGCTCTAATGCAGAGATACCCACTCATGAGCTGTCCCCATTTAATTCTTCTAGAGGAAGGTGTGAGATAAAAAGGAGGTAGATGAGTGACCTCAGGCACAGGACTGCTCACATCTGTCGTCTAAAAATGCGGGAGGACTTAATTTAAACAATTTCCTTTCTCTTTCCAGTACTTCATTTTCTTTAGGAAGGATTCTAAAGAACAGTTTCCAGTGTCAGTATATAGCTGGGAATATAGAATGTGATGGGTCACGTCTTCCACATCTGGGAATCTGAAGATGCAGTCTATTTTGAACTGGAATGCTATGAAATCTTTCTTCTTTGATTCCATCTGTTCACAGTGTAATCTGGTAAAGCTTTCTGTTGTCCATTATCATAGGGTATGCCAATTTTTTTACAATAGTGTTGATGTTTTGTTCCTGCTAGCCATTTACCTTTTTAAGAGGATGTAATGGCGGTTACATCAGACCAAGCTACATATATATATCAAACTCTGTTTAAAAATTAATCTCCTGTCTTTTCCCCTTGGATTCAGGGCTGGTATAGAGAATTCAACATTTGGAAATGATTTTATAAATTTTTGGAGCCAGAACTGGTCACATAAAACTACCTTCTGTTCCTCTAGGCAGATCTTTGGAAGCTTATTTTCAACATTGGTTTGACTCTTCACCAGTAATTTACCATTCTGACGTACACTGAACCAAAAATCATTCCTATACCCAGTTCTGCTCTGATTATATAGGACGGAGTAGATGTTGAAACTTGAAAAATATATGCAGAAAACAGTGTTGCACTCTTTCCACATGGATCATATCAGAAAAGCTCCAGACCGCTGCACCAAAAATTGACACAGGAAATACCTTTGCCTTGAATATGTTTAGAAATGGGCAAAACGTCTCAAGAAAGTGACATTCAGCATTCTGTTTAGAGATTATAAACCAGAGGCTGCTTTTAATTCACTTCACCTCTCTTTCTTGCACTCTCCTTCCCTGCTCCGTCTCCAGGGGTGCGCACCAGGGTAGGGTTAGGGTTACAAAAACGAGGTGTCCCGGCATGATTTTAAGGGTTGGAATGTGTTTGGAATGGGCAGAAATGTTGAGCTGTGCCAAAAAAGCTAATTGAGGAAGGCTTTTTTAACATCGACCTATTTTCAATAGATCTTTAGCCCTATTTTCGAGTTAGGGGTGTGCACCAGGCGAGGGTTAGGGTTAGAAAAATGAGGTGTCTTGGCATGAAGTTGATGGTTGGAAAGTGTTTAGAAAGGGCAGAATGTTGAGCTGTGCAGAAAAAACTTCTCAAGGAAGACTTTTTCAAAATCGACCTATTCTCAATGAAACTATAGCCTAATATTGGGGTTAGGGGAGTGCAACAGGGTGGGGTTGGGTTAGAAAAACGAGGGGTCCTGGCATGATTTTGAGGGTTGGAATTTGTTTAGAATGGGCAGAAATGTTGAGCTGTGCAGAAAATGCTACTCAATGCATGCTTTTTTCAAAATCTCTCTTTCTAATGGAACTTTGCCCCTATATTTGGGTTAGGTGAGTGGACCAGGGCAGGGTTAGGCTTCGAATAATGAGGTGTCCCAGCATGTTTCTGATGGTTGGAATGTGTTTAGAATGGGCAGAAGTGTTGAGCTGTGCAGAAAAAGCTTCTCAAGTAAGGCTTTTTCAAAATTGCCCTCTTTTCAATGCAATTTTACCCTTATTTTAGGGTTAGGGGTGTGCACCAGGGTAGGGTTAGGGTTTGAAAAATGAGGTGTCCTGGCATGGTTTTGAGGGTTGGAATGTGCTTAGAATGGGCAGAAATGTTGAGCTGTGCAGGAATAGCTTCTCACGGAAGGCTTTTTAAAAAATTGCATTATTTTCAATGGAATTTTACCCCTAATTTAGGGCTAGAGGTGTGCACCAGGGTAGGGTTAGGGTTAGAAAAACGAGGTGTCCTGGCATGACGTTGATGGTTGGAATGTGTTTAGAATGGGGAGAAATGTTGAGCTGTGCAGAATAGGCTACTCAAGAAAGCCTTTTTCAAAATTGCCCTCTTTCCAATGGAATTTTACCCATGTTTTAGAGTTAGGGGTGCGCACCAGGGTAAGGGTTAGGGTTATAAAAGCAAGGTGTCCTGGTCTGATTTTGACTCAAATTTTTGAGGGTTTGGAATATGTTTTGAATGGGCAGAAATGTTGAGCTGTGCAGAAAAAGCTTCCCTAAGGCTTTTTGAAAATTGTCCTCTTTTCAATGAAACTTAACCCATAATCTAGGGTTGGGGGTGTGCACCAGGGTAAGGTTAGGGTTTGAAAAACGAGGTGTCCTGGTATGGTTTTGAGGGTTGGAATGTGTTTAGAACGGGCAGAAATGTTGCCGTGTGCAGAAATAGCTTCTCAAGCAAGGCTTTTTCAAAATTGCCCTCTTTTCAATGGAACTTTTCCCAAATTTTAGGGTTAGGGGTGTGCACCAGGGTAGGGTTAGGGTTAGAAAAACGAGGTGTCCTGGCATGGTTTTGAGGGTTGGAATGTGCTTAGAAAGGTCAGAAATGTTTAACTGTGCCGAAAAAGCTACTCGAAGAAGGATTTTTCAACATTGCCCTCTTTTCAATGGAACTTTACCCCTATTTTAGGGTTATGGGTGTTCACCAGGGTTTGGTTAGTGCAGTGGTTGTGAACCTGTGACACGCATGCCTCAGCGGGCACAAAGAGCCCTCTCTGTCGGCACGTGAGCCAATTCGCCCCAGCATTGCCTCGGCAGCCGAGCTTCAGCTAACAGCGCACATAGGGGTTATGCGCATGCTCGATAAGGAGTAATGGTGTCAGGCAGTAGGTCAGAAACTGCAACTCATTAGCTCTGACTCGTCTGAGCTTCCGAGCTTTCACATTGCTGGTCAGTGCTGCCTGGCGGGGTGGGGGGGGGGGGGGGAGAGAGAGAGAGAGATTTGCTTGGGATGACTTTGAGGTGTTTTTTCCAAACTAAAGCCTCAGTTTTCTTGTAGTGTTGGCACTTTGTGATAAATAAGTGGGTTTTGGGTTGCAGTTTGGCCATTTAGTCTCTACGAGGTTCACCATCACTGACCTAGACTTTTATTTTTACATATAGGTTTTAAAACCATATTCACTGACAGCTAGAAAATCAAACCAGTATATGCCCAGTAAATACAAGACTCTCTAGAACAACACTCAGACGATCAAGAATCTCGGTGAATGGAGCGGCATAGAGATTTTTAAAATAAATTAAATAAATAAATAAATCTCTAATATGTACATTTTCTTGACACTATGGTATGGTGATCCTAGCCCTTTGTCAGGGAACTGGTAATGATTTGGTGCATCCCCAAATGTCTATATGTAAACAGATTTATTAGATTAATAGTTTTAAAAAGTAATGCAAGAGATAAGTATTCTGGGAATCTTTCTGAGAGACTTGAAAAAAAGCCCCCAAACTCTTCTTGTCCTCATTTCCAAAACCCTCCACAGCAAGACCACTTGTGCTCCGAGAGCAGCCAAGCAATCAGAGGTTGCTAAGAGTGCTTTCTTAGGAACTATTTCCTGTTAAAAACATCAGGGAAGAATCAGGCCAAGAGTGTAATGGAGCAATTGGAGAGCAAACACGCAGCCCCTGCGCTTGGACAGCATCCTTGGAGTGCTGGACGATGGCCCATGCCTGCCCTGCTCTGCCCTGCCCACTCCATCACTGTCTCCCGAGGGTCTCGGAAAGGGGAAGGGAGCATTAGCAGCACCCACCGGCTTCCATTGAGCCTCCTTTCAAATCAGCACGGCATGCCAGGTGCATGCCGCAGCCCCTCCCAGACAATCCAGGCTTCAGGAATGGCTCCCTTTATTTCAAGCAGTTTGACCTCCTTTTGCCTTCCTTTCTACTGTTTGACTGTCAGCTCCCTGGAGCAGAGACATATCCTTTTGCTTTGCTTTGCTGCTTTTGTTCTGTAAAGTGCCATGTTTATTGATGGGGCTGAAACCCTGAATACTAACCTTAGCCATGCAGCTGTGGGAATAAATGTGACAATGTGTCGGCGCAGGGCGAATGGTCATGTCATAGGATGGGGCTTCAGGAATCTTGATTTGGCTTCTTGTCGTCCCCCTGACCTCCCCACTGGCCAGCTTGCATCAGCACCAGATATCACACGAAATATGCCAATATATATGGGGAAGGCTTGGGAATAAAAGGACAGAGCCAGAGAGTGATGCAGGTACAGATCCTGTTTTGGGAAGAGCAGTTGCAGGGTGTGTTGGAAGGCACGTTGCACTTACCACACTACCCTTAGAGAGAGTGGCCAGATGGGCTGATGTTCTTGCTCAGCCTCTGTGACAACCATGCTGGGGCGGGGGGGGGCTTGCATTTCTGCCAGTGAGGGGAACTCGAGCTGCACAACTCTCTCCTGAGCCTGACTCAAGTCAAATCAGTGACTTGGCTTGGACTTGACTTGGGGGTGGCGAGTGAAGCAGCTCGAGATTTCTGCCCTTTTTGCTACTGAGTTGCTCCAGGGCTTACGGCCTGCATCTGACATGTGACAGGATAGCCTGGGGCGCTCCTGGTGGGAGGCAGACACAAACATAGAAGAAGGGAGGGCGTGCCAAGGGGGCTGGAGCAGCGGGAGGGAGAGACTTGAGATTTGACACAAATTTCTTGCGATGACTTGAGACTCAACTTGGACTTGGAAGTAAAGACTTGACACTTGACTCGAGACGTGGAGTGAAGGACTTGAATGCATCATTGGTTTGTGCTTGTGCAGAGCATAAAACTCTGCCACAGATTGCTGGATGGTATTAGAGGAGCATTACTGAGAGATGCCATGGCCTGGTGGTCCGAGAGTTGGGTGTCTGGGTTCTACCCCCCATTTGGCCAAGGAGCTTACTAGGTGACTTTGGACTAATCACAGGCTGTCAGCCTAGCCCTCCTCACAGGGTCATGGTATGAGGATAAAAATGGGAGTGGAAGAGAACTATGTAAGCTACCTTGGGTTCTTCAAAAGAGGGACAAATGTCTGATGTAAACACAATGTAATAAGTCATCATCCTGGGTGTGCCTTTTGAATCTTTTCAATTATTCTGCATAACTTCAAAGCTTGCTCGCAGGACTTTGTTTAGTTACGATGTTACTTCACTTGGTTTATTTTCTAAATCTCTGCATGATTAATGCAATGGCATTTCATCGAAATACTTCATTTCCATTTTTGAAACCTTCTTTATTATCCTTAAGGTCCATTAAGAAATCTGACCCCCAGGTAATTAAACACAGAGACCACAGCTAAGGTCCTGCAAGTTTCTGGCAAGCTGGAATTGATTAGTTTTGACACTTCAGTCAGAATAGGAATCGGATCCAATTAAATGTCATGTTTCATGTACTATGGGGTGACTAAAAGGAATAATTAATGTTTATTTCCCTGACAAGGGTTTCCTAAATGTCTTGGTTTAGAAGATCGACGGGCTGGAAGCCCAGCCAACTTCACGGAGTCGGCCAGGGTTTAAGCAGCAGGACATTTGAGTGATGCTTGAGATGGAGCACATGCTTTTGATCACATTTGCCTCTTTGATATTGATGAGGTCTTGAGGGCTGTTATCCCCGGATCTTGAAGACTGCCTCTTTTCATTACATGTCATTTGGTATTTCTCATTGTAATGCTGACCTTTGCTACAGTCTAATTACCAGGGAGAGCTGCTATGCTGAAGGCGGCAGAAAGAGAGAGGGGAAAGGATGAGGAAAAATGAAGCAGTGCTGCTGACAATTCGAACATTCAGTTGCGGCCTTGGCCTGCATCCAGCTTTCCTTCGTTCTGCTTCAGACTTGGGGTTTCTTTCTGTCCAAGAAGCAGGATCATGATTTGAAACAGGCATGGGCCCCAGGATCAAGGCCAGGTGGGATGAAAACCCAAGGGATTAATAGCAATCTGGAATCCTTTGAATCTGTCATGGATTTCTCCATTATCTCTACCTTGTTAAATTTATTTTTCCTTTAGCTTCACCAGTTGCCCTTCTGAGTAATAAATATTTTGTTACTGGCCCTGCTTACATGCAAGACGGCCATCCTGCAGTGTTGAGGACTCGATGTGAATAACTCGCTCCCAAGTCTGACTCAAGTCGCATCAGCTACTCGACTCAGAGTTGACTCGGGATCAATGAGCAAGTGCCTCGACCCAGTCTGAGATTCTGCTGTTTTACCTCCAGTTTGCTCCAGGGCTTCCTGCCTGCCTCCAATATGCGGCAAGATATCCTGGGGTGACCTTGTCGGAAGGCATCTGTGATGGGCTGGAAGGCAGAGATGAACTCAGCAGAGGCCATGCAATAGGTGGGAGGCAAGGCTTTGCCTCTTCCTTTTGGCCCAGGAGTGGTTCACAACTCGCCCACGTTCTGCCACATACACCCCGACACCATCTCCCTTTCTCTGTTAAAGTTGGCTCTTGAGATTTGACTTGAAAATTTCTTGCAGACCTGACTTGGACTTGAAAATAAAGACTTGAGACTTGATGTGAGACTTGGAGTAAAGGGCTTGAATGCATCACTGCCATGTTGTGAGACTCACCCACCTTACTCCTGAAATTCCTAATGTGCCCACTAGCCCAAAATAGTTCTGTGAAACATCAGCCCTCTCCAGTCCCAGTAAAACAGGATCTTTTTGAGCATAATGTTGCTGCTTCTCTTGCAATCATCTAATGGTGCAATTAGTGACAAGACACCACAGGGTGACCTTCTGTCTCCCCGTATGTACCTGGCTGTTCCATCAGTCCTTCTGCTGCATCCTGACTGTTTCTTCTGTGTGTCTTTGATCTTGGGCTGAAAAAATGAAGATCATTTTGACTTGCTTTTAGGCAAGGGTGTTGCTGGCATCACACCACATCCAACAATGTCATTACAATGAATGAATGTATGAATGAACGAATGAATGAATGAATGAATGAATCAGCTTTCCATAAATAGTAATCACAAAATACATGGACAGAAAGAGGATAGCTAGTGGGGATGTGGAAACATCTGGGCTATATTCCTATTCACTTTGTTGGAAGGATGGAGAATTGCAAGAAGCCTGGAGTTATTCATGGGTGTGTGTGTGCACATTTGTGGGGATTAATGTGGCCCCTGGAGATTTGGGGATGAATAGGTGGGCCTGGATGTGGCCCCTGCGCCCGAAGCTCCCTGTCTTTGTGACTGTTGCACGCTCTCCAGCCTCTGAAGACACCCCAAGAATCATGAGTTCCTCTTTTGCCTGGCCACTGGGGAAACACCCTGGAATGCTTGCCCATTATACTGACTTGAATTGTTATCAACCACCTCTGAACCGTAGCATCTTCCATTCTTATTAGCATATAAAGAAATAAATGGGTTGCTTCCATTTTAGATTAGCCCTTTCTGTTTTAATAAATTACCTTTATAACTTCAGTAGCATTGCTGTGTCCAATGACTGATTAATTTCTGCTCTGCTTCACTCTTTCCTAGTAGCAGAATGGTAGGAGAAACAGCATTTCAGCTCATGGAAAATGGAAGTTTTCTAATTTAAGAGGATTTTTTCAGTTTCCTCTGGGACTCTATCATCAAGTGTGTGTGTGTGTGAGAGAGAGAGAGAGAGCCCCTCCCAGCAAAACACATCAGAGAGAGAACGAACACGAACGAAAAACAAAAGTGAGCAAACACTGTAACAGAACCCTCAGCCATCTGCACCAGCCAAATTCAAGAGATACAAGCATTATCAGCATGGAGAAGCCCACGTGGTATTCACCTGTTAAAGAAAAGCAGCCCGACAGAAGAGAGAGGTAGCAACCACAATCCAGCACTAACATGGCTGAAAATGCAGGGATTCCAAGTCAGGTCGGTGAGAACTCTGGGCTCAAAGCTCCGGACCTGCATGGGCAAATCTGTCCAATTCAATTTCTCTCCGATTTGATCTTTTTAAAAGTGGGGTACAGAATTTCTTTTAGTTCCAGGGCCAAATTCTAGTTTGGAAGAGGTGGTGACTACACCTTTCTGAGAGTTCTGTGTTAATGAATGGTATAAAAGCTAAATAAACAAAAAAGACAGGGGCTGAAGGCAAAAGAGCCAGGGCTAGTTTGCCTTGGAGCTCTTACTGCCTGTAACAGAGTCATGGGGAGACATTTTAGGGATAAAAATGTCTCGGATGGTGGGGGAAGGGGCGGAGCCATCTGGGACATCTTGAGGAGCCAGCATGGGCCTGAGGCTCTGCACCCCTGTTTTTAAAGTCTCACCTTTTCCCACCTTGAATATAGACAGACACACTTGTGGACTTCTGAGTAAAACCAAAATTCTCATCCATCCCTTATTCAAAAGCCAGCCTCAATTTCCAGGCTTTTCTGCTCCCTGCACACAATCTAGCACAGTCCCAACAGGTGTCCCAAATTGGCTGTGAGTGGCTAGATGAGTGCTGGATTGCTTAAAGACAGAGCTGTCCGGGATCCTCCTGCTGAGATGTGGCTGGCAGGGCCGGGAAGGATGCTTGCAAAGCTTGATTGACCGCATTAAGTTATCTGCAGAGCACGATTCCCGGGAGGAAGGAGAGGACTGTTGTCTTCGGGTGACTGGCAGAGCAGACTGTGGCTTGCATGATGCCAAGGCTGGGGAAGCCAGCCTTACTGGTTGCTCTTGAGAGCTATCTTGCTTTTCGGGCCTCCGGATACTCTTCTCATTTGTGATAGAAGAAATGAACGCATTCCAGCCTGGTGAACACATGGTCTGGAGTGTGTACTAGGAATTGTGTCTGTGTGCCTCTTGGTCTCGAAAGAGCTGTTGCGGGACGTTGCATGCGGACTCTGCTGGTTCTTTCACCCACACAAGGTGCACACCCCAGCCCATGACGGTTCCCTGAGCAGTCCCCGCCTCCCTTCCTCTTGCTGTTGCGCCTGCTAAGCCGCCCCCTCCGCAAGTCCAAGCTGTGATCAGACGGGAAGAGAGCAGCCGCTCCCACTTGCCTCATCCATGGGTGGACTGGGCCTGAGGGGAGCGAGCTGCAGGATGGGGTCTGTGTCCGGGGTCAGCCTGGGCGGCAAGGCCATTGCTAAGGCAGAAGGAACGGAGCAAAGTGTAGGATCACGAATGGGGACGTTTCACTGTAACTCTCTGGGTTCTATTAGAGTGGCTGTGTGACCTACTTTACAGAGGCTGCTCCTCTGGTTGCAGGGAAGATCCAATAGGTGTAACTTGCTTCTAGGCTATCGTGAAAAGTCCTTTGCTTTTTTGCATTTAGTACCACATTCCTCCCATTTTGGTCTGGCCGCATATGAAGGTGGAGAGCACCTCCGTTGGGTCCGATCAACACCTGAGATGTTTTTGTCCTGGGGCACAGAAGAGGCCCTTTCCCTCGATGGGGGTACACTGTTTGTGGCCCTTCTGTGCTGCCAAATCCAGCCCACGATTTTCCTTCCACTTTCCTGCTCCACTCCTCCTCCCAGGAATGACCATGCAAATAGCTCTTTCAGCACCCCTGCTTGCAGCAAGAATGAATTAGCTCTGCCAGGGTTACTTGTGTGCATGTATGCATACCTGCATGCCTGTGTATGTACCCATCCACCTGTATAACTGTACACATGTGTGTGTGGCCTCGGATACCTGATCCAACTCTGCAATTGGTCCTAGCTTCTTGAATCTCTCCACATCCTCCCTGCTTGCCTCCTATGCCTTCTCCCTCAGCAAGGATTTTGATCTGTCGCCTCTGTCATCTTTCCCATGCATTTCAGCCCGTCTCCTTTCTTCCTGTTGCATCCGTTTGATTGCTATTTTCGTTACCTGATTCTGTCAGAAGCTGTCCTGCTGGATTTCAAATAACAAAGAAATAGATATTGGGAAGGCAGGCAGAGAACAGTTTTACTCCAGCCTGTGAAGCAACGGGGGGAAATGGCCGCGTGTGTTTCTGGGCTCCGCTGTTTGTGCCTGGCTAGGATGACTCATAAGCAAGAGATCAATGGCATGGGGACAGGGAGGCAGTGAGAAGCGGCGTCAGGTCTCTGGGTGGGTGGTGGGCAAGGAAGTGCAAGTTTCGTTTAATTTGTTTCATTAGGGCTTCACAGCTTGTTCGGCAGTTTTTGTTCCATCCACCCTTAGCAACATCCAGGATTTACATAACTTCTGCAGGCTTGTAACGTTTTGTATGTTTTTCTTCTTTCAAGAAGGCAGAGTGTGTGCTTGTACACTCCAATACAGAGTGCAGTCAGCTGGAGACCGAAGAGACACCAGAGATCATAGGATTCAGACTTGAAGGAAAAAACCAACCTGCAAGTCTGTGGAGTCCATGGGACTTGGAAAATGTTGGCCTGTTGCCGATCGTGTAGGCTAGCTGAGATCTTATCAAGCCATTTTGGATTTCTCCACTATCCCCAGCGAGAGTTAGGAGGAGAATTCCTGTGGGTGAGCCTGCTGCCTCTGGTCTTGCCAGGGCCTTCCCGGCACACCCCGCTGAGTGCCTTCCGGCCACCTTTTAGCCATCGCATCTGCCTGGCACAGATGTGATGCACCCGGCCTTAGCAGAAGACGGCCGCTCGGTGTCTGCAGAAGGCAGGGCTGGCCCTACCATTAGGCAAGGTGGGGCAGTGGAAGCTGGGAAGTGAGGGGCCACCGCAAGGCGCCTGAGGACAGAGCTCTGTGTAGCTAAGTCAGCCCTCCACCCCCGTGGGCTGTGGAAGAGGCCGACTCTGCTGCCAGTCAGGCGAGCGTGTGAACGTGGAGTGGGCTTGGGCACCACTGGGCTGCCGCTTGTCTTGTGCCAGGCCGACGGCTTCCCCTGTGCTTCCAGGCTTAGTCCACATAGCCCCCTGCAAGTGTAGCTAATGCAGTTTCCGGGGGCATCTGTGCACCCCCAGGGACCTTATTGGTGCCTTCCCAGATGCTCTACCCTTTCCACAAAGGAAATTTCTAAGGGCTGGGTTGCTTCAAAGTAAACGTCTGACAGCTCCCATATCCCCCCATAATCCTCTGGGCCACAAGCAGGGGTCAGACGCACTCTCAGGAAATGCTGCTTTTGCCTTATTGCTGCGGTACTAGGGCAGTGTCTCACGTTGCCAGGGGTGCCCATGGGCACCTGAACCATGTCTACTCCTGCCCTGCACCAGCTATGCATCTCAGCTGGAGTGAGCGGTAGGCAGAGTCCTTCCCTGCAGAACGTCTTGAGGCCACCCTGATGGAAGGACCGCTGCTACAGCTGCAAATGCAGGTGAGCAGCTGCATCTTTCTTCAACCCTGGGCAATCTTCTCCATGCACCTGAGCGCCCCAGGCTTGCCTTCCAGCACCTCTCTCATTGCTCCACCTGGTGCCTGTCCCTTGCTTACTCAAAGAAATGCTGCAGGGTCACTGCACCAGCTTGCGTCTTTTCAGCAGGTCAGCGCAAGACACGCACACTAGGCCTGGCCTGGCCTGGCCTGCCTTCTTTTCTTCCTGCTCGCTTCTTTGGGCAGCTTTCCCTGTCAGTATAACTGCATGCGACTCTCAATTTACAATGTTCATGTGTTTCTCAGTCTTTAAAAGTGCGTGTGTGAGTGTGTGTCTTTCATTAAGCTGCAGACTGTGGGAAGGGAAGAGTTGCCACTTGCACTATAATTCTGATGAAAATTAAGTCATTTAGGGGAAAAAAGTACCCATTAGCATTTATTCATTTATTAAATTTGTTTGAGTGCTGCCCATTAGCTTCTTGCTCTCCAGGTGGCCATTACAATAAAAATACAGATAAAATAACATGAGATGAACCAATACTGTCAAAACATCACAATACAATAAAAACAGTAAAATAAAAAGGGATTGGTGGAGAAGGCTTTCAAAGCCTTATAGCCATGCTGGAGTTGGGGGGATTTTAATAGGGATTATGGTGGGGGAGGAAAGGTATTTTTTTCTATTTTTTTTCTAGCTGCGCTGAAGTCCTGATGAAAATTAAGGTCCCCTGCTAGGGGAGTAAGCTACACTTCGGCAAAAAGGTGGAACTGCTGCATCAAATATGAACCTTGGGACACCAAGTTGCATAAAATGTGCATAGATGCAAATTTAGAAAGAATGGTTATACTTTAATTAGAAATACTTTCCGTCTTGCCAGTCTGTGAATGGTGGTGAATGACCTGCAAGCCCACCTTTCAGTGCTCACCCCAGGTGCCAACTTGTGATGGGCCACAGGTCTTATGGTCCATTAACTTTAAATGGGAATTAAACAAGACCGCCTTTTAAACAGGGTTTTAAGCATAGCAGCTTTTTAATTGAACCTTGGGGGAAAACCAACAAGCCCTCAGAAGTATCCAGTTTGGGCTGAATCCTCTTTAGGGGATGGAGATGAAAGTGTTTTTGATTGCTCAAAGTTAGGAGGGGAGGGCATGAAAAGCAGTCAGAGGGGCCTACGTGTCACCGCAGAAGATGCTCAGGATAGAGATGCCTGAGGAGGGACACCCGTAAGCACATGTTTTTCTGCTACAAGTTGAGCCAAAAGGGGAGAGGTGGAGTACCTCCTATTGAAGGAGAACCTAGACACAGTCGGCATCACAAAAACCCGGAGGAATGGAGAGAATGGGGAGAGTTGCTGCCCTCTTTGATGATCAGCTGCAGTGGAAGGACTGTTAAGGGCTTTCTGGAGGGGGTGCTGACCTGCCTGAGAAGGAGTGCATTGTGTCAAGTTGACTAGAAAACCGAAACTCAGCAGAGTCTCCTACCAAAGTACTGGGCTGCAGCTTATTTAGTATTATGATCAGATTTGCAGATGACACCAAACTGGGTGAGGTAGCCAATACCCTGGAAGACAGAAAGAAGGTCCAAGGCAATCTGGATAGGCTGGAGCACTGGGATGCAAACAGCAGATTGAAATTCAACAGGGGGAAATGCCAAGTTGTGCACCTAGGAAAAAGAAACCCAAAGCAATGTTACAAGATGGGGAAGTCTTGGCTTCATAATGCTGCAGGTGAGAAGGATCTAGGAATGGTTGTAGATCATTCGCTGAATAGGAGTCAAAATGTGATGTGGCTGCAGAAAGGGCAAATGCTTTCTTAAGAGTATCACTTCCATTTCATGCAAAATACAAATTCCACTTTACTCAGCACTGGTTAGGCCTCACCTGGAGTACTGTGGCAAGTTCTGGGCACCACATTTTAAGAAAGATGCAACACACAGGAAGGGGTTCAGAGGAGGGCATCAAGGATGATCCAAGGACGGGAAACTGAGCCCTATGAAAAGAGATAGAAAGAGCTGGGCTTGTTGAACCTCAAGAAGAGAGGACTGAGAGGAGGTATGATAGCACTCGACAAGTACCTGAAAAGTTATCACAGAGAGGAAGGACAGAATCTCTTCTTAATTATTCCAGCGGGCAGGACATGGAATAATGTGCTCAAGTTACACCAAGCTAAATTCTGGCTAGCTATCAGGAAAACTATCCTGACTGTTGGAGCAGTTCGACAATGGAACCAATGAGCTAGGCTCTCCCACACTGGAAGCTTTCCAGGTGCACCTGGACGGTCCTCTGAGAGGGATGCTTTAGCTTGGAGTCCTGCTCTGAGCAGGGCTTGGGCCCTCTGGCCCCTTCGAACTCTACCGTTCTGTGATTCGCTGAAAGGGGCTGGCGTCAACACTGGAGCTGTAAAAAAATGGCATCCCTGGGTTTTCATAGGTCCAAGGCGCCTTCACCCTTCTTACTACCTGCCTGCCCCTTTCATGCTCTCTCTTCCAATAGCCCTGCAGCCATAAACGCTGGATATGAATGGCCCATAGTCCCAGCTGCAGCTGGCTCTTTACTGCATTGCCCATGGTTTGTGAGATGGCCATCTGGCCTCTGTCGGTCATGCAGGGGGCCACCCTCGGAAGGGCTGAACTGAAGCAAATTAGCAGCACTGTTGAGAAAAGAGTAGCAAATGAGCATCTTTGATTTTCTTCGGGGTGAAAGGAAGCGATTGCTGGGTTGCCAGCCTCCTTGCGGCCCCCTTCCTTTCTTTCACTTTTAGGCACTTGCCCTTTCCAAGCGCTGGAAAAATCATTTATGTTTAGTCATTTTGATTGGGCTTCTTGCTCTGCAGTTTCCCATTATCCTAACTCATTCTGTGTAAAAATAGCTAATGTTGAACTACTGCACATGTTTGGAAAAAGAGAAACTCCAGCTCTCTGCATGCTGCACCCAATGTTGCTGGAGAATGCTGGAAATTATAGGATATGTTTCTTTCTAAATAGGTGCAAGATTGTGTCCCAGGCATATGAAGCGTATTGGGGTGGGGGACAAGAGCAGGGAAGAGGCACTGTTGTTGATTAGCAGACTTTGGGTGCTTAAAGGGAGGACTTCAACATTGTGAGTATGTACGCCAGAGAATTCTGAAAAAGATTGAAATGAATTTAGATTTTGGTTAATTTGGCCTGTGGGTTAGCATTGGACTGCCATCTGTGGGCCAGGTGGATTCAACGGACACACAGCTAAAATGCAATTTATTTCATTTACTGACAAAACTGCATGTTAGCTGGAGTACATTATACCATCCAGAAAAATTGAACTGATGTAAATTCAATAATTATGGCACTTTTTTAAAAAGTGGGTTTTACTTTGCAAATTTTTGGAGGTTTGCAAATGGGAAGTTTGCAGATGATGGAATAGACAATATGATCCAATACGTGCAACTCATCTGGAATGGGTGAAATACAGTGTGAATATCCTTAGTTGTGGGATCTACTGTCTTCAGTCAATGGTGGCACCATGATGTGGGAGGCGACAGAAGGCCACCACATTATATTCTTGAAGCATACTTTTAATGGTTTTAAAAGCATGCATTAAAAGCATGCTTTTAATGGTTAGACATGCATCTAAAGATAGTGTAGCCTTGATAATATCTAACCCCTGAGAGAAGAAGAATGAGGAGGAGTAATAGTCAAGATGGGGAGATAAGTGTTTTTGAAGAATATGGACAGAAATGCACACTTTCCCATCCAGACAAACAAACAAAAACGGATGGAAAACGAATCTGTGAGCAAGCCAAGATGAGCTTGAAAGTGATTTCCAGAGAACACAGGAGAAGATTAACATGGCTGATCCTCCCAGTCCTAAGCATGGGCGTGCAGGCAGCTGAGAACGAGCATGTTCACACTGTGCTTCTGCTTCATTTTCAGTAGCTTGTGGTTTGTAAACCACAGGTTGTTGAGAGGTGTGAAGTGGGTAACTCATTCAATACTCTATCAATGCTAATTGGGAAGTTTAAAATTGTAATTACCCTTTTCCACTATCCCATAAATCAACATTTAAACAAAATAAGGCAAGGATATCCTACTAAGCTGTTGTGTCTTAATATTGACTGCTATGCCAATAAAAATAATTTCCAAGTAGAGTGCTAAAATTTTGAAAATATAGCATTTATATCGCAATAAAACAAATACAAAAATACTTGGAAGTAAGTCTCATTGGAAGCAGGGGTTTGTACTTTGAATTTCAGATATCACTGCGAGTGTGACTTTTTGGTTATCATATATTTCTTTTGTTTTGATTACAACAAGAGAAATGTCAAGATATTCGAGTAGATGGTTATCCTCACTTATTTTCATGGGAAAAATGGGAAATGTTTTTCAGATCATGAGGTCAGATTTCTGAGGGCATAAGGTGAATAGAATCTGAGCTGATCCCTGTTTCCATCCCCTGTTATATTCCTGTGTCATGTTAAGAAGCCTTAAAAGTACAAAGCCCATAATGAATTGTAAATTCAATAAATGGGTAAATTGATTTTATTGGTAAGAAGTTGTTAGGCTTTTACTTAAATGTACTTCTCATATTGTCATGCCGTAACCGGAAGACGGATTTTCCATGGAAAGCCACTTCTTAGTCCTCTAATGCCAAACTGAACAATGGATTTACGTCAGTGGTGTGCCCAGAGCCACTGTTCCAAGGTATGAATTTGTTCAGCCGCACTTCAGCCTTGACTGAACAAAGAAAGGTTAAGAGGGAAGCATAACATATAAGAATATCTTGTTATTTGCTTGACTGAGAAACATAGCATTTCATTACTGTCTTAATTGCAACTAGGCAGTGATCTGTCCCTGTGATGGATAGCAGCAATTTGAACACCTCTACTTCCAGTTATTGAGTGCTTGTGTGGAATGGCCCAAAACAGGTGAGGTTCCCGTGTGGAATTCTTCTGCCCAGCCCATTTCCAGGATGCTCCAGGCCAACATCCTCCAACTAGGAGCCATCCAGATGTGTGGAACAACAATCCTAACACCCTCCAACAGTACAGCTAATGGGCATGTTGTCAAGGGATCATGGGAGCTGTAGTCTAGCATAGTTGCAGGACATCAGATTAAGGAAGGCAGATATATTCCATTCCTTCCTTCTACTGGTATCCCACACCCCCTTCCCATAATACTCAGTATTCTGCAGCCGTGCTCATTCTTCGATTTTTGCTCCCCCCCCCCTGTATCTCTGTCTTAAATTGCATTTCTGCAACCTCTTTTGGGTGCAGATGGTGCCACTTGGGGTCCATTAAGATTAGCACTAAGCACTTAGTTCGTTATTAGGGTTCAATACAGTTCAATGATTTCAAAATGTTCAAAGTTTTATTAACAAGATGCTGGTAACATGTACAATTCATGGACAATTGAGCATGTGCAACTTCCCCACCCTAACACTTAAAAGCAGAGCAAGAACTCAGTAAGAAGAGTTAAACTCAGAATTTCTTCAGATCTATCTTAGTACAGCAATCATTTTGCTTTGACAGCATTGTATTTTCAAAGTGACTACATGGGATTGGTTCAGCTTCCTTAGCAGCTGCTATTTGGGGTGGGGTGGGGTGGGGTGGGGTTGTGTGTGTGGTGCCTTATTGAAGAGAACAATGAAAACTCTGCTAAAATGAACAATGGTGAGTTAAAATTAACATGGCGGATGAATCAGCTTCATTGTCTTGGTTGCTCTCATGACAACTTCATGGGCTGCTGCAAGAAACAACGGGTACTTACTATGTCGGGGGTGAAATAATTGCTACTTAATTGGACAAAGGAAAACATCTTATTAAAAGCAATTGCTTGACAGTATTTCCAGGTGGGCAAATGAAGAGGTGTGGTGGGATTTGCAGTTATGAAATACAAAGGAAATGGGTGAAGGGAAAGGAGTGCAAGATTGGCCAATTTCATTTTTCTCCCGCTTGTACTATTTTTCTGCCTGATAGCATGTGTTCAGCTGAAATCTGTTTGACCAGGCCTTTTTCCTCATTAGCATCAGGAGCTGGGAAAATGTCACTGGTTGAATTTCTGCTTACAGCTGCAAGAAAGCACAAAAGCACTACTTTGGGGTGCAGAACTAGAAGGGGGCAAAGTGCAGGCCAGATGCAGTACTGCCTGAACTTAGTTGTGGAGTGCTTTACCCGCAAGTGCCTGGTCCAGCCGAGTCCTCTCCCTTTATATTTGAGAATACTCAGCTAGAAATGAAACCACAAGTGTCAAAGAGATTATACACAGATGCAGTATATGAGGCAGTGAAAGGAAGCATAACCTCCCCTTCTCTGTGACTGTACCAGTTTCCTGAATAGCAAGGGGAAGCTGTGGGCCTCAAAATTGCTTGAGCAGGTAGCATGTCCATCCTTTTTCTGAAGCAGAGAGCAAAAGACAATGACTCTTGCCAGGGATTTTATAATGTTCTTCTCTCCTTCACGGTGGAAGTTGTCAGTACACATAGGATCCTGTGCCCATTCCTGGGAGACGGTGGGGAGAACCTGCTTTGCTAAGTTTCACTCTCACAGCAAAAACAGTTCTTATCTACAGAATGACTGGGGAAGGCAGCTTCAAGGCAACAGTCCCTGATGCTCTTTCTAACAAGCTGAAGGCCAGAATGCCTTGGTATGCCTCCCTGAAATCATCCTGGATTTAGGCACAGGGAAAGGTTCCTGTTAAACCTCAACAACCTTCTTGCCAGTCTTCCAGTCTCCCATCCAGTATGTGGGCTTGACTCCATGGTCCAGGGCCATGTATGCCGTCCCAGGGGATGAGATTGGCATCAGGTCACGGCATTCTCAAAGGGTATAGTCTGCGCAGGCATTGTTAATTCGGGGATATAGAAATGTGCCTGTTACTACCACAGGCGAAAGCAACGCTAGAGAATCAAATCAATCATTATCGATTTAGCCAATTGCCACAACAAAGAACAGAATGTGAGCTAAAGAGAGAAGCCAGTTTCATTTCCCATGGCAGTGGTGGTGAAGATGGACTTTTGAACGCTGGCAATTGCCCAGCAATACTATACCGAAAGTGATGGATTCCTATTTTGTCTATGCATTATGTTTCTATCCCGCTCTTGTCCTGCAAGGAATTCAAGGCAGCTTCCCTAATCCTCTTCTTTTCCAAGTTATCTTCGCAACAACTTTGTGAGGTGCATTGGACTGAGCGTCAGTGGCTGGATCAAAGTCACCGAGTGAGCTCCATGGCTGAGTGGAGTCTGCAACTTGGACTTCCCAAGTCCCAATCCAATGCTCTCATCACTACACCACAAGGTGCAGTGCTTTTTTTGTCATAGAACACACCAGAATGGAGTTCCAGCACCATTTTTTGACAGATTTCCCAAATTTTAAAAGTAACTTTTGAAAATTTGATGT
Organism: Varanus komodoensis; assembly: GCF_004798865.1. NCBI lineage: Eukaryota > Metazoa > Chordata > Lepidosauria > Squamata > Varanidae > Varanus > Varanus komodoensis. Next base: position 5,899,410 of record NW_025335759.1, read on the forward strand.
TTGGTCCATGTGGATTCGAATCGCCCTGTCGAGCGTAGCAGGTCGGCGGCAGAATTATTAAAACGGTGCTTGTGGGCTGCTTGTGTGTCGAGTCCGATGCGTGCGTACTTCGTCCGCGCTGGTTGTGATGGTGCTGCTCAGCTTGTGATTGGTCGTGTGGTCACATGCTGAGTGCTTAGTGTGGGTGGCGACTGTTATGTCTCGTTACACAACTGATGTGTGTGGGTGGGTGTACAGTGATTGATTATGTGGGAAAGGTAAATTTCATGCATTCCGGCACCTTTTTTCTTACAAAAAAAGCACTGACAAGGTGAAATGGCGGCCTGAGGTATTTTAGGTTTTATCCCTTTAGTTCTCCTTTTCCTGACACAGTTATCATCCTGGAAGATTTTCAACAAAGCTTCCATGCTAGAACTTCTTGGAGGTAAGCCCAAGGTCAGCCTGACTGGCAACCAAAACCTTTCACAGAAGCAGAAACAGAAATGTGTGGTGCTTTTTCCTTTGGAAAAATGATGAGTAAGGTGGGAAGTCATAACAGGGTTAAAATGTTCTGGATAGGGTTTCTGTCTGGCGACAAAACAGCATTGTTCTGTTCAGTATCCTCCAGAGATTGGCTCCAAATTCAAGCTGGATCAGGTGTGCTGAGGGCTGTGATCTTTGGCATCCCCTCCAATCAGACAAAGGGCCAGCATGGCTTGTCCTCTTGCAGAAGTGGATTCTGACTCCAGCCTAAACATTTGGACTTCTAATCTCATCCATTCCTGTTAACATGGACAAGGGACCAGGATGCTGGGAGCTGTAGTCCACAGCATCTGAAGAACACCAGTTGGGGATGTCTTCTTTAGAGTCAGGAGGTCCAAAAGGCAGAACTTTTCACACAACTCATTTTTGATTTCCAAAATAAGTAGGAGCAATGCCCCTGAATGCCTGCCTCTGGATAAGATCTTGTCCTGCCCACAGGCTTCCAGGAAACATCTGGCCAGTCAGGGTGTGAGCCAGGATGCTGGCATTCAGATGTGTTGGGCTACCATGACCACAGTGATAATGGGAGTTGTAATCAAACAGCTCCGGATGGTGACTGCTTGGGGAAGCTGCGTTAGAAAGGGAAGATCCACAGGCTGTTCTTGCGCTGGTGTGTCAAGTGCTCCCAAGTGGGAGGTGGAGGCCAAAGGGCGCCACAGCTGCTGCTCCTCCTCCTTAGCCACCAAGCTCTCTTGCCGCTGGTTTTGCTTTAAGGCAAATCTTATGCATCAACGCTTGTGCTATTTTCCAAAAAGGGCTCTGCCATTTTCCTCTACACAGTTGCTTCGGGCAAATACATCACCTGCTTCTAATCTCCACCCACCTGCCTTTTCTATGGTCCCGTTATTTCCCATTCTTCTCCAAGGGCTTCTCCTCCTGAAGGGCCAAACCTGCCGCTTTACTGAGGCTTCTTTTTCCTTTAATTTTGTGGAAGAAACAAGTGTTTCCTTTATACAGAGTTCCCCCCTTACAGAGTTTGTATTTCTCTGTTTTTTATATAGCCTGTTTACCAACCAGAAGGTGGTGCTGCACAGCAGCTGCAGTATAGCCAAGTTCCACCTTTTGGAAAAGCTTTTGTTCCTGTTTATGCCACACTTGAAATTTAATAGCTAACTTTCCTTGCTCTAAAAAAAAAAGTTGGAAACCATGGGAGAGGCCCTGGAGAATGACAATGACATGATTCCCCTCTGCCTCCCGCAAACTTCCAGGAGTGCACAATACATGCCTTGTGTAGAAAAACCTCTGGAGCAAATGAAAAGACCGTTCAGAATGCAAAGTACAAAGGAGTGAGCAGTGCGGATGGTTGAAGAGGGAGGCTGGGTGGGAAATAAATGAAGTTGATTATTTGCAACAGGCAGTAGCCGGAGTGAAAAATAATTAGAGGGTAATGACTTGCTGATTTAGACTCCCTCTAGATGAACATGAATATGTGCACAACTAGATTATTTTTGTCTGCTGGCTGGTGTTCTTCCAAATGGCTCTTCGAATATGAATATGCAATGTTTATCTCTGGAGGAAAAGTGGTGTGAGATCATTGCCAGTCTTAGGCTATCCTATAAGCATCAGTTGTTTTGACAAAATTCCTAATGCTGGGCTATTGTTTTGATTAGATGCCCATGTGCCCCACCTCACCTTCCAAGGTCCAGCTTAGCATGCCATGACCAGTCCTCACCAGGGTGTCCTTTGGTGGGGGCAATGTGCCTTCAGCTCTTGTAGGGCAACTGGTTTGGTACCCCACATTATTCTCAGGTGCAACCTCACTCTACTGATGGCCATCAGTTTAAGCTCTGCAAGCATTTTTTCCTATAGAATTCCTTTTTAAAGCTTATTTTATGTCTCTCTGTGCAGTTTCCCCTTGGATACATTTTTGTGCGCATTTCTGATTGGGGAACACTATTGCAACAATCTGAAAACCATTGAACTTCAGAGGGTAATCAATTCCATTGCTCATATACATTTGAAAATGTGAAGTTAGGGAAATTTTGCTTTAAAATGAGAGCCAGGTGAATTGTCCTCTATCCCCAGGCTTCATCAGCTGCAGAGGACCAGAGAGAGGCTGGGAGAAGGGATGACAGGTCATTACTACAAAATTCTTGGTGACCTTGAAACTAAGGGAACTGCAAGAGCCCACATCTATCCCTGAGAATTTCACCAAACATTGCTTTTTTCTTTTGTTTTTCTGTTTTCCTGAAAGCAATGCCATTTTTAAAAAATCAAATTGAATTGGGGTGGTTGGGAAGAGCACCAGCAGGCAGACTGAGTCAGTAATGTTATTGGATGAAGTCCTTGGGGCTGATGTCCAGGGACCGAATCACCCCACAGAAAGCAGCATATGAGGGGAACATCAGCACCTGGCCTATCAGTCTTACTCTTACAGTCCTGATGGTGCTCTAATGTAGGTGAGCTTCAAATCTGAAGCAATACAATTACTGCATTGTTACTGTTTTGAATACCACCCAACTGGTAAAACGCTGTTGAGATGGCATGCAGTCATAAAGCCAAATGACAACAAAATATCAATCAATAACAATAATGCAGCAACATGAACGTTGGAACAATGCGATATTACATATTGAAAACATGTGAAAGTGAAAACATTGCAGAGGCAGCAATGAAAGGAACAAAGAGATGGGTTAAAGTTGAACTGCTTGCTGCAAGTGGAGGACTTAACTTGTCTAAATGTATATAGTGAAGCTGCCAGGTAAATCTCCCTGCAACGTAAATTCCATACATTGGGGGCCACCACAGAGAAGGCCGTTTCCCAGGAAGCCAACTTCATTCTACTGGGCGCAGTGACTCTCAGGGTAGAGCCTCCACAGAGGACCTCGGCCACTGGGCAGGGACCCATGGGAGAAGGCAGTAAAAGGACAGGTTGGAGTATTTTATCAGGCTTGGAGAGCATTCATTCCTGCTGCTGCTTTATTGTAACATAACAGGCATGTAGAATAGAAATGGGGTGGTGGTGGAGGTGGGAGAAGATAAAAGCTTCTTCACAGCTGATTAGAAGAAGGGCCTTCTTGGTGGTTGCACCCCAACTCTGAAATAGGCTCCCCAGAGAGGTGTGCCTGGCACCAGTGTCATCATCATTTTGATGCCGGGTGAAGACATATCTTTTCTCTGGCTATTTAATAGTTTATTTTAGCACCAACCTGATTTTAAGTGACCATACTCCTGGTTTATAGTTGATTTTAGTTTAAATTATTTAAAGTTTTTATGTAGCATTTTAATGTTGTGTATTACATTTTGAATATGTTGATTTAGTGTTTTGCTTTTAAAATGTTCTGTTGGTTTGATTGTTGTAAGCCACACAGAGAGGCCAGAAATGGGCCGTTTCATGGCACATAAATCAAGTCAGTCAGTCAGTCAGTCAGTCGATAGATAATGCATGGGGTTGTCTAAAGGGTTCCTCCACCAGGTCATTAAGCTCAGAAACAAATGCTACAGCCGCACTTGACTGCCCCAGCAAACTAACTCGGGGTGTTCTGGAAAGGCACCAAATTGTCGTTTAATTGGTTCGGATTAAGCATTTACTTTCAAGGTGGGGAAAAGGTCCTTGAGGGACTGATTTCTCTCAAAAGTCAAAATAAACTATCCAGACCATTCAACCATTGTATGGTAGAGAAATAAAATTAGCAATAGCAATATTTATTTCCTTACAGTTATTCAAAGCATTTCTAGACTGTTCGATTAGCATGATGGTCTCAGATGAAAACAAGAGGTGGATACTGATAACACTTCACCCCAAAGGGGTTTCATGTAAATGTTGAGCCTCAGGATGGAACCTGTGGCAATCCATGATGCAGAAGCCATGGGGCTGAGATACTATGTGCTTGGCCTTAAGGCCAGGGGGTGAACCACTGTGGATCCACAGATGTTTCAGCCTACAGCTTCCATCAGCCAGCACAATCAGTTCTGAGGAATGATGGAATTTGCAGGTGTCAACATCTGGAAGGCTGCAAGTTGCCCACCCCTGCTGGGTACGAGGTGGCATCACCTAGAGAGAGGAGGTGCTGCTGGCTGTTCTCCATCAGGCAGTGGGTTGCCTTCCACACTCTCCTGCCTCTGCTGCTTCAGGGTTGATTTGGGAGCGATTCAAACAAGAGCAAAGAACAAGTGCAAGACTGAAATACAGCTCAAAGGAATGGAGGGGCACTTAAAAGAGGAAGGAAAAGTCAAAAATGGCAGCAGTGGCCACCAGAAACACTTGGCACTGAAGGGATAAGCAAGCTGACTCCCGATATGGCCTGCTTCTTCTGCAGCAACCATTCATTTCTTGCTTTTCAGTAAAAGCAAACTACATCTAAAATGGCCAAGAAAGTACATTTCAGAACAAACATGGACAATCACATTCCCATTAAAATATAAAAAGACAGGCAAAATAAGGACAGGAAAAACAGCAATCGAAAACCGGTGCCCATATGAGCTACAGAAGCGTATGCCTAATTTGCCACTGTTATATGTTAACATTTTAAAAATATGGCGCATGTGGTGGGTGTGGGGAGCTGATCAGGGTGAGCAGCACACCATGGTGGAGTTCCTAAAACCCCTTTTGCCCATGCCATGGCCCTGAGAGAAATTGCCCCGGCTGGTATTTCCCTGGAGAGAGAAGCTATCCTTGGCATGAGGACAGCAAGAGGGGTCACGGGAGGAGGGGAAACCGCCCCCTCTGTGGCCTCATGGCTGCTGAGGTATCCGTGACATGGGCCTTCTGGGGACCAAGCCTTTGCCTGGCTGTGAGGATGCTGTCCAGCAAAAGCAGAGTTCCCAGTTGCAGAGGGAATGTGAGATGCTTTTCCATGCTGCTAGAAGGTGGCTGGAAGAGCCATCGACCCATTTCAAGCTGTAACCTAGTGAAGAGGCCTAGAAGAATCTGGCATCTCTCTCTACCCATCTCAATATTAGTTGGCTCTGTTGTTAGGCAGTTGAACAGGCATTCATTTCTGAAATTCATATGGTACTTTCCACCCCCACTGCTTGTTGGAATTCAGCTCTTTGGCCATCTGGCCAATTTTGATCCTGGAAAATGACAATTAGGAGGTTGTAGTTGCATGGTGAAAATTGAGTATTTTGCTGTGAACATCTGAGCACTCCCCCCCCCCCCAAAAAAAGAAAAAATCCCAGCGTGCCAGACTACTGATGCAAAAAGCTCTGCCACACTCAAACCTTGTTTCCATCTTTTGTCCTAAATGGGAACACTCAAAAATATATCCTGAAGATGTTTCTCTCTTATGTCAGAGCATCACTCATGCATATAACATAATGGAAAACAAGCTACTTTTTAAGTGTGCAAGATGAAAATAAGGGCTGTAAACACTAATAGGGCTGCTGTGATAATAGACAACAATTCAAAAATCATGTAGTGCTTTAATAAGGAAGCTCTAGTTCTGCCTGGGATGACTGAAGTCGCACTTCTTAAAAGTGGCATCTTCCTGGAATGCAGTTTGAAAAGCTGTTCTCTCCAGATCTTTGCAATCCTGCAAGCTGGTTAGCCTGAGACAGCTGATGGGACCTGGGCAGGCTTGTGGCTTCCCAGGGCCTCCCTCTCATCTTGGTCTGATGCTCTAACCTGGGTGGAGAACCTCTTTCAGCCAAGGGCTGAATTCGGTTTTGGAAAGTCCCTCTGGGGCTTCACTCCACTGCTGGGCGGGACTGAATGTGAAGGGGTTAGGACTAGAGATGAGTGAGGAATCTACCTGGGGTTGGAACAACTCACTATTCTTGATGGAGTGTTAATTCCCCTTTCTGGTTGCAGTTTAAACAGATTTTTGGTGCATGTGACCAGGGAAGCCTTCAGTAAAATTCATTCAGATGTTTTTTGCCTGAAGTCACACTAATGGACACAAAAGAGCAAGGAAGGTTTGATGACCTCCTTCCTCCCAAGGACACTTGCTACATGCCCTGCCTGAGCACAGATGCTGGAAGCCCCAAACTCTTCGGCAAACTGTGCAGGGCTTAGACATTCTTTGAGCATGAAACCAGTGGTGACTCACTGATATCCACTTTGGCGCTTTTGCATATTCATCATCATCTGATGGACCATGAAGTCATTTTCTTTCAGCTCCTTCTGAGCAGCCAGGACCCCTATCCATGAACAAGCTCCTGTAATGGGCTATTGTGCAATTTTATACTAAAGCTTCCGTATCTTGTGAGAGGTTCTGAATCCATTTCTTGCCTTCAATATCCTCCAGAGAAGAGGATATTGAGACAAAGCCAAGACAGTCATAACAAGCCATTTACCATGTACATAATAATGCAATTACGAAGTGACTTCAGTTCTGAGATTTAGCTAAAGGAAGAGGCTGGTGTATAATTAATTATTGTGACGGGAGAACAAAGGCTTCTGCATTTGAATGAGCTCTTAGGTGCCTTAATTAACAAAGAGTATTATGTACACAAGTACTTACCTGTAATACAAATATTTAGGATCATATCTCAGTGTTTGTGTTTAACTTCTTCAAAGTGTTTCAAAGTTAATGTTTATTCTTTACCACAACTAGGCAAAGTAGGTCAGTACCTACCTGACCTTCCTAAAATCCCCTGCAGACAGGCGGGCAGCGGTGAAGAGGGAGCAATGGGTGAATGAATTTGCAGATGAATTTCAAGGAATGTGTGTGTGAGAGACAGAGCCCAGCAGCCCCACCCACTTCATATCTGCCCCACCAACTGATGCGATGCAGCTAAGCTTATTCAGGAAAGAAGGTGGACCTTCAGCTGCAAAAGTTTCATCATCCTTGGTCTATGCAACCTGGTGAATTCAAGGCAGAGGAGGGGACTGAAATACGATCCATGTGTAAATGCATTTTCCAGTGACAGATTCAGCCTTGACTGAACCAAAGCCAGCCAGCTCCTACAGGAGCAGGCTTTCAATTCCTTTAGAAATGAAAATGCATGGATTTTTAATGATCAAATAATAGTGCCACTTATGTATGACTTTACAGCAGTCCAGCTCCTTTCTCAAAACAGGACCATACATAGCAAATAAAACTTTCTCTCCATTAAATCAAAAACAGAGGCATGCTTGTGGAGGGTCAGTGAATTTCACTCTGTCATTCTAGGTACCTGGAGAACACGGCTGAAAGTTCAGAAAAGTGTTGGGATTTTTGCCATTGACTCAGGTAGAAAATGTCTTCAAGGGTAGTTTCATGCATGCTGAATTTTCATATTGAGTCCTTCAGGAGGAACCAAGTGTCCACCTGGTAAAAAATCCTAAGAAACCATCCACCCATCCTCGGAGCATCCTATACAATGCAGATTATTGTGTATAGCAGACTGATATGAATTATTATATCTTTGTTTCTATACTGCCCCATAGCCAAAGCTGACTCAGCAGTTTACAACGATCTATAAAAGCAAAAATTCAGTAAAAATCAGAACATGATAAAATGTTAAAAAGACCATAACAAAGAAAAACTTGGCAGGAACACTAGGAATGGGGGGCTGAGCAAGCTTTGAAAGAGGGCTCCCTGGTGCCAAAAAGATGACAAATTCATTTAGAACATGGGCTTAGAAAAGGCCTCCGAGGTAACCTGGTCCAACTCTCTACTAATAAGGATCCTGTCCAAGGAAGTGTGTCACACTAACAAAGCCAGAAAAGAGCTTCTTCAAAGCAGCCCCGTTTAAAGGAAAGCAAATCCAAATAAGAAATTCCATTAGTTCTCCATTAGCCAAGAAGATGGTAAACACCTCGCTGGAGCCAAAAACCTGACAATCCTTTGAAGGGAAAACAAATGTGGACTCACACCTGAGCAGCTCCAATTGCCATCAACGTCTGGGCTGCAATTGTTTCCTTGGATTTATAACCCTTTGCTGAATCTCTCCAAGATAAAAAGGTATATTAGCTTGTTCACATAAACAATGAGTAATCACATGCAGCAAGCACATTGCTTTACAATGGGTTCATGGTGTGCACACACTTTTAAATAGATCAGAACCAATTAAATTACACTTCCTGGCTGATATTTTCACTTCATCTAACACTTCTTAATGGCCTGGAGAACTTCCATAACAACATCCATAATAGGTGATTTCTCAGAATACAAAAGCTTCACCCAGATATGTCTTCGGACAGTTAAGGTTATAAGCAGTGCTTTTTTGTCATAGAACGGAGTTCCAGCACCTTTTTTTTTGACAGATTTTCCAAGTTTTAAAAGTAACTTTTGAAAATTTGATGTTTGGTCCACATAGATTTGAATCGCCCCGCTGAGCACAGTAGGTTGGCGGCAAAATCATTAAAACGGTGCACGCGGGCTGCTTGTGTGTCGAGTCTGACGCATGCGTGCTTTGTCCGCGCTGGTTGTGATGGCGCTGCTCGGCTTGTGGCGCTGCTCGGCTTGTGACTGGTCATGTGGTCACGCGCTGAGTGCTTACTGCGGGCGGTGACCACTATTTTTCGTTACACAACTGACGTGTGTGGGTGTGTGTACAGTGATTGACTACGTGTGAAAGGTGAATAATTTCATGAGTTCTGGCACCTTTTTTCTTACAAAAAAAGCATTCTCAGACAGGATGAATCTGCTAACGTGACACAGTAGCATGCTTAACTGGGGACAAGGGAACTCCAGATTCTAGTCTCCACTCGGCCATGAAACTCACCGGATGACCTTGGCAGTCATGTACCCACAGTCTGACCTGCTTTACAGAGCTGTTGATGTGTAGATAAAAATGGAGTGGGAGATGCCAAGCAGCCGTTGCCAGAGGCAGACAGGCTATATATGCAAGGTAATAATATAATCATGTTATAGTATAAGGACCTGCATTTCTGTGGTCTGCTTTATAGTATATTTAATAATGGATCTTTTCCCTCTGTACCATGCAATGCAGCAGGAAAGGGGATGAATACACACCCTTATTAAAGGTTCTTTCCAGCTGCTGAACTAGGATAGTATTTTGGACGCGAAGAAGGTGTGGATTCATAAACAGCCCATCAAATCCTGTAACTGAAAGGAGAAGGGAAAGGACAAGACCAGTATACAGCCCACTTATGGGCTTTTTCTGCCAGTATTTTGGGCTGAGGATTTTCTGGGGCTTCCCTAGTTTGTTACTCATCAGCCACAGCCTTTGTTTGCATGCAATGAACCCCTCTTGGAGCAGTCCTTATGAGACCAGAATTGTACAAGTTACAGGCATATTGTAAATTATTTTGTTTCATAGATTCCCGATAAAATAGCTATTCCAATATTCAGTCTCTCTGATTATTCCCTTGTGGCAACTTTATGATTTTACAACCACACCAGATGAAATAGCTGAATGACCCTATTAACCATTTGGCAATGTTACAGTGGGCCTAACTATTACACTCTTTCTTGTTTGCTTTCCTGCCTGGAGAAAGATAGTTCCAGCCCATGCCATTAAGCTTAGAAGACAATCTTCCCCTCAGAGCTCTCTGGAATAGATCTGAACCCAGGACCAGCAAACCCTCCACTCGTAGGGTCTCTAACAGGTGCCCCTTTCAGGGCTCGCTCTTGCTAGGGTCTGGGCCCAGGGCCTTCAGCAGGATGCATTACAGGTGTTTTGCTGCAGAGCAAATGTCGCTCCTGGGTCCATCATAACCCAAAAGGTCTCGTCTCCTTTAAAAGGCCACAGGAACCCATTCTGAAGAATGGCTCCCAGGTCCCACAAGCAAAGCAGCAGCACAGGAAGCCTGGACCAAAGCCCTGACTCCTTGTTTGCAGCAACGGACTCACTGGATTTGGTTAAACGAACCTAAACTAAGTGGTTATCAAAGCAGAATAAGACTGTTGGAAGAAGGTTCTGCAGTTGGATTCACACATTGCATAGAATGTTCCCCTTAGACAAAAATTTAAAAATGATTTCCATGGAGGCTGTAAACCACATTCTCCTATGAATTATTTTTAAATCTGAGTATTTTGAACATTGGGAGGCTATAATCTTACTTCCCTTTGTGACTGTGCCCATCATGCAGCTTGACAGTAATCTATAGCAATCAAAACCCTAGTTCTGTCTAATCTCATCACCTTTTGGATAGCTTGCATTATTTAAGCTAGGGGTAGAGGGAGGAGAAAGTTTGGATAAACTGAAATGGCAGAAGTAATAAATACTTAAATTCCAAAGTCTTATTAAACTGAGAGTGAAAGCTGCAAGCTAATGCAGACTATTCTGTTATTTTTTCAGAGTGTCCATTTGCATTTAAATTACTAATTAATTTTTGCCAGTCTTAAACTGCCAGGGTATTAAAGTCGAACCAACTCACAGAGTCATATCAAACTTGCTTTGCATTTGAACAGGGACCTTCATAACTTTTCCCTTTTAACCCACCAACAAGCACTGTCAATTGCTAATGTTGCCAAGGACAAACACACCTTCAGAAGGATTCCAAAGTTATCTGTGCCGGACCACTTTCAACCTTTCCTGTCGGCACAACAGGTGGAAATTTACTGGGGAAATGCTTCACCTGTTGAGTGCTGGTTGCTACACAGCTGTTACCGTGCAGGAGTCTACCTGGCATCCCCACCTGGCAGGAAACAGCCACACCTAGGGCTTGTGTAATTCATGGGCACCCGTGTACAAGGGCCCGCATGTGAGCACACGACTCACTTGCACACCTAGATCTTCAGCAGAGTTTTTGAAGCCTGCGCTAAAGTCCGGTTGGGTGTGTGTGCGTGTGTGTGTGCATGGACAGTGTCCATTTTGTGTAATTCCTTGGCCCACAAAAGCAGGATGGCTCTTGTGGGTCAATATCTCACACACCTTTCCTTCTGAAACCAGGTGAAAAAAACCTGGCTATTTTGGCTTGCCTTGAGCTGGGCAGTAACTGGCCGTGGACTTAGCACATTTGTGGTGGTTTAAATCAGGTTTTCCTGTTTTTCTTTCTGCAGGGTTACCGTTTGGTGTTAAATTTGATGACATTTTTATAGTTCATTTGTTGACAGCTGCCTGGAGAACCGAAAAAAGCAAGCGGACAATAATGGCGAGAAATGGCTGGAAACAAGTAATAATTGCAGGGCATTTTCTGTCTCACTGGTGCCCTCTTCTTGCTACTCTGAAGCACATTAGAGAAGGGTATCTACATTGGCTTTCCTTGAGCAACTGAGCCCCTTTCTGGTGGGGGTGTTTCCAAGGAGTTGCCACAGGGCTCCTCTTCACCAAGAGATTCTCCATGCGTCCCCCCAGCTCTCTGGGCATACTGGGATTGTGTAACGGGTGGGTGAAGACACACAACACAACGGGGCACTCAGATCTTTCAGTGATACAAGCGTCGTTTGCTACCAGCAAGCTGTTTTCGGTGGTATTCCCATGGCAACCCTAATGGTGAATTTCAGCCCTCTGAAGTCCTTTTTCTACTATTGGTTACCTGTGTATCAAAGTGTAGAATGACTCATTTTCCCTAGGAAACATTGACTGAAGTTAGAGAAAGGCAAACACTTTATCCTGAGAGCCTATGGTGGTATTGTTGCCAATATCTCTTGCTGCTTGTCTTGGGCCTTCTTTCTCTGCTTTTCAGTAGGGGGAAAAATCCATGTTTTTGGGGAGAAAGGAATAAGGAGCACATTCTTAGCATCCAGGAAATGGAAGTCCAGCTGCTGGGGTCTGCGTGGATGAACTATGAATAGATGTTTCCAGTCCATCTCACATCCATTCATTCATATGCCCTTTTGTCCCATTTCTGAATAAGTCTGAATGTTAAAAGATACAACAATTAATAATAATAATAGTAACAGTGAATCTGCATACGCTAGCAGATTGATCCTTAGAAAGGTTATAACACTGGAATGAAGCCTTCCTAAAACCCATCTAGGTGTTGTTGTTTTTTTCCAGAAATCAGCTGTTTTTAGCTTGCTTGGCTGAGCTTTGAAGAGGCTGCTTCTTTCCTGGATCCTTCTAAGCTCACTCCTGGAAGACTTCAAAATTTACAAAATTTGGTGTGAGCTGTCACAGTAATTTTGGACTATTGATGGGGCACTGGAAGAGGTCCGGTCTTCCGAGAATGGGGACACTGCATGGATCTAGCTGAGTAAGGGCTATATTTGTGGTGACAGAAACCAGAGCGGAGGGGATATACAGGTAGACCTTTGTAAAATGCAAATTTGCTGCAACCTGCAACAAACTTGACTCAGACAGCACCTAGCTCTGGATTAGCAAATATACCATGCAAGTGAAGAACTAGTATCTTAGGCTTTTCCTTGGGAGATATAAAGATACATGATGGCAGGTTCAGTTGGCAAAGGCAGTGTAGTCTAGTAGTTAGAGAGTTGGCCTGAGACTCAAGAGACCAGAATTTCAGTTGCTGGCTGGTCATAAAATTCTCTGAGGGGCTTTGGATCACTTACTGACTCTCAGCCTAACATACCTTTCAGCACTGTTGTGAGGATAAAATGGAGAGGAGGAAGAAGAGGCCTGGGTAAGCCCCCTTGACTCCCTCTGAGGAAGACAGGCAGGGCGTAAATGTGATCATGAAAGAGCAAACAAGGCAAATAGGAATGTAAGGACAGAGCGAGCCAGTCAACCTGTTGCAGGATGAGTGGCAGACTGGCGGGGGGGGGGTGTCAATCCAGGACCCCCCCAGCTGGATGTGGGAGTTGACTGAGCAGAGCCCAGGAGCTAAGGGTGTGCTGCCCAAGGTCTCCTTGTCCAAACCAGGCAGGATGTGGAAATGAAGCTAGGCTGGCTAACGTCAGCAAGGGGTGTGGAGAAGGTCATGCAGCAGGGACACTGGGGGTCCCACCAGTCCTCATGAGTGAAGAACTTTATAAAACCTGGGCGTCCCCTGAGCTTGAAGATTAACCCCGTCTGCATCATGAGGACTGGATCGAACTAGAAGGAAATCATCAGATCTGGGGAGGGATAGCGGCACACTCCACAGCTGTGTTTTCCAGGCAGATTTTAATTCTCCGTGGCATTAGACTGACCTGTGGCAGACAAGGATAAATATCAAAATGCTTGGTTTTATGAGCAAAGAGCTGCATTCAACAGTCAAGTTCAATTAGCAATTTTGCAGTGGGACAGACTATTTGTCTTTCTTTCTGAAAAACAGATTTGGCTTTTTTGGTGTGCTGTTATTTCCCCGATCAGTCTGTGTAAGCTTACTATTCAACCTGATGGCCACGAGGACATCACAGAAGGCAACTGAGGAAAACTGTGGATGAGGATCATGTCCATGGACAAGCTTATGAGGAGTACCAAACAGAAACCTTCCAGAAACAGGAGCTTTTTTCCAGCCTTTGCCAAAACTGCCCCCCCCCCTCTGCAAACAATGTTGGCTAAGCTTTGCCCAAAGTTCCCAGGATGCTATCTTGAGCGCTGTGGGGAGGCGGAAAAGGTTTGAAATCAAAATAAAGAGACAAGACTTCGCTAGTTGTTGACCCCTTTTTACTGAGCCGGCTCGGTCACACAGATATACAAATGCTCCTTGGTTTGACCAGTGTTTTGACACTGGCTCCTCTAGTCTAGACAATGCCCCCTAAATGGATCATATAATGCATGGGGAAAGAGAGGGGCTGTCTTCCCTGCATTTTCAACGGGGCAAGGCTATTATTAATAGCAGTACAATAGGGGTTGAACACGGGGTACACCAAAGTAATGTAAGAACAGCGTTGCTGGATCAGACCAGCATTGATCTAGCACTGTTCCAGCGGTGGCCTACCAGATACCGGCAGGAAGTCCACAGGGAGGGCATGAGCACAACAGCACCCAGTTCCTGGGCCCCAGTTGCCAAGGGGCCATCCTGTCCACCCAGCCGCTCCCATCTGGATCACGCTGGGGCTTCGTGGGGAGGCCCCGCTGTACACTGAGGGGCAGCTCCAGAGCCGGGTGTTGCCCTGCTCTCTGCTGGCGTTCCTGAGCAGATGGAGCTGGGTTCCTGGGGAAAACAGTGCCAGAGTGGCAAGGAAAACACCAACAGGCCTTCTCCCGACCTAGGGAGGCTTTCGAGCTACAGGAGCCTCCTGATTTGAAGTCACAGAGTCTGGTACCTCCGTTGTTTTGGCAGGAATCAGGACACTGTGCCACTTTCTGCTGGTCAAGAGGGGGAAAAAAAACTAATGGAGAATAGGTCCCCCCCCCCCCGCTCCCATCAGACTTTCAGTTTCCAGCTGCCCATCTAGAGTTTGTAAGGTGCCCGGTCCTCTTTCCAGAGCTAAAATAAAGGCAATTTGGATTACAGAGGCAAGTAATTTTTGACCTTTCTTTACTCCATAGAGGCAAAAGATTAGGTGCAGATGTGGCCACGGCGGGGGAAGCCACAGGATTCCAGCCCATGGCGCGGTGGTGGGAGACTCCTCTTACAGGATTGCCGTTTGCGCTTGTTTGTTTTGCCATACAGTTGAAATGCATTGGTATTTGGAAAACGGAGTTCCAATATTTTTCTTCCGCTTTGTAATCATTGGAAAGTTTGCTTAAAACTAAAACAGGAAAAACATACCAACAAAAATCAGTCCATGTTTTTATGGATCTATAGTACTTAGTTACTTGGGGGTACTTCCATCAACTCACATCATCTACTAAAGGTAATTCCAATATAGGCTCATCAAAATACTTTACAAATAATGAATAGGAGAAGCAGCAGAGTTACCACTGATGCTTAAGCAACAACAACTGAACACAAATTAAGTGCTGCAAATTTTTCAGAATGGTCAAAAGCCAACAATACTTGAGATTCAAGAGAGAGAGAGAGAGAGAGAGAGACAGACAGACAGACAGACAGACATGGATGCCAGTTTTGAGAATTCAGATCAATAGAGAAAGGTTTGGCTTAGAAATGCACACCTAAATATCAGTTTATAGCTGATGCCACTCTTGTGCATAATCTGTTACATGGTATGAGTAAATGGGAGGAAAAACAAAACAAAGCAACCCATGTATTCACAGTTCGGAAATGTCTGAAATGTTCATGATCAGGCCTTTTGCCCGAGTAGTTTCTTCTACAGTTTTGGCTAAAATGCAGTGGTGGTGACCTGAGTCACTTCCGAATGCAGTTCATCCCCTCTGCGTCCACGGGAGCCCCTTTTATGGCTGTCCATATCTAGTCATGCCGACTTATTGAGGACCTCTGAAGGAGTGCAGGTGGAGACGCGCTCCCGTGTCGTGTTCCGGGCCCGGCTGAAGCTGCTCTGCTCCATGCGTGACCGAAAGGGGAGGCAGAACTCTCGGAAACACCGCTTGAAGTTTTCATCCAAGAAAGCGTAGAGGACTGGGTTGAGGCTGCTGTTGGTGTAACCGAGGGCAATGCAGAAGTGCAGGCTGGCCATGACGTAGGGGTTCCTCTTGTCAATGCCCACCAGGGTCCAAACAATGACGAAGATCTGGATGGGTGTCCAGCAGATGATGAAGGCGGCCACCACGACCAGCACCATGCGGGTGATGCGGCGCAGGTTGCGGTCCTTCTCCTTGGAACCCGAGAGCAGGCGGACACTCTTCAGGCGGAGAATCATGAGCCCATAGCAAATGGTAATGACCAAGATGGGGACCAGGAAAGCAAAGATGAACACACAGATCTTGGTGATGGTGTCCCAGTAAATCTGAGGTTCAGGAAACTGGAGAAGGCACATCACGATGCCGCCTGGATGAAAGGGAGTGGAAGAGAATTGGAGATTTGGAGTGGCAAGATGGAGAGAGTGGACGGGGGGAGGGGAGAGAGAAGAGGCATAGCTCAGTGGCTGAAGGAAAGGCTTTATTTTATTTTATTTTATTTTATTTTATTTTTGCTAAAAGGACACTGCTCAATGGGAAAGCAGCTGCTGTGCATGTGGAAGGTCCCAGATTTGACCCACAACTTCTTTAGGTATGAAAGATTCCTGTCCCAATCCTTGAAGAGCTCCTGCCTCCCAGAGTGGACCAACTGGAGGGCAGAATTGACGGACTACATCTCTCATGATTGGCCATGCAGACTGAGAATGATGGGGGATGTAGTCTACATCTGGTAAGCATCAGGTTGCTTACCTTACTATAGACCAGTGATGGTGAACCTTTTAGGGACCAAGTGCCCAACCTGCAACCCAAAACCCACTTATTCATCGCAAAGTGCCAACACTGCAATAAAACCTGAAAACTGAGGTTTTGGTTTAGAAAAAACAACTCATAGCCAGTCCAAGCAAGTGTGTGTGTGTGTGTGTGTGTGTAAATATAAATATATATCCTTGGCAGTACATTGACGTCTATGCAAAAGCTCAGATGAGTAGCAGCTAAAGAGTTGCGGCCCATGACATGATGGCCTGGGACCGCTACACCTTTCTGAGCATGTGCTGTTATCCGATGCTCGGCTGCTGGAGCGACGCTGGGGCAACGTGGCTCGCATGCGACAGGGAGGGCTCTACATGCCCACTGCAGCACATGTGCCATGGCTTCACCACCACTGGCCTAACCCTACCCTGGTGCACTCCCCTAACCCTAACCTGTTCAAAACCCTAACCCCTAACCCTAGCCTGTTCAAAAATACAGGCTAAATACCATTGAAAGGGGCCATTTTGAAAAAGCCTTCCTTGAGTAGCTTTTTCTGCGCAGCTCATCATTTCTGCCCATTCTAAACACATTCCAACCATCGATATCATGCCAGGACACCTCCTTTTTCTAACCCTAACCCTACCCTGGCGCATACCCCTAACCCTAATACAGGGCTAAAGTTCCATTGAGAAGAGGGCGATTTTGAAAAAGCCTTCCTTGAGTAGCGTTTTCTGTGTAGCTCATCATTTCTGCCCATTCTAAACACATTCCAATCCTGAAAATCATGTCAGGACACCTGGTTTTTCTAACCCTAACCCTACCTTGGTGCACACTCCTTACCCTAAAATAGGGATAAAGTTCCATTGAAAAGAGGGCGATTTTGAAAAAGCCTTCCTTGAGTAGCTTTTTCTGCACAGCTCAACATTTCTGCCCATTATAAACACATTCCAACCCTCAAAACCATGCCTCCTTGACTGACAGAAGTCAAGCCCAACTCTGCTTGGAGGAGGGGAGGAAAGGTGGGCTTGTTGTGCGGAGTTGTTCAGTCAGTGTTGTGAAAATATGTCTTTTGCTGAAAGGGAAAACTGCTCTCTTCTGTGGAGGAAGCTGCATACACAGAAAGTTGTGCCTTGCATTCATGTTTTGTTGAGTGCATTTCCAGAGCAGCATCATAGCCCAAAGTGTCTAGATTTATATGCCGGGTAAATCACTTATCTCTAAGGGCATCTCTGAGCCTGGTTGCAGAGCAGAAAAATGGTACCCCGATATCTTCCAGTCTTCTTGGAATTAGATGGAATAGAATCCAGCCATGGCACTTACCTTGTGATTTGGTTACAGCCATGATCATGATGGGGACCCCAATAACAGAGGAGAGCACCCAGATGCACACGTTAATCAGCTTTGCTTTGGCAGGGGTTCGGAAATCCAGGGCCTTCACCGGATGGCAGACAGCTATGTACCGGTCCACACTCATCATGGTGAGGGTAAAGATGCTGGTGAACATGTTGTAGTAGTCAATGGAAAGGACCACCTTGCAGAGCAGTTCCCCGAAGGGCCAGGTCTCCATCAGGTACTTGGCGCTCTGGAAGGGCAGTGTGCTGGTGGCCAGGGCATCTGCCAGGGCCAGATTGAAGATGTAGATATTGGTGGCTGTTTTCATCTTGGTGTATCTGAAGGAGTGAGATAAATGAAGAACATAAATGGGAGGCTTGCTTGCTCACCGATCAAGAAGGATGGGCATATTCTTCTCTGCATAAACAAAAGCCAAACCTGTCCAATTTATTAATTTTGTGACAGGCAGGGCTGGCGCCCAGGGTAGAGAGGACGGGGCACCTGCTAAGAGCCCACAGCCCAGCAGGAGCTCCCTGGCAAGAGTCTCTTGGAGTGGTTTCTTTTCATCAATGCCACTTGCGTGTTTGCCTTCCTCTCTCTTTGGCCCAAGTGATCAAGTGACGAGAAGGTGAGGCAGCTGATGCGACAGCCTTCTGGCCCACTGACTCTCTGCATATTGCATTATCACCCAGTAATCAAATAATCAAACAAGTGGTAGCAATAATGGCAAGGAAGAGGAAAGCAGCATCAGCTGGTGACCATGACCGTGAGCAGGTAGACTTGAAGATGGCTTGCCGAAAGGCCCTCAAGAACTTGGAGCCTGCACCCACCCCGGGATCCCACTTGCCACTGTTCGGTTCTTGCTTCAAAGAGGTCACTGGAGGCTTATTGGCTTTGCTAAGATTCACATTTACTTACAGATATGCAAGTTGTGCAGGTGGGAGCACCTCAGTATGTAGAACCTCAGATCCATGGGCCAAACACAGGTTTCTTAGGCCAACCCAAGCTCCCTTTTCCCATACTCTTTCCTTCAGCTGCCATTGGCCACCCTCTTTCCCTAGCCCCGCCCCCTGTGCTCCAACTGATGAATATTTAGTAGTTTCTAACTATGGTGCCATTTCATCCCATTCTAAAAAGCCGAGACGCCACTCCTAAGCCTTAATTATGGGCTATAAGAGCTTGAAATCAAAACAGGCTGGCAATTTTAGCATGTCGACTTCACTCCCTTTTGCTTTCTGCCTCACCCACCATTGGACTGTGGCCACCAAGAGCTTCTCTGAAATGATATTTGGCCTTCAGGTTGAAAGGAGTGCAACACCCCACAGCAGAGTTTGAAAGAAGAGTGTAATGTTGGCACCAAATTTGTATTATGGGAAAGAATTTCAGCTTTAGGGAGCCAGAAGGCATGTGCAAGGGAGCAGAAGTTCTGGGGGCAAGTAGAAGTGAAGAACAGCATTCCAAGAGGCTGGGGCTCAGCCCAAGCCTGTCCTCTCTAAGTGTGGTTAGGAAAGATACTGAGAGAGTTGCTACCAAAGGCCTGGCGCAATCGATCAATCCAAAAGTTTATTGTACTACCGAAGGCCACAACAAATACATCAAAGGAATGTGCATATACATCAAAATGAAGGATTTCAGCAAGATTTATATAAATAAATTAAAATATACTATGAACAGAAATTCATCCTTAATTTAACTCTGAATTGCTAAAGCGGTCTACTGCAATTTTGTCTAATCCTCTCCTGATCTTTTTTTGCTGCCAAAGCAAACAGAGCAACTTTATGTGTCACGTCACTGCTGTTATTACTTAAATAAGTGCCAAGGCATTCCTGTGCCCATATAGTAGCAAGGGTGTCAAGAATCTCTCGCTGGGCTTAGTATATAGAGGACAGATTGACATGCAATGAGCGAAGTCTTCAATTTGATATCAACCACAAAGACACGCTCTGCATTCAAGAGGCACCTTGTATCACCCATCCAAAAGTGTGGTTGGTATAACTTGAAATCACAACTCAGGAAAGGCTTTCTTAAAGAGGATAGTCTCAATCTGGACACATAGCTGGCTCTATAATGTTCTGTTTTCAAAAGAAGAAACCACTTCAGTTTTTAATTAATTGCAGGTATTTTCAAGAGTCTACTCAAAATAATCAGTCCCTTAGTCGTCTCTTATCCAGAGTAAAAATGGTACCCAGAGCAGAAATATAATGCCATATTATGAAGCCTTGACTTCCAGGCATAGTTTAAGGTCTGACTCAATATAAGGCGGCATCCTATATTTATTTATTTTATTTTATTTTATTTTATTTTATTTTATTTTATTTTATTTGGAGTGCTTGTATGCCACCCCATTCGCATCCTATGATGTGCAACTTCCTTTGAAGTCAGATCCATGATATCCTATTTTAATGTTATCTTTGATTCCAATCGGCCAGGGATGTTCAAAGGCTGGTGAACTAATTCCAGGACTTCAAAAGGGCTTTTTAGACTTGTTTCAACCGCTGATGGCCAAACACAAGCATGGGCTCAAGCAAAATGCTACCACTAAGCCAGTGGAGAAGCAAATGAAGGTCAGGCTCCACGGAGCTGCTTACACCCATATAACATGTCCGAGCCTCTTTCTCTTACATCCCAAAGGCCCTGCATAACCAGTGCCAAAAGTGCCTGCACACGGCACAGAGGCAGGGGGTGTAACAACTTGTGTCAACAGAAGCAGTCTTTGGATCCTAACCTACATTAATTGCCCAATGGGTGGCACCAGGTCCAGGAATTTGGGGGGGCTTTGGGTAAGGCAGTGGGTACGTGTAGCTCCAGCACTGCAGCTCAGAGGCCAAGCACCTCCATCGCATGCATTTCCATGCAAGTTCTGGCTCGCAGGCAGAGGCAACAAAAGCACTGCCCAAAATTGGCTGGGTTCAGTCAGTGCAAGAACCCGAGCTTCAGCAGCAACCCCCAGCTCAGCCGCAGCTCACACACATTCCATACTTAAGCCTCGAATGTGGGTAATTGTTTTGTTTGAATCCAGCCAAGCTGTGATAGCAGTAGCTGCATGTGAAGAAATAATCATTTAATAGCTGATTCACAATGAAAAATTAATTGCTGGGAGAATTCTAAAGGAAGAGGCAGGAATTCTGCTTCAAGGAGGACCCCCTCTCTCCCTCCAATCCCTTCTCTCTGTTTTGGCAAGGGTCTGATGGCAAAAGAAACCAATTCCCCCTCTGTCTTCCAGACTGCAGGACCAGCCACGCAGCCTTCCTTGATATGGTTGGCTGCTTTCCTTATATCTTCTTAATCTAATTGTTGATGACAAAATGATTATTATGTTTTATTTTATTTTCTACAAGGTTTGCTTTCAGAAATCTCTCTGGTTACCATGGGAAACTGATCTCTTGGAAATTTCATGATTAACAATCATCATTTAAAGTTTTATATTTCACTCAAAAGATGTTACAAGCTTTGCATAACAAAGCTCAGACTATCCCAATTGTTTTGCCTGGTAGACAGAAAGAAAGAAATGGTGAGGGTTATTGTTGAATCAAATAAGTAAAGCAGAGGAGTGTGTTCAATTTTTCAAGTGCGTAGGTTCTGATCTGTTGGAATTTATATTTTAGTTTACTTAAAGTATTTCTACTCAAAAGGACCTTCCCAAAGCAGCTAAAATGCAATTAAAAATAAAGGAAAGATTGTAAAGTCTATTGAGTTTAAACATTATAAAAACATTATGGCAACTATGAGCATCATCACAAATTTAAAAACTGAGAAAATCAGAAGGACATTCAGATAACAAAGACAGTAGGAGCCAGATTAGCCTTGCTGGGGAGGAAATTCCAGATATGGGGTGCCATGACTAAGAAGGCCCTGCCTCCAACTGCCAGCCTCTGAGGGTGGGGTCAGTTGCAGAAGGGCCTCTATGATCATCCCACAAAATGGGCAGAAAGGCAGAGTGGAGCAACCCCACAGAGCCCTGTTTAAGCAAGGCATTTGTTGGCAATCAAGTGTCACTCAGAGTGTTTCCACCACTGACAGTCCCTGTAAGATCTCTCTCTCTCACACACACACACACAACCCTCACTGGAGGAGGTTTAGGCACTGCGCCACGGCAAATCAGTGTCATGGAACTGCTGCTTCTGAAGTTCCCCTTTTGCTGGCTTCTTGGCAAAGTGGGGTGAGGGAACCCCTTCAAGTGATGGTAGCAGAATCTCTTCCTTTAGGGATTATGTGTCACCTTGATTTTCATCTATGGATGGCTCCCACTCAAGGCCAGTGGAGCAATAAAATTTTACTGGCTGGAGTTCAGGCCGAAGCCCGTGTGATCTTCTCAGTCTTGGAATGGGCTGCAATAACTTCTCAGCAGCGAGGAGGTGAGCCAGCAGTAGGCAGTAAACAGAGAAAAAAGGGCCGTTATCTTTTTTGTTCCCTTTATCTCTCCCCCTGCCTGCAACTATCTCTCCATCGAATGCTGAATAACTGCGGGGCTGAGGAAAGAGGCAATAGCCCTTGCCGCCGCCAAAGGCCTTTGCCAAGAAAAAATGAGGCCAGACTTTTCAAGCTGGGTGCATCTCTCACTGGAAGCAGATGTGTTGGCCTTATCATGAATACCTAGGTGTTTATATCAAATTTTTACTATCGGTGCTAAAAATATCATGGCAGTATTCTTAGACTGTGACATCAATGTGCTTCTAGTGATGTTCAAGCCCTGCAGATGTGGTTCCGACACATTTTCCTGCAAGTATAAGGTGCAAAGGACTTAACGCTGTTTCCGTTGCTTTCTTTTATCCCGAACACCCCTCTTCCCCATTCATTTTTACAGATTGTGGGAGAACCCCCTTCTTAATTAACACTCCCTCCTGCACAAAGGGATATTTCAGGATGGCATCAAGGTTAAGTTTGAAATCATAGATTTGAACTTGAGACATAATTAGTCTCTCGTATAATGAGAAGTGATAAAGGCACAGGCATCTTCTCCTGCTTTGGCAGGTTGCTGATTAATTATACTGCTGTAATCGCTGTTCGGGGGCAAAGAGGTTACTCGAAAAATGCAGCAGTGTGATTGTAACCTGGAACATAACATAGTAAGGCAGTGCAGATTCACTGCTAACTTTCCTTTTGCCCATGTTGGAGCAGAGATTCCAGATACCGGAGGATGGCTTGGTGGGGCTGTCCAGATATGCAGAGGGTGTGTGAGGGAGTCATCCCACGGGCTCCCAACTTTGTCAGTGAGATGATACGATTTTTCAGATTCTGAATGTACATCCTGCAACCTTGGTGTTTGCACTGTGGAAGCCTAGCCCACCCCCAGCCCTTACAGTCAGCACAGAAAGAATTGTGCTAGCCGTCCCCCGCAAGCTCACAACCTGGAGGTGGGGTGGGAATAGATGAGCAAAGGGCTGGGGAAGAAAGGAGCCTGGGGCTGCAAAGATGTGCCAGTTGGTGTTCGTGACCCCATTCCTTCCCTCCTCTTTGCTGGTCCTAAATCCAGGTGGAAGAACATATTGGATGCTTATAAGCCTCCCAGTCTGAAGGTTTATACCTGCCACAGAGTGTGTGTGTGTGTGTGTGTGTGTGTGTGTACGCGCAAATAGGATTGCACCCTTAGGGCAAAAGCCAAAGTGGGGAATTGTGGTACTTCTGCCTAAACTTGCTTATGAATATTTCTTTAAGGTCATAGGCCCTTTTGTGGGGTCTGGGATGGGAAGAGGGCAATCTGTGATGGCAGATCAATTCAGGTCAGCTATTCCCAACCTGAGGTCTCCAGATGTTGCTTTATGGAACCTCCTTGCCTGGTCAATTGTGGAGGATAATGGGAGTTGCAGTCTCACAAATCCTGGTGAACTTAAGGCTGGGGGCAGCTGGTGTAGGATATTGAGTTGATAGGACGTGGACTTCATTTGGCTATCCAGTGACCCCTGCTTCCTCAGATAAGTCTGACCTTTCTCCTTGCTGTCCCAGATGCTTGGAATGACCTTCCACGGGTGTGAAGTTGTCCTTTACCTCCTTCATCTCCTTTTCAAAACTCATGTTTTCTGCAAACTACTTGGTGGAAACTCCTAGTCTTCACACTGGACTGTACAATTATGATTATCTGCTATCCCTTTCTTAAACCGTGTTGGCTTTAGTATGAGGGTTTGTTGATTGATGTTCTTAAATGGTATGTTGTAAATACCTGGAACATTTAAATTGGGGGTGAGGAGGAACTGACCAAATAGTTCACGACCAGAGGACTGAAACCCTAACCCTTAATTAGGAAAAATACAGGACTGGGTTTGCCGGTATCCTTCGGAAGGAAGAAAAGGGCACACTAGGAGCTTCTCTTACAGGTTACGAAATATACACCGTCTACCAATGCTGGAAGATCTTGTTGCATATTTCAAATAGCTTTGACCGTGTATATTTCATAACCTATAAGAGAAGCTCCTGTGCGCCCTTTTCTTCCTGCCGAAGGATACCGGCAAACCCAGTCCTGCATGTAACAGTGTGAGAAACAACACTGTTGATCAGAAGCAGTGTAACAAAAATGAACCTGCGTACTTACTGTGCTCGCTTGTCAGATCTGGATTTGCTTACTCTGTTGTTCTGCTTCAATTTATACTGTGCTCCATCCTCTACCGTAACTGACAGTTAATGTGGAAATGAAATGAAATGAAATGAAATGGGACTGAAGCATTGTTGTCACAACCCTGATCGTTGCCTTCAAGCATGTGAAAGAAGAGGAGAGCAACTGCCTTCGTCTCCATCACACCCCACGTTGTCATCACTTGCCTTGCGTTTTCAGCAGCTGTGTGATGACGGAGGCACACACACCTCCACACGCAGCTAATTCATTGCATTTCAGTTGTTTCATAACTCATGGAAATAACACCACTGGAAAGCATCTAAACAGCATCAGGAGATAAGATTAGATGAATAGGATGCCTGGGAGGCTAGATATGACTGAAAGATGTGAGGGTGATAAATCAAGTACAGGAGAAGTAGACTTTAAAGAAGGGGTGCAACACTTTTTTCCAGCCTGAAGGCCAAATCTCATGTTGGAGATGCTTTCAGGGGTCATCTTCCCATGGTGTATGGAGTTTAAGGCACAAGGGAAGAGCCAAAGCACCCCAGACAAAAAACAACCCCAAACTGTCAGCTTAAAAGAGGGATTTGATAGAGCAATGGGTATTTTTTGACAGAGAAATATGCATCCACATGGCTGGTACAAAAGCCGAGCTTGGGTACAATAGTCCCTAGAAAAAACCTGGGCTAGTTGCCTACAAACAAGCCACCCTGTGGGAATCAGTCCATGGCTTGTCACCCTGGTGGGTGGTTGTTTCATGTAAACTCAGTCATGGACTTTTCAGGCTGCAGGTGGGCATTTCCTTGATACTTGTATGTTCCTTCATATGAAGAAATCCTTGCACATAGACAACTAGATGCTGGTAGGAGTGGGGTAAAATTTCCAGCCCTCTCATTTTACACAAGCAAATAGGATGTCCAAGAGTCCTCTGCTTAAGGAGCTGCTGGAAGATTGGCCTTTCTTTGGAAGGTGTCTGATATTAGAAGGGCTAACCAGTCCAAGACCAGTTTAAAGCCAAAGAACTACCTGAAGGAAGAGCTGGGCTTTGAAGTTTATCCTTGAATTTGGAAATGCATGGCCTCTCTTTTGACAATTCATAAGTGGCCACCCTATGTGCAGTCTAACCTCCCACTCCTTGCACTAGGGTGCCTTTCATCACAGGAGCCCTTCGCTGAACTCTTATAGCCATAACCTTGATATTCCATTTTCAGGGAGGACTAGGCCTGTCCTGGGCACAAGCTGCAGCCAGATTCCCCAGCCACCAAGTGCTAGTAGATGTATCATTAGCAATCTTCCCAATTCCCAGTACCCATCTGCAGATGCAACTTTCCGCAAATGCCCCTGGAAACAATTTGGAAGCTATGCAATCCTCACTCTAATTTGCTGGGCACTAAAAGATGCTGTTGTCAGAGAGAGTCCACCCAGAAGCCCAGCAACACCCCGAGTCCCCTCCAGAGAGCCAGAGCCCCATTTCCCACTCGCTGCTGTGAAATCTAGTCCCGCTGGCTTGCTCTTGGGAAGGGGATGTCACCCAGTGTGAACAGAATGCATGGATTCTACAAAAGCGTTCAGTAGTAGTTGGAGAGTTGGACTGAAATTCTGGGTTCTGGCCCCGCTTAGCCATGAAGCTCACTGGATACTCTCAGCTTAATGTCCCTCTCAGTGTTCTGACAATGACAAGGATTGTGAAAGCTGTTTTGGATCCCTTGCAGGAAAAAGCTGGGATATAAATATAATAAACCATTTATAAAACTAGTATAAAGAAAGAAAGAATAAAATAAGTATAAAGAAAGAAAGAATAAAATAATAAAAGAAAGGGTCCCAGATTCAATCCCCCACTTAAAGGATGTCTCATGTAGCAGGACTAGAAGAATCTCTGCCGAAACCTTGGAGCGCGAGGTACTGGCAATCTGTGTCGGCAGCCTGGGGGTGAGATGGTTCAGCATTCTGAGTCAGGATAAAGCGGTTAGCAGCATCTCTTTTGCCCGTATATGTTAAAGGCTAATCCAGAGCCTGGGTGGGTAAGCCCAAGCCCATGGCTCAAATTAAATTTGGCCTGCCTGCTTGGGCCAAGTAGCCCTTGGAGGGGAGACAGAACAGTGGAGGTGCTTCCACCCTGGCTTGACAATGGGGCCCTGTCACCAGGCGCCATCTGGCATACAGTGGAGGTGGTACAGTGGCCGATCTGGCTCGATGCCCTGGCCTTGGAGCATGTCTGAAATGGCTGATGTGCTCGACCACGCCAGGCGGCCTTTCCACCCGTATCAGGCATTTCTGCATCTTGGTATCTGCTGAGTGATAAAAATCAAAGTCAGCCCCAGTTGCCTCTGTCAGCTTAGCTATTTGTGCTCAAGCTCTAAGGATGGCAGATTGTCAGCACTGGCTTCTTGCAAATCTCTCATTGTTTGACCACAAAGTCCTGCCATTTCAAATTCCTTTATTGAAAAGTCTTCTCACACGTGGTCCAACTTGAGGACCGATTGCTGGAAATCAAAGAGTGGATTCTTTCAGCAGAACAGTGTGGGCTGCATTTTGATGTTGATTTCTTTCAAGGGTTTCTCTCCCTTCCATGCTATTACCGCAGAGCTCAATGAAAATAATAAGCAGAAAATCCTCAAACCTGCTTTGGAAGAACTGAGATGGACCTACATTCATCACCTAATTATACAGCCCCTGTGTGTGCAACCATCAAGTCACCTGTACAGCCAGAAGGGGAACATGCATGGCTGTGTATTCTCACACAGATGCTCATCTGCAGATCCACAGGAGCAGGAAAGGAATTCTGTGCCCAGCAGGAAGTGTGCAAACCAAGCAAACATACTTAGTTTTGCTTATTTTGCTTAATATAGTCTGACTTGGCTGGGAGAGAAGTAGCTCAGAAAGCTACACAGAAAACCCACCCCTGCCAATAACAATCTTATGTAGACACTTCTCTTGGCTTGTGAAATTTCAGAAAGTATTGCCCATGTGAGTTCAAGCATAAGGGCTAGAAACCATCTTTGTCAAGTAATGCAGCAATTTTCGGGAAGCTGAATTCTGTTGTTATGGTTTTGCAATGCATTTGGGGCCAAAATAAATAGGAAGTTAAAACAGAGTGGGTGTGATATGAATTCAGAGGTGAAAGCACAAAGCCATCGGCTCTTGAGTCACCTTGCCTGACTCATACTAGGAAAAGTGATCTTATGAGCCAGAGTTGTTGAACCTTTTCCAACCAGAGGGCAAAATTCCATTGCAGGGGCTGAAGGGAAAGGGGGTGGAACACAAAACTTGCGCATGTTTCAGCATAAAGCTCTCACTGCCATGAAGGAGAGCCAGGAAATGTGCAAGTGGTGGGAAACCACCCAACCACCAGCACCCAGGGAAAGCGATTATGGTCTGGAAAGGGCATTGCCACCTGGTCACATTAGCCTGCCAGAGGGCCCTCCGGATGTTTTGAGTTATGTTTCGCATCATCCCTGGTCCCTGGCCCTTCTTGGCTTGGACGATGGGGATGATCAACCCAAGGGGGTGGCAATTAATTTCAAGATGATATGCATGCCAGGAAGCTGGACCACATAGCTGGAGCCACCTGAGTGCCCAATCGCCAAAGTTAGCTGTGCAAAGCAGCCATTACTGTTGCACCTGAAGCTGATTGTCGCCAGTAACAATCACTTTTATAGTTCCATTAAGCCCAATGTGTTTCCAACTGGGCTAACTTGGTCAGCTTCCTTCTACCATGGATGGGTCTCTGTTTGGAGGCTGTCAAGGGCTGCCCTCTGTTTGCAGCCTTCCTGCATTTGAAGAGCTGCCTTGTCTTATTTCATTTGAGAGAGGACAGGCTAGCAGAACTGCAGCCCATCTGCTGTTTGCACATGGTTAGCAGACTGAATGGGCAGGCGGGCAGGCAGGACACCTGGTCACAGTGGTAAGATGTCCTGTATTTTTATCTCAATTGTAACTGTCATTTCTCAGTTTGCATTTCTACAAATAACTCAGCATATGTGAATGTTAAGCAAATTGGCATCCTCCCTGTTTTTTGGTGAGCCAGAAAGGGGGCGCACTAATTGTGTTCCATTCTTCAACAACTCAAGAAGGTAGATTGCAGATGTATGCCATGGACCGCAGAAACTCTATTTTAGAAGAACCTCTTCTGATTGCATATTTGACAGGAGTGGGGCCAAAGATTTTGGAGAAACTCGGTTGGATCTGGTTTTAGTCATACCTAAAGCAGACACCTTGAATAGGTCCTGACTTGTTTGGTTACTTATTTTATTAATAATGCTTGTACACAGTTTAATATGCCAAATTCTGGGGAAGCACAATCCAGTATGGCTGCCTGGAACCCTCCAAACCTGGAAGATCATGGGCATCCAATCAAGGGCAGAAGGAATACGGAGGAGAAGGTGGGGGGGACTGGTGTCTTCTATGTTAGTTGGACTCTTTATTCATTGCACCAACTATTCTGGGCTCTATAGGAATTATCCGTGGTGCTGAACTCTAGCCTCAAATGGGCTTGCTGCCATGAAACACCCCTGGATAGCTCCTGTAAAGCTCAGAATAAAAAGCTGCAATGGGTAAAGAGTCCCACTGGCAAGGGGTCGCCACCCTGCCTTGGGTGAAGGTCTCTTCCATGCCTCTCCCAATCGGCAAAGACTTAGTGGACCTGCGGGTTTTGCATCTGCTTGAGAGGATGAGAAGGAAACGCCAGCAGGAAGATGTTCCTCCCCTCCCTGCCTCACACAAGACATCAGTTGTGTGACCTCAGAGCCACGTCTAGCGCAGAGAGAACCATGCTGGTCACAAGGGCAGTGGGACTACGTGTATTTCTGAGTCCAAGCTGGGCCTTCACCCTCACCGCCAGACGGCATCTAGCAGCCATAGGATTGCAACCTCAGGCAAAAACATTAAAAACACTATTACACTGCACTGTTAATGATAAATCACAGCTACTCTAGCAACAATAAATAAGTGACAAATAAACAAAAAGGAAAAATGAGAAGCAGAAATAACACAGCAGCTTCATGATTATCAGTTGCCAGCCCAGGGAAGCTCGCATAAACACTTTCCCAGGCTTGCTTGTGTTCAGGAGTTCTTTGAAACACGCTGCTTTTCTGCTTCCTGAACTGCTCAGGGGAGGATATGGCAGAAGGCAGGTGCCATTACTTTGAAGGTCCACTTTTGAGATGTTGCCCCTTGACATTCCTTGGTTGTAGAATGGCGAGCAAAACCTCTTGCAAAGGTGTCAAGGCTCAGCCGGGTATATAGAGGGGAAGGTGACCCTCTAGGTACCCTCAGCACAGAGCAAGGACACTGGGGGCAACTGAGCTGCATGTATCTGCTGTTCAGTCTGCTCTCTAGATGCTTAGTATGGCCCTTCAGTTCTCCTTTGTTATGGTTCTTCATCGCTGGCTGCGGACTGGGAAGCCCTCAAAGCAGGATGCCTGCAAATAGATTGGGGGTGTTAACTGTCTTTTAACGCTGCCTGGGGGCAACCACCAGGCAGGCCCTCGCCTGCATTCCCACCAATGTGCTTGCGAAGGAGGCGGGGCCAAGAGAGGGGCTTCCCCTGACTTTCGAAGGGCACGGTTCGCAGGGTAGGGTCACACTTGTGGCCATGCAGCCTTTGGTGTGGCTACAGAGAGTCTGAAGTTGAGAGCTGATGAGACTGTGGGGTTGAGAGTTGGAGTCCAGCAATGCCCAGAGGCAGTGGCACAGAAGATTCTTCCTGGGTTTTAGTAAGAAGAGCTTTCACGGACTTACTCCTGGCACCGAGCCCTTTCTCCACCATGGACAGCCCCTTGCAAGTTCGGACGAAAGCCCATTTCCTGACACTGGGGCCACTGTTCCTCACTGCCAGGAGGCCGGCAGGTCCCCCACACCTGGCTCTCGTTGCTTTCCTCTATCCATGATTTCCTCCATCACAGCCTGAACTTTTGCATGCTGAGACAGCAGGTGAATGCACTGCAAATTTCCAGCACCTTCGAAAGATGGCCTTGACTTGCAGCATTTCCCCCTCCCTCTTCTTCTAAATCATATTTCTAATTTGAGAAAAGTAGCTGTCGTAGTCGCTGCAGCACTACGAAGTCATCATGCTGTGGTACCTCGGAAAACAAATTGATTTATGGAGGCACATAAGCACCAGCTTACAGCAGATGGATGAAACCAACTGGGAAGGTGACAGAGCCGAGCCAAAACTTTGCTTGTGGGTCTTTTTTCTTCTCCTGAGAAAAGTGAGGGGGGGTCATTTTCTTATCCCACCCTACTAGAAGGAGGAGGACTATTTGCCATGTTTCATGGGATATTCTACACTAATTTGGGGTGTGGAGGAATTGCTGCTCCACATGCGACCCCCGGCAATGCCCTGGATTGACACTTGGACTGAAACATGGTTGAGGATGAAAAGTTGGTGGCCAGGCCACTGATGGAATTACCACTATCACATGTGGCAGCCTCAAAAAGAGCCAAATAGAAGTATGTTTTTAAAATTTAAAAAGTACCCAGGAAATTGATATTTTGTGCTAATAAATGTACTGCAACTTGCATAAGTTAAGGAGGCTGATCGTGTTTGCATAATTTGGCTTGTGCTGCAGAAAACATTTGCTGAGCCTGTTACCATTTGTATAATGTACTCCCTGTTTTGCTGGTCCTAGAGCTGTATGGAATACTGAAACCGTGCCCTCTCACAGCTGGGAATCCTGCTTAAACAGCTCATTACCCACAAAATTGAAAGCTTTACAGTCATAAGGGCTAGAAACTTGCAGGGGCCCTGAAGATGCCTGTCAACATTTAATTAGCACCTGGACAACAGAGAGAGCTGGCACAAAGGCCACTTGACAGCCTTGCTCCCCATCACACTTAGCTGAAGCATATCTCTCCTTAAAGTCATAGGAATTATTTCCAAATGTCTATCTGTACATATAAATCAGCACACAAGTGTGATGCATAATTGGGCAGCGGAACAACCATTCACGATGAACTGAGGGCATATCCTAGATGTGGCCTAAGAGACTTCGCAACACACCAAGGCCGCAAGGTTTGTTCCACATACATGCCTTTCAACATATGTTTTCCAATAGCTGTAGTAGCTGTAACAGCAAACACTCTACCAGAAAAGGCTGCCCCCTTTCCCCCAGCGGGAGAGATGGGTAATTTGTGTCTCTCCAAGAATTATGGACTAGCCCCCCTCTCCCATGGTCCCTCACCATTGGCTATGCTGGCTAAGGCTCATGGGAACCGTAGGCCAAAACATCTAGAGGGTTACCACTTGCCATCCCTGGCCTTGCAGAAGGAAGCCTCCACCCGCAAGTGGTCACATCACAGCAAAGGAAGAGGCCTCAGAAACCGTCTAGTCCAACCCCTTGTTCAGACCAAGTTCTGCATTCTTGACAGGCGGCCATGAAGCCTTCCAAGGCAATCGAGTCCACTGCTGAACAGCCCTCACTGTTAATTTTTTTCTCTTGCTGTTATGTCAAAATCTGCTGCCTTGGAATTCCTACCTGTTGGTTCCAGTCCTGCCCTCTGGAGCAACCGAGAACAACTCTGCTCCATTTTCTGCATGACAGCTTTTTAGATATTTATACACTACTATCATGTCTCCCCTTCATCTTTTCTTCTCCAGGCTAAATATATCCAGCTCTTTCAACATTGTCTGAAATCTGCAAATACATGATAGCTGTACAGAGTCCAAATGGTCACACCGTTTTGTCTTAAAAGATTGCCGTGAATCCAACAGCCCAAAATGTGCCAATTGTGCTAAATTGCTTTTGAAGTGTTTTTCAAAGGAGAGGAACAGTTCATTGAGATTCTCATGGATGGAGTGTGTTAATTATGGGATGGCAAAGGGATGGATGTGTGCGTGTCTTTCATTGCAGGTACATCTCTCCAGCAGACTGCAGCCTCCCATATTCCAGATAAAGTCTGAGGGTAGGCAGTGTGGGGCCTCTTCCGATCAGGAAGTGTGGAGAGGTAGCAAACAGAGGTGGAAGGAAACCTGCACACCGGCATCAGCCACTGGCCGTGCTGAATTACATCCAAAACCATAAAGACGTGCTAAAGCACCCTGACAATGTGGAAGAAAGGCAGAATCCTCTTTCTCGGGGTAACTGGACGGCCAATTTTGGCACAGCAAAAGAGACACGAAGTTGCACAGCCTTCCCCAGCCGGATGCCCTCCAGACGCGTTGGCCTTCAATTCCCACCAGCCCTGCGAGTGTGTCTAATGAACAGGAATGCTGGGAGTTTTGCTCTGCATAGATGAAGGGCACCCCAAGGGCCACTTGGGGCTGCGGCAAGGTCAGTGGATGCCAGATTCCACCCTGAAGCATAGAGATCTAGTTCCTGGGCATCACCGTGGGATTCCTGCCTTCCTGCAAATGGGTCAATGCAGTCTGCAGAGAGGCATCTTGTTCTGTTTCACCTGCACTCAGGTGAGATACGTTATATTGAGAATCAGCCCCCAGGAAGGCTCTCCCAGCCTTGGGGGTCGACACAAGCGGCCATTGCAGCAGGCTGGGTGGAGGGGGGTCTGTGTGGAAAGCAAAGCGATTCCACCTGCCCCAAGGATGGTCTTGCTTTTCCCTGTCTATTCAGGGCCGCCTTAACAGCATGATGGGCCCCGGGCAAAGCAGTGTCTTGGGGCCCCAGTGACAACTACGACTACTGTTAATTTTGGAAGTTTTCCAATTTTCCAAGGGTTAACATGCACGGATGAGGATGGGGCCCGCGGGCAAGCGCGTTCAGACAGCCCTGTGTCTACTCACTTTTTCCTTGCATGTTGTTGCCTATTAGACGGTAAAGCTGCAAGGAGGGACTGGATTCTTTTACTGATAGTTTCCAACCGGCTCTGGGAGACTTGCCTGCTGAGGAGCAGGATAAAAATACTCCACATAAATAAATAGTCTTAGGCAGTTCACTCGGCGAATGCCATGTCCGAACAAGGAGTGCAACCCCAGAAATGCACTCTGGTTGTTGGTGACTCCCAGAGTCATCCCTTGTCCCTGCGGTTGCGTCATTCTTCTTTTATATTTTATTTTTGTTTTTAACAAAACATACCAAGATCCTGAACAACAACAGCAGCAACGAAGGCAAGAAAAACAAGATGTACCCTTATTTTCCCATGGGAAAAAGAGGCACCTTTCTAAAACGTGCTTTTGAATTTATAGCAAAGTCATCCCGTGCTAAATATTAGTCAGACAACCCAAGAAGTGGAGTGGGGATAAGATAACATCCTGCAAAACTTACAAACTTACAAATCCTGAAAATGATAAACGAATTTGGTCTTTCTAAGGATGGAACCAAAATTTGGAGGAAATGTAGAAAAGACCCCTGAGATAATTAATATATCAGCAAGAGGTTATCTAATGGCCACCCTCAAGACATCTGCCCTTATCCTAAACAAGGGCTTTACTGAAGAGCTCCATGGAGGGCAGTGAAGATGGCTATGCAGGATGCCAGAGGAGCTCTCCTGGATCAGACCAAAGCATCCACTGAGTCCAGAATCCTCTACAGAGGCTCAGCAGAAGCTTTCAGGGGTCACACATGTGAACTCGTATGAAGATTGCGGGCAGTTCCCCCATTCTTGTCACTAGAAACGGAGATTAAGTAGCATACACCATGCAAAACTGAATATCACATCAAGTGTGGGTAACATCCAGCCCTTCAAATGTTTGAACCGCCAACTTCCAGCAGCTCTAACCAGCATAGGCAATGGTGGACGATCAAGGGCGTTTTCAGCCAAAACATCTGGAGAGAGCCACACACTCCCCCCCCCTGCCCCAGCCCTGAGAATTTGATAGGCCCCTTTGCTGACACCCCAAAAGCCATGGGATAGAAGCATAGAATAGCAGAGTTGGAAGGGGCCTGAGGGCCATTGGGCCAACGCCCTGCTCAGTTCAGGTGGCCCGATGGGATGCCTGCCAGCTAGGTGACAACAAAAGCTTCAACCCTACTTCATCCAGGCACTGGCTGGAGTCTTGCCTGACCCAGGTCTGGCAGAGAGTCAGCCTCACTGGGCATCTGTTGGGACCCACATCCCAGCAGGGGGTCCACTGCAAGCCCCACAGAGCTCCCTGGCCCTGCAGGGCTTCCCTTTGGTCCCTGCCAATTGTTCACCAAACCTTTCCAAGCAGGCGCACAGTTTTCAGAGCAAGGGTCATTGACAAATTCCTCAATGTTCTTGTATTTCTCCATTCTGGATTTTGGCATCACCATCCTGGATTTCCCACCAACGAATTTCACTGGGTGACCATGACATGTAGGCTAAGGAAGAGGACTGGCAGAAACGGAAGCAGATGGTCCTTTTCTCAAATGAGATGGTGGCAAGAGAGAGAATGTTCAATGTCTTAAGAATGCAAGTTTTTAAGAGTACAATTCTTAGAAAAGTTCCTACAACTCCCAAATTCCCCAGCTGGCCATGCTGGGAAAAATAGGATTTTTTCTGCCTAGTTGAAACATGTATAAGATTGCATCCTAAACCATTTGGTTTTCCTTTAGCTGAGCACCATGCAGTGCTGATTCATCCTTGGTGGAGTCAAGCAGTGTATCCACCTTCTGCTGAAATTCAGGGAACAAGTCCAGCTATGGCAGGGCTGGAGAGAGTGCAATTTCTTGCTTGGCTGAAGAAGGAGCTTCCATGGGCAGCTGCTATTTCATCAGATGCCACTTGTTGAAAGATGCAGCCATGAACTGAAAAACGAATTGGTGCAGCATGAATAGAAAAATGCATGAATGAATTGGTGGGGGAAACAGAATCAGAAAGTGGCTGCTAAAATCGATACATTCCTTATTATGTCATGAAACCCCATATCAGAATGTATTTGTGGGTATAATGGGTTGGATCCAAATGTAGTAATACTTAGAATAGATCCAACTGAATCTATGGGACTGGAAATAGTTGTCAGACTAACTTACCTCCCATAGATTTCAATGGGTCTCGCTTGTCTGTGACGAAGTCTGTCTCCAAGCCAATGCACTAAAAATAACAATAACTCTTTTTGCAAGCTAGAGAACAACATAATAAAAGAAAACCCTTGCCTGTGTATTAGAAGTGGTTTCTATAAAAAAGGCATTATTTTATAGTGCCTTTATGTAAGTCATCTTAAAAGGGCCCCAAAATACTAAAAGAAATAAATAGTGCCTGAGTCAGATTTTGGGAAACTTAGAACAGACCTATCAAAATCAATGGACCATGAGTTAAGCATGACCAAATTAAGGGCCACTGATTTCAGTGCAAGTAGGTAACAAGCTGGATTCAGGCTGGAATATTTCGGAATTATACATTTGGACAATGTGAGATGGTACACAGAATTCTATGAATTGGTGCTCGGCTGATACATTGCATTCTTTGGTATACTGTAGTGTTGATATTCAGTACATTGAAAACATTGATTGCATTTCTATATTGCCCATTAGTCAAAGCAGTGATTGATAACATTGGTTTTGGATGGGTGGGTGGATGGATAGATAGATAAATAGACAGACAGACACATGTACACACAGATACCCCTTTATGATGTTTTGACACCTGAAAATGCAGCTACTTAGTTCAGCAGACGCTGGATAAAATACAGTCACGAATATGAATCTGATTAGCACATGTCACTTTGTTTTCACACTAAGGGTGGATTCGTGTGTCATCTAGATGTTTATTGATAGCAACTGAACAAAACTTGAACATTTGTTCATAAATTGGATGGAAAGACATTCAAGTGTGGGGGAAAAGATTTGCTTAACCGGCTTAGTGTTTAGTTCTTAAAGTCTGGCTTTGGATTCTGGTGCATTTAGGCATTCCTGTTTCTGATGTTGTATCAGAGTTGCGCCCCTCCATTTTCTAACAGGTTCCTCATTTTTAACACTTTAAAAACATTTTAGCATGGCCCTCTGATGCAGATGGCCTCAGGTTGTTTTTTCTTTTAAATGAGCATTAACTAACATTCACAAAATTATTCATGAACAGGGCAGAAAGAACGTGGATAGTTTTCAAATAAAATTGAAGATGTGTGAAGGAGTGAAACTGACAGGTTTACCCATGCCTGCTAAACACTCCATCCCAGCTTCAATATCCTCTGAAAGCAAGGGGTACCTGCCTCATGCCCTCCAGATGTTTTAGGCTTCACCTCCCATCATTGTCAGCCAGCATGGGCAGGAGTCAGAAATGCTGGGAGTTCTTGCTGAAAACATCTGGAGGGGACCCAGTCAGGGTAAACTGCAATAGAGGAGAGGAAGAAAAGAGGTATTCCTATCATGTCCCAGTGAGTTTCCAGGCTATGAATGTCAGGGAATGGAGGGAAAATGGTGTTTCTACAGACCTCAGAAGCACACCTCTGGGAAGCTAGCCCAGTCACAGGTCCTGGCCTGCTTTTCTGGAGCTATTCATTCCCTTTAAACAATACTGTATTTGCTGAATGGTCAAGTGGTAGGTATGGAATGAACATTAAAATCCTAAGGTGAGGGAGGAAGAAAAAACTCATTTAAGGGGGATCAAGCAACTCCCTCGAGGAGAAAGAACCAAGCAGGTGTTGATGCTGATGTTCAAGACTAAAAATCAAGCTGGGCATGACAAGACAGAGAGTTCTAAAGTTATGAACCAAGTGGAGACAGTGAAAGGATGGAGCTGTCAAAATATTGTAATGCAGGGAAATTTAGCCATTTTCACAGGCTGTAGACGGTGCTATGAATCCATGAGATTGTTTGCCAGTTGGCAAAATCAAGTGTGTCAGGAAATGTACAATTCACCCCTGGAATTCATTGCCTTAAACTAGAGATGAGGAATGCAGGCCCCTCCCGGATGCTGTAGGGTTACGACTGCCATCATCCCCTCCCTATGGCTATGTTGTCAAGGACGGCTGGGGTTCGCAGCCCATCAGCGTGCATTCCCTACCCTTGCCATAGGCTGTTCAGACACAGCATGCCCGATAGCTGGATTTAGGGGAGAGATGAGCACCATGTGCTGCTTTAGAGCTGCCTCGGTGCATCCAGCTTATGTTTGGCACAGAGAAAGTGTTGAAGCAGCTGGAGCAGGCCGGGCAGATTGGATGCCCTTGCAAGAACCCTGACGGTGTTGCACAGGGGCTTGATGGCTGAAAAAGGCCACCAAGCCCATGTTGCAGGGCTCGCCACATTCAGGTGGCTGAATGCTCCCTTGCTCAGGTGGATGCCCTCCAGATGTGTTGTGTTAGAACACCCATCAGCCACCACCAACCCCCTTCCCCTGTCCACACAGCCTTTTTTTAAACAAATGGGGATCCTTAGGAGAAAAGGTCCCTTAAAGACACACACAGAGAGATAGATGTTAGATCCGGATTGAGGCATAATCATCATTAAAATATCAAAAATCAGCATGAAAAACAACATAAAAATACAACACTCAGTCATAAAAAAAACCTCTGAAACTGAAAAGGGTTCCTCTAAACTTGCAAAGGGAGAGAGTTACATGCAACTACTTGGGGAATAGAATTTAAAAGTTGTGGTGACACCACCAAAAATCCCGTTCCCATTACCCAGCAACTTGCCAGTGCTGGACAGAGAGCAATGCGTCTTAAAGGGTTTGGGTAGATTTGTATGGGGGAAAGATGTTCTTAAAATAACCTAGCCATTTATAAGCCACCTCCATTTTGAACTCAGAAATGAAATTAGCATCGCAGACTTGTGAACATTTTTTGCCCACCAGCTTTCCAGCAGCCACATTTTGAACCAACAATGAATTTTGAATTGTGTTGAAAGCAGTCCAGGTAAAGATGACTACAGTGGTATAAGGATATAATGAGAAATTTAGGTCAGGTTTTTCATGGGCACTCGGAAAAGTTCTGAAATAATATTTCTTGAGCAGGAAGGACTAGAGGTTTAGCTTTAATTGAGGGGATTCAGATGGAGATCTATACCCACTTACCTTAAGTTCAAAATACTGTACTTTCAGAACCAAGATTTTACTCTCTTATGTCTGTAACCACAAGGCACCCTTTGCCAGGGAAATATATTCGAAGAATATATAAAGAATGTCAGCAGGCACAAATGGAAACACTTCACACATTTAAGTCCAAAAGAAGAATATGTATTTACAGAACAAACAATTGATTACCTTGTCACACAAAGCCACAAGTCTCCTGACTAGATGAAAAATGTATTTTCCAAAATGGCAACTTTGCCAAATGTACAGCCAGCTTGTAAATCTGATGATGAGTTTCTGAGTTGCTGCGTGAACACTTCTGCCCACAATCTTGGATATTCTACACTAAGAGTGACTCAGAATAGCAATGAATAGCAATGAAAAACTACACCAGCCCCACTGTTCTTCTTTCCAATTTTCCCTACAAAAATATGTGAAGGATGACTCACAACCCCCAAACTAACAGTGATTTTCACAAGTTGAGGTCTGGGCAGGTTTATAAATATATGCAGGTGGCAGGATATAGAATCTGGATCATGATGCCGCTTGAGGGAACTATTTCTACCTGACTCCAAGTGAATTTAGTAAGGGGCGGGTATGTGCATGTATGTGCAAACCACTGTTCTTTAACCATGCGCTTGCCATGACTGGCCATAGCTCACTGATAAAGCACATGGTTTGTATGCAAAGGCATCCCCAGTTGCATCCCCAGAATTTCTAGCTGAGAGACCAGCAAGGGGTTCTACCGCCAGCCAGAGCTGAACATATTGGGCAAGATGGACTATTGGTTTAACTTGGTGTTACTGGCAGCTTCTAACGTTAATTAGCCAAGGATCACTTGATTGCATAAGGATTTGATCACACCAATGTTCAAGGACCAGAAAATACTACATCACATTATGAATTCATGGATATTTCTGCAGACTAGTGTAATTAGTATGGAGTACTCTTGGCAATTTCTTCTAGCGCAAGCCAAACATGAGAGCTATTAAAACAACACACTATGTTTAAGGCAAGTTCATGCTTCCACACACAATTAAAGCTTCTTTTGCAAACCATCTTCACTTTCGTTTATGCAAAATTAAAACTGGCAGTCTTGCACACAGACACACATACGGCCAGCATGACCAATGGGTTTGAGCAAAATTCTGTTTTCCACCTTCACAGATGCAGAGATGTCTAAATCTGTTCATTGTGCAGCTGGCCTCTCTGATATTAGAGACTGCATCATTCATAAGCCAATGCATTTTCTGTTCCAGGGTGCTTCCTCGATTTGAAAACACCCACATATAACATCCACAGGATGGATGGAGTCAAAAAACTGAAACCACCAAAAAAAAAAAAAAAATCTCCATGCACTGATCTGCCACTGCAGATCCCTGCCCTCTTAACAACAGCAACAACAGCCAGTATTCTTGCATTTTTCACTCTTAAATACATGCACTGAGACTACTTTTTTGATGCATAAACATATTCCTACATTTTTTCCTGAAAAAATGTTTGGTTGCTAAGATTACTTCCCAACAATGGAGTATCACTCCATCTACACACAAGGCACAAAATTCCCACAGGCAAACCATTTGTGTGTGTGTGTGTGGGGGGGGGACTTTCTTACACACACTGTTCTTAAAACAACACACTACACTCACTAACATGCAAGGCAAATCAGCACACACATTGCTAACCACTTTTTTCAAAGACTGTGTTACATATAATTCAGTCCACAAGCACGTGATCTCTGACACACACAAACGCACACACGAATCATTAAGAGTGTCTTCTAAGCACACAGTTTATCTCCAAGTTGGTGCAACGCACAGTTCTACTGATCTTCCCGTATGCATTGAAGCATGGCTTCTTTCCTTGCCGCTCCCACCCACAGTACTGGGCAACGAGCAAGGCAACTTTCTTCTGTCCAGCCAGGGAAACCGCTGGGGCTGCACACGCTGAGTTCTGCCCTTACCTGACAATCCCATACATTACCAGGATGTTCCCCAACAGCCCCACGACGCAGACCACTGAATACAGAGCGGTGATCGCAATGGCTATGATGATGGAAGAGGTGTCCTTCAGCGGGGATTGACTGGTGGTATTGGACGTCGTGAGGAAACTCGAGCTGAAGTCTTGCAAGGTGCTGTTGTAGGGAAATTCGGGGTAGCGTTCAGCACCGGGGCGGGTGGACAGCTCCATGGCGGCAGGGAGCTTCCAGGTCCCAGGCTGGGCGGTCGAGCGGCGGCGGCGGATCAGCCCGCTCCCGGGTCAAAGCTCTCTGGGAGCTGTCCCTCCTCGGCGGTGCTGAACACAGCGCGCCTCGCGGTGATCTCACTGCCTCCCCTGCGAGCAGCATCCACGTAAAAGCCAAGC
The DNA here is from genome assembly GCF_004798865.1 of Varanus komodoensis. Classification (NCBI taxonomy): domain Eukaryota; kingdom Metazoa; phylum Chordata; class Lepidosauria; order Squamata; family Varanidae; genus Varanus; species Varanus komodoensis. The sequence continues at coordinate 5,939,929 of NW_025335759.1, forward strand.
TTGCAACGGGGGGGCGCGCTGGCGAGGAAGGGGGATTGACTAACGAGTAAAGGCAGGAGTTCTCAGCAGCAGCAGCAGCAGCAGCAGCAGCAGCGCGGGCCAGCAAGAGTCTAGCTCCTCCGCATGCATCCTGTTCTAGACTGCACCGCCTTCCTCCGACTGCCCCTGAGCACGGGAAACTGAATTTGCGAGCTCTCCTGCTGTGATTTCTCTCTCTCTCTCTTTTTAAAGGGGGGATCTGACAATTCCCTTGGATGCTGGGAAATACGTGGATGCTGAAAATTAAAAGGCAGACTGACAGTCACAACCTTTGAGGGCTGCTAGGTAGAGAAGAAACCATTCTACACATTAATCTTGAATGTCTTGGAAATGCTCTTTCCTTGACTAGTTTTTTCTTAAGGAACCATTGGTGTTAACATGAAAAAGTCTGTCCCCAGGAATGGAAGCTACTAGTGATAGTTCGTTGTATTTGAACATGGTTGGGGCGGTGGGGGCTGGGGGAGGAAATATTTCAAGTGAATTAATCATGACCATTCAAGTAACACCGCAGCCTCTTTTTTTATGGCTCCCTGTAGATGGAAGGTACAGTCATTGCAGGCTGAAGGCACTGCTACCAACATGATCAGTTCCTTCAGAAAAAGTGTGGTCAGCTTGCACCAGTACATAATCTTAGAATGCCAAATGCAAATACATTTCTTATAATGTATTTATGTTCTTTATCGCCAGAGCTTCAACAAGGCTTGAGCCCATACATCTTGCAGAAGCAATGTATGATTTTTCTTTCTAAAGAGAAAATCTGAAAGTGCCACAGGTCAGTGATAAAGCATACGCTTTCCATTTCAAAGGTCCCAGGTCCAGCCTTTATCTTCTGGAAGAAGAAATGGGCAAGACTCTTGTCTGAAACTCGTTGTCATTGTGTTCCAGGTTTTGGACTCAGTTCCCAGAACCCCCAGTCAGCCTGAACAATTGTCAGGAATGTTGGGAATGGTAGCAAGAAACTTCTGGAAGATGTTCCTTGCTACCATTCCCATGTAAACCATAGTAGGGATACCATGGTTTACATACCATATGTATAAACCACAGTGAGCAAATTGGTCTGATTTTGCATATGGCAAATTCCCGTGTGGGACAATTATCCAGTCTGTGGACATGCCATCAGCTGACTGTAAGGCTACAGAGCAACCCACAGTCAGGTGCAAGGACCCAGCCAGGAGTCAATGCCAAGGAACAAGTTAGGTCCAAAGGAGAAACCAGGAGGCAGCACTGCTGGCTGGAGCAGAATCCAAATTAAGCTTCTCGGAACCAGATAATGGCTGAGGATGGGGGAGTGTACTTCTGTTTTAGTCAACTTTCCCATCCATTTGGTTTGAATAAAAGTGTTTGGTTTATTGGAGACATAGGCTCCTACACCCTCCCCATTACCTGGTTCTGCATGGGTTCCATTACTAATGGTTCAACGTCTGGGCCTGTTATAGAAGCAGGAGAAATATCAACGAAGGGGGATTCCCATGTGCTGTCCAATTTAGCATGGAAGGATCCCAACTTGCCATGCCAAAGATTTCAAGGAACAACAATAAGTCTTGATCAGCAGCTGGCATGGCTTTACTTGGGGCAAGAAACTCTTCCTCAAAAGAGTCATTACAGGTAGAAGTCTTATCTTCAGGAGAATTGGTTTGGTCAATAAGAGGAGGAATCTTATCCAATTTGTGAATAGCTTTTGATGGTACATTATTATTCACTAGCTGTGTTAGCTTAACTAGGTGCAAAATAGCAGGATTCTAAATGCTTTCTGCAAATAAACTTGGTTCTGTGCAAATTTCTCTCTCCTTCTCCAGACTGAGAAAGGGAAATAAAAGGTTAACATGATTCTAGTTGCTTGATATGAGTTGGTCTGAATAAAAAGGGATTTCAGATCACTTCTGTATGGAGGGCTCCTGAGCAACAGAAACAGATTATTTAAAATAAGCCATCTACTATTCCATCTTGGCAGTCTTCCAGTTTTGGGAAATATAGACAACACTACTTGATTGATCACCAAGGAGTGGGGCAGAGGTTGCTGTGGCAGGAACTAATTTCCCTTATTTCCCACCTCTTTCTCATTTGACTTCAACATCCGAGGAGGCTCAAGAGCTTGAAAATGTGATCAACCTTATCGTGTAAACATTTTAAATCAACTATTTTGCTGGCAACCAAATCTAATTTCTCTACATTTTCTCCAAGATCTGGGCAACCAGAAATGTCTGTTTAACAAAAATTTGGGAATAAAGAAGAGGGTCAAGACCTTCTGAAGTTTCAGGGGGTTTGTATCCCATTTCAACAGGAAGTTCAGACCTGCCATCCATCACATGAAGCAGCAGAAAAGGAGCAGGATAATCATTCCCCAAAATTTCATCCTCATTTTTTGTGATTATGCAGCAGGAGCAGCAGGGGGAAACATTTCATCCAATTTTCCTTGCTTGTGCTGGACCAGCCCATGTGGAGAATTGATCCTTACTCCTATGCCCCATGTCTCCCAATCTAAATAAGGAACAGATAAAAGTTAAATAGTTTAAAAAGAGGAAAAAATAAATAATTTTAAAACAGTAAAAGCATATAGCTTTAAAAACCCCTAAATAATAGGACAAGAAACCCAAAATAAAACTTGAATAAGAGCTAGTGCGTGCGTGTGTGTATATGTAATAAAAGATAGAATATATAAAAAGTTAGTGTATAAAAATGTTTATTAGGAACTGGGTCTATTATGCCATGTTTGCAGATCGGTGAACCACCCAGTGACTTACTTGGCATTTCCTCAAAAACACATTTTAAAAAATCATAGGAACTGACAACTCAAAAGCCCAGAAAAACACTCATAAGCTAAACAATCTTCTTGCACAAGTTAAGTTTTGCTTCCCACTGTCTTGCATAGATAAAACACTGGTGCTAAATAACATTAGGAAACACTAAGAATGAAAATAAACAAGAGAAGAGGAAAGATAGCAAGAAAGAGTAAGAAAAGCAAAACAATGCAGCAAGAAAACAAGGCTCCAGAAATGGAGCACAGTCTTTGTGCTACTTGCTTGCTCTGAGCCAGAACCAGAATTCTGATCAGGCAATTGGCTCCAATGTGGCTGTTTTTGACTCGGCTATAAATATTTTAGAGGACCAGGATTAAACAGGAAACCCCCATACAGCTCCTTTAGTGGAGTGTCACTGGATGGAAACCAAGGATGGCTAAGGAGGTTTCCAGTTTTCGAAATCAGTCTGATGTCATCCTTCTTCAGGAGACTTGATCTGCAGTGGAAATAACCCTTCCTGGGTATCAGTCCCTGTCAGTCAAAGCAAGTCACACAAAGATTATAAGGAGACTAAAGCGGCGGCTTGGCAGAGTGTCATTACCCACATGAGATCAAGAATTGTTGACTCTTCTGTTGCCCAAGCTAGTTTAATCTCCATAGGTCTATGGCAGCTGTTGATAATAAATGCTTGTGTTCCCCCTCAGTGTAGTCTGAGGGACAGCAATCTATTTTGGAATGAGCTTTCATGCTTTCATTGGGCCATCATGCTGAATTACTTTGCTTAAATACTCCAATTATTTCAGCTGGGGATTTAAATGCAGGTATGGGTGCCTCTTTAGAGATTTTTCAAGGTTTTGAATTTTGGTTACTAGACAACTTTTCTTTCCTTGTTTTTGAGCCCACGATGTTCGAAAGATGTAGTGGTGGATTCTGGAGGTCATTGTTCGATCCATCTAGCCACTAAACTGGGTCCAGTTGTAACTGGAGTTCCTTGATAGGATAAGGTAGAGAACTTTACCTATCTCTTTGCCAGAGGGTGTAGCCTGATTGATTATTTTGGGTTTCAGCCCCCATTTCTGATTGCATTAAACCATTTTTGTTGGGAAATCCTCACTTACCTCTACAGAGGGAATCAGATTTGGGAATGAAAGACATGGGAAGATGTTTTGTTTTTATTTCTATTTATTTTCAAATGTATAGGCTGCTGAATAGCCTGACAGGCTCTTACTAGCATCAGGAGTGGGAAATGGTCTCCAAGATTGGCACAATAGCTTCAGTTGGCATTGAACTTGCTACTCTTGATGGACAGAAGAGATGGGATTCTTTCTGAACCTCTAGGTAGCACTCTTCCTTTCCCCCCGGCTACTAGAGCTACTGCAACCATTTTAATGGATGCAAGATCGGTCATAAAGAGGAACTGTGGCCGCAGTTCTAGGCAGTCTATGCCCTCCTGTCTGGAGGAATCCCATGGCCAGCCTGAGTAGGTAGAGGCCGTCTGGGGACCTTCACCGAGAAGGCTGCTGCTAGCAGTTCAGTGGTTCACCGCGTGAGGCCACACACAGCCACAGACGGGTCTGCCAAGGAGCACCCCTTTTTGCTCTTGACCCATTGGTGCTTTAAAATATATATCTATTTGTCTTTATGAGGAGTTTTTTCATCTTCATCATCAGCAGCAGCAACAGCAGCAACAAATTATGCTTCCACCAAAGAGAGCAAAGGAGCTTTCTGCTGGCATCTGAAACAGAAACATAGTCCAGACAGTTCTTGGGTCCTGGCAGCAGGAAAGCAAATTACTATGCCAGGAGGCCTGCACCTGGTTTTAGACATGGATGCGCTTTGCCTGAGGAACTGAGTATGTAATGTGGAAGCAATTGTGGAGTATTCCGCAGGTGGTAGCCAGGAGTGCCTTTATCAGCTCAGTCTGGTATGTCAACTGCAATCCTATTTGGGGATGATGGAGTTTGCTTGAGTCACTGACACTGTCGTTACATCCGGGCCCATTGCCTGTAATACCTTCCACATGGAGCTGCCTTTCCAGATGGTTCAGCAACTCGACCAGGTGCACAACTGAGTACTGCTTGATGCTCGGTAACGGGATCATGTGTCACCCATAATCAGCCACGTGCAGGCTCGGCAGTGCATTTCTGAGCCCAATTTAAAATGCTGGGAGTGACCTTTGAAGCCCTACATGGCGTGAGTCCAGGTAGTGCAAAGCGCTCCTTTCACCCACATGGCCCTGCCTTGTCTGGACCGCCATCAGAGGCCTTACTTGCGTGCCTACCCTGTAAGAACAATCAGACTAGCAGGGTCTTGTTGGTAGTGTCCCCACTCTCATTTGTGGAAATCTCTTCCTACTGATTCCTCTCAGTCCTTTCATTTCAGGCCTCCAGTCAGGCTCCATGCACTTGGCCTTTGTAAAAGAAAACAGAGAGCCACCCTGGGGGGGGGGGTTGTTCCTTTTTAGCATAGTTTTCAGATTCTCTTGCAAGCTGCCTGCAGAGGTTCCAGCATAAAAGGCTGGTTGTAAGTATGGTAAACCAGCTGTGATCTCTCCTCGGGACAACCCTATGAGAGCATTCAGGCAGAGAGGCAGTGACTAGCCCGAGATGTCATCCACTTTGTCACTGAGTGGACATGTGAACCCAGGTCTTGCCAAGTCCTAAACATTGCACCTGAATACATTTCCTCTCTCCTCCTTTCCTTTCCTCCTCAGTCAATCCTGTTCATAAAATGATCGATCTCATTCAACCACGAATAGCCCTTAGATCTGTTTTATCACTGCCAGGAAGTTATATAACTGAACACGCAACCTCATATAAGAGATCTGTGCTTTTTAGACTAGAGACCACAAAAATGGGCAAGATTCACCTTTCCTTACCTGTTGGGATTTCCCCTGCAATAGAAAAGAAGTCATTCAGACTAGCAAATATTTAGACCAGTACATGAAGGGATAAACACATCATAGCAAAAATGCGAAGGCAGAACGTCAAGGCAGATTTATGCCATGCGGCCGATTACATCTCAGAATTAGTCATGACAAAAGTACACCACTGAACCCATGCGATGCTTCTCCTGTGCCTCTGTGCTCGCTGTCTCTCTCTCTCTCTCTCGTAAACACTAATGCCTCCCTCTCCACCTTTCCATCTTGCCAGGCTGTTTGCTTGCTTAATCATCATGATACCACACAGACGGATGCTTCATCGCGCCACAAGGGGCTTCCGAGCTGCAACAGGGATTGCGACGTCTGCTCGCTCCCTGGCCACACTCCCTGCCAGGAAAAGAGGAAGCTCTGTCTAGGAGGGCTTTGCGAGGAAAATGAAGCCTGGCTGGCATACAAGGGTAGCCCGCACTCCCTTCTTTGATGCACGCACGCACACACAGGGCACACACAGGGCACACACAAAAGATTTCTTCTATGTTCAGAAAAAACGGCAGGCGCTTGCGACACCTTGGTGACAGATGTGGCATAAGCTATTGCGTGGCATAAGCTGTACTTCCCTTCCTCTGATGCAGGGATTTATGTTGAGTTGCAGGTCCACACACACACATACGCACCCTTCTCTGGTGGGAATGTATTTGTAAACAGTGATGGCACAGGGAAGCAAAATGCAGAAATTAGGACAGTGGCGACAAGGGAGAGGTCTTCCTCTGTGGTAGCTCCTTGTCTGGGCAACAACCTTCCCAGCTGCTGCCAACATGGTCATCTGTGTGGTTCCAGGCTAAGACAGTCTTTATGCTGAGGCTTTTGAATATTTACTTGGCTACCTGGGACTGAAGGGAATTACCTGTCCCTGTTGTTGTTGTTGTTGTTGTTTTGGCAAGGGCATTCTTTACTGCATGTTTTAACTGTTTTAAATTGTTTCATGTTCTTTGATTTTATACTACTTTTATTGTATTTTGTTGTCCTGCTTTTATGGATTGCTGTAAACTGCTGTGAGGCAGTGTAGAAATGAAATGAATTAATGAATGCATGCATGAATGAATGAGACCCTCTTAAAAGGGGCCATTCACAAAAGAGCTGTTGGGTGCTGATAATACAGACATCTGCTCATTGATAAAAGGGTTCTGGAGGTCTGCTGCAGCAGATTACAAAGCCACCTCTAGCAATGTCTATATTCCATTCAGTTGCTTGTGTGTGTAACGTAATTTTAAAGATTTTAACATTTCTTACTCAGTGAATTGTTCTTCCAAGGACTTCTCCTAGTGCCTGTCTGTCTGTCTGTCTGTGCGTGTGTCAACAAGAATCATACCTCTCCATTAAAGCTCTTGTCATGCATAACTGAACCTGCAATTTACTAGGGAAGAAGTACATGTTTACTAAGAAATATGTGTGCCGGTTTTCTGTATTCTCGCTGCTGGCAAACACAGGAAGGAAGGCGCCACTGTGCTCCTGTCTTGCTTGTGGATTCACACCGGGGCATCTGCTTAGCCACTGAGGATGCTGGGCCAGAGCAACCTTTCACTGAGCCGGCATGTTGCTTCAGAAGGACTTTGAAGACTGTCTAGTCAAACCCCGGCCCAGTGCAGGCTGTGCGATGCAGAATGTAGCGGAAGCATCCCTGACAAGGGTCATGAAGAGAACTGCAGGGCGATGCAGTCCATCCCCTAAAGAAGGCCGCCGCAACTGCAGAAGGCCAACTAGTGCCAGAACACTTCTAGCGCTAGCTCTGCTTCTTGCCGTCTCCACTCTTTCGTTCTGAACCAGCCTCTGAAACAACAGGGAACAAGTCTGCTCTTACCTCCTTGGACCAGCCCAAAGCATTCTCACATCTCCCCTTAATTTTCTCTCTTCCATGCTAAACATGCCTAGATCTTTCAACCTTTCCTCATACAACTTGGCTTCCAGACTTCTCTCCATCCTGCCTGATCTTCTCTGGATAAGCTTGAGTTAGAGAAGGCCCTTCCTGAAACACAGAAACAAAGCAAGTCAGAAGGAGTCTCCTGGGCCATCTAGCCGGACCCCCCCACCCCCGATCCAGCTGGCTCCACTCATGTCATCTCCCAGACAGAGCATTCAAATGCAGCCTGACTCATCCAGAGTAAAGCAAAACAATTACTTAAGTGAGCTCAGTAGAACTTACTCCCAGGAAACTGTGTTTAGGATTGCAGCCTAAGTCCCACCAGTCCTGATGGGACTTCAGAGAGGAGAAATGCTTAGGATTACACTGTAGAAAACTGAAAGGAACCAAGCTGGCTGTACTTGCTCATTTGTTCTGCCTGCCTGCCTGCCTGCCTACCTGTCCCTCCGGCCCACATGCGTCACATTACCAACCAGCGGGACGTGAAGGACCGCGGATCAGTGGCAGATCACGCTTTGCACGCAGAATTCCCCAGCGTGATCACCAACATCTCCAAGTAGGGATGAGAAAGGTCCTGCCTGAAACTCTGGGGAGCTGCTGCCAGTCCAAGCTGACCATATGGGGCTGGATGACCCATGGGGCTGCCTCAGTTTCAGGTAGCTTGCCATGTTCCCATATATGTCCCAGTGAGGCAGCGTTTCATGTGCTGCCTGTGTTCTATTCGGAAACATTCGAAAAGAGCACAGTGGAAGCAAATGCATCCTTGTCAGCACAATGCGCAGCTGCTCGGCCTGAGTGAAGTCCCAAAGAGAATTCCAAGGAAAGCACATCCCTGCCAGCCGACATCTTTGTCTGATTTTCCTCACAGCCAGCCGCTCAACCCTTATCGCACTTCTGCTTCGCTCTCCCACATCTACCCGCTGCAGAGCAGAATGAGGGAGATGCTTGGGGACAGGAAGAGGGGCAGGAGGGAGAATTATGGGCCTGCCCTGCGCACCCCAAGCTAGCTGGCTGCCTTCAGGTCCAGCGTCCTGGACACTGTCCCATGACAAGGAGATGCAGCAGCCAGTCTGGCCCTCCTTTGTACATGGAAGAGGAGGATCATCGTTTTGTTTTTCACTCAGGCAGCAAAATATCTTGGACTGGCTCTGCCAAGCACAAGAAGAATCTTGGCGCATCATATTCAGTCAGGTCCAAATGGATGGATTGGTCTTAGCTATTCAATGCACATGGGTAGCATTAACCTTGGAAGCAACATCTTGCCTGGTTAGACTATTCATTCATCAAGTCCTGTGCTGCTTACTCTGACAGGCAGCCAATGGCCAGAGGGACAGGCAGCAGTTTCTCCCATCAACTGCTGTGTGATCCAGGGGTTGCCAAGGTTTGAATCTGGGACCTTGGGCATCCGATAATCTTGCAGACATGCTTGGAATTAAGTCCCATGAACTCAATGGGGCTCATGAATAAGACACCATAATTACTGGTTGCGAGGGTAGAACTAAGGGAACTACTAATCCTTGATTAATCATCAAGCAACACAGGGCAGTTTCCTTCCTCGGGCTCACATTTTGTTGTGTAATTGTTGGGTAATTTTCATCCAAGCAGACCTACAATCTAATTCTTCTAGGCCATTGCCATCCGTAAAGAAGTAAACAATGTCCCCAGATTTCATCCACCTGCATTTACCATTTGCTCTCTGTAAACAAAATATGCCTGGGACGTGAATCATCCCCAGTTCTGGCTAACCATGACCATTGTTTGTTTTAGTTTTTGTTAGCCCAAGCAATGCAGACAGATTGGGACACATTCTTATCCAAAACCTGACAAACAGAAGCCTTCTTAGACTCACCAATCCAAGCCAAGTGGAAGCTGATGGTGGATTATTAGTATTGCAAGAAACCCAAGGGCCTTAACAGATTTCTCCTCCTCTCTGTTTTATCCTCACAACAACAACCCTGCGAGGTAGGTTAGGTTGAGACTGCATGACTGGTCCCTAATCACCCAATGAGCTTCATGCCTGAGTGGGGACTACAGTACAGACCTCCTGAGTCCCAGTCCACCACTCTTAACCACAATGCCACACTGGCTCTGCATAGATACAAAGTGGGAAATAATGTAAACAGAAATACAACATATCTGATCGTAGTGCGGAGGACTACCAGGTGAGCTATGTGCCCGCCCTTTTGGTCTCCTGCCCACATGTTCACTACGGATGAACAATAGTTGTGATGTTTTTCTTTTCCTTTAAACTGGAAATGGGCCAGGTAACCACTCGGACTGAGGGCATCTGCACATAGAAGATAGTTCCATGGCAATCCTTCAAATAGAGGACTGTTCCCAGTGGAAGAGGACATGTGGCCACCTTAGCAAGCAGAATGAGTTCCTTCTATCCATCTCCCCTTTGAAGATGCAGGGCAGATAGCTGGACCAACCTGTATGAGTCACAGTTCTCCAAGTATCCTTTTAAGAACGCAGATGCAAAGCGGAGGCTCTTCTGACATGGCCTCTTTTCCTTGGAAGATGCACGAGCTGAGATCATGGAACAGGATGTAAAATCGCTGCCTCATTGCACACAACACCAGCCCATGGGGGGACGCAGTGCTGAGCTTAACTGATTTTGTGCAAGACGGGCTTCTTCACAGACACAGCAAAATAGCTCTAAGTCTGCCTCTTTAGAAGAAAGCCTTCATTCATTTCATGAGGTCTGGAGAGAGAACAAGGAAGGTTGTTAGCAATTCAGATGTTTGTCTTTCCATTTGCTTGTGTGTTTTCACCCCCGCCCACCTTCTGCTCAAATAAACCCTTTCTCCAGTTTATTTATAATTGAAAAGCTCTGGGGAGATTTTCCAGCAGCTCTGCCTTGTGTAAGCTGTTGCTTCCTCATTTCTGCCCTGGATTGCACCATAAGGCATTTCCTCTTTTCACACTCCAGTAACAGCCCCTCTCCTCCTCTGTTTCCAGAGATGACATCAGTTTTCCTTGCCAGCTTTCCCATAAAGGGAATTGAATAGAGATCATGCTTGCCACTTGGACAATATTGCGGTAGGATCCATGAATTTGAAAAGGCCTGGGTCTCACGAATAGACTGTGGGATATGAAGTTTAAAAGCTCATGTACAGATATATCAAATTAGAAACAGGAGAAAACAAACAATTTGACCTAGCTTCCTTGACCCATGTGTGGAGCAAAAGAATGTGCCAATTAAACCAGAACAGCTCCCACCACATGAACTAATAAACAACTTCCTCGAGTCTTTAATATGGGCTTCGGGTTTTTGAGACTCCTTGGGCTAGCGACCCAAAATGGACTCCAACCCTCAGTCAATCCACCTTCTGACTGCCATGATCACTGTATAAGAATTCATTTTTCCCCACGAGGCATAATAAAATGTCCCATGCACACTTCTGAAAGTTAATGCAAGCAAGAGCATCTTTGTTGGCAAATTTTGCCATTTTCTGAATCCGCATTTGTGCAAAAACTGCACATTTTTAAAGTCCACATTTTTCTCCTAGAATAGGCAATTTCCCACTTTACCCTATGAAGTGTAGCTTTTTGCATGCTCTTTAAAAATGTGTATTTCCCTGGTTGACATGCATACTTGCCCCATCCAATTGATATGAAAGCAGAGCACATCAAGCACAGGAAACAAGCTGAGCTGAACTTCGACCTGATGTTTGGAGGACTGTTCTGATTACAGAAATAGCTTATTTGCCCACCGTTGTCATCAGCCATGCTTGCTCCTCTTCCTTCTCAGTGTTGCCACCAGTTGCTTGCCTGACAGGCTGAGAACCAGCGATCAAGTGGGCAGTGGCATCTCCTGTCCCTCCTCCTCACCACCACCCTTTTCTGGACAGAGCTGAAAGGCTGGTAAACTTGCAGGCTCCAATGGAAAAGGGAAGGAGAAGGCCCAGGGAAATCTTGTCAGTGGACCAGGCTGAGTCTGGATTTCGGGCAGGTGCCAGTACTCCGTACCTTTGATGTCTCTATCCTTCTCTTTCCTTCTCTTTCCTTCTCTTTCCTGTCCTGTCCTGTCCTGTCCTCTCTTTACTCCCGTGTCTATTTTCCCCCTTCTCTGTATTTCTCCCAGCTCCTTTTCCATCTCCCATAAGACGTGAGAACTAACAAGCAACTTTCACTGAGCGAAAATGCAAAACTGGAGAACTGTTTTGGGAGGGGAGGGTTCTGTGCATGTATGTGTGGAAGAAACTGGAAAACTTCAGCTAGACATGTTGTTTGAAAGCTGAAAAATGAGAAGCATTTTTTCCGACAAAAATGCATGCATCAGGTTACCTCCTCCTCCTCTGTTCAAAAGTTGAGGTGGGCAGAAAATGATATGGATGGGTGGATATTGAGGGGGGGGGGCATGCTCATTCTGGGACCGGGCCACAGTTGAGAGAGGCATGGATCCAGCTTGAAATGGGATGGGTCCTTTGGAACTGCAAGTATTTGAATACCAAGTCCCTCTGTTCTGATTTTGCCCCATCACTAGGATTAAGTGTCTGGAAAATGCCTTCATCTAAGTATTGCACACTATTTATGATGTGTCGCTATGCAAGGTGAGTGCCCTTCGAAGCTGCACCATGTATTTCATTTTGGAGAGACACCCTATGGATTTAGTCTCCTTGATGAAACAATTCATCACAACAACAGGGGGGGATAATGGATGTCTTGATGGAGAACTCTAGTTGCGATTTGGGAGGAGGTTTTAGCTGCTCAATAATGTCAGAAAGCTAATAGATGTTGGTATCTTTGCAGATCATCACATCTGCCCTTTAATATTTTATCCCAGGGAGAACAACACTCCACAGAAGCAGATTGTGTATGCCAGAGGATTTTGCTAATGGATCATTCCTGCAATTGTGCAGGTGGGCAAAAGTCATGCTTCATGTTGCTTCTCTGGTGATAACGTGAGTCATAACATGCCAACGTATCAGCCAGCCCGCCTCCAGATTTTGGAGGACTCTTGGGCAAGGCTCCCTCAGTGGCTCTCCGAGCTGACTTTCTCATCACGATGCTCACTGGCTGCTTGTGCTCCTCCTCCTCTTTGCCGTCCTGGGTACCACTGGCTTGCACGCTTGCCAGGCAGAAAGTCAAAGAGCAAGAGGTCCGGGCTTCTCCTGCTCACCCTGCCAGCACTGTCTGGGCCAGAGTGTGACGCAGGTGAACAAGCAGGCTGCAAGGATGCAATGAAGGCGCACGTCCAGGGATGCTTGACCCTGATGGGCAGTGGGCTCCATCGATACCCATGACATTTATTTATTTATTTGTTTGTTTGTTTTGAACATTTCTATGCTGCCCCATTCTCAAAAAGCCTTGGGGCGGCTTACAAAACAAATAAACAAACAATCATACAAATAACCTTAAAAATCCAGAGACCTCTCGGCATAAATATAAAAACCAATAAATAAATACAATTAACAATTAACAATTAAAATAACTTTTAAATAAAAAGGTCTTGGCCTGGCGCCGAAAAACAAATAATGATGGTGCCAGGCGGACCTCTCTGGGGAGCGCATTCCAGAGGTATTCATGATATTCATGATATCTACCCATGATGCTAATCCTGGTTTCAGGACCGGCTTAGGAGGCAGCTTTCTAGAGCAAGTCAGGAGCTAGGAACCAGGGCCAGAGACCTACAATATGGGGGTCCTGTTCTAGATTGTGCCACCAAAAATGCTGTTGGTGGAAACATGAGACAGGGTTTATCTGCAGCAGCACCCTGATTATGGAACCCTCTTCCAAAAGAGATAGTCCTAGCCCCATCCATGATGCTGTTTAGGTGGGCAGGGAAAGATTTTTAATCCAACTTTGTTTTTAAAATTGATGCTTTTAATTCTGCTGTTTTGATTTTAACATCAATTATTTTAATTATTGTTTTATAAATGGGCTCAGAGCCCTTGTTAGGGTTAAAACATGGTAGAAAAACACACAGAGATTTTTAAACGTTGGTGCACCAACATGGGTGTGCCGCTAAAACAGGTGAAAGGCAATTGGTAATATACTTTGTGTGTGAGTTAATGGACTTAGGTTCCACTGATTTCAGTGGGTCTGCTTTCAGTAGGATTAAGTCTAGCTCCAATTTGACATCATGTGTGCATGCCTTTTCCTCACTGCTCTTGTGTTACTGGTTTTGTTGCTTTCTTCTTTTAACTCTATTATTATTATTATTATTATTATTATTATTATTATTATTATTATTGCATATTCCCAGTATTGGAACTCAAGGCAGATTACAACATTTAAAACTTGCATCATTAAAACATTAAAAGAAATATACACAAATTAAAATATAATTAATCCAGCCAACATATTAAAATTATATAAATATCAACATCAAAACAGCAATAAAAACAATAGAGACAACAGAACTAGTCAATGCAGTCTCACAGGCTACCAGAAGAGAAAGGTCTACCAGAAGAGAAAAGTTTTTGCTTGCCTCTGAAAATATAACAAGTAGAGTGACAAGCTCTGGGCAGGGAGTTCCACAGCCCTGGGGCAACCACCAAGAAGGCCCTGTCCTGCCTTCGCACCAAGCATGCCCGTGAAGAAGGTGAGCCTGAGAGAAGGGCTTCACCTGAAGATATTAAGGTATGAACAAGCTAATTGGGCAGAATACAGTCATTCAGATCGCCTGGCCCTGAGCCATGCATTTTAGCTCACAAGCAGCACTCTGCGTTGTGCGTGGAAATTGTCTGGCCCCCGCAGTCGGTTCCAGGCAGCAGTGTGGCAGCAGCTCTCTGACCCAGCGGGAGTCTCTAATCCCTCTTCAAAGCCACCCCCACACAGAGTACATTACGGTAATTTAGTCAACTCATGGATAGAAAAGATAGAACGGGAAGATAAATGTATTCTGAATAAGTAATAAAAACATAAATTGCCTTGCCAAGTCATGTGGAGAATCTTAGTGCACTTTTGCAGTCCAGGAAAGGCGAGGAAAAATGAGGTTCCCTGCACACTTTGGTCTGATAAAGCAGACTCCGCCAGCTGGGGAAGTTGGCCAGTGCCTCCCTGCATGGGCTTCCTGCCTCATCCTGCCGAGGAAACGGAGCAGCCACTTCCAGGACTACCCTGCTCTGAAATACCCGATGGGTCCTGAAGCTGCAGTTCACCTTGTCTTGCTTCTGGGGTGGGACTGGCGAATTCTGCTGCCATCATGGTCCCCAGATGGTGCTGGCGCCTGGCATCACTTGTCCCACATGGCGGGCTACCGCCAGTGGAAGCCTCTCCATAAAATGTTGCTGGGCCCTGGACTGATTCCACCCTCCCGTTGCATCCTCTTGGACAGGAAGGAACACAAGTAGGAGTCTTCTTGTTTTTGAGCTGCCCTTGAGCAACAAGACCTTTCTGACCTTCCAGCATCTTCCCGTATCCTCCTCTGTTCCTGGCAGATTTCTCATTGACTTGCTCTGCCAGTTTGTTATAGTCCCGATCAACCTTTTGGTCCCAGCAGCTTGCAGTCCTGGGTGTCCTCTGGCCATTGCCCATCCCCATCCCAGGCAATGGTTTTATTTCTGAATTTTGTACTGAAAAGCACAGGGAATGCACAGCTGGGCTCAGTTTTCAGTTCACTTATGCCTTTCCCCCATCCACGGCTGAGCAAATGAAAATAGATAAAAACCACAGTGGAAAGGGCCATCTTGAATTGATCTTATGCAGGGTTCCATCAAGATCCTGGATGTTTATTGATGCACCTGTACAAAAAAGGCAAAACTGAGGCTGTCGTAATTTGGACACATCATGAGAAGGCAAGACTCAGAGAAGACAGCCATGCTAGCGAAAATCGAAGGCAGAAGAAGAAACGGAAGAGCGAACAAGAGGTGGATGGACTCTCGAAAGGAAGCCACAGCCTTGAACTATGCAGGGCTGCCATGGATCGGACATTTTGGAGGGCTTCCACTCACAGGGTTGCCATAAGTCAGAGACAACTTGATGGCGCACAACAACAACAACAGCAGCAGCAGCAACAAACCTTTGTGGACCGAGGAGAAAGAACAGCAGCAAAAAGAGCAAACCTGATCTGAGGCCTCGGTATGGATGTTCTTTAATGCAGCTTATGTCAGGATGTGTGCATCCAACCCTACTCCCCCTACACCCATACAAAGAATCTGGTCACATTCACACATGATCGAATCAAACTACTGCTTTATTCGACATGTTTTACACTTTTGTAAAAACATCTTTTATCCACTTGAGTCCATTGGTAACAGGCAATTGCCAAACATGTGCATGTTCTGATTGTGGAATTTATTACCATGGTTGGGTCCTTTTTACTCCCATTTCACCCATGGAAAAACGGAGAGTGGCTTTCCATGACTTGCCCAATGCACCACGGCTGACTGGCGAGTCTGCACCCAAATCCCTGCATTCCAGGACCAGTGGCATTGCCCACCTTGACTTCCAGCCCACTCACACGTACGGGTCTCTCGCTCTGTCTTGCTCACCCACCGCATCGCACTTTTTGTGGGGTGACAGCACTAAGGACAGGAGGAGGTTTTGTAATATCTAGTTAACTGAAAAACACACAAGATGAAAGTGAAGGCGGAGACAGACAGGTAACGCACCTGCTCCAACTCTCCAAGACTGCTTCTTGCTGTGTTCTCCCCCCCACCTTTCGGGGTCACATTGCATTTCTTCTCCTTTGCCTGCCAGAAATTACACTGCGCCCCATTCCTTGCAGGAAACAGTGACCTACCTGAGGCCATTGCATGGCGGAGCAACTAGCCATCAAAGACCAATCAGCAAACAGCTTCAAGCAATCTGCTACCCAAAAGCCAAGAAGGAACGTCATTTTGCATTGCCCAAAAGGCATGCCTGCCACAATATATGCTATCTCATCAGGCTTGCCTCTGAATATATCATTAGTATGTTGAAAATCAACTTCACGCGGCAGGGCACAGGGAGCAGGTTGCAAAAGATGTCGAAGACAGTTTTTGTAATCAACAAACAGAAATGTAAAAAGAACAGGAAGAGAAAGAAGAAAAGGCTATTCGATCGAATTAATCCAATCCTTGCAGGATATGACGCATGATTTTAGGGAATTTCCTTTGTTTTTTCAAAGGTGCATTTTCTCACAGGAGGTGGGTGTTGAACAAGAATTCCACAGGAAAGTCGCATAGCAAATCTGTGAGTGCCGTTCTCTTTGAGCCTCTTACAAATCCATGGCCCATGTGAATGGCTTGTGCTACCCTTCAATTCCACAGGAAAGGGCTATAAATAGAGGAAGGGAAGCAAAACAAGGAAGCCTGGCTGTGGAAGAGGTGGGGGATATGCTGAAGGAATCAATGGAGACAGTTCCCTATATGAGAGAGAGAGAGAGAGAGAGAGAGAGAGAGAGAGAGAGAGAGAGAGAGGCGCCTCAAAGAGTACTTGGCATTCCTCCATAGCATCACTTGAAGAGCATTACCCAGTGGTGTGAAATATCATACTGGAGGAGAAAGACCATCTATCTTTCTAGCAAGTGAATAATTCAAAGGAAGGAATTTTTAAAGGAATAGGCAACTTTCAGAGCTTGGCTGAGGAGACTTTGTCCCTCCAGATGCTGCCGAACTCCAGATCCAACTCCAGGTCATGGCTGATGGGAACTGCAGCCCAACAACCCCTGGAGGGCCACATACTCCCCATCAAGAGCAAGACTGGGAGGCCACTGGACTGCATCATAGTCAAGACAGTATTGGACTACCTCTTGTGCAGATGCTCGAACAAACAGTCTGTTTTATTTGTGTCCAATCTTTCCAGCCAAACAGTGGTGCTACAGATGGCTAACCAAAAAAAAAAAAAAAAAAAAAAATCCAGATTAAAAGCAAAATCTATACAGTTTGTATTTGTATAGAAATAAATGCATAATACAAATGGCCTGGGAGGCCCCTTCTGAGTCGCTCTGTTTCTATATAAATACATTATACAAATAAATACAAGTAAGAGCATTAACAACAAAACAATAAAAGAGATGAAGAACTCAGCCGGTTACAAATATCCTTCAGCAATATACTGTCTCATATATTTTCATTGTATAAGTTTTCATTGTCATGAGCGGCATTCAGTCCTAATATTGGGAAAGGGCAGAATATGATGATGCTGCTGATCGTCAAAGACCAGTGTAAATAATACTAAGAACAACAACAACAACAACTTTTCTAAGAGGAGGAAACACAGCACTTTCTTCTATCTTACTCTGGCATATTTTTTCTGTTTCTCGTTGAGGGTGTGGAGCTGCACAACGGTAGAACTGTGGATTGTTGGATCTACTGGATCCACCAGCTACACTGGACTTGGCTTCCAGCAAGCAGTAGCACTCCCAATCAATATTCCTCCTCAGAAGTAAACCCCCCAGGCTGGTAATTTCTAGCAGAACCCTAGGCCCCTCCAAGACAGCGGATCTGGTGCTGCAGGCAACGTAATTTGCTCCGACATCACGGCTGTTCCGGGATTTGTTCTTTGATGGGACATGAACTGTCAGCACAACTAAACTTGAACTTGGAGATCTGGGGCAAACTGCACAACCTGTTCCTGCCAGGTACCCGTACAAGGCACGCCAAGGAGATGGCTCCAGGGCCGTTCAGCCGTCGTAATTTGAATCGTGGTCAGTGTACTCCTGCCCTCTGTACGCATGAACTCTTCTGCGAGGGCTCCTGAACACAGCTGTGTGCTCACGCATGTCAGAGCATACCTGCACTGGAGGAGAAGCATCATTTCATTGCCCACAAAAAAATCTCTGTTATGCTGATGGTGTGCTAATGCGCATGCACCTAAGACTGCAGAGAAATCCAGGGAGATTGCAAGATTTTAAAAGTATACTCTGTTCATTCAAGCGCAAAAATCCACAAATCCACATTGACAATTATAGCAAGGCTAGCACATTTTCATGCCTGTAACCAATCTTGTATCCATTCCTTTAATACAATGGATGCCTGTCTCTCTTTTCCTTTCTTTCTTTTTAATCCCTAAGTCCATACACTGTAAAAAGATTCAATGAAATTCATCCTCTGAAACAAACCAAGAAATGTTATATAACAAGAACAACCCTTTTATTTTTCCCACTTAGGAAGCAAACCACTAGATCCACGTGCCATTCCTTTAAACCTGAATACGATTTTTAAATTGTGCCAGCCAGTGTCTCAGAAAGGTTTCCTTGCAGAGAGAAGCAGCCTTTGTGGATGCCTTTCTCTCAGCACGTTGCATAACCCTCCACTGGATTCTGCATTCCTGTTTCACATCCAATGTGCAAAACAGAGTGGCTTGGGTATATTCCCAGGGTGAGAGAGTCACACCATATACCGTATTTTTCGCTCTATAAGACGCACTTTTCCCCCCCTCAAAAGTAAGGGGAAATGTCTGCGTGTCTTATAGAGCAAATGTGTGTGTGCCCGACGCCCGTGACGCTGCTGGCCTGCCTGCACCACGTGGCACCACCTGGCCGGCACGCGCTCAGCACGCCCTGCTCCACCCGCCCCCCGGCACAGATGAGAGCTGTGCTGCTCAGGGGGAGCGGAGCAGAGGAGGAGGAGCCGTGGGCTTTAACCCGCCCACCACACGGAGAGACGGACTGCTCACCCCCACCGCCCGGGAAGACCTGCTGCTGCTGCGCTGCCCGGAAGACCACCGCCAGCATGCCGCCGGCCCGGCTGCACCACACCTGGCCGGCACATGCTCAGCGCGCCCTGCTCTGCCCCTCTCCTCCGGCGCATGTGAGAGCTGTTAATCACAGGTCGGTGTGTGTTTTCAAATGGCAACCCGTCTTTTAATGAAGCTCATGGAGAAGTGATGGGGAATGTGCCTGTGATTATCAGGAAGCTTTCCATGGATCCCTCCTCTAAAAAGTAGGTGCGTCTTATGGTCAGGTGCATCTTATAGAGTGAAAAATACGGTAAATGAAACATCTGATGAAGAAAGAGACCTTCCCTCCACGCTCCCCCTAAATCAAACGCACAATAAGTTACTCCTCTAGCCAAAGGCCATGAATACTCTCCAGAAGAGAGCAGGTGAATAAGATAAAAATGCTACAAGAGTGCATGATATTAAACACCATTCTCATCACATGAAACCTGAAGTGCATGCAGCAGCTATCTTCTCAGAACATGCACAATGTACTCACATACACAACTTGCCAAATCAGAGCAAAGTGCCATCCCCTCCCTTATTTTCACCCCACCTTCTTTCCTGCAAGCTTACACAATCCTTCTCGCCATGGATTATGGAGACTGCAGTCCAGTTATCACAGAACCCCGTGAGACAGCCAGGCCTGAGAGTCAGTGGGGACTAGAACCCATCTTTCATGTGACTTATCTCCAAGCAGGGATACTGTAAGGTGCCACGGAAGTCCTGAGAGCCACAGCTGATGTCCTGATAGCCCTGATATTGTTAGTGCATTGATTACACTCCTAAGTCCCCTGATACATCAAGTGTTTTGTACGGTACACAAAAGAAAAACATAAGATACAAAGTAAGATAAGATTAAACAAATCCAATAAAACCACTGCCTGCACATTATTTAAAAAAAAGGCATAGAACCAGCGGCATGGTTGAAAATGTGCCAAGGCTTAAAAGCACCAAAAGCAGTAAAACCAGCTCCTAAAATGCCAGGGAGTGGGAAGGAATCCTCACCTGGCACTGAAAGCCGAAAGTGTAATCACTTGGCCAGCCTCTTTGGGGAGACCATGCCGAGATGGGACGTCACCAGCAAAAAGCCTTTCCCGAAAAAAGGGTTTTAGGGCCTGGAAATTAAGTCTTATAATGAGAGGTGGAAAGAACCATTGGCCATTTCCTCTGCTTTTGTACAGTTTGCCCAATCCGATTCTGGAACCTGAAAAATGTAAACTTTTATGCAACATGGCATGATTGTTATGGGTGGCATTGTTTTGGAAAAGGAAATTTTTCGCTTAACTCTTTACATCGACCAGTTAACAAAATTTAAACACACCCGTCAACACTGCTGTAACTCTTCCTAAAGATGTTTAATTGGAAAGTAAATCGCATTGATTGCAGCCTAAAGGCTGTAATTTTACTTCTGGTAATGTTATCTATTCTGATTCCAGTTTTATTGATCCTACAGTTTTATTGTATTTCTGTTAGTGATATTGGAGAAATCCGCACAGATTCAGGCAAGATTTCTTTTGATTAAACCTTGGACTCAGCAGTGGACCAGCTTTTCACATTAACTACTTCATGTTGGTGCTAATTCAGATTAACAAACATGCATTTGTGCGATTCTACAAACAATATTAATGCACTAATGTATTAGAGTTCTAATGCAAATTAGTGCAAATAGAATGAAATTCCAGGTTTCAAGCTATGATTCCATCATTGAATGGATGACAGAATGAACGAGGCTTGACAACCTACTAAACTCAGATGGGACATATTTAACAAAATCTGTACATCCTGAAACATATAATGTCTTTCAGTGTATCCAGCATTTGATCCATATCTTCACAAACTGAACTATGACTTCTTCTCTTCAGCTCTTCCTCTCTCTATCTGATCCTAACAGTATCTTGGACTGCACAACCCAACTCTGTGCTTTTCCGTTCAGCACTCAGAGGCCTGTGGCGATGAGCTGCAGTTTTACTTTTTCAGTCCTTTTATTTATTGATACCAAATATTTGCCTGGCGAGTGTATCTGCAGGGGATACATCAGGACCTCAGTATATGACAAAGGATTATAGGCAGCTGTGTTTGCATTGAAAAATATTTACTTTTTTGCCAGGAAGAAAGAGAAATTCAGAGATCAAAAGGCAAGGAAAGAAATGCTGCATTTATTGTAGAGTTTGAGCATATTGAGCTCATGGGCTGCTGAGGCTTTCAAAGATGCTAGAGCAGGGGTCTCAAACTCGCGGCCCGCGGGCCAATTGCCGGGACGGGTGGGGCACAGGGGAGGGGCCCTGTGGCCTTCAAAGCGCCGGCGGCACCTGGGCCGGCCTCCAGGAGCGACGCAGGATGAGCGGCCCACCACCACCACGGTGGTGGAATACTTGATGCGGCCCAACCTCACCCAGACTCTACTTCCAGCAGCCCCCAGGTAAGCTGAGTTTGAGACCCCGGTGCTAGAGAAACTCCTGGATACAGGAGTCTTATGATCAATGCGGCATCTGTGCTTTATGACTCAGACTTCCATATCTTGCTAATTTGCAGACTTGAAATATAAGCCAGACAATTTATCAAGCTGGACACTGCACTCCAAGAGAAACAAGATTTTTCAGGCATGGAGAAATAAAGTTGTTTACCTGTTTCCAAAGTTGTAATCCTGCCCTCCAATCTTCTGCCTTCTGCTAGAAGCCTTTGCATTGGAAAGACAAAACTGGCGTTCACCAGGTCCCCTTCCAGTCCATCTGGCAGCAGCTTTGTAGGGTTTCAGACAATTCCTGAAAATGCCAGGAATCACACCTGGGACTTTCTGCACGCAAAGGAAAGGCCTCCCCCTGTGGTACAGACCCTCCCTCAGTTCCACAGTGAAACCCTCAGCCAGCCACAGCAGCACATTCTGAAGACGTAGCCTGACCCACCTGGGGCCACAGGGTTGGGCAAGGCTGGCTTAGTTCATCAAGAACGAGGGACATTTACAGAACCATAATGGTTACACTCAGCATTGCCCCAAAGAGGAGATGCGTTACACAAAAAAGCGAACCGAGGAGGATGTCCATTTGCATGCATTGCTCCTCAGCGAATCTATATGTATAGATGCAGATTTAGACATTAAAATTATATGAATTATGTCTCCCCATTGTGGAGAAGCCAGACTGGGTAACCCAGGAATGGCTCAGATGGCTGTCCAGGTGCTAAGCTGTTGGATGGGCAACTTGATGCTTCCCTTCTTCTGACTCTTCAGTATTAAATCTGACCTGCTGGACCAGCCATGTGCTCTGACAAGTCTTCAGATAGAGAACAGCCCTTTGTAAAGTACAGTGTGGCTACCCTAAGATTTGCAGTCCAAATGTCCACTGGAAACCATTCAACGGGGCCTCCACTGAGTTAATAGGGGTGATTGGAACTCACAGATGAGTTAGAAATCACACCCATTCTCATTACTTTGTTAGACCCTGATCCTCAAAATATTTTTCTGATGAGACATCAGGTTTGGATGGCAGATGACTCTGAGTCCAGCTGATACAACATGGCCCTGATTTTGATGAAGTTGCAGCTGTTTATCACAGAGAGACAGGAGGGAGTATTGTCGGGGGGACCACTGAGCCCTTCAGTGAATGGGCTGGCTGTGTGATTTATGGTTTCAAGAATTAGGAGGCTGCACAAACCGAATTGATGCTCCAAGACACTGGCAACCATCGTTCACTCTTGTCCTAATTGTCATAATTAATCACACCCACTTAAGCTTCAATTTTAAAAGGCTTTTCCACCCCCTCCCGTGCATACTACAAATGCACGGAAATCATTCATATGCATAGATGATACAAGCGTGATACATTCACAACTGTAACTGTGGACACAAGCTAGAAAATGTTATTTGAAAATCTTAGCAATTTGACTAATGTGCCTTCACATTTGAAAAATGCATCTTTAAAAATGCATATTTTTTACCCTGTAGGTAATCAGTGAAAGTGCAGACTTTTGGAAAGGACCCAATTGTTTTATACCTTTTTTCCTATTTGTTTTGCACAGTTTTCCCATTCACAGAGACAAAGAGATCATAAATAAATCCCATAGAGATCACATGGAGAGACATTCATCAGGTTGAATTCAGAGAATTTGGGTAAATGCCAACATCACTCATTTGCAAATAGCATGTTGCCTACAGGTAAGTTTGCCACAAGAGCCCTCCTTATTTCAAAGACAAGGAGAAACGTCCCTCTCTCTAGGGTAATAATTTTCATTTATTGCATTTCTATATTGCCCAACAGCTGAAGCTCTCCAGGCAGCTAACAAAGACTAAAGCCTTAAAAATTCAGCAGAAAAACCGCATACACACAAACATATCACACATATTTATCTTAAAGCAATTTTAAACAAACAGCAAGAAAAAAAGTCAAGATCTGGTGTACAATGTCAGTATATCCAGCCAAATACCTGAGAGAAGAGGGAGGTCCTAGCACTTGAGAGTTAACGCAGTGATGTTGATACTGGAGAGACCATTCCATAAGGTCCAAACCCTCACCGCTGCCTTTTGAGATTCCTCCAAGCTGGTTTCCTCTTGAAGCTTCAGGTTGCAACTTCCATAATCTTTTGCTAAGTAGCTGGGTCTGATGGGGAATCCAAACATCTGTGGGAAATAAGTTATAGAGGTTCAGATAGAGTAGAAATATTAAGTACAAGTTCCTCGAAATGCAGAAACAAACTTTGCAAATCATAGTCAATTAGTATGAGTCAGAGCCGAATGGTTAGATAGACCGAGGCCTAAACGAAGAGGCAGTGTCATGGGGCAGCTGAAGAAATGCAGGCAAAGGGCAAAAAGTCTACGGGTCAAATCAAGGGGTGTTTTGTGCTCAGCTATGGAGACAGGGCAAGCATTAATTTTAAGTAAATCATGAGATGTAGGTTGACTGAATGTTATTTTATATGAACTCCTCCTTTTTATGCTCACAATAAGCTTGTAATTTCTCCAGACTTTGCTCCAAGACATCTTCCTGTTGGAGAACCCGCAGGTGGTCTCTCCCACAGCACTGTGACAATAAAGAACTGATGGTCTAAATCTCAACCGTTTGTTTGGGTTTCTATTTTATGGGACGGTTTTCTGCCACATAAGCTAGTGCCTGCCAGATGTTTTGGACTTCAACTCCCATCAGCCCAGCCATTGTGGTCCATGGTCAGGAATGCTGGGAGCTGTTATCTAAAACATCTGGAGGTCCCCAGCTTTAATGCATGATCTAAACTGACTGCAGAGGCCCTCTCTCAGATCCAGCTGTTCCAACAACCAGAGCTCTCCTTTAGTACAGGACACTGCCACATGCAAGGAAGCTCAAGAACATGAACGCTAAGGCTGCAAAAGTGACCTTGGAGAAGGGGTGAAGAGGGTACTCTGGGGCGAAGATGGGGAGGAAGCCAGCACCTCCAAGATGTGACATATGGAAATGCCTCAGCCCCCTTCCCTCCCATTCCAAGATGCCACACTTAAGCCAGTGGCAATCAGCTGTCCGCCTTTTCTGCAGGGCAGGAGAAGCACAGAAGCCACCTTCTCCCACTTTGCATCAATGCCCCAAATCCAAGCCAGAAGGATTGCAGGTACCTCCATCTGCACCCCTAATCCTGTTAGGAGTGATTATTATTATGTATCGATTACATTTCTGCGCCACAGCCAAAGCTCTCCAGCAGTTTACCACAATCCAAGAAGCAGACAATGAAACATCAGACAATCATCAGAAAATCAGCTGTTCAAAACAGCAAAGATAAGTACTAACAAAGAATGACTCTGAGAAACATCTGGGCTGGGTAATCCCCTCAAGTCCCTGGATATCCATACAAGCCTTTAAAGGCTTCCGCATCAAGGGCCATCTTAATCTGATGCTGAAATATGACTCTTATTACTATTCATACATGACATTCATGCCTCGCCTTTCTCCCTCTTGCAGGGAACTCAAGGGTCTTCCCAGGTCCTCCTCCGCTCCCTTCCATTCTCACAACAACCACCCACTGGTTGTCGCCTCTTGCAACTGCCGGCAAAGTATTTGGAACTGTTCCTCTGCCAGATGGGTCCTTCAGCTCCAGGGCCACCTACCACTAACGGGATGAGGGACGAAGCCTGATCTTGTTCCTTTCAAAATGGGAGCGTGGTTTATTGAGGCCTGCTGGTTCGAGTGTTGAACCGGGACTTAGTGTGCCAGATTCTAGTTCCTCCTTGGCTGTGAACCTCCCCAGGTAACTTCAGGCCAGTCCCTGAATCTCAGTCCAACCTACCACACAAGGTGATTATGAGGACCAGAGAAGAGGCGCAGAATGAAGAAGATTATGTTAGTCAACCTGGCCTCCTTGCAGGAAGAAAAGCAAGATTTAGGTGCAATAAATTAATAAATAGCTACTGCAATATTTATGCTGACAGCCACTTCGATATGATCGGTATCCTGAAAGGCTAGTCTATACAGAATTGCAATAATTGAAAAATGAAATAATAATAGGGAGAACACCAGCATACAAATAAAGTGGTGAGGACCATGTCAAGCATCATTCAAAGTGCAGGCAGCCCCTTTTCTTTGGTCTGCGGTGATGTGCTGAATTCACAGGAGGGGCTCCAGCAAGCAAATCCATCACCATGTGGCACCGGCCACACGGAGCCACCTGGGGAACAGTCAGTGCAATGATGGATGAGCTTTCCACTTTTCCTAAACTTTAGGACCTAAAAGTTCAGCAAATTATTTGAACTCTGCAGATCTAAATCTGTCTGACAGACAGAAAGCTGTTTACTGACCAATTTGCTCTAGGCAGTTTTCTTTTTCATTTGTTTTCTTTTGCTCCTGGATAGATCAGAACCAGTGGAAGGAAAGGAGGAAAAAATTGAGCCACGTTCCTCCTTCCACTTACAGACAAATAGCTGAAGGCCAAGACAGGTTGGTTTTCAAAAGATGCCTTAGTAGGCTAGCACGATGGCTAAGAGACATAAAAAGAGGGTGGCCACAGGTTCTTCTGCACAGCGGAGAGTCCTCTGTTTGAAGGGCTGTACTGTCCAACTTCTCCTGCAACCCTTGGGTTTCCCCGGCATAATGCTGATATTCCCTTGGTCCTCTGAAGCTCTGTTGGGCTACAGTTTTGTCTGTGCTCAGCAAGTGAGTTTCTTATTAGATTCTCATGTTTGCTTCTGAGCTGTACATGTTGTGGATTACACATGCATTCTTGTGTCTAGCTGTCATTACAACAGATTGTTCTAGCTAGCTTGCAACATTTGTACTAAATGTACAGCTGTATGTACTAAAAGTTTCAGATGCACCTTTTCCAGTTTGGAGAGGCTCTTTTGAGGGGGTAATTTTTTCAATCACCAATGAACCCTTTTGCTCAGCTTCTTCACCCCTTCTTAGCCACTGGTATAGTCCCGGTGGCAGAGCCAAACATGCTTCTAGCTATCCTTTCCCTTTTTCTTCCTATTACATAGCAGAGTGGAGGCAGGAAGGATTGCCCTCACTCAGCTCTGACTTTATGGTGACACAATGTAGCCAATATGATTTGCCTGTGAAGCCAAGTCAGAGTGAAGGCAATACTTTCTACCTTTGCTGAAAGGATAGGAATTCTAACTCTCACCAATTGCCAGAGTTGATGGAAGTTTAACTTCACAACATTAGAGGGCCAGTGAGTTAAAAGAAGTGGGGGAGGGGGGTTCCAGCCAGGGTGGGGAACATCGCTACTTCTGGCAGTAAAAAGAAGAAACACTTTGCTCTGTTCACAAGCCTTACTGAGCTGTCAGAGTCCACACAAAAGGGCGAAGGAGGACGCAGCCAACATTTATCTCCAACCAGAGGATCACCTTCACTGAACTCGACCAAGCAGAACCCTGTGGCACTGATCAAAGTGGACTATATGTTGACCTATTTCAATGTGTCTGTCTCACCTGCACATTTCAGAACCTGAAAATCAAATTAATTCAGCACTGGCTGTAATTCCTGCTGACAAGAGGGAAATCAGCTCATTAGACTTCTATAAAGAACTGCTTGAGATCTGGTACACCTAGATCTTCCAGTGGTTCTGGTATAGTGTCACGGCAATGCGCATGCCACCTAATGATATCCAAGCCCGCTTTGTGGTTGCTGTTTTTAGGTCCTCATACCATTTGACTTCTCAAGAAAACCAATTTTCTTGGTCATTTGATTTTGCATTCTGTGTAGCTACCCCTAACCCTTTGAAAGGCCTTCTGTTTACAGGAGCAAGTTTCTGTGTGTTGGTCACTATTGTTGCATGTACACAAAGGTACTTCTGAAATCTGGCAGCATTTAGCAGCTTGGGTATCGTGCACAATACCGTCCAGGGAATTTCCTCATCCATCTCTCTCACAGACACCAAATCCTCTTTCCCTCCTCCACTGAGATCCAACAGTCATAGGTGGTTTGGTCATTATCTAGCTGAAATTCTCATATATAGACCCAATCTGGACTATGTGATTTCCCAAACACAACAAAAGCAGATCTCATCTGTCTACCTTCACACACAGGAACACTGTGGTCCTCCAGATGTCCTCAGACTTCACTTCCACCAGCTCCAATCAGTGAATGCTTGGGGATAATGGAAGTTGTAGTTCACCTGGAAACCTGAAGGTTCCTCACTCATGTTTTACATCAAAGCATAGCATGTTATATTTCGAAGGGATGGGTGGGGGGTGTTCCTTCCAAAGCAAATAGCACCTTCAGAAGAGGCATGTAGCTTAGCACTGCAGCAGGGCAGGGAAGCATGAAATTCTCCCTCTGTGTTGCTCCAATCCAGATAATCATCTGCTCCTTCTATTTATGTTCTTTCCATTTATTTATTGTTAAACCTAACAGCTTCTGCAAACTGAAATGAAGCCCTCAGGTAGAAAGATGTTCTGCACATCAGTTCTAGATTTACACCTGGATTTGTGCCTCACTTGGTGAAAAAGCAACTCTCCTCATCACGTTTTGGCTTGATTGATTCTGAGGCTCCATTACATTTGTTTCAGGATTATATATGCTGTAAGAGCTTCTCCAAACAAAAACACCACTGCCTGTTCTCCCAGCTCCATCTGCCTTTAATAAAGTGCTCGAAATGTAGCATGGATTGCAGTTTATTAAATCAGACAGAGAAAAGGAGCAGATAAATCGAGGGATTTAATAAAAGGCTGGACTAGACAAAGCCAAATCGGTGCACCATTGTCTTCAGAACCTGAAAGCCACCAGGGAAAATGGGGTTGGTTGAATGGCTAAATATGAGATGGTGCTTGATAGGGTGGGTTGCAAGGTAATGTTAGAGCCCGTTCATCTGGGAGTGGGGGGAGGGGGTAGTAAAGCCGATGGAGGAGGGCTGGGAACTGAAGATGCAGCACAGAAACTCGCAGCTTTGAGATGACAAAGAGCTGCACTACCCGCTAAAATCCATATTAACAAAATCCTACATGCTGCTAATTCCAGGAGGAGTGTGTTTGGCTGGTCATGCCTCCTCTTTTCCAGAGCAGCATCCTCTGCTTGAAGACAGTGCTTTCAACCTAAAAGCCAAAGAAGGGGCCAGAGTGCCCCTAGGGAGGGGTTGGTGAGTTCCCTGATTTCAGGGGTTACTATGTCCTTGGGCAAATGGGCTGAGCCAAAAGACCCAGCAAAATGTTGTTTGTATTAAAGTTGGACATAAAAAGCAGCCCATGTAGCTCAGTGAGCAACTAAGCCTAAAGCAAGCCCAGGGTCAGCTTTTGACCTTACGCATCAGGGCAGTGTGCCCACATGATGCAGTGGGGGGGAAGCACCAGTGAGCCACACACCCTTCCACCAGAAGGCCGCCCCCCCTTTAAAATGGTGCCACAGGGTGGGTGGGTGCTGTTGAAAGGGCAGGTGCTCTAGCAAGCCCCACCTGCCCGTTTGGACCTGGCTTAGTGAATGTTCCTTAGCCCTAGTGCGAATGAGTATAAATTCCCTGCAAACATAAAGAACTGGTCTCCAAGTCCACAGAATCTGTTCATCTCGGAAAAGACCAGAGCACTGAGAAATCTCAGGACAGACTCATAAAAATCGGAACCTCTTTGAATCCAGCACGGATTTCTCTGACATCCCTAAGTTAGTCTAGTGCCCACAGGTCTGGTGGAAGAGATGATCCTGTTGCCAGTGTTGAAAGATGAAGTTCCCAGTCTGGTCAGTTGCTGTGCAATGAGAACACCATCTTTTCCTTTCTGTCAAGTAGCAAAAGTTTTGTGTCGGTCTTGGGTATTTTTCTAATAATCTGTGTATTTGCTCATGTGGAGCATAAGCGATCCTTCTGCTGCAAATTTAGATTGATTGGATCTTTAACAGCCACATCCACAACTGTTGCTTCATGCTGCTAGGGAAAATTGGTTTTCAGCTCCACCCCTGGCAGGTGGCTACGATTTGCATTCCAGGTGCTGGGACAACCAACTGTCCCTGAGAGCTTACTCTTCTCTATTGACCACTAGATCAGACCAAGCTGTTTTGCTACTTTGGTTGACCCTCAGCAAGTTACCCTTGTTGGAATGTTGGACCACAAGTCCCAGCAGCCTCCACGCAGGGGGATGCTAGGAGTTGTTGGCTCCCCATCCCCATTTCTTTTCTTCAATAGAAAGCATAATAGAGAAAGATCAGAGAAAATGAAATGCGTGGAAGGAAATACAAGTCCCCCTGGACTTAGTAGAAAGAACTCCATGTGCTTAATCCTCACTTTCAATTCCTTTTGTATTTCCTGTCACAGGCACTGCTTATTAAAGTTTCTTCTTATTTGTAGTAGCAAGCCAACCACCCGTGCATTTTTTCCAGTGATATCTGCCTTATTTTCATGTTTTTGAAAAGAAATTCAAAAATATGAACAAGAAAATGTACAATTGTCTTCTCAATGAATCTGTGTTTATGTCTCCAGATCAAAGATTCTTAAAACAGGGATGGGGTAGAAGGGTTCCGTCATTATTTAATGGTATGCAAAATGGCCTTCTGGATATGATATTCATAATATTATTATTTAGATTCTTAGCTTTCGCGCATTGCTTCCTACCACAAAAAGCAATCTCAAAGCAGCTTATACACAGAAGCACAGAATCAACAAAACAGAAAAAGCTGAAATCGGTATGTGATAAGTAATTTAAGATAATTCCTCCCAGAGATAGTCTAGCTTCTGTCTGCTCTTTGAGAGAGTAAACTGTTTTTCCAGCCTGGCCTGAAACAAGAGATCGCTGACTCGTGGGAGGGGCTAGTGCTCCTCTTGTAACTTTGTTCTAGCCTCAATTAATGCCATCGATACAAAGCTGGACCGCATGCTGCACAGCTTCACATTCAGAATTCCTTGTTTACTCCACTTCCTGGTTGCTTCTGGGCTTGGTCAGTTTTCGACATTTTCCTCTTAGTCTCATTAGCTGTGTGTGACAGCCAGTTCCCACTGCTGTGATTCGTTTTCAGGTAGAGTAGAAAGGCTAGCCAAAGTCCCCCGCCTGGCTCTCATATGGCCTCTCACACGGCAAAATATTGCTAATAAAAATGCCATGAAACTGTAAGCCAAAAATACTGCACAATAATAGAGCTCTCCCCTCCACTTAGTGCAGGATGGGCAAGATGATAAAAACACATCCAATAAAAACACGTCAAATAAAACACAAACGGAAATGAGATATATAAACACATAAATTAAGCAAAGCATACCAGCACCCAGCAAACTAAAAACCTAATCTGGCATCAAATTTAGCATTGCATTTATATCTCACCTTTTCCCTTTGGAAGGAAGCTGACGTGATGTTCACCTCTCCATTTTATCCTGAGAACAATCTCATGGTCAAGTCAGAAGAACACAAACCTTCCAGGTCCCAGGCTAATGCTAACCGATCCACAACGGTGATTTTCAGTTTAGATTCCAAGGCCTGCACCCCTCCCGCCACAAAAAAGCCGCTGTCTGCCCAGTTGGCTTCACTTGGATACAAGCTCCACAGTCCTGGGCCGCCACCAGAAAGGCCTCAGTCCTTCCTTCACACCTTTGCAGATGGGACGCAAGAAGTAGAGAGCCTCTGCTCCCTCATACCACCACCCCTAATGATGGTGAGCTGGGCATTCTAGAACAGAGACAGACAACCCGTTTGGGTTGTGGACACATCTGGCCATTTGAGAAACTGTCCTGGGCATCACCACAACATGACTGCCACTGAAAGCACGGCAAAGGACCAATCGCCTGCCCCAAAGACTGAGCACAAGGCAGAAGACCAGCAGGAACCCACCAGACGCTCCAGCAACGGCTGCCTGATCTGGCCCCATCCTGCCACTGCAACATGAGTTTTTCCGGTGGCCACTCCATGCTGCTGACCTGACTTCTGCTCTACAACTGCAGTGCCTTCACTTGCACCTGACTCCTGCCTGCTCCTCAGTCCGCTTCTGGATCTGCCACAGAGAACGGCCCTTGCTGGTCCCTGCCTTTGCGTTTGCCTCAGGCCCTGCTGTGTCTTCCCCCGTTCTCCATCTGCCTCCATCAACCCTGGTCCTGATGTTCCAGTTGAGGATGCCTGCTGCTTATGTCCCAGAGCTGGCAGGTGTTATGAAGTGTGTCAGGGGGTGGGGAATGTTGGTGTCTACAGGCATCACGTTGTCTTCTTCCATACAACACTACAGATTTGTAGCACATCATTAACCCTGGAGAGAAGGATAGGCATGAGCAATAGCCAGCAGTGCAGAAGAAGACCTCTGATGCCTTGATCTTTACGAAATGTCAGGTTGAATTATGCCAGCTGCCGTGCACATGCCAGCGACAGTGGAGCTGTGACTATGTGATTTCCACGGCTTTGCCACTCTGTGACCCAGCTCATCTGTTTCACACAGAACCTGGTTCTTCCATCAGGCACAAGTGTCGCCACCCTGAACCCAATGAGAAGCAAGATTAACTTTGCCATCTACCTATTGCTGAAAAATGAAGAAGTGCTCAGAGAACTTTTTCACCTGCAACAGGCAACTCCATAGTAGTAGAAATTGCACCATTTCTCCTTCTGTCAAACCCTCAGTGGGAGATGTTGGATCTCAGATGCTTTCCTGGCATGACACCATTTCTGCACAATTGAAATAAGCACTGGTGCTCTGGATGGAGGACAGCATTGGTTCAGCTGGCATTCTGAGGCCAGCTCACCTAATTGCACATTTTTGAAGCAATATATGAACTTCATTATCCTTTGAAACGTGCAATTTCCCCAATTTTGCAAAGGATTTTTCTAATCAAGACATGTCTATGTTAGAGAAGTACCCACATCAAATTTTGTGTAGTAGTGAATTTTTTCATTTGAAAAATCATCATTTTAGGAAAGATGCTTGCCACAGAGTGCGTGCTACACAATAACTATTAATGCAATTCCAAAGGCATGCATGGAAGAGGAAAATGATGGACCAGTTGCTCTCCATGTGCCCCTCCAAGCATTGTGGCTTGAGTGACACTGCATCAGGGCTCTCCATCATAACATGGCACTGTCCAAGAGAGGCATTATGGGGAGGACATGGCCACCAGGATGTCTGGCAGAGTGCCACTGGCACTGTGATCAAAAACACATTGACAGTTTTTCTCCCGACCCCGAACATGGCATGAATTGCTCTTTCGCCCTCTGCTCAGTCTCTCTCTCTACTTCCTCCACCAAAAACCCCTTGAAGTACTGCACAGAGGCTCATGGAGGAACATGTGGCTCATTTCTAGAAAGAAAGAATATGGTTTCTATGTCTCGTCACAAGGTCTCTCCCCTGCTCTGGCTCCTTCAGGACTCCAAGACAACATGCTGGAATTACCTGGGTTTCTAAGTTCTCTGGGCACATCAATATGACAAGGCATACCGTCCGCATGCCACATTTCCATCTGTTTCTCGTTTGATCCTGCCCTGCTTGCACAGGGCCCTGAGGGACCATGACTCACACGGCTGCGATCACTGCTGCAGATGAGGTGGTGAAGTTTGACTTCAGCGTGTTCCAGCCAGCTGGAAAATATTCTCATTCCTGCATCCCTCAAAGGAGATGATAGCAAATAAGCATTGATATGGATGCAAATGTAGCTTGTATCTGCTGCTGGTCCCTGTAAAGTGAGTGACGCTATATTTCCACTGGGCCCATTCAGCACTGTTTACCCCAGTGGCTGGGAGGGTCAAATTTAATTTTGGAAAAAATCTTTGGGAGTACATTCTCATGCAGGGTGGGGCTGAAATCAATGGGTATGGGGCTCCAGATACCAACCCCCCTCCGCCCCAGCATATTTTAACTTGAAGTGCTTACTACCAGTAACCTGGGCAGGATC
Source organism: Varanus komodoensis (assembly GCF_004798865.1). Classification (NCBI taxonomy): domain Eukaryota; kingdom Metazoa; phylum Chordata; class Lepidosauria; order Squamata; family Varanidae; genus Varanus; species Varanus komodoensis. Next base: position 5,973,332 of record NW_025335759.1, read on the forward strand.
TAACATCAGTGGGCCAGTGCGACTTTGAAGCCTGAACCTTTACAGAGCTGTCCGGGGTGCTGAAACTACTTTAGGGATATCGGTCAGTGCCATGGAAAGCACCTTTACCGTCTGGGCTGGAGCCTCCACTTGCAGCGAAGCTGCCAGCCTTCACTGCCTGGGGCAAATTACCACCCCAGCTCCCATCTAACTTAATTTGTAACCCTTTTGACTTCCAGAGCATCCTTGGCGCTCCTAAGCCTTCACTGCCCGCACTTCAGCCTAAGAAGAGGCCTTCCGATGTTTCAGAATGGGTGATAATGGCAGGAACAGCTGGAAAAGCACCAAGCAATCAGTGGTTGGGAAAAGGACTTGGTGATTATCTAGTGCCCTAAGGGCGCAATCCTATGCATCTTTAGACAGAGCAACTGTCCTAGAGATTTCAGCATACTCTAGTTGGGGGCATGCTGGGAGCTGTAGGATTTCATTCTGTCTAAACTTTCATAGGACAGCACCCTTAGTTCCTGGATATTTATGGCTGCTCTTAGGTATCTTTGTATTTATCTGTTCCTGAGCCGTTTGCCATTTTGTAGTTGCCTTTTTGTATGGTATTGTAGTATGTTAACTCTTTTCTATCCACCTGGAGAATGCTTGTAACTGGATGGATCAAAATTATAATGAATATATGAATAAAGGATGCCTTTATTTACTGACAGAGTCTATCTCTTTAGCAGCTGTGCCTTTTGCATACAGTTACCACAAACTGGTAATGATTTCATTAAGGTTCTTTTAGAAGAAGATTTATCAAAACTTTCAAATGTCTTCACAAAAGGGATGGAAAGAACTTGATGCTTTAAAGAAGAAGAAAACGCAGATGTGGGAGGACTTGAAACTGACTCATTTATCCATTGCCCTCAAGCCTTTGTTAGATCTAGTCAAAGGACATTAGCAACTCTTCTTTGCACACACAAGGCAGTACGTGATGTTTGTACAGGTGCACCCAGCTTGCTAGGGGGAAAAATTAAAAAGAGAAGTGCATGACAGCAATTCCCCAAACTTCAGTTCAGGTGAGGGAGAGAAAAGCCAATTGAATCCCAGCACCGGTAGAATATTTGCCCAGGTTACTTTAGAAGAAAGAGCTGGAGTGGGGGAACAGTGACTGTTTTCTCCCTCACCAGTTATATCTTCATCATTAAATTTTACTGTGGTTCTTAGTGCGGAATGTGATCCAAAGCTTTCCTGGTATGTCAGACCATAGCCTTGAACAGGAGGAAAACAGGCTGATCTCTTAGATCTGTGACAAGGGCATTACTCCCTCCAAGGCTGAAAATGAGCCTCTCTTGGCGTTTGCTCTTCAAAGCAGTGAAGGCATTTCATGTGCAGGATATTTCCTTAAGATGATTGAGCATCTCCACAGGCAAAGGAGAGGAGCTAATGGGTGTTTGTGTGAAGAAATTAGAACTGAGCTGACTTTTCTGGGAGTACAGATTCCTCTAGAATATTCTGCTAATATCTCAAAATCTCCCCACCCCACTAAAGAACCACTTGGCAGAATTCTCTCCAAACTCTTAACCTTGTGTGTGTGCAAGGCCTGGTTCCAGCTGGACATACATGGTGCCATGTAGGAACTGAACTTCTCACTGTCTTCTCCTCTACTCTTTTGGCTGCCGGCCAGTCCCTCCCTTGCTCACTCCTGCCTTATGGCCCGACTAAGGGCTTCTCACAAGCGGCCAGGGACAGCATCGCAAAACTCAGATGACCTGTCGTGGCAGAGACCCAGTGCAGGTTGGGGCAAGCAGGTGCTTCCAGCCAAGCAGGTGAGGCTGCCGCCCACAGCCAAAAGTGGCAGTGGTGGCTGGCAGTACACGAGACGGAGAAGGTTCAGGGTCCAGGCCTGCTGGACCAGGCCAGGCCAGGCCAGGCCAATGGCAGGTGGGGGAGGAATGGAGCATCCTCGGGGAAGGCACAGCCTGGACAGGGCCACTCATTTTCTTGACTGGAACGTCTTCTTGACGGGAATGAATGAATGAATGGATGAATGGCAGGGCAAGGCAAGGCAAGGCCCAAAAGCAACGCAAAGCACCAATTTGCATGTGCTAATTTACACATGCCCTGAAGTTTGTGTGTGTGGCTTTACAGCGCCCTGTCTCTTAAGGACAGCCCTATGTGCAAAAGGAATGTATGGACAGGGGAGAAGAAGGTGTTCGATTTGCAGGGGAGGGACCTCAGCCAGAAAAATTCATGTGGAGGCAGCAGCTGGTGAATCACTTGTGGGCAAAAAGCCAACTAATCCAGGGGCATATGATGCATCAGATTCCATCAGGGCCCATCCTTTTCGTTCAGCAAGTGCCCACAGACAACAGGCTGGTGGGGCAGGGGGCAGCCCAGAGAATCAGGGCTCCAGCTGAAAGATGTGGGGCTCCAGTCTCGATGCTTTCCAGTCCTGGTGGGCTGTCATCTCACACCGGCCCTGGCCAACAACTCGCTGTTGCTTTGCAGCAGCAAATGCTGAGTGGGAACGCAGCTGGTCGGGCTGCCCAGAACACTCCCTGGAGACTGTGGGGGATCCTCCTGGCAGGAGCAGTGGGAGGGGGTGGCTCCGTTCGCCCCTCTTCCTCCTCTGCTGCCTGATAGATAGGGATGCACCAGCTCAGGAATGGCAGGGCCCAGCCAGCCTTTCCACTGGAGTGCAAAATGCCAGCCAGGCTGGAGACGCAGTTGCTGCGCTGCTGGCAACAGAAGCCAAATCGAACCAACAAACCTTCGGAAAAGGCACTGCATTCCCGTTATTGCTTAGGTTGTACCCCACCTCCAATCAGTGGTTGGAATTCTTTTTCTTCCCCTGGAGAAACCAGGTGAAATGGCCCGTCCAATTTGCTGCCCACAAATAGGGGGAAGAATTTTGAAAGGCTGTTTGCTCACAGCTCTAGACACAACAGTTGCCGGATGGTTGAGAGGAAGAGAGGCCCACTCTGAGGAGGGGGGCAGAATTGGATAAAGTCTGAAAGCTTTTTCTTGTACTTAGAGAGAGAGAGAAGGCGGGAGAGAGATTTGATGCCTAGTAGGAATGTATGTGCTATTTGTCTCCATTTATTCTCTACTTGTATATTTATAAGCAAACCAAATATAAAAATGCTCTTCCTTTATGGGAAACCAAATCAGGTCGCTCTACCCTTGGAAGCATAATGCAAAATTGCCTGTCTATGTTTTGCCATCAAATTGCTTACATTAAGACTGATAGAGCGAACGCACCCAGAAGGGCCATATTTTCTGATGGTGCGTCATGCAGAACCAGGCTGGGGAAAATGGGCATGGCCACAATGAACTATTTATGGCAAGGAGTTGAACATGGAGGAAAAAGACGCTCCTGAAAAGTTTGGTTTTTTGGAAAATTTAGGATCCCAAGGGATGAGATGCCGAGTGCCTTGTGTTATGATTAAGGCGAATTTCCAATGTTCAGCACATCCCCATATATCTCGCTGCCTGTGAAAAGCTACCATGTCGGGAAGAACATGTCCTCTGTCCCTTTTTCATGATGAGCATGCTCTCCAGCAAAGAGTCCTTCACAGCCATTCTGAACTGATATAATCAACTGCCTGTGGGAAGGACAGTGGCATAAGGAGAACAGAATCAGGTAAAGGGAATGGCTCCACTCCACGGGGCCAATAGGCACCAGCATGCTAGGTGAATATAAATGAAATGCATCAATAGTGGATTGCCCCTTATCTGCAGAGAAAGCAGAGCAGGGACAAGTTGGGGCACCTCAGATCTCAGAGGCTTCCCTGTATCCAGTGCCCTGCCAGGCTGCTGCCAACAGGTGAGAGAAATGATGGGCTGATCACTGCCTCTCTGCCCTCCTCATACCACATTTTCTTCTAGACTTGCCTTTGAACCCATCTAGAAGTGGTGTGCTGCTAGGCTGGGGCTGAAAGGACCAGTAGGGGTATCCTGGACCCCCCTCCCCTCCCCTCCCCTCCCCTCCCCTCCACCTGCTCTTTTCCCTGCTGCATCTGGGACCTCAGCAACACAGAGCAATAGGTGTGAGAAGGCAGAAATTTCCACCTCCGCTCCTTCTTCTCTGCTCTGGGTGCTCCCAAGGCTGCACATTTGGGGGCTTAGGAGCACCAAGGGGGCTCTGGCAGCTGAAAGGGTTCCAAGCTAAGTTGGACGGGGGACGGGGTGGGAGTTTGCCCAGGCAGTGGTGGCTTCAATGTCAATAGGGACTCCAACCCAAACTGTGAAGGAGCTGTCCATGCTCCTGACCCATATCCCTAAAGTGCTGGAAAGAAACGGAAGCAGCCCTTCCGGTCTCCCAGGCATCAGTGGCAGCTCAGTCACAACTCGCCTGCATGGAGCTTCTTAAATGGCTTGATTGTTAAAAAGGAGAAGGCCGACTACATACATTATTCTCTTTGGGGTCTGCTCTCCACAAAGGTGCTTTCTGGGCTCCTCTCGGGTGCCATTTCCACCCCGTCTCACGCAGTCAAAGACCTTTTCATCAGCTGGACTCCCGAGAGGTACAAAAGGAATTAATTGAGCTTCCGCCGGCCTGTGCACACCCAGAACGGCAAACGAAGTCAGTAGCCAAACACCCAGCCAGGCTGTACCAAGTGACCCGCTTGCGCCTTGCCTTCCCGCTGAGCCCAGCGAAGGACGGGCCACCCGGAGCGGCTGCCCGGCACGAAGTGTGCTGCTCCAGCCTTCCACAGAGCATGCATTTTTAATACCTGATTCTCCAATGAGGTCTGGGAGATGCTGAGAAGGCACCGGCAAGAACTGCTGATACAATTCAGACCTGCAAATCACTCCCAAAGAAAAGAAAGCTGCCTCTGGTGAGGGATCGTTATGCTGGCTGGGAGAGGGAGGCCTGGAAGCTGCTCTCCTTTGAGCTGGCTTGGGTCTCTGGAAACCTCGCTTCGGTTTCAGGCCTCAGCCAGGCACATGGACCAAGACACCGGCAGTTCGCTGGCATGGGCTGAGCAATAGCGACTAGCCTTGATGCACATCTTTTACTCACTGGCTGGATTTGTATCCCACTTTTCAATCCCTCCTCTTGAAGTGAGGCATCGCCATGAAAATCATACACTTGTGAAAATAACAGGAGTAATAAGAGTAGCAATGATAATACAAAACTAGGCCAGCAGGAACAGGCATTTGATTTTGCCTTTGCTGCCTCCTTTCTTTCCCTCCTGTTCCTTTCCAGTTGGTGGAAGCAAGGGAGAAGACAAGAGCCAGAAAGAGGCATAACTGGGCACCTGCCAAGGCCTGTACCCCAGCCAGGGCCCGGTGCTAATTTGGCTTCTCGAGCAAGTTAGCAATTCCAACCTTTAGATAGATGGATGAGGCTTTGGACTGGAATAATTGCAATCAATTAAGGAAAGAGTATCACCACCATCACCATCAAATTGCTAACCCACCAGATGGCCAATATTTACAAAAAGATGAAAAAGGGCACATATTCTCATAAAGGGTCCCTAACACTGAATTTACAGAGAGATGCAAATGTAGAATGAATTCCTGTCATGTCACAAGATGCTCAGTGCAGCCCGCTTGGGTAGGCTGCCTCAGTGTGGGAACTGTGATGAGGTGGCCTGCACTCTTCCGCCTGAGTCTGCAGCCCAGGTGCTCGTTGTGGAGGGGCAATTCCAGGCCCTGGCTCTTCCCTTCTACGTTCCTCTATTCTTAAAGCAGATATGGACTAGCTTAAAAATAAGCCCTTCGAGAAAAGGAATGTCCTGTATAATCCTAACTCAAGAACCCCTCTCCCGGTTGCTTTTCCTTCTCTTTGCAGTCCCTGCCTATTCAACTGGCTCCCCTGTAAGCAAGTGAACCATGAAAAGAACAAACCTGGACCTGAGGTGGGGAGTTAGGAACTGTGGAGTGATGCTAGAGACAGAGAACAAAGAAATGGGCAGCAGCAACAGCTATGAGGACGGAGGGACTCCACTGAAGACATGGGCTGATCAGCTTGTCTCAAGCATCCCGGGAGGGACAATTCAAAGTAGTTTCACTTACTAGAAGGGCAGCATGGAGTCAAGGCCAGTGATGCAGAAGAGACATCAGGTTGCCACAGGAAGAGACCAGATGCTTGACTAGGTAGGCCTTTGATCTGCTTGGGCAAAGCTCTTCATTCATTCATTCATTCATTCATTCATTCATTCATTCATTCAGCAGACTCATATGCCGCCACATTCACCTAAGCCTCGGGGCAGCTTACAACAAATAAATATCATTAATACAATAAAATACAGTTGGAGACATCCTGGCCAAAGTTGTTAAAATCAATAAATAAAATCAACAATTAAAATGACGTTTAAATAAAAAGGTCTTGGCCTGGCACCAAAAAGCAAATAATGACCTCTCTGGGGAGTGCATTTCATAGGCTGGGTGCCACCACAGAGAAGGCCCTCCTCCGGGTACTCACCCTCCTAATGTCCTTCACGGAGGTCTCCTGGAGAAGGGCCTCTGCTGCCGATCTCAAGGGGTGGGATATTTGCATGTGGATAATGGGGGGGGGGGGGGGTATAGTTCAACAACATTGGGAGGGTATGAAGATCACTGGCTCTGTTTTAAGAACTGCAAATGCTAAGCTCCTGTTAGCATCTTTTCTGGGCACTGTGACCATTCCAGGGAGAAGAATTAAACCATCTTCTGTATGTTTATTTTTATGTGTGTATTTATGTATTGCATTTCCATACTACCCAATAATGGAAACTCTCTGGGTGGTTCAAACCAATTAAAACCATAAATTACAAAATGGTAAAACAGTTTAAAACTGTGCTATAAAATAAAATGAAAATGAAAATACTATAAAATGAAAATACTAAGCAAAATAAACCTAAAGAGCAGTAACCGAATTTAAATTGCTGCTGCTGCTGCTGCTGAGGATGATAAATATTGGGTCCTGGACAGGACATGGGCACAAAACTAGGATGCGGAGCCAGAGCAGGCCAAGAATAACTGCTCAGCAGGTCTCCATCTAAATAGAAGTAGTCAGTTTTTTCACTTCCCTGGTTCAGGCTGTGAGTGCTGTGACATTTGTAACCAGATAGCATCACCTGTGTGTTCAGGAGAGGACCAGCAGGTTTAGAAGATTCCCAGAACGCTGCACCACAACAGCAATCAGAAAAACTTAATGGGGGAACCCATCCCACTCCCCAGTGCCAGCCCAATTAGGGTCGAGCAGCCACGGAAACTGCCCTGATCTCTTGGAGGAGAAAAAGAGAAAACCACGTGACAGGGCAATAGAATGGAGTATTGCAGAAGACCACATGGCTGGCTGGAATGCCCAAGAGAAGCACGCCACGCTGCAGCTTTTGTGCAGGTCCCACCTGCAGTCATGCAGGCATCACCACCTTCTTTTCTTGGGCCAGCTTTGAAACGTTCTGGCTTTTCTGGGCCCAATTACCTTCTAGCACACAGCTGTATTGCTTAGATGAACAGAAGAGTAGGCAGCCCTAAGCAGAAGGTGTCACATCTTGCAGACTGGCTCTTTCCATGGCCAAGTTACTCTTGCACACAAGGGAAGATCAAACACAATGCATTCCTATATTATTTGCTGTTAACCCCGACCCTGGAGAATCATAGAATAGTAGAGCTGGAAAGGGCCATGAAGGCCATCAAGTCCGACCCCTGCTGTTGCAGGACACCACGTGGCACCATCCCACTCAGAGGGCTGTCCAGTTTCTTTTTGAATGTCTCTAGTGTGGGAGAGCCCACCACCTCTCCAGGCAGCTCCTGATGGAAAACTCAGTACACAAAGGAACAGGCAGACCAACTCTTTGCCCTTAGCAAAGGCACTGTGGCTCTCCTTACTACGTGGGAGAGGACACTCTGTGCCCTCAGTCCTTTGGCCCTTGTTGAAGGAAAGGACATGGCATTTCCCTCCCGGTTAAGTGCCAGTGCGGCTGGGAACATTTTCGGAGGGACAGTGTGACCTGCTTCTCCATTTATGCAGCTTCCCAAAGCAGGGACAGTCGGTAAACACAATTCAATAGGAGCAAGGCCACCGCTGTAGCTCAGTGGCAGAGCACATGCTTGGGATGAGGAAGGCCCAGGTACGATCCCCCACATCTCCAGACAGGGCTAGAAAAATGCCCACCTGAAACTCCGGAGAGCCTTCGGTGCCAAACAATGTCAACTGTATCAAAGTAGATGGACTCAGAGCAAATCGGCTTTCTGTGTTCCTAACCAAGATGTAAAGTGATCACTAGCTAGCTGAAGCAATCATGCACATAGAGCTGAAGTCATCACAAGAAGAGTTAAAATAAGGTCAGATCAATTAAATGGTTCAGTTGAATGTTCAAGATTAAGTATCTGCTGGAAGAGGAAGCGTGTCTTTGCTGCTCATGATCCATTATGATCCATTATGACTGCAACTATTACTGCCACCACTCAATGTTATTATTATTCTAGTTCATTTCTATAGAACTCATATAGACAGAAGCACATTCCACAAATGGGGGGCCACCACGAAGGAAGCTATGCTGGCTATAGATATTAGCCGAACCTCTGAGGGTGGTGGCTCCAAATGAAGAATTCTAAGCTGAGATCTTTGTTGATGGGGAAGTGCATTTGAGAGGCAGTGAGCTGGTCCCTCGGTTATCCCACACTTAGCCTGTCTACCATTTTAAGGGTACAACTCTATGCATGTCAAAACAGAAGCAGTTTCTACCACAATGAGCTGCTGGTGGGGCAAAGCTGTAATGGTTAACAACCAACATCTTGATACAGAAGAGCAAATCATTTTGCAAATTCCGTCATGAACTGACCTAACCAAAAGCTCCAGACAAATTTTGCAATGCAGTTCTCAGCTCAAAATATGCTTTAATACATCTATTTTAGGAAAGCATTGGTTTGGAAAGGAATAGGGTGGGAGAGAATACATTTAGAGTGCAGTCTGACCGGACTGACCCTGGTAATGTGGGAGAGTCCAGAACCTCTGCAGGGATGGAAGCAAAGGTGTCTCTCATTCAGACTTATGGACTGACTCTTAACCATATCGAGCCAGAGAAGAGAGTGGGGCCTGCTTGGAACTGTAGGCCTTTTCTCTTTGGAGCATGCATAGAATCGTCTCTTAGCAGATGCTTTCAACTCAATGGGCATCCTGGCCTCTCCAACTGCTTAGTCTCTTGGTGACCTGGATGGGCAAGAGTCAAAGTCATGGATGCTGCAGTTCCATGGGTCTCCTTCCCCCTTCCACTGTCCCACTCCATTCTCTCCATCACTAACCCTTTTCTGAGTCACACATGTTTTCCGTGGGGGCTTGGAAGTAGGCAGGCGGGAGAAGCTCCCCTCTTCAGACTCCCCTGCCACACCGTTTGTCGTTATCAAGAGCTTTGCAGGGGGCAGGGGAAGATCTGAGCCATCCCATGATGCCTGGGTGTCAGAGACCTCCCTGTCTCCCACCAAAGACAAGCCACTGATTTGTGATCCTAAATAATGAGCTTTTATTATGTAAAAAAATTACAAGCAAGCCCTTCTTGCTTCAGGCTACACAGCAAGTATACAAACAACTGCCGAATAAGACTCAAGCTGTTTTAGCATCCAAGAAAGCCAGCTTCTTAAGCTAATGTGGCAGATCAGAGAGCTGGCACCAAAGCACTGGGAAATTGTCTGAGTGCTCTCTGGAAAGCCAGACCTGCCTTCAGAGCCCTACCTCCACAGCAGACCCTTTCTTTGGTGCTGCATGACTCCACGTTGTTTCCCCATCTTCCTGTGACGCCTGACCCTGGGTGGTCCACTGCCCGCTCGCTCCTCCATCTCCTCTGCACTAGGGCCCAGGGCTCCCAGGGTTGGTGGGGTCTCATGAGACCTGGCTGCCCCACCAAATGCCCCAGTACTACCCAGGGAAAGCTGCTAATGGGGCTCTCTGGGGCATCCACTGGAGGGGCTGGTGATGCACCCCCTCAGACGAGGCAGAGAATTGTGCACTGGGCCATTCTCCTGCTTCCACAGCCCAGTGCAGGCACCTGTCCCAGTGTAAGGAGAGGGCCAGCCCTAGACGGTGCTTCCCTGAAACCACTTATTGCTGTAGCAAGAGGAGGAGACAGGGATCGTGCTAGGGACTCCGGCTGAGAAGGCCCTGAATCAAGGTTCCTACCTCTGAGGAAACAGCCGTTGCTTCATCTTCATCAGAATCTTCTGCCACACACTGCAAGAAGCGAGGACTGTCGGTTCCCTCATTTGATCTCGTACCACTTTTACAGGGTGGTAGTAATTCCACCCACAATAGTGGAGGGCCATTCACTTGTGGACCTTCCAGTGTGATTTCTGCCATCTCCAGCGGAAATGCCCTTCTTCTTTCCGCCCAAGAGCAACAAGGCTGTCTCCGCAGAAAAGAAGAAATGGACATGATCTGCCTTTGGGTTTCTCTCTTCCCTAGATTTCAGTGAATGGGCAAGCTGGTCCCTTTGCAGCCGGTGTCCCAAACTGTTTAGGCTGATATGTTGATAATTACTTTGAGCCTGTTTGTTTTTACATTATTTAAAATATTTCTTGGTCACATTTCAGGGCAGAAACATGCCCAAGGGGGCATAGTGCAATAAACGCATACAAGCAATATGATAGTAGAAGTGATAAAGACAACATAAAGCAATATAAAAACAAGGGAACTAAATGAAAACAGCTATAGAAACAACAATAAAACCCAACAACAAAGCCAGCAATAAAGCAGCCAAAAACCACACAATGAAGCGATCCGATCAAAACAAAACCAGAATAAAATAACATTTTTTCAAGACTTTCTTAAAAGCCTGCTATGAAAGATTGTGGTGTGTCCCGCTCGTTCCACAGGTGTGATACGAATGTGTACTAACGTCAGGTTATTTAGCAGCCAATAAATTTAAAGATGAATTTACATGAGCAGAAGGCCCTCTTGGGTGTGCCCATCCAGCCAACTGCTGTTAGAGGTAGGGGCTCGAGAAGGGCCTCTTGCTGATCTTCCGGAGTGGAGGGCATGAGATAGGTGAAGGATGGCCTTTGGATCGTGTGGCCCTGGCCCACCGAAAGGCAGACCAGGCTTGAAAGCTCAAAACCAGAACTTGCAGCCCCACTCTTCCCGCCCCACGGGCAGATGTTATGCAATGATCGCATGGGCCTCCCTGCGTTCATCCTGCTGCACCTCATCCCAGCTTGCGTCCTCTCTTGACCTGTCGCCTTTTGTAAGGGCAGGGGGCACTCTTAGGAACAGGCACCCGGGGGAGCCTGGTGGCTGCCCCACTGGCCCCAGTTCAGTTGCTCCCTTATGTGGATGGCCGCCACCTTGGCCCCAAGGCAGCTCCGGAGAGTCAAGGATGCAGTCAAGCCCACCCTGGATGGGAAAACCACAAAGCAGCCAATGGTGGAGATCAGAGTGGCAGGAAAGGGACTGGCTGGCAGCTGCATCTTCGACGCCTGTGCTGGATGCTGCTTGTCTAGAGCTGCCTGGAGGGTCCAAGACAGACTGGTGGGCATACGCTGCTCTGTCTTCCCAGAGGAGAACAGCTGGAAGCGTCATGGGAGCCGCTGAGGCTGCTTCTGGCATCTGCCACCTGAGGGCATCAGCTGCCCATCTGCAGGGCCAACCCCCCCAGCGAGAAATGCACTGACGTATTTTTGATCTGAAATAAGAGTGCCGGCACAACCGGGAGGAATGGTGTGAAGACTAGAAAGGACCAGGGCATCTTTTTTCCAAACTTAACTAGAGTTCTCCTTGACAGAATGCACAATACCTGCATCCCTCGGGCATCCTCCCACTACTGTGACTGGGGGGCTGAGCGGGGTGGGGGGGGGACCCTTCATTGACACCACTCATTTCAACAGTCTGGGAAAATCCAATTTAGCTCCATTCTTTCAGAAAAATCCAATAAACAATTGGCATTCTCTGTCCATCTTCAACCAAGGCAAAGCATAAAATGAATTCAATATCTTCCACAGCAGGTAGAGCGGGTTTCAAGCTTAAGTTTATATTTAATTTTTATATATTTATTACATTTGTATTCCACCTTCCTGCCAAAGATGCATCCAAGGAACCTGATAGAGATTTAAAAAAAAAACCTTGATGAAATCTAATGGAAAAACAAAACAAAACAAAACAAAAATTAACACCACTTCCTGGTGTTGCACAGTGGCCAAGAAGTTGAGCCTGAGCTGCGACTCAGGAGGGCCCCAGTGGGAACTTGCTTCTTCCATGACGAACTCACTGGGCAGGTCTGGATGGCACAGCAAGACCACCTGCTCCCCCTCCTGGTCCTCCTGCAGACACTGTGGGAGGCCAGGTCCCCCTGCCCCACACCGGCACAAAAGTTCCCCAGCTTGCCTCAGCTCGCTATCTCTCTGTGTGCAGACAGAATTCATAAGCAGGATGCAAGGGACAGGTCTCCTTGGCGTGCCTTCCTGGGTCGGGGGGCACCAACTCTCTGGATGAGGACTTTGAGGGCAGGGAAAGGAGGAGGGTGAGGTTACCTCAAGGGTGAGGTTAGTCCAGGTGTTCAGGTGGGCGTCAGGCAGAGACCAGGTTGGGAAGTGCAGGGAGGGGACATGGGAGACGAGCAGAAGGAGCCCGGTCAGGTCTTTGACCCCATGATGTGGCATCGGGGAGAAGGGCTAGCCATCTAGAGGGCCTGCGTATAGCTATGGGCCAGTCCAGGGTTGGGCTGGGCCAACCTGGAAGACCAGGTTTCCTAAAAAGGAGGGCTCTTGGAGACGATGACTAGTTTGGGCACAACAGATCCTTCTGTTCATGCACAGAGACTCATCGTCTGGGGGCTCTACTTTGCTAGCTGTATCCTGGAAATAAAGGGCTCTTAAGCAAAAGGAATGACTGCTGTTAGCAAGGAAGAACGCAGGGGGAGAGCTCCTGACCCACCCTTGTTTGGCTGGCAAGGAGTCCTCACCGGCTGGAGCGGGAGCGGCTCTGCTGCATCGGTGGCTTGTCGTTGCCATTCATGTGCAGCAGTCACAAAGAAGAGCTCCCACTGGTGCGAAGCCCCTGCTTGTCACAGCTGTGCTTGCAAGCCACCGCGGCTCAGCACGTTGTGTGGGCCCCGTCCCCAGCCGGCCTCGGTCAGCTGCTCCCCCCGAGTCTCCACTCCCTCCAGCCCCACTGCAGGGCGGTAGAAAATGCAAGTGACTTAGGATGCAGGGTAGTCCACGCAAAGCCCCTGGGACACCTAACTGCACCCGGTTCAGCACCATGAATAGTTCCTCTACATCCGTCAGACTAGATGGCCCAGGAGGCCCCTTCTGACTCGCTCTGTTTCTATGTTTCTATCTCAGGCTGAAACGTGGAGTGGATACACTGCCCCATTGATTTCAGAGTCACTTGCCGCCACTGCCTGTAGCCCCAGTGAAAATACATCCCCCTCCCACACACACACCATTCCCAAGCAGCTGTTTAAAACTGGAGATGGGGGCCTTGAAAGGCCAACTTCACACTTAAAGTCACATGTAATTTAGGTCTTAGTAAGGCCCCTGGGCCATCTTGTTGGAATCCTTTGTTAATATTTATAATTTCCACTTGACTTCCACAATCCTTCAACAAAGCCAAACATTGCAAAAGAACTGCCAAGAATACAAAACAAGAGTGGAACCACAAACACATATACAGAAAAAGGGCAGGGGGACAAAACAAAATGCAACAAAACAATCCTAACTCTGCTAAAGTTCCTATGCAAAAATGACAAGCCTTTGTTGATTCCGACCTGGAAATTGTTTTCAGGGCTCTGAGTGTGTAAGAAATAGAACATCAGGTGTGATTTCCCACTGGAGTTCATGAAAGGTGTGTGTGTGTGCAGGATCACTATCAAATGAACCATTTTTCCCTCTTGAGAATAATTTGCCATCATTTATCACAACGTGCAACCAACTCAAGGACCTAGCTTTGAAAGGCTGAGAATCACATCCACAATCATGGTTAGCAATAAATCTTATCAGCAGAATGCAGCTGCAAGACAGATGCTAAATCATTCAACCTCTAAGCTAAATAATAGATTGAAGCCTCAATTGCTTTGTTTTGGTTTCCTTTGTTTCCAGCCATGCGAGACACATGACGTGTCAGATGGAGGGCTGGAAACAAAGAAAGCCAAAACAAAGACATTGAGGCTTGCCTCCCAATACAATCTCCTCCTTCCCAGTCACCTGAAGCACCAACCCCAGTTCCACCATCTCTGCCTCCACACCTGGGTTGAAATATCTGAACTCAGCCAGTCATAGACTATTAGAAATGTGCGAGATCAAAATCATGTCTTTGGTTTACTACAATCTTCCCAAACCTGGTGCTAATCGAGGTATTCTGGCCTATAGGTTATAACTCACCAGGCTGCCAGGGGCTGATGGGAGCTGATGTCCAAAACATCCAGAAGACATCGGGATGGGAAAAGGATTAATGCTTGAACGCAGTGCAGCGACAGGTAAATTGTAGCTCTCCAAGGGTTTTGGCCTGGAACATGCATGAGCTGTGGACACCATTGCCACTGATGCATCATGATGGGAGTTGTAGTCCAACAAAGTGGGGGAGAGACAAAAGTTGCCTCCACCCCAATGTAGGAAGTCAAAAACAGTTCCACCTACACACAGAAATATTTAGCCTTCTGTTTATCTCAAGTGGGTATGGAAACGCAGAAACACAAACGGTACTGAACTTTCATGGTTGAGTAAAGAGGAACCCTACACACAGAGGTGTGCACACGTGTGTGAGGAGGGATGGAGGGGAGGCAAGTGTTCTTGAAGGGTTTTCAAGACAGTCAAGTCAGTTTTAAAAACAGCATTACTCATTGTTACTGCCTTTACAGCTTCACAGACAACAGATCTGACAGTAATCCAATATTTCTGTAATATTTTTCCACAGGTGACATCTAGATTCTGTTTGTCAGATAGATGCAAGCAGCCCAAAATGAGTCTTTGTTTCCTTCTCATCTGATTCAAACAAACTCTCTCCTGCTAGCACATAAAAAACTAGTTCATAGCCGTGAGTATTTTATTCTCCATAGATCTACTGACTTGACTGCAGGTCTTCTCCGAACAGGACAGCCAGACTTCTGCTCCTACCCAAATCTCCTTCTCTATAATTGCTATTTACTTATCGTTTTTCTTTACTGACCATTGGTCAAAGATCACAAAATAGAAGTTGAATGTGGGTTGCCATAGACTTTGGATTATTGGGCTGTCTAGACCCAGGTGAGATGAGGAGCATGGTGAATAACCCACAGTTCACAACCCAACAATAAATCATAGGTTTTTTCCCTGGGTTTGACATGGCTAAGAAACCCTGGGTTGTTACTATAGCTTCATTCAGACACCACCCACATTTCAGCTACGAGCCGTGATTCAATGACAATCCACCCTCAACCTATGCTCAGTCCTGGAGTGTGGGTTATTGTGTTGCCTGAACCCAAGAGTGAGAGCTTGGCATAGGGCTTTGCAGCCTGTCAGCCCTCCATACATTTTTAAACCTATATAATGAATATTTTAAAAATCAGGAGGGGCACACTTGAGCACACACATTCACACACAAGTGCAAAGGTCCTTTTTCCCCAAAGCTGAGAGGCAACAGATTGCCAATTTGTGCAGAATCAAAAGACTGCCAAGAGCTGATGAGACCAAGATGAGTTTTCAGTAATGCAGAAATGTTCAAGGAAAAGTTTGCTCTGTTGGATGAATGCACTAAATGGAGTTCCCCTACTGGATCCCTCCCCAGTTGTTTTTGACTGCAACTGCCATCATCCCTAGCAGCACAGGAATGACTGAGGCGGCTGGGGATGTTGGGAGCTGCAGTCCAACCCATCCAGAGGTCACCTGGTTGTGGAACACAGCTTTAAAAGGACGCTGGATTAAAAAAGGAGGCATGGATAGGCAAAGCATTTTAAACTGACTGTGGCTGCGGAGATGCAGAAGATTCGAGGTTGTAGGAGGACATCACAGTGCATATGAAACTATTTGCTCAAGCGAAGCATGATCCAGAAAACATCTGAGTTTTGTAAATTTGAGTGCCTATCTGGATTATGCCTAGTTGTGAAAGGGATAGGGAGGGACAGAGAAGAGAAGGCGGGGAGAACCCCACATTCTCAGTTTAAAGCAACAATGTGTCCTCAGGCAAGGATTCTGCAAATAGAAGACTTTGATAAAACATGAAAGAGTCTAATGGTTCCTGATCTGCCTGGAAATGTAATTCATTTGGGGTGTGTGGGGGGGGGGGGGCAACCACTCACTGTGGAGCTGTATGAAGGCGTAAGTCTGCACGGAGTGCCTGTCCCAAAGCAAGCATTAAATCTGAGATTAAATATTAGTGACTAATTTCATTGCTAAGTAGAACACCTAATTGCAAGCATGCTATCAGCAAATGCTTCCTCTTAATTAGATGTTAGGAAAAATAATAATTCCTTGAGCTTTGTGGAATGGCTGTCTCCTTGCAGTGCAGCAGTACAGAAAGCTATCCTAACTTCCACCTTCCAGACTTTGTTTTAGCCCTTCCTTGACTGAAACATAGCAGGAGTTAAATATTCAATGGAAAAGGGAGCAAGAACTTCTCTGTGATATTAGGGGAGGGTAAGATGACAATCCTTCGATTCTGAGCCAGTTCTTGGGCCTTGAAATAGCGCCTAATGTCTCCATGTATGTTCATTCAGTTCCACTGTCTTACTTGGAAGTTAATTTCCAAGCAAAAAATCACGGCCTTCAGCACAACATACTATCCTTATATGCTTATACAAATGCTTTTCTCCACGGATGGATGGATGATGTCCCAGGCTCCGGTAAGAACTGACTGGCAAGCCAAAATGCATCAGATAAAGCTTTCTTATGATGCTGCAGTAATGAGAAATTCAATTACCAAGCACTGAAGGAAAGTGGTGGAGAGAAGACTAGAGCAAAAACACAGAAATAAGGAAGGCTTAGAGTACCAAACTTTTATGAACTGAAAGTTTCTAAGAACTGAATGAGATCTCTATGGTCCGCTGCTGTGTCTTCGGCTTGTGAGAGCTCATCCTGACCCTGGTCACCATCACTGCTATCTCACTGTGTCACTCCAGCTTTGCTTATTTCTGGAGTGGAAAAAAATCATTTTTCTTGACCTTGGTCACCAGTAAAATGTCCTTACACTTGGCTATCTTTTCTAGTTCCTTCTCTGCTGTTCTTCCAAGCCTCAGGCTTCATATTTTTTGGCTACAGTCTTCCTTTGAACTGATGACTGAACCAAAATATGTGAAATCTTTCACAATTTCAATTTCTTCATTATTAACAGCAAAGTACTATATACCTCTAATACATGTATACCATGTACTGTACCACTCTATATTTTAGGTATACCAAAAATACAACCATTCTCAGAGATAGGTATACATAAACTTCCTCAAGAGTAGCCAAAATGTTTATCCACAGATCATGCCTAAACCATCCATTCTAAACTCAAAAGTCTCACAGAGTTTTCAACTCATCCTTCTAGTGTTGTAAAATTAATCCTTCAGCTACTAAATGGGAATCATCTATTTACATTGCTCTTGCATTAAGTTCCCAGAAAAAGGTAAATAGTTCAGAGGATCATGAGTGTCCATAAATATTAAAGAACTTTCCAGCACAGTGCTTTTCATTTTGGTTTTGATTTTGTTCTGTTGTTTGAAACTCATAATAAAAAATTAAAGAACACACAGATCTGATGAATTCTGCCTGATTCATCCACCTAACACACATGCTCCCGAGGGACACAATCACCACCCCCTTGCAATGCTTAGGCAGACTCAACTATCTAGTTCACGGGGAAGGTCAATCTCACACTGAACATCAATCTCTCTTTTGGCACTTTAACTGCCAACAGTGCGAGTGCGTGGCATTCATAAGCACTGGAGTGGTTATTTTCCATGCACTAAATACTGTGAGTTGGGACTTCTGGATACCGGACAGCTGTTTGCAGCTATAAAAGAGACCCCTGTCTCTGGGGAGAGGGAGGAACAAAAGCTAAACAGAGGTCTGGGCTCATCAGATGCTTGCTAGGTGTCCCATGTATTATCAGCTTTTTCCTTTTTGGTCCTTCAGGCAGGTATCCCTTCTCTTCTAGAATCCCATGCTGAGAAGAGGTGGCTGCTTAAGCATTGCTGAAAAGGAGGTCTTGGATCAGACAGTCATGAATGCAGAGGTAGCCCCGACTCTGCTCCAAGCTTCCAAGCACAATAGTGAGCGCTTACTGGTAACAAAGAAAGAAAGACCTAAAAAGTTAAAATGGCATTTTCTGAAACAGGAATTGCTTGTTTGCTGATTCAAGGTGGATATGGGGTGGAAAATCATGATATCCCTCAAAGGCTGTCACAAGAAGGGTAAAGATCTCTTCTCGCTCATGCCAGAGTGTAGAACACGGATGATCAACTCAAGCTGAGCCAACCCAGGTTCAGGCTAGATTCAGGAAATGTTTCCTCACTGTCAGAGCGATATGACGGTGGAGCCAGTGGCCTAGAGAGGTCGTGGACTCTCCCACACTAGAGACATTCAAGAAGGAACTGGGCATGGCGTAAATAGGTGGCCTGGCCAAGCAGGGGGTTGGAACCAATGACCTTTGTGGCCCCTCCAGCTCTACTGATCTGTGAACAGAGTCTCCTGGAAGATGCATGGAACACTGGGATAAACAGAAGTGGGCGGGGGGAGAGATTTTCGCTGGGACTACAGAGTGGGGAGAAACAAGTGGCCTTCCTCCGAGTGAGGAATGATCCCTCAGTCCTACGCCTGCTTTTAAAAACTGCTAGAAGAAGAGCATCCATATTGTTTAGCTCGGCTATGCGAACAGAAGAGGAGCCCTGCGGGACGGGAGCAAGGGTCCATCCAGCCCAGCATCTGCTCACACAACACCTTGTGAGGAGGAGGATATGAGTGCCTATGGCCCATGTTCCTCGACAACTGGTGCACTTTGCCATATTGCGCCTGCTCCTGGAGGCAGCATAGAACCATCGGGACCTCGGACTGTGTCCCACACCAACAGGACATTCGGGTCCCCCCTCCCCCGCACTTGCACACTGCGGAGGCATTTTAATTAGAAAAAACTGGCAAAGTCTGATAAATAACAAGCAAATATTAATAGTTGACAGTTGACAGCTCCTGAGATGTCTTGTTAAAATTTCAGTCTGCCAACAACGTTGAACAGATGCCAACCAGGATAAAGCAATCAGTCTGGGAAGAGTATAAACATCTGACATAAAAAATGCAAATTTGAATTACATGTCCCAATCTCTTACTCAGAGTTTGCTCCTTTGTCCAAAAGTGAGTATTTGTCAATATTAATTTGAATAATACAGCACGATCAAAGCATTGCTGTTCATTCTGTAATTAGACAGAGAGATGTTGCTCTCTAAGTATTGTTAGAATGCAGCTTCTGTAATCTCTGACCACTGACCATGCTGCCTGGGGCTGATGGGAGTTTATTATTATTAAATTTTATTTATTAAAACATTTTTATGCCGCCCCATTCACCGAAGCCTCGGGGAGGCTCACACCAGTTGAGACCATCAGGCAGTCCACAGGTCAGCCTGGCACCGATTCTTTTTCTATTTCAGCACCAGGTCAAAACCTTTTCATTTCCCAGCATTTTAATTGTTCAATAACTGCTATCAGATTTTACATTGGTTTTATCTATATGGTCACTGGCATTCTGTGATTGGTTTTATTCTTATATTATGTATGGTTAATACTACCGAGGGTGGAATTTATGCCTCAATGAATGTTATTGCCATGTTGATAATGTATGCATATTTGTTTTAATTTTAATAACTGTTTTAATTCTTGTATACCTTTCTAACCTTTATAAAGGTTATAAATATAACCTTTATATTTTATTTAAAACTTATTTTGTTAATTTATTATGTATTTTTAGGATTTTAAATTTTATGCCGAGATGTTACCAAGTTTTTAATGAATTTTAATGTACTTACTGTTATTGATATATTTTAATTATGTTGTGAGCTGCCCCGAGGCTTTGTTGCGATGGGGGAGTCACAGAAATGTTTTAAATAAAAATAAATAAATAAATAAATAAATAATAAAAGCTTTAAATTGAAGAAATGTATACATATATAGTCAAGATGGGCTTACTTTACGTTTAGTAAGCACCTGAATAGCCAGCATGGGAACAGAATGCTGGACAAGATGGGCCACTGGTCTGAGCCAATGGCTGCTTGTATGATCTTAGGGAATCACCCACCAACCCTACCAACACATTAACATCCTTCAGCAAATTGAGCAAAACCACCAATGCAAAATTCTAAGGCACTTAGCTTGCACTGGCATTGCAGAATCTGGATTTTCTGGTTGCAGAATCAGCATTGCCCTGAATGTTTTGATTCCAGGATGATGTGTACAGACCCATGTCCTGCAGCCACAAAGGTTTTTGGCAGCAAACAGCCACTTATATGTAGAATTCTCACCATACCTTCTCTCCAAGGACAGAATTCAGCAGCATAAATTTTCATCCTGCCAAGTGCCCCAGTTAGTGAAGATTCAGAGCTGTTTCTGGGCACTTTGTGTGACCTTAGTCCTAATTTTCATCTGGGCTTTAATGAGCTCTTCAAGGTAAATGTAAATTAGTCATTCTGAAAATATGGAGAGCCTTTGCATACTTATTAATGCTCATTAATGGGAATCAGGAGAGCTGGAATAGAACACAGAAACAAGTCTTCATTGAATGTCTCAACAGATGTGATTCATTTCAGTGAAACTCTACACAAACTGGCATTGGGCCAATTGAAACTAAAACGAAGTGAAACCTATAAACTCAACCACTTGGGAAGGTGTATGTGCACACGTGTGTGTTTAAAAGGCTACAAGATTGTTCCTTTCTGGTTCAAAGAACATAAGGACTGAACCTCTCCAACCCCGCTGCACACCAGAGCCAACCCTCACAGGGTTGTTCTATTCCTCTATTAGTTCCAGATTTACCACTGGGATTAGTTTGTGTTTTACTGGATTTGACTGCTTGACATGTTTTTAAACATGTCTTTGTTTGACTTTCCTAAATGCACGCCATGCAGAGAACCTAGGTTGTTGCGTCACCGAAAAATCTAAGAAATAAAATGACTATTGCTTTAATTTCTTAAAATCTGGTGAGCCAGCCTGTGGCACCCCAGGGCCCGCGGACTCATTCCACTGAAAGCAGTCCTGCACCTCTGCCTCAAGCCCAGGCCCCTGGAAAGGAAGGATTCTCCATGAATACGGATACCTAATAACTATTTCATGTTCCAAAGGATATCCAAGCAGGACTGAGGGCATATAAATCTTCACATTCAGGTGCGTGGGTGATGACTGCTGTTTTGCCTCCTTGTCTCTCCTGGGAAATTTTTTCCATCTAATGACATCTAGTTAATTGTTAGATTGCAAACTCTACTCATTTAATGCACTAGAGCTTTAAAGATTGTATCCTCAGCAACTTTAACCTGCCAAGCTTGGTAAAAATGGCCAGAATACAAAGAAAAAAGAGGGGAGGAAAAAGCAAACAGCAAAACAAGAACTGATTCCAGACTTTGAGCTTACTTAATAAATCCAACTTAATGCCATGCAATTCAAGCGACTGAGTTTACTAAGTGACTGAAGGTACTAAGTAGGCAAGTTCTGTCACTCTCTTTGAACCAGATCCTTGACTCAGGAGAAATGTTTTCTACAGAATAAAAATTGTCAAGTGTAGACCAGCTGAGAAGGGGAAAAACCATTTGAAGATGGTTTTCAGCTCTATCAACTCTAATTATCTTCCCCTTGGATGCTGAGTCTGCATTTGTGCAAATGGAAATTGAGCATTGTCTTTGATAAGAATCTGACCATTAAATACATCAAAATCTGCAATAAAGGTTAACCTGAGTTATTCAGGTTTCAAAAAGGGTAAAGTGTATTCTGACCGTCCTGTAAGCTTTTGCTTAGATCAATATTTTAAATTGAATTTTGACAAATAGCAAATATAGCAGTAAATCAATGAATGAAATTGAAAAGAATTCAGCTATTAAAGAGGGGGCCAGATAGGAAGTGTGTGGCATAATTATTGCTATAGCTCTTCCTAGAGACAGAGATGTAGTAACCAGTACAGTAAACCAGAAAATGAATTTCATACATTAAAATCTTCTTTGGAGGTCCTGCTTTTGGGTGACCACTAACAGATCATCAGAAAGAAAAGGACATGGGCTTGCATAACATTTAGTATTTTAACTTCACACACACACACAACTTGGAGAAAATGACTGGGTTCAAAGAGCATGTAACTTTCAATCAAGTACTGCATATAGGTAGAGTGTGGTTTGCCATCAAACCACGGGCTGTTGAAACGTGGGTTATGTTGTCTGTACCCAGCCGAGATAACAAACCATGATGAGCAATCACCAGTTTACAATGCATCAACAAACCATGGGTTGACCATGGGTTTTCTTTATAGCTTGTGCATGATTAACAAGCTATGGCTTATTAGCACAGCTGGGTTCAGAAAACTCATAACCCACAGTTCAACAGCAACAAGGAGGGGCAGTGGGTATGGCTACATGGGGCAGAATCTTTCTCTGCGGCGGCACTGACTCTGTGGCGATTCAAGTTTGCATCTACCTTATAAGCATGTTTCTTGGTCAACTATCATGGCAGCCTGGCCTTCTATCCATCCTGCATCAGTTCTCCTAGAATAGCTACGCCTCCCACCTTCTTAGCAAAAGCTGTTTATTCCTTATGCAGCATGCTAGTTCAAGGGAAGATGTATTTGGAACCATTTTCCAAAGTTTCACGTAAGCAAAAGCAAAACCAGCACCAGAGATTAGGATAAGTTTTGATGGACTTTACGTCTACTTCATAACCATAATATGTATAATAAAGCTCTTCAGTCTCCTTAATGTATATGCAAACATGCTAAGGCCAAACCAAGCCCCACACATGTGCTTTTTTAAAAATTAATTTTCAATCTAAAATACAACAAAACCCCCTACACCTAAAATAATAACATGCAATTAAAATAATTGTTTAAAATGCTCTGCCCCCCACCAGGACCATCGGATACACGTGACAGATAGGAAACCTCATTCAAACAAAGCATCCCACATTGTCCCAGAGAGGAATTAAGCTGGTCCAGGTGCTGCTGGCTTCCTCTATTGCCAGGTAAACTAGGCAGGGCCTACCAGGATGCACCTTGCCGAAGGCACCTCAACCCTAGAATGAACCTGGAGAGAAGCTAAGCTTTCCCTAGGATTGGACAGATCGGTCTATTGCCAGTTCATGTTAGTTGCACATGTGTTCGGTCATCAGTCTTTTCCATTCAACTTCCGCATCATTAAGCATGCAATTCATCATTTAAATATGGACTTTGTATCCATCTTCCTCTAACAAGCATTTTAATTGATTTTCTCCCAGAAACACAGTGTACCATGCATCCTCCTGAGAAGGACGTGCTTTTGTTTAGATTCTTTGAGCTGAGAACTGCAAAATAACATTTTGAGGTGCACACAATACATTCCAATCAAGGTATTGGTCCAGGAAGTGCTCTTAATTAGGGATGCATGTACAAGTGGAAATTCGAATAATTGAAGTTTTCCAAATTTCATTTCTTTTGGCGAACAAAGTATGGATAGTTGTTGTTTTTTTTGCATACTTTGTGTATTCTGTGCATTCCTACCATTCACTGAGCGCAGTTTTCAAAAGTACACTTGCCGTTGAACATTTTGGGGGTTGCTTTGGTCCCAAAATCACATGGCTTGCTCAACAATGTACAGATTTCAATCACAACATTTTCAACTTATGATACACAAACTGGATAAATCCTGATCAAAAATGAGCTGAAATTATTTTCTGATTTGTGCCTTGAATTATTTATCCTCAAATTAGGCCAGTTTTCTTAAAATCTAGACCAAACAAAATCCTGAAGCATCTTTAGGCTTGCCTAATTATGGGGTTTTTTTTGTAGCCCATCAAGGACAAATGGCTGAAGTTTTTATTCTAAAGGCAGCATCTGAGTGGGCAAGGGGGAAGAGAGTTGCCACGGAAACCACTGAAGCATAGGATTCATCTTGCCATACCAGGGAATATGGGGGAGGGAGAAAAGAATGCTTCAGCTTTGGGGAAAAGAGAAACAGGGAGATGCTGACGCAGATAACAGGCAAGGGTTAGAGATGGTCGGTGAATGTTGAACAGAACGTTCCTCACGCACAGCGAGCTCGAAAAGAAACTCATTTCTTGTGCACTAGAAATCAGAATGGACGGTGCTGACAATCCCTGCATGGACTTTTCTGCCTGCCCTTCCACACACTGCAAGAAGAATAATGCAGAAGGGAAAATAAGCAAATTGCTTGTGTCTCTAATTTGTACTCATGTTTGAAAGTTCTGCTTGTTTTGGATGAAGGGGGGAATTACCCCAAACAACAGCTATCAAACGTGAGCCATACCGCCACCCCCAAATTTGTGAAAGTTTCCCTACAGACGAAAATGTGAGCGATTCGAGTTGTACATTTCAAGTAGGTTGTACATTTTGAAAAAAGCACAATTCTATTCAAGTTTTGACAGAAAAAGGACTGCAATTCCCCCAGCTAGCATTGTTAAGTAATTTGTAATCTGAAACAAAATGTTCCTATGTCCACAGCCCTGGTACTGGTGCTCTTCAACATCTTTATTAATGCTCTAGATGAGGAAGTCCATGGAATAATACTTAAATTTGCACAAAAGCGGGTGGAATAGTTAATACCTCAGAAGACAAAAACAAGATTCAGGGTGACCTAGACAAGCTAGAACACTTGATGGAAAGAAACAGAATGAAATTCAACAGGGACAAATGCCACCAAGGAGCAAAAAGTAAATGCATTGATACAAGATGGGGAATACGTGGCTCAACAGGACCGGTAAAAGAAAAAGCCTTGGAGTTGTAGAAGACAACAAGCTGAATATGAGCCAGTATTGTGACACAGCCACAAAAGGGGAAATATTATTTTGGGCTGCATAAATAAAAGTATCACTTCCAAAACTAGGGAGGTACTAGTCTCCCTTTACTCTGTACTAGACAGACTTCACCTGGAATACTGTGTTCATTTCTGGGCACACGGGTTTTAAAAAGATGCAGAAAAACTAGAAAGGGTTCGGAAGAGAGCAACAAAGATTATCCAGTGTCTGGAAACTTAGCCCAGTGATGAAAGGTTGAGAGAGCTGGGCATGCTCAGCCTTGAGAAGACTATAAGGGGATATGATAGCCTTCTACAAGTAGATCAAAAGTTGTCACAAAGAGGAAGGAAAAGACCTCGTTTCACTCATCCCCGAGTGCAGGACACAGACCAAGGAACTTAAACTACAGCAGACAAGATTGAGGCTAGAGACCAGGAAAAACTTCCTAACTCATCTATGGAATGCGCTCCCCAGAGAGGTCCGCCTGGCGCCGTTGTTATTTGTTTTTTGGCACCAGGCTAAGACCTTTTTATTTAAAACTTATTTTAATTGTTAATTTATTGGTTATTTATAGGATTTTAAATCTTTTAAGCCAAGATGCACCGGGTTTTAATATTTTTATTGTATAATTTGTTCTATTTTGTTCTTGTTGTGAGCCGCCCCGAGGCTTTGTTGCGATGGGGGCGGCATAAAAATGCTTTAAATAAATAAACAAATTCTCAGAGCATTGCTGCAGTGGAACCAGTTGCCAGGAGTGGTCATGGGCGCTCCCACACTACGACTGCATGTGCGTATCCTTGAAAGGCAGCTGACACTGACCAGGCACCAGTCCAGACAAAGGGAGTCGTGACTCAATAAATAGCAGCAGCTCAAAGGAAGGGCAATTCACACCAGCCCAGCCCGGTCTTCTCTTCTATGCAAAAGCACCCCCTCCTTCCCCTCCTTCAGAGCATCTTCTTTGGTATGCCAGTGGCAAAGATCACGCCACTGCAACTTTCTGCTTCCGTAACCAAACGGGTCGCCGCCGTTTGGGGTGCCGTTCGGGGGGACGAGAGGGGGGCTGGGCTGACCATGGACTCTTGTTGAAATAGGCTTGCCTACTGCTGATTCTCAGGGAAGAGGAAGGATCCCCTTTTTCTTTTTTCTTTTTATCGTTCTTTTTCTCCTCCTCCGACCTACTTTATAATCTTACCCTGCTTTAATTAGTGCTTTGAGTCATTCCTGGCCATG